>NW_027362762.1:857709304-858309304 GCF_046119375.1 Phyllobates terribilis
CGGTAGTAATATATAACCAGACAAACAGTTGGATAGTTCCACATTATAGAGTAGTACTCAGCCATTTCCTCAAAGTCTATGATCCCGACCCGTTTCCTCCCTTCCTTTCTTGGTGTTTATGAAGGGATTGCTTATAGGCCGGAGCGGTGCCAGGGATGATCACTCAAGACTCCCGTGGCAGTAGAGGAGAAAGTGGAGCGCTGTGTAACCAGAGCAGTGGGGGGACGGATGACTGCTGACTTCACTATCTTATCCAGATTATGCCTAGACCGAAGGACCAAGCTTAACTATTGAAATAAGAAGTTCGCTGATCCCCCTTCGATTGTAGTCACATGCCAACACTGGAGACACTGCTCTGCAAAGCACAGGACCGGAGAAAGCCTGATTCCAAGATGTCACTTGTTCAACAGCTTGCTTGCTGTAGTTTCAATACAATCAGGAGATTATCACTGCAGGACTAGGTGTCACTTGCAAGACCATTTGTTGGGTGAAGAGAATGGGGCATCAGACTGCACTGCTCGCCTGTCAGAATTATGTACCAGAGGAATCCAAGTCGATGTAATAATAAAATAGACTTTATTTCTACGCGTTTCGTGGTGATCACACCACTTCCTCAGGACAGTCTATAAGGTATAGACTGTCCTGAGGAAGTGGTGTGATCACCACAAAACGCTTAGAAATAAAGTCTATTTTATTATTACATCGACTTGGATTCCTCTGGTACATAATTCTGACAGGCGAGCAGCGCAGTCTGATGCCCCATTCTCTTCACCCAACAAAGGATCATTGTTTCGGGGTTTGCAGCAGCCGCCAATGCTAAGTACAGTGGTTGTGTCTTACACAACCCCAATAGGTGAGTGAATTTGATTTATCTTTCACATATATTTCCTTTATCTCAGATAAGACCCTATGTGCGCTCTATATTTCTTCTAGTTAACTTGCAAGACCAGTCAGATTAATCTGTGTAACCCGGCCCCGCAATAAGTGGCAGGTTGCTGACAATATACAGTGTACACAGGAAGCTGCCAATCAAGGGTGTGGGCGGGGTTATACAAAGCTCAGCATTGTGAGCACTGCTGCATCTACAGCAGAGCAAACTGGGATTTTATCAAAACTGAGCAGTCCAGTAAGTGAAACATCGCTGGAATCAGTCTCTCTGCCCCTACAACATGCTGCTCTCCGATTACATAGCAAAAACCTGCTGATAGATTTTCTTTAAGTGATTAAAACGATAGCCTGAGCATAAGGAGATAGTATATAAGTTTTAGGACACTGCACAGAAAATCCACTTACCAGGTATTGGGGTTGCTGGATAATTTATAGGGCTTTTCCAAAGGAGGTTTGCTCATTCCTTTTCAAATGCCATCTCAGTGCATATTTAAAGGCGGGCAAGTTCAGCTCTGTATTCTTGACTTGAGTACTAACATTGCTTCTTAAGTTATAAGCATCTAGTTCTTTTTACTAGAAAACTTGAATCACCAGTAAAGGCGGCTATCCCCTTCATGACTGGGTGATTTTCCATTTTTACGTTTTCCTTTTTTCTCCCACGAGCCCTAGCTTTTCTATCTGTGAGTCGGCATAGCCATATCAGGTCTTGTTTTTTTGTGGGCTGAGTTGTAGTCTTGAATGACTCCATTCACTTTACTATATAATGTACTGAAAAACAGGAAAAGTTCCTAGTGAAATGGTGGGAAAAAAAAAGACCTCTCAATTCTGCAATTATTTTTTGGGTTTTATTTTTATGGCTTTCATAGTGCAACAAAAAATGGCCTGTCAAAATGATTCTTCAAGTCAGAACAATTATGGCAATTCCAAACTTCTATAGTGTTTTTTTTTTTTTTTTTCAGTAGTCCAAAAAGTTGGAACTTTGTTAAAAAAAATTAAATGGTTGGTGTTACCATTTTTTGAGACCTGCTTTTTTTATTTTTCTGTTGATGCAGATGTGCGAGGTCTTTTTTTCTGCGGTTTTATTAATACGATTTTGGAGTATATATGATGTTTTGATAGCTTTTTATTGCATTTTTTTTTTTGTCGAGAGTGAAGCGACCTACATTTTATGTTTATTTTACCTTCTATATGGCTATTAAAACTAAAATAACTCACCTGACTAAAGGAAAGGCAGCATGACAGCTCGGCATCATCCTCTATGCAGGAGACTGTAATGCAATGGTAGATGGAAAGTTATACATGGGGGGGTAGATAAGTCAGTTCATGTTTAGTCTATTTGGAGCTGATTTTCTGTTTATTAAACTTTTCATATTATTTGCATTTTATTATTTCAGCTTACTGGGGTGAATGATAAAATGGCCGAGTATAGCAGTACAGCTGGAGTGACATCAGTAAATGCAGCCTTAATGCACACATTGCAGAGACACCGAGATATACTGCAGGTAAGTGACATGAACAGGAGAACTCTGGCAACTACGAATACTATTTTTCTTAAGATTACACAATTACAAAAACATGGCTGCTTTCTTCCTACAACTCCACCTCACTTGACCATGGGTTTTATCTGATATCTGCTCAATTGTAGTAAATTTGGCCTATGCTGCAATACTACTCAACCTGTGATCATATGTGTTGTTGTTTCTAGAAGAAAGGAGCCACTTTTCTTATTCTGCACAACCCCATTATTGTGGGGTTTACTGACATCTGGATATGCGCTGATCTTCACAAAGGAAAACCACTGTTCCACTTATGGACAGCTGTGGTGGGGGGCTTTGCACAAACCTATTACCAAACGCTTGCCTATACAAAGCTGGGGAAAGTCAAGTGAGGTATTTCAGTACAAAACAAAAAAATGCCTCTTTTTTTTTTTTTTTTTGCAAAAGTGACCAAAGATCTGCAGGCAGGCGCATTGCTTGTCACTATTGTTGAGCGAGCACTAAAATGCTCGGGTGCTCGAAGCTCGGGCCGAGCTCGCCGTGATACTCGGTTGCTCGACCCGAGCAATGAACCCAATGTTAGTCTATGGGAGACTCGAGCATTTTTGCGGCGGCACCCCCGGCAGTCTCTTAAAAGCCTAACAAGTGCCCAAGACGATAGTGACAGTGCTCAAATGACATGGGGACAGCATGGGGATTGCCCCAGGAAGCATTTCTGACCCCCAGGTCACTGCTGTCAACAACGTGGTCAGAGGTATTAAGCCACTGTTAAGGGGTCACAATGAAACGTTCAAAAACTAAACTGAAAGTGCTTTCCTGTGAAATATGTTAAGGAAGTTCCTTTCCAGGGTAAAGACTTGTGTATAAGGTAAAATAAATAACCCCCCCAAAAAATACTTCTCCACACCTTGGGCTATGTTCACAAGTAGCATTTTTTATGCGTTTTTGCACTTTTGTATTGCTTTCAACCGTGACAAATGCATTCACCGGGAAATGTCATTTTAACATTTTACAACCTTATCTGGCCATGTGCTGTGTGACACACGCATACAGTGCTGAAAAGACATGGGAACAGCATGCGGAAGACCCCTTGAAGCATCTCTGACGCCCAGGTCACTGCCTAAAAGTGTGCCCATCAGAAGTCATCCTTGCCGCATCAGAAGATGCAGACTTGCAACTATCCCCGTGCAAGTTCTTGTCCCAGGGCAGTGTTCAATTGTACCTCCCCATTCCTTGCAATGCAAGCGCAAATATGCAGCCAACCATCCACCCCCAGGCTGCAATACCATACTGCTAGCTTGCTTGCACTTGAAATTGGACCTTTTAGGCATGTGAAGGCGGAATCTGGCCACCACGTCATGGCTGCGTTGGCGGCCTGGTATCCATACTCAGTCCCCAGCTGCCCAGCGGCCGGGTGTCCACACTCGGTCCCCAGCCGCCAGGGGGCTGCCGGGTGTCCATACTTGCTCCCCAGCCGCCCCGCGGCCGGGTGTCCACACACGGTCCCCAGCCGCCTGGGGGCAGCCGGGTGTCCATAAATGGTCCCCAGCCGCCCCTATTTCTCCTTGGAACATCCCCCAACACACTTTTCTTAGCCCGGCCTGCTTTAGGGCAGCATTGGACGAGCCCACCAGAGAACCAGACTCCTCCGGTGGGCCCTGGCTTCTCCATCAGGGGAGTTGAGAGTGCCAAGGTGAGGAGCATGATGATGATGATGATAGAAGTTAACATCTGCTTTGTTTTCTTGGAATGCAAGCGCATGTATGTAGTAGCGGCTAGGCCTGAGGTGGTCAGCGTTTTGGCGCATATCCTACCTCCTCCGAGGATTGCTGGATGTTTTCCTGCTACTATCCCAGTTCTATGACTCCCATTAAAACAAAGCTTCAGGTGATAAATGATGGATGAGGTAGTGGCAAAGGAGAAAGAGCAGGAGGAACAGGGACCATTCACATCAATATCAGGCCAGTCAACCACATATATCTTGTAGGATATGTTTCTGTAACAAAAGGAGCGGTTCGGCTACACAGTTATAGGGCATACAGTGAGCGCAATGCCTACCAAAAATTTTGAGGCACTCCAATGCCCCTTAGAAATGACATGGAGGTCAGAGGGCCTTAACTAAACTGTTTTTTCCATTTATAGCAACTGGGTCTCCTGTACACTGTTGGCCTAAGCAGTGAATGGAAGGCTTTCCAAAAATTATGAGGAACTGCAATGCCCCTTGAAACAGACGTGGATTACAGCGTACTAAAAACCTTCTACCCATTATTGGGGAGTGGGTCTCCCTTAGTTTTTGCCTTTGCATTGAAAAGCAAAAGCTGACTAAAATTAGGAGGAAATGCAATGCCCGTTGGAAGAGTTGAGGAGGTTAGAGGTAATTAAAAACAACATTTCAATGCCCCTTGGAAGAGCTGTGGAGTTCAGAGTGGCTTAAGAAGACGGTTTTAATGCCCCTTTGAAGAGACGTGGAGGTCACAGTAGCTTAACAAGACTGTTTTAATGCCCTACGGAAAAGACGTGGAGGTCCCAGTAGCTTAACAAGACTCTTTCAATGCCCCTCGGAAAAGTGGTGGAGGTCGCAGTAGCTTAACAGGACGGTTTTAATGCCCCTCAGAAGAGACGTGGAGGTCCCAGTAGCTTAACAAGACGCTTTTAATGCCCCTCAGAAGAGACGTGGAGGTCGATGTAGCTTAACAAGACGGTTTTAATGCCCGTCAGAAGAGATTTGGAGGTCGATGTAGCTTAAGAAGACGGTTTTAATGCCCCTCAGAAGAGACGTGGAGGTCACAGCAGCTTAACAAGACGCTTTTAATGCCCCTTACAAGAGCCATACAGTACAGCATCTTAAAAATATTATTCCCATTATTGGGGAGTGGGTCTCCCACAGTCTTTGCTTATGCCTTCCAAGCAAAAGCTGACAAAAATAAGGACGGAGGAACTGTCAATAATGGCAACATGGACCACGGTCACCCTGGTGGTATAGTGGTGGTGGAGGCTGAGGATAAGGAGAAGAGCATAAAACAGCCGAAATGAGGAAGCGTATACCCATGTGTGGGTGTGAAGCGGTGCATGTGAATACACCTCCCGAAATAACACAGTGGATTTGACTTTGTTACTCTGCTGTCATTTGGTGGTGATGAGAAGTCTGGCCCATTCCAGCCCTTGTTCATTTTGATAAGGGTCAGCTTGTCAGTATTGTCAGTTGACAGGTGAGTGCGCTTATCAGTTATAATTCCCCCGGCGGCACTAAAAACACGCTCCGATAACACGCTAGTGGCAGGGCAGGCCAGTACCTCCAAGGCGTACAGAGCGAGTTCATTCCAAGTGTCCAGCTTGGATACCCAATAATTAAAAGGCACAGAGGAATCACGGAGGGCGCTGGTACGGTCGGCAAGGTACTCCCTCGCCATCTTTTGAAACTTTCCACTCCTTGTGAGAGTACCCCGCGCCTCAGGGCCTGTAAGCTGGGTGGGTCTCAGAAAACTGTCCCAGAACGTTGACAGTGTTCCCCTGCCTCTGCTGGATTGGAGTCGCCTCTCCCTCGCTTGTACGCCTTGGTTGGGCAACGAACTGTGACCTCTGCTGCTAGCGTGTTCAGATGGGAACTTTTTTAACAGTTCTGCAGCAAGGGCCTTCTGGCACTGCCCCATTTTTGTAGACCTCTCCACCTCAGGAATAAGAGAGTGAAAGTTCTCCTTATAGCGGGGGTGTAAAAATGTCACCAACCAGTAATGACTGTCACCCAACATTTTGACAACGCGAGGGTCACGGTTAAGGCAGCGTAACATAAAGTCAGCCATGCGTGCCAGACTGGTAACGGGCAAGACTTCCGTGTCCTCACCAAGATGACGACTGACCATGCTCTCCTCCTCCTCCTCCTCCCCCCTGTCCTCAGGCCACCCACGCTGAACCGACGGTATGACAGTTGTACAGGTACTACCGTCTACAGCGCATTATACAAGCTCCTGTTCTTCCTCCTCCTCCTCTCCCTCATTGTCCCCCAATGCACGTTGGGATGAGATGAGGCTGGGCTGTGTGTAATCGACCGCTACGGCTTCTTGATCCATCTCATCATACTCTGGCTGCAATGCCTCCTCTTAATTCTCTGCAGAGAGCGTTGCAAAAGACAGACAAATGGAATGCTGACGCTAATGATGGCGTCATCGCCACTCACCATCTGGGTGGACTCCTCAAAGTTTGTGAAGATGGTACAGATGTCAGACATCCAGGTCCACTCCTGAGGTCTTATGTGTGGAGTCTGAATATCGACGGCCTTGTTGCAGCTGGTACTCCACAACTGCTCTCTTCTGCTCACAAATCCTTTGCAACATGTGGAGGGTAGAGTTCCAACGTGTGGGGACATCACACACCAGTCGGTGTGACGGAAGCTGCAAACGCTGCTGCAACATAGCAAGGGCGGCGGAAGCTGTAGCCGACTTGCGAAAATGAGCTGACAGGCGGCGTACTTTGACGAGCAGATCTGGCAAGTCGGGTTCGATTTAAGAAACCGCTGAACCATGAGGTTAAGCACATGAGCCAAGCATGGTACGTGTGTGATCTCGCCTCGCCTCAGAGCCGCCTCCAGGTTACGGCCATTGTCACACACGACCATGCCTGGATGTAGGTTCAGCGGTCTCAGCCACAGATCTGCCTGCTCTTTCACAGCTGTCCACAACTCTCAAGCAGTGTGAGGTTTCTCACCTAAGCTTATGAGTTTCAGCACAGCCTGTTGCCGCTTGGCGGAGGCAGTACTGCAGTGCTTCCAGCTTGTAACTGATGTGTTGATATCTGAGATGGAGGCTGAACATGAGGAGGAGGAGGAGGATGATGCGCATGAGCTGTACACTGTGGGGGCAACTCTGACTGACATAGGGCCCGCAATCCTCGGTGTGAGGAGGATGTGTTCCGTCCCAAGGTCTGACTGGGTCCCGGCTTCCACTATGTTTACCCAGTGTGCCGTCAGGGAGATGTACCGTCCCTGGCCACAAGCACTTGTCCACGTGTCCGTTGTCAGGTCGACTCTCCCAGTAACTGCGTTGTTGAGGGCACAGCAGATGTTTTGGGACACGTGCTTGTGTAATGCGAGGATGACACACCGGGCAAAATAGTGTCGGCTGGGGACTGAGTACTGAGGGATGGCCACCGCCATAAGGTTGCGGAAGGATTCCATCACCACCAGCCTAAAAGGCAGCGTTTCCAAAGCAAGCTGTCGTGAAATGTGCGATTTTAGGACTGTGGCCTGTGGGGCATTAGCTGCGAATTTCCACTTACGTTCATAGGTCTGGGATATGGACAATTGAACGCTGCGGTGGGACGTGGATGTGGACTTTGATGCTGTTTCTTGAGAAACTGTCATAACAAGTGAAGACTGAGAGGAGGGGGCATCTTTGCATGCAGTGTGAACAGGGGATTGCCTTGCACACACAACAGGGGGTTCTATTGCACGCACAACAGCGGAAGAAGCAGTGGTGACACCCGCTGACACTGGTCGTGGACCCTGGGGTTCGCCCCACAAAGTCGGGTGCTTTGCTGCCATGTGCCTGATCATGCTGGTGGTGGTCAGGCTGGTAGTTTTGTCACCCCTGCTGATGCTGGCATGGCAGGTGGTACAAATGGCCTTTTTGGGGGTTATCAGCAGAGTCTTTAAAAAAATTCCAGACTCTGGAAGACCTACCGCTTGTACTGGCAACTTCCCTCATGTTGGTGTTACTGGGAACGGTTGCCCACCTTCTGTCTGCGGCCACCACACTGCTTCTTCCTGCCTGTTGGGGTACTCTGCCTCCCTCCCCCTGTGTGCTGCTGGCCTCACTCTGCGTGTCCTCCTGCCACGTTGGGTCAGTTACTATATCATCCACCACCTCCTCCTCTTCCACTTGCGCACCACGATCCTCCTCCTCACTTCCTGGCAATTGTGTCTCATCATCATCCACCTCTTGTGACAAATTGCCAGCGTCGACTTCCTGTGCCTGTTCAAATATTTGGGCATCGCTACATGGGATCTCCTCTTCCACCACTTCAAGCGGAGCAGGTGAGGGGCACAAATCTGGAAATGGACCAGTGAACAGCTCTTCAGAGTGTCCAAGTGTGGGATCAGTTGCTGTCTGACGACACTCGGCATGGTGGGAGGAAGGCGCATCAGAGTGAGGAGGAGTATGCGGTCGAGACTCACGGCTACTAAGAGTCGACTGTGTGGAAGACAGACCGGAGGTGGTGGTGCCCAGGTAACTGGAAGTATTATCTGCCATCCAATTAATAACCTGTTCACACTGATCAGTTCGCAATACTGGTGTTGTTCTGTGCTTCCCTAGTAATTCGGTCAAGAAGTGGGAGCGAGAAGATGTGGCTGTTGGTTGTGGCACATTTTCACCTTGGCCACGGCCCCGTCCTCTGCACGCACCATCACCAGAACGTCCACTTCCACGTCCCTAGCCACGCGCCTTGCCCATTGTAAAGGAAGTAAAATAGATTACACTCGCACTATCAATGGAAAAAGGGTAAAAAAAAGGAGATTAGAACCGTGGAAGAGGAAAACCACAGTTCTATTTCTCTGGCCTACACCCGACTCTTTTAAACAATCTGAACAATCAGGGAGAAACTATTACTGTTTTTCTTTACTGTAAAAATACCAAAAGCTGAATAATAGAGATTTCTTACCGTGGAACAGCAAAACCACAGTTATAATTTACTGGTGTATACCAGACTTTTTTAAATAGATATATTTGCGGCTGAACAGTGAGCGACACACTTTTTTTTTTTTTTTTTTAGATACAAATGGCCCAAAAGTGGATAATAGAGAGGTTTGAACTGTGGAACTGCATAACCACACTTGTATTTCTCGGGCCTACACCAGACTATTTTCAACTGATGTATTTGTGTCTGAACAATCAGGAGACACCAAAAGGTTAATAAGACGGGTATTTGTACAGTGTGAAGGAGGAAAAAAAAATGGAGGATTTAGATGAAAAAAAAAAAAAAGATTTTACCTGGCCCCTGAGACCTGGAGCTAAGTCCAGCAATTTCAGCAACAGGAGCACACAGGACTGTAATGCTGCGTTTGCTGGTATAACCACTGCGTCTCCTATACAGCCTGCCTGCCTGATATATGGGATGGATATTATTCCTGAGAAGGACGGTTTGTTTGATCTGGCCGCCTTTACAGACCCTACACTAACTATTTTGCAGTATATATCTCTCCCTAAATCAGCAGCGCTGTCCCTACACTGTCTGATCCGGAGCGACTGTGTCCAAGATGGCGGCGCCCGGTTTTAAATACTCGAGGTGACGCTGTGCGGCCAGCCAATCACTGTAATGCCCACAACCAACATGGCTGCGGCATTACCGTGACTGGCTGGCAATCTCTGCATGTTCATTGGCTCTGTAAAGAGCGCCAAACATGCAGGGCGGAGACCCGAGCTCCCGCCTGAGTAACCCGGAAATGCTCGGTGCTCGCCGAGCATCCCGAGTAGTGAGATGCTGGGGCGAGTACCGAACAGTGTCGAGCATGCTCGCTCAAACTACTTGTCACTTTTTGATTGGTTTCTCAGTTAAGTAGGTATAGATAGTTATATAGTTGACTTTCATATCATATTTTTGTTCCAATAAATTTAGTAACAATTTATATATCAAAAACAAGGATATGAGGACATTATAAAGCTGGGGCTATGACTTTTGTCATAACACACTACGTGTGCCCAAAAATCAATTTATTTCACTGCTGCATCGTAGTATAGTGAAAAGGGTCACATTCTGACAAGCAAGACGGCAAAAAATCCAACTGGTTCTGACTTTTTGCAACTTGCTTGTCATGTTGCTTTGTGGGATGTAGCGCGACTCTATTCACTTGCTGCATTGTATCAAAAGGCAACCAGATCTTTGGTCATGCTGCGGGCACAGTCACTGCGCTGCCCCAGCCTTGGGCTGTATTCATGTAGCGTTTGACTATGCGATCAGTGGCTCAGTTGCAGCTCTTGTCCGCACCCCTGCAAAATGGGATTTGGGCCTATGCGACGACTGGGCCATTGACTATAATGATACAGACGGAGTCAAAGTGTGCTCTGTTGTGCATCATTTTTGGGCGTATACACCTATTAGAGGAGGGCAGCAATGGACTACGTCTTGATACCTGCCTCCTATAGGGCTATACCCTCCAATAGGGCATACGGCTGAAAAAAATGCACAACAGCACCTTGTGACTCCTTCTGTATCATTATAGTCAATGGCCAAGTCAGCGATGTGCCCGAATCCCATTTTGTAGGGGTGTATATATAAGACCCTGAACATAGTGGCAAATGCTATGTGAACCCAGCCATGTTATAAACTTACGTTTGAACGTTATTTTGCTGCTTACAACTAGATACAGCTTTTCTCACTGTAACATCTTCTGGCTCCTGTTTATAATGACAGCTGTGATGGATCAAAACAGTCACCAATGAACCACATAAATTTTAATGGAGTTTGACAGTTTTCTGGTGTTTTTGACTGAAGTATGGTATTGCACTATTACCAACAAAGTAATGAATAGAAGCTAGATCATTTTTTTTTAGTTCTACTTGTGTACAAAAAACGTTTGTTTCACACAGCGGTTTGTGTTAAAAACAGCATTATGGTATACTTTGTAAACTAAGGTAAAAGTGTCTACTGGAGTCAGTGTTGTGTTACAGCAACACAATCCTAAA
This sequence comes from Phyllobates terribilis, assembly GCF_046119375.1. NCBI lineage: Eukaryota > Metazoa > Chordata > Amphibia > Anura > Dendrobatidae > Phyllobates > Phyllobates terribilis. The sequence goes on from NW_027362762.1 coordinate 857,720,364, forward strand.
TACAATTTAGATATGTATAAAAACATGGGGCCTATCTAATCATTTGTGGTTTACATGAATTTGGTGTAAAATGAAAAGTGCCATTTATTTCTGTCTTTAAGTTTTTGTGACTTTTCTGCATCAAAAGTCGCAAATCCTTTAAGAATTCCCCCAAAAAATGCACTAAATTGAAAACTCCTCTAAAAACCTTACACCAGGAGTAGGGGTCTCCAACACGCGGCCTGCGAGGCTCCATTGTGCGTCACCCATGTCTGAGGATGCACATTCAATTGAATTGTATCTCTGCGTAGAAACCATCTCTCTGCACCGCAATACCTATACCAGTCACTGGCCAATCACAGGCTGGCAGCTGACGTAGTTGCACCCGTCACGGCAGTGCATGATGTCACTGTTGTGTTCTGCGCCGACCGTGGAAGAGGAAGAGGACGCTGTTCCCCGAGGAAGTGAGGTCGGGTGAGAAGATTTTTTTTTTTTAATGTGTATGTGAAAAAATGGCATATTGAGGGACATTATTACAAGAAGTGGACCAGGATGGGGACATTGCTACAAGAAGGGGACCAGAATGGGAGACATTATTTCAAGATGGAGACATTACACCAACCATTAAACAGACAAAATCTAAGATAAAAAGACAAAATTAACATATACCTTGCTATAAGTAAATAAAAAACAATAGTGATTATAAATAACATAGGGTACCTAGTAAACACTGTTTTTCATCAAAAAAAGGCGTAAAAGCCATTCCACCAGCGCCAAGGAGTGCCCAACCGGGACGGTCCTTACTTTTAATTGCATTTATTAGTCAAGAGTGGAAGTCTTACTATGACAGTTTCATATAGGAAAGGAGACATTGCTGTGACTGACAAACAAGAAACACTGGAAGCCTTGCTGTATAGAGAACTTTGCCATTACTTTTGAAGTGTTGGGGGCACTGCCTTGACAGGTGGGGAAAAGTGTGAGACTGTGCTGCGTCTGTCAGCGAGAGATTAATAACTTCTGGTGTGTATTGAGGAGACAGGCAGACACACTGCTGTGACTGCGATTAAAAGGAGGGCTTTATTGTGTTTACTGTGGGGTGTTAAGTGTCATTTTTGGTTCAAACTTTTAGTTTCTGAGCCCATTTAGAAGAACTGACCTGCAGCACTAAACATAATTTAGTAGTCTGTTTACACAGGCAGGCCTCTTAAAAAGCATAATCATTTTCCCGACAAGCAAGCGTTTTTCTCTTTCCTCGGGTGATTTAGCAGCCTGTTTACACTGCAAGATTATTGTTAAATGGGCACTCCTAGGAAAGTTCATTTTACGATTTACCCAGCCTTGATCTAGATATTATCTAGACGTAAAAAGGAGCTGTGATAAGTGTGTGTTCATATCTGAAAACTGTTTTATAGTTTACATGCAGAGATAATCTTCATAAATAATGCAGAAACTCTATAAATGCAGTATATTACCCCACACACAGCATTACATATCCTGGCGAGGCTTGGTTTGGTGATTTCGATTTGTCCCCCACCATCAGAATGAAGGGCAGCAGTGTTAGTAGATAAACTTATCCCGTTTGCATATTCTTCCTACTCGTTACTAGAGATGAGTGAACCCGAACCTCCACGGGTCCGCTCATCTCTACTCGGTTCCTTTCCCTACTTTGCTCCAATCTAATAGGAGTAGATCCAACAATCCATTTCTTTGAAGATCACCCAAATGCGTAAGACACAGTGCAGAAAAAAAATGTCAAAAATCCAGAGTTCCCTTCATTATACAGGTCTCGGCAGTCCGTCCTTCATAGATCTATAAGTTTAACTGATGTCATCACATACTTTGGTGTGAAATCTCCATCTCTTATCGCGTTGTATAGGTCATTGGGTTTCCATTACTCCAGGGAATGTCCGTTTTGAAGTATCTGATAACTCTCCTGCATGGAAAACAAAGTAGAAGAAAGAAATGAAAAATGCCTAGATGTCTGTTTCTAGCAAAATGCTCTGCTTCCTAGTTCTGATTTCCTCCTTATTACATATTAATCTTCGTGCTTGTAACGAATAATGCAGCCCAGTTATTAATAGATGAGATTATTGTTTTACAGGATTACACACATGAATTCCACAAAACAAAAGCTAATTTCCAGGCAATTCGAGAAAGAGAAGACCTCCTGGGATCAGTGCGGAAGGATATTGAGTAAGTCACAAATGATGTTAGGGCGTCGGAGCCGATGGCTGCAGTGGTCAGTGCTGAGTGCTGCTTTCTTGGCAAAGCTTTATAGCTCCGATATTACAGCGCATTCCTGCTTTCCTTTTATGTTATTTCAGTGCTGCTTTCTACACAGCGATCTGCTATTCAGCATCTCAGGACGTCTCTAGTTTATGGTATTAGTATTTTTAGACCGTGTGTCGTAACTTAAGAAGGAATCCAGTATCTACAATTACTCCATCTGCATTTAAAGGAATTGTAGATTTAGATGTGATAGCAGATTATTAGCTGTAGTGAAAATAATAAAAGACCCATAGAAGTCACAGGAGGCCTAACATCTCCATGTACTGAAGTCCCAGTGCACAAGTTCATTTCATGGGGTTATCCAAATACAGTGAACCCTCTCTAATAAAACAGATGTTTCACTAGGTCCCTCTTTTTTGAACGGACTACTCACCAATTTTCACACCACTATTGAATATTTGTCTTAAAAAGATTTCATTGTATCTGTAAGTACACTAGTCTGGTACTGGGTGGATGATCATTTTCATCCCATTAAAGAATTTTTCCTTGTTCTGATTGTACTTTTGAAAATCCATATAATTTTTGATGGATGTAAGATTAACCACTTCGCGCCAGAGCCTGTTTTTGCCTTCGTGACCGGGCCAATTTTTTCAATTCTGACCACTGTCACTTTATGAAGTAATTACTCTGGAACGCTTCAACGTATTCCCCTGATTCTGAGACTGTTTTTTCATGACATATTGTACTTCATGATAGTGGTAAAATTTCTTCCATATAACTTGCGTTTATTTGTGAAAAAATCGGAAATTTGGCGAAAATTTTGCAATTTTCAAACTTTGAATTTTCATGCCCTTAAATCAGAGAGATATGTCACACAAAATAGTTAATAAATAACATTTCCCACATGTCTACTTTACATCAGCACAATTTTGGAACCAAAATTTTTTTTTGTTAGGGAGCTATAAGGGTTAAAAGTTGACCAGCGATTTCTCATTTTTCCAACAAAATTTACAAAAACATTTTTTTAGGGACCACATCATATTTGAAGTCACTTTGAGGGGTCTTTATGACAGAAAATACCCAAAATTGACACCATTCTAAAAACTGCACCCCTCAAGGTGCTCAAAACCACATTCAAGAACTTTATTAACCCTTCAGGTGCTTCACAGGAATTTTTGGAATGTGGAAAAAAAAAATTAACATTTAACTTTTTTCACAAAAATGTTACTTTAGACCCAATTTTTTTTATTTTCACAGGGGTAACAGGAAAAAATGGACCCCAAATTTTTTTGTGCAATTTCTCTTGAGCGTGCTGATACCCCATATGTGAGGGAAAACCACTGTTTGGGCGCACTGCAGGGTTCGGAAGGGAAGGAGCGCCATTAAACTTTTTGAATGTAAAATTTGTCTGAATAATTAGCAGACGCCATGTTGCGTTTGGAGAGCTCCTGATGTGCCTAAACAGTGGAAACCCCCCACAAGTGACACCATTTTGGAAACTAGACCCCTTAGGGAACTTATCTAGATGTGTGGTGAGCACCTTGAACCCCAAGGTGCTTCACAGAAGTTTATAATATTGAGCTGTAAAAATAAAATTTTCACATTTTTCCCACAAAACCGTTTTTCATCCCTTAATTTTGCATTATCATAAGGGTAATAGGATAAATTGCACCATGAAATTTGTTGTGCAATTTCTCCTGAACACGCTGATACCCCATATGTGGAGGCAAATTACTGTTTGGGCGCATGGCAGGGTTTGAAAGGGAAGGAGCGCCATTTGACTTTTTGAATGTAAAATTTGTTTGAATAATTAGCGGACGCCATGTCACATTTGTGGAGCCCCTAATGTGTCTAAACAGCGGAAACCCCCCACAAGTGCCACCATTTTGGAAACTAGACCCCTTAGGGAACTTATCTAGATGTGTGGTGAGCACCTTGCACCCCCAGCTGCTTCACAGAAGTTTATAATATTGAGCCGTGAAAATAAAATTTTCACATTTTTCCCATAAAAAATGTTTTTCATCCCCTAATTTTGCATTATCATAAGGATAACCGGAGAAATTGCACCATGAAATTTGTTGTACAATTTCTCCTGAGTACGCCGATACCCCATATGTGGGGGAAAACCACTGCTTTGGTGTACGGCAGGGTTCGGAAGAGAAAGGAGCGCTATGTTGGCTGGGATAGGCAGCAGACACCATGTCACATTTGAAGAGTCGCTGACATGCCAAAACAGCAGAAACCTCCACAAATGACCCCATTTTGTAAACTACACCTCTCAAGGAATTCATCTAGGGAAGTAGTGAGTATTTTTTAATTTTTAAATTTATACCATTGGGCAGTGAAAAAATCATAATTATATTTTTACCACAAAAAAATGTTTTACCCTCAGATTTTACATTTTCAAACAGGGCAATGGGTAAAAATGGTGCCGAAATGTGTCACACAATTTCTTCTAAAAGTGTCAATACCCCATATGTGGCTGTATCGTACCGCTTAGCCATACGGTGAGATCTGGGGGGGACGGAGTGCTATTTGACAATTGGAGAACAAATTATTGTAGAATAGGCATTTGGATTTGGGAGCACAAAATTTTCTGAATTTCTTTTGGGGGGCAAGGGTCATTTTGCTTTTCCAGAGCCTTTCTGCTACCAGTAACTTGGAAGTCCCTTATATTTTTAACAGATGACGGACCTGAGTGGGGACTAGCTTTTTTTGAGGACTGAGTTGAAGCTTTTATTGGGAACATTTTACGTAACATTTATCCGGCGCTCTAGGCTGAGCACTTACATCGGGGTTTCCATCTAAATTTCCAAGTGATGTAATTCAGATGAAACCCCTGCAGGATCCATTCACTGTAATGAGGCAGCAGAGTTACTCTGGACACCGTCTGGCCTCAGTGTAGCGGTGTCCTTTTTTTCAGAAGTGCACAAAACTGTGGCCAACCGCACTTTTATGCACGCCTAAAACAAATGACACCGTGGGATCCCAGGCTAGACGGCATCCACAGTGGCCTATATCTGTCTCATTACAGGGAATCTTCCGTCATGGGTTCCGGCTGAATCATGTATTTCAGAGATTTACACGGAAACTCTGGTGTAAGTGCTCAGCGCAGAGCACAGGATAAATGTGGGCAGAGCCTTACTGGGATCTTTGGGGACATAATAAACAAATCAGTAACAGGTGAATAATATTTGTTTTATTTATTTTTTACGCCGTTCCTAGTGTGATATAACTGATTAGATTACTTTATTCTTCGGGTCGGTGTGATTACAGAGATACCAGATTGATATCGGGTTTTTATGACTGACAGCTGTCACACACTAAAAGACGCTTTTTTTGCAAAATCTAGTTTTTGCATCACCATATTTTGAGAGCTATAATTTTTCCATATTTCGGCCGACGGAGTCATGTGACGGCTTGTTTTTTGCGGGACGAGTTGACATTTTTATTGGTACCATTTTTGGGGACGTGACATTTTTTGATCGCTTTCTATTCCGTTTTTTGGGAGGTAAAATTAACAAAAACAAACAATTCAGGAATTGTTTTTTGAGTTTTTTTTTTATGCCGTTCTGCATGTGGTAAAAGTGATCAGGCAGCGTTATTCTTCGGGTCAGTACGTTTACAGCGATACTACACTTACTGTATTTTTTTTATGTTTTGGCGCTTTTACACAATAAAACTATTTTATAGAAAAAAATATTTTTTTTGCATTGCTTTATTCTGAGCGCTATAACTTTTTTATTTTTCGGCTGATGGAGCTGTATGGCGGCTTTTTTTTTGCGTAACAAGATGACGTTTTCAGTGGTACCATTTTTATTTCTATTTTGTTTTTTGATCGCATTTTTTTCCACTTTTTGTTTGGCAATATGATGAAAAAGCATATTTTTTTGCTCCGTTTTTTATTTATTTTTATTACGGTGTGCACAGAAGGAGTTAATTAGTGTGACAGTTTTATAGCTCGGGTTGTTTCGGACGCGGCGATACCAAATATGTGTACTTTTTTTGGTTTTGTAAAAATATACGGATTTATTGGTTTAATATTTTATTTATTTATTTTTATTTATTTTGTGATTTTTTTATTAATAGTTTAAAAACTTTTTTTTTACTTTTTTTCACATTTTTTCTTAGTCCCTGTATGCGACATTAATTTTTATTTTTCTGATCTCTGATCTCATGTAATGTAATAGACATATATTACATTACATGAGATCTTCCCTGACTGTTTCAGTCAGTCTCCTGTCTGGCTACAGCTGCAGCTGAGCCAGACAGGACACCATATATGGCAGAGCTGGAGGCGGTCATGTGACCTCCAGCTGCCATAGCAACCCCAGGTCCTGGAAGGACTCGGAGGTCTTTGGAGAGGTAAGTTGACGACCCCCTCTCCTCCTGCTGTCTCCTATATGCCGCGATCACAATAGATCACAGCATATAGAAGACAGCTAAGGGTTAACATCACTGGGACCTGATCTAATCAGGTCCCGATGATGTCCCCTGTCAGAGCTAACGCTCTGCACCGGAATCGCAGCGCTTGCAGGACCCTGGGGGTCCTGAGCGCTGCGAGACCACCCACCGTTTTTAAACGTCGGCGCTGCACAGAGCCCGGCAAGCGCCGACGTTTATCTACAGTGGGCGGTCGGGAACCGGTTAAAAAAAATCTTTTAAAGAGGTTTTCTCATCTTCTATCTCCAGGAGTAAATCGCTTCTCTGCCTCCCGGTTGCCAGGGGGCAGTGCGCTCCTGATTGACACTTTGGACCCGTGGTTTGGAAAAACTAATGATCCAAATTGTGTGTTCTACCAGTCTGCAATAAGAGTCCGCTCTGCCTCAGAATCAGAGGTACACAAGGGCATTGAAGCCGGCAGGATCCAGCCCGCTTCAGGCCGCTCTTGCAGGCGCCATAGAAGGAACCTGTAAGGGCTGCATTTCTTGCTTAGGAGTCTGGCCACCTCTGATAGACTGGAGGGGTTGGTAACCTGGGCAATGAGCAGTAAACAATTAAAGCTCCTTCCTTTCTTGAATGAAGAATATTTTTAAAGAAGCACTTCCATCAAAATATTTATCCTTTTAATCTCTTAACAACCACCGATACGCCTTTTAACGGTGGTCATTAAGGGGCCTTATTCCCCAGCGCCGCTTTCTAACAGTGCTGAGGAATAAGTGAATAGGGCCCTCAGTTGGCATAATTCCCGCGGGTGACAACTAACACCCTGTGGCATCGGCCTCGGCCAGTTTTGTTATCGATCGAGGATGATTAACCCTTTAAATATCGCTGTCAATTGTGACAGCGTTATCTCAGTGGTTAACAGGGGGTGAAAAGACCCTCTTTGATAGGATCGACCCCCTCCCCCCAACGATAATCGCGGATACCGATCATTGCCATTATACCCTGATGCCATCTGATGACCCCAGGGTACGGTGGCCTGTAATATATGCTATAAGCAGGGTCTTACAGCGCAGATGGTGAGTCACTGACAGGTCTCCAGCACTGCTGTACAAGAGTACTGCAATGCATGAGACAAGCTATCAAAGTAAAAAATATACATGTCCCACAGTGGGACTAAGTGAAATAAAAAATGTAAAAAAACACACAAAAATCACTATAAGCCATTTCGCCATTAAAAACGCAGCATTTGCGGTAAAACAAAAATAAAACAAAAAACGGTCACACAATTGGTATCTCCGTGTCCAGAACGACCCAATCTATAAAACTGGAACGTTATTTATTCCGTATGGCGAACACCATAAAAAAAAATAAAAAACACCAAAGATGTTGCTTTTTCATCATACTGAAACACAAAATTTAATAAAAAGCGATCAAAACCTCACATGTATAAATGAAAACTCCAAACCATCCTGCAAAAAACAAACCTAAATATGGCTCATTCAGCAAAAAAGAAAACAGTTACTGCTCTCAGAATATGGTGATGCAAAAACAAATTCATTTTTGTAAAATATTGTTTCTAGTCTGTAAAAACAGAAAAGCTTAAAAAAATATATTAATCTGGTATCTCTGTAATCGTACTGACCCGATGAAAAAATTGCTTTTTCTGCATGGTGAACCGTGCAGAAAATAAAAACAATAACTGAATTGCTGGTTTTTGTTTGTTCTTCGTCTGAAAAATCTGATTAAAAAGCAATCAAAAATTACTTTGTGCCCTAAAATCGTAGCAAAACAATCTCCAACTTTTTGCACAAAAAAATAAGCCCTCACAGCTCTGTTTGCCAAAAAATAAAAAAGGTACAGCTCTGACTATGGAGACAAAAAAAAATATTATTTTTTAATTAAAAAGCATTTTTAGTGTGTGATAGCAGCAAAACATAAAAAGCTGATATACATCTGATATCGCTGTAATCTCACCGACCCGAAGAATAAATCCACCTCATCACTTATACCACGCTGTGAACTGTGCAAAAATAAAAATAAGGACTATTCTTCTACTTCTCTCTATATGTTCACTCTGCCTTCCAAAAATCGAACAACACTCGGCTCACTGAGCGCTTACTTTGGGGTTTCCATGTAAATCCCAAGAATGCAATTCAGATGAAACCCCCGAGGGAACCACTCACTTAGGCAGATGGAGTCACTTTGAACTGGTCTCTGTTCCGGCTCTGTCCCATCATTTTAGGCTTCTTTTTAGCGCACAAGTGTGGACGACCACAGATCTGTGCATGCCTGAAAATGCGGATACCACCAGATCAGAGTCCAAAGTATCTCCATCTGCCTCATTAGACTGAGTGCTTCTGTCAGGGGTTTGAATTGCATTTTTTGTGGGATTTACACAGAAACCAGTATGTAAGTGCTCAGTGTAGACCACAAGAATGTGATCTCAGCCTTTTCCTGAAAGCGATCAAAAAACGTTACGTACCCCAAAATGTTATTAATAAAAACTCTAAGTTATCCCTCACAAAACCAGCCTCCACTCAGGTCTGTCATCTGTCATTGGATCTATATGGGGTCCCACATTACTGCTAGAACAAAGACTACGGAAAAGTGATACGGCTCCCACCCCCTCACATAAAATCCAGTGAATTCTGCGCTCCCAAATCCAAATCTCCACTTCTTTTGAGCGCCACTGTGCCTAAACCGCAGTAAGCGGCCACATATTTGGCATTATTGTAGTGGAGAGAGCGCACTTGAAGGAAATCTGACAGGTCCCCCATGCCTCCAGAACCACAAGCAGTTGGGTCTGCATATATAAACACCCTGCCTAACAATCCCTGTATTACATTACATGCATAAACAGATCTTTAGAAAAAGTATTTCTAAAGTCCGTTTATGATATGTAAATTATGGCTTTGACTAATCGGTGGGGCATTAGTGTCCCCAGACTAGTCGCCCTATATGGGGTCACTTGGGAGGGTTTCTGCTGTTCTGGCACCTCAGGGGGCTCGGCAATTGGAGCCTACAATCTATTCGAATGGAAGCTGCGTTCTAAAATCCAAGTATCACTTCTTCCCATCCGATCCCTGCCATGTGCCCAAACAGCAATTTTGACTACGTATGGGGCATCATTACATTTAGGAGAAATTGCGTAACAAATTTTGGGGTCCATTTTCACCTGTTAGCCATCGTGAAAATTACTAATTTGGGACTAAAATAACATTTTAGTGGAAAATACATATCATAATTTTCGTTTTCGCATCCACATTTTAAAAAGTTCTGTAAGGCACCTACAGGCGTAACACGCTCCTGGATGAATTCCTTGATGGGTCTAGCTTCCAAAATGGGGTCACTTGTGGGGGTTTCTTCTGTTGTGGTACCTCAGGGGTTCTGCAAATGAGACACGGTGTCTGCAATCTATTCCAGCCAAATTTACATTCCAAGTACCAAATGTCGCTTCTTTCTTCCTTGTCCAAGCATAACTTTTTGACTACATGTGGGGTATCACCACGCTCAGAAGAAAGTGGGTAACAAACTGTGTTGTCCACTTTTTCGTGTTACCTCTTGAAAGAGGGAAACATTTGGGGCTAAAGCAACACTTTCATGAAAAAAATGAAAATTTTCCTTATGATGACCTAATCAAATTCTGTGTAATACCTGTGAGTTCAAAATCCTCACTATACACCTGGATAAAATAGTTTAGGGGTGTAGTTTCCAAAATAGGGTCACTTGTGGGGGATTCTGCTTTTTAGGCATCTTAGGGGCCCTGCAAATGCAACATGACGCCCACAATCTATTTCAACCAAATTTATGTTCCAAAATTCAAATGGTGCTCCTTCCCTTCCAAGCCCGGCCGATGGTCCAAACAGAGGTTTCTGGCCACATGTGGAGTATCCACACGCTGATACTGCATTAATGATGATTGCAATGTATTAAGAGGATAAAAATTTTGATGGCGTGCTTCTTTAATAGCAAGTGAATTGCAAAGCTGTTTGTTTTTGCAAGTGCATTGCAATTTTAGCATTTAGAAAGATAATTCAACTCCTTTAAAGTTTCTTACCATATTTTTGTGCTCCGCCAAGCATATATTTTTGACTCGTAAAAAAATGTTTTCCAACCTATATCATGGCAGAGTCCTAAATGTTAATGGTTAAAATATATTTCTTTACATTTAACCACCTTTCTTCAAAAGAGAGAGTGAGAGAAAAATTGGACATTTTTTTTTTTACTTTGTCAGTGCAGGACATTTATGAACATATAGCTTTAAATTTCCATACGTGTTTGTCCTTTTTTTATTTATTTATTTTTTTTAAAGCTCCTGCATTAAATGTATACTGTATGCCAAGTGTACGCTTAAAGCTTGATGTGAATATAGCCATAGTGTTTTTCCACTAATGCTTCAGCCACCTACAGTGTCCCATCTAGTGTATCACAACTGTACAAAAATGGCTACCTAAGGTCTTATTAAAAGAGCTTCATCCAGCCTAATGGGGCCTTCATTGGGCCTTCAATGTACCACCGAATGTGGCCTCTGCCGAGGCATTGTTTTACGCCACACCGATTACTGTACAGCTATATATGTCTTCAGCACAGCAAGAATGAGAACTTCATTTTTATTTTTTTTGGATATTCTCTGCTGTTCATTTCTAGGCATTAGCTGATGTCGATGCTGGATATGACATGACCATTAAGCAGCACAATCATAAGCCACTAGATTACCAACCACTACACTGGATTATTTCTTGACAAGAATAATTGAAAGCTATAATATAGTTTTAATAAACTTTGCATCATCAGTAGTTCAGGCTGGTATAAGAAAGGTTGTAATATATCTTATAAGACGTACTGTTACGGAGAACCCACCACCTTTCCGATCTATCAGACACTTCTTCCTCTCCCCGTGCCTTATGAACTTGTCATCCACTCAGAAAAAAATCTAAAATCTGTCTTGCTCAGAGAAGACACAGCCTGTTATGTGCTATGGAGGATTGAGGCGTGGGGCTGGAGGATTGAGGAGCAGGGAGAGGAAATCGGCAGTGGAAAGATAGTGGTGAACTTTCTAACAAGTCTTTTACCTCACCCCAGAGCTGATTCACATCATGACAGCTCAGCTCTGCTGTATAATTTTCATGTTGCTTGTCTTTGTACTAAAAAAATGAATGAAGAGCAAGAATCCATCTCTGTGTACTGTTGTGTATGGGAGACGACATAGCAGCTAATCTCCTCCCGCAACTCCCAGTGAATTGCAAATTAAATGGAATCTGGCACCAGATTTTTGCCTCCTAAATAGAGAGCAGCATAATGTAGACAGATATGTAGTTTTGATAAAATCACTGTTTTTCTCAGCAGAAGATTCATTAGAGGACTAATACTTGCTACAATGTTGTACACTATATTTGAGTGCTGTATAACCCCGCCCCCCACCACTGATTGGCAGCTTTCTGCTTACACACAGTGTACACAGAAAGCTGCTAATCAGTAGTGTGGGCGTGATTATACAGAGCTCAATATTCAGAGAGCTGGTAAATATGCAGCAGAGAAAACAGGGATTTGATCAAAACTGCAAAATACAGCCCAGTAAGTGATAAATTGCTGGAATCTGTGTCTTTGCGCCTACATCATGCTGCTCTCAGATAGGGTAGCAAAAACCTGGTGATAGATTCCCTTTAAAAGATAACATGCAGAGGGGAAAACAGGTGAAAATACAGGATGCAAATCCTATAATGGGCAGATATAGTGTTACTCCTCTTCTACACACACAGGACATCTTGGTGTGAAAAGTTACTTGAAATTATGGTTACCCTTTAATACATGCTAATACTAGAGTAGTGCTTAGATCACCTAAGTATGAAGATTTCCTTCCATGTTGTGTCATCGTCACATAATCACAGGCTGGATGCTTAGCGGTATAATAAGTAAAATAATTGGGTGTATTCTGCTTTTTCAGATCTTATAAAACAGGCTCTGGCGTTAACAACAGGAGAACGGAGCTGTTCCTGAAAGAACACGAGCACCTTAGAAGGTAAGATGAAAGGTCTGCCTCCGCTCGGTCAGTCCTGATACCTTTGGAGTTAATGTGTGCAGTATAGATTTTAGCTTTCTGTGGCCTAATTGCCCTGCACAAACATCTAATAGTCAATAGGCTGACCCAGCAGCTATGCATGCAGAGCAGAGAGTTCATGCTTTACAGCAAAACGCACGTTCAGCAAGTTTAAGAATAGACCTCATTACAAGAATAGGGACTTCCTCGAAAGTAATGGGTCATCACAATTGTGCAGCCTCTCTGTTTCCAAATAACTTACCTACTAGAAACCTGTGTCTCTGTAGTGGGGACAGTCTCTGGTATTGAAGAAGCAGCATATTCCAAATTAAGAATCTGTAAAATGTTATTTATTCTTCCTGGTTTTACTTTGTGTCTCCCTTTATTTACTTTGATGTGGCCAACATTGATTATCTCACTCAGAAGTATAATATAAAGGAATAAGTAAATCACTTGGAATTCAAGTCCTTTCTACCTCATTTTGGAGGTTAGTGTGATATTTTATTGCAACTGGGACCTGATACTTGGAACATTGTCCAATGGTTTAATGCAATTTGTAGACACATAATTATACAGTCCCGCCCCCCTCCCCCCAATATATTACATGAAAACCCTCCACAACCAGACCAACCATAAAAAAACTTCAAGCCAACTCATGGGCAGAGACGTTGTAGGAGAATCCTTTTTTAACTCTGTGCTCTCCTTGGAATAAAGCTGTGAGTTTTTTTTAAAGGGAATCTGTCAGCAGGTTTTTGCTATGTAATCTGAGAGCACCATGATGTAGTTGGTGTCACTGGGCTGTTTTTTGCTGCTTCAATACAATCAATGTTTTATCAGCAGGAGATTATCACTACAGGACAACTGACCTCATGCGTACTACTCCACCCACACACTGATTAGCAGCTCTCTGTCACTATATAATGTACACAGTAAGCTGTGGTCTGGAAGGGGTTATACTCAGAATAACAACGAGCCGTGATACATCTGCAGCATAGGAAACTGTGACTCTGTCATAACGGCTGCACCCAGTATTCGAAATTATACATTGCTGGAGTCAGAGCCTCTGCCCCTACGTCACACTGCTGTCAGATTACTTAACATAAACCTGCTGACAGATTCCCAGTAAGGTCTGTCTGGTCAAGTTGTTGTGTTCTTCTAATATCTTGTACTGGTGACTACACCCTGCCATGCCCCCTGAAGAGTGCTATTTGCAGACATGGTGAGATGATATTTTTTCTTGCTTAATTATATTGTTGCCCCCCCCCCCACAATTACATTATTGTCAGCATACAATAGCCTTTCCTAGACCATCATAACTGGAAAACACAGTCCATGCTATGCTGCTATTTACCTGTGCCAGAATAGACCCTAAGTGAGGGCGGCTTTATTATAGTACACTGCCATCCATATAGAAAGTGATTTATGACTTCCCGCTGCCATTTCTGTCATTTATATGAAAGCCCTCGCTTTGTCTGTGTTAGATTTCTGCTTGCTATTATTCATCCTTCATTTTGTATTGTTTTAGAATGACATTTTGAAGTCTTCAAAACCAATTACTAGGTTTCTATAAAGTTAAATATTAATTATTTTTAACGTACACTGATTGTCTCACAAAAAATTGCTGCTGGCCTTGAGGCAAAAGTAGGTCTAACATGATACTAGATGGGCGTCACTTATATTGTGGCCATTAAATGTATACAACATGGGATTACCCCATTCACAATAGCTGATAGTTACAGCTCTCCTACTTCTCTTCCTGCTTAGTTACCTCTGCGCAGGGCACAGGGCATGCCTAGAAAACGCTCCAATAAAAATGGTGAAGTCTCCTGCACCTACGTGCCTGCTATAAGTAAAACTGTAAGCTATGATCACAGCTCAGAGCAGCAACTCTTGTGAGATGGTAGTGAGGCGGGTGGTGAGGTGTGGATCCGTCACAAGTGGTGGCAGCGCTGGGATGCTGCGGGATCTCTGGTGCCATCCATCACAAGTGGTGGCAGCGCTGGGATTCTGCGGGATCTTTCTGGTGCCATCCATCACAAGTGGTGGCAGTGGTGGGATGTATCGTATTCTCATAACTTGGTATTGAACTATACTTGTCCGACACAAAGGACATGCCGCATGGCTGGTTTCCACAGGGTGTCTTCCTGTGGCAGCTCCATAGCAGAAGGTGGGGGGCTTTGTCACTAACTGTCCCTCAGCCCCCTACCTTCTTCTTGAGCTGCAGAAGTGTCCGATTACGGCAGTACATTGTAGACCTCTATAATCCCCCGCCAAACAGGGCACAATGATTGACATGAGATTATCTCTTCAATATTCTTCACAGACAACCTCCATCATTTTGTACAGAAAACGGAATATAAAATATACACATAGAGAATAAAAAAAAATGAAGATATTTTTTTCTGTATAAATTTATAATTCACCCGTAAATAAGGTGGTATATTTAATTTAGTAACACGGTAATTATATTCCCTACTCATTCACGCAAATTGTTCAAACACAATGAAGTCCTGGAATAAGAATCTCGTTTGAAAACTTAAAGGGATTTTCCTTTGAAAAACATTTCAATCCACAGGGTGACATTGGATGGTTGCTATGCATTGATGTTCCATTTACTATTTGTGCTGTACGTGGCTGCTTCTGTCAGTTTCGTTGGAAATAAAGGCAGCAAATACATGTGACTACTGCAAACACACAGAGAACATACAAACTCCTTGCAGATGTTTCCTTTTGTAGAATTTGATCCCAACAATTAATAAACAATAGAATTAAAAATCCCTAATTACCTTGAATTTTACAAACATTTTGCAATTTTACCCATTTATGATGATCAGAAAACTCCTTTAATTTCATGTTTTCACAGTGTGATAACATTTTGGTGTTATTTATTTATTTTTTTTTACAAATATGTGACCTGTACTGTTCTCATGTGTAATTCTAATGGGTTCTGTGTAGACTTGGGTGGATCGATTTGTGGGAGTCCGGTCCATAGGCCATTTCTTTAGTCTCTGGCCGCTGGAGGGGAGGTTTGCGAGGCTCTAGCCTCCCGGTATTCCCGGCGGGGCTTTTGTTTAATTGGGCTGGCGCAACATCACCATTGCAACATGTTGCACAGATGATCAAAAGCCGCACCAAGCAACCCAGAAGGTAAGAGATTCGCGAGCCTCCCGTCCAATAGCCGGAGACTACTTACCTGGCCTATGGACCGGAGTCCTGTGATTCGATTCGCACATCTCTAGTTCTGTGACTTATAAACATTCTCTTTCCTTCTGTTATAACTTAAAAAAATTTGTTCACATGATGGCTGTATAAGTTTCAATTTTTGCCATTAGGGGGCACTGTGTATGTGTTAATGCACCAGCGATTGTCTTATAGACAACGTGAATTCGGCACTTTCCAATTCGGCCAGAACGCTCTAAAAGCATTTCAAAGTAATTAAAATGTAGA
Organism: Phyllobates terribilis; assembly: GCF_046119375.1. Taxonomy (NCBI): domain Eukaryota; kingdom Metazoa; phylum Chordata; class Amphibia; order Anura; family Dendrobatidae; genus Phyllobates; species Phyllobates terribilis. The sequence continues at coordinate 857,736,442 of NW_027362762.1, forward strand.
TTGTTAATTTGAAGTAGATAAAATGGATCATGAGCAAGGGTGTACTTTCTTGCTGAGTCTTTGCCTGGAGCCAGAATTCTTTGTGTCATTATTTTATTTTTGAGTTGAAGGTTAAGTAATAGAGGGTAATTGCTTTATCGATAGGCGCACTCTATCTGTAAATGACAACTTCTCTTTAAAGCACGTCTGTCAGTTTAATATTTTGCCTTCTGTACTGGCAGCATACACCTGCTACAGGTCTATAGTCATGGTAGCCAAAATGGCTAACAGGATCAATGAAAGAGCACAGCGGAATAATAGTTATAGGGGTTGTTCGGTCACACAATATTAATGGATATTAACGAATTATCCATGTGATAGATCATCAATATGAAATCAGTGGGGGGTCCAACACCTGGCACCTCCACCTATCTGGTGAAAACAGCTTTGGTGGCGTCCGGGTGTATAGAAATGGGACGGAACTGCAGAGTGTATAGGAATAGGAGCTGTTCTGCAGTTCCTGCAGCGACCAACCACTACATAGTGCTCTGCAGCTCCATTTCATGTGTTCTCATCCAAATCACAGGTGATCGGAGGGTGTCTCTGGTGTGGGATCCCCACTTATTTCATATTGATGACCTATCCACAGTCAAATGTATTTATTATGTATGATGAAAGCGCTCAACCCGCCCCTCACGGCGGTGAATGACAGGTTGTTTTGTATATGTGCATACACAGCTGCTGTCCCTGAAAGTCGCTCTCCATAAATGCACATAACTATGAGTCCAGTCATCTCTGTCAGCAGTCCCATTCTTTGCGCCATTTTAGTAATTTGGGATATAGACTTACAGCTGCTACAGTACTGCTCATCATTATTGGCACCCCTTCATTTTTTTCGTAGACTGCAATATCTTCAGAAATAAATGGAAATGTACCAAAGTTATTGCCTCAGGAATTTTTAATTAGTGGTCCAAAGTAATACAACAATAAAACATTGTTTTTCTACTTCCATGTTGCAATTTTAAAGAAAAAACTGAATAAACAGCATGTGCAGCAATAAAGGCACCCCTAATTAATACTTGTCTGCACACCCTTTGGCATTGCTGACAACCTCCAAACATTTCTTGTAGCCATCTATAAGCTTCTTGCACTTCTCAGCTGGAATTTTCTCCCACTCTTTCTTTGCAGTTTGTTCAAGCTCTTGAACGTTTGCAGGGTTCTTTTTCCCAATGGCAGATTTCAGATTTGCAATGGGATTGAGGTCAGGACTCATTGCTGGCCATTTTAAAACACTCCATTTTTTTTCTTTTTTAATCATTCCTATGTACTTTTGGATGTGTGCTTTGGGTCATTGTCTTGCTGGAGGACCCATAATATTCGACTCAAACCAAGTTTTCTTACACTGGGTTGGACATTTCGCTCTAAAATCTCTTGATAATTCTCTGATTTCATGATTCCTGCGATACGGTCAAGGCCTCCAGTACCAGACGCAGCAAAGCAACCCCACAATATTATGGATCCTCCACCATGCTTAACTGTTGGTAAGGTGTTCTTTTCCTTACAAGCTTCATTGCTCCGCCTGTAAACAAACTGTTGCTTTGCATTACCAAAAACTCTTTTTCTTTCATCTGTCCACAGAACATTTTTCCAGAAGGACCGTGGTTTGTCATGGCAAAGATCCGTTGTTCTTTTTTGTTTTTTCTTAAGCAATGCTTTCTTCCTTGGCCTTCGCCCATAAAGCTCTGCTTGGTTTAGTGTGCGGTGTATGGTACTTGTTGAAACCATGACCCCAGACTGTTCCAGGTTGGCCTTCAGGTCTTTGGATGTTTGACGTGGTGTTTTTTCCACTATTCGCACCCACCTTTGAAGACACCTCTTGTCAATTTTCCTCTTTTCCCCACGTCCAGGGAGGTTCTTGACGGGTGCATGCTTGGCAAATTTCTTAATAACATTGTGAATTGTTGAAACTGGGATATCAAGGTCTTTGGAGATGGCCTTATACCCTTTGCTAATAATAGCAGTTCTGATGTCCTCAGACAACTCCTCTGTCTTCACCATTGTGACAAAGGAACAGGGCCTACCATGCGGTTTTTAACCCCTTTAAAGCACAAGACGTATTAATACGCATCTGTGCCCTGGGCTTTAAGAGCCTGACCCGTATTAATACGTCATTGCGATCGCGCGCGCACACAGGCTGTGCGGATGTGATCGCCGCCGGGTGTCAGCTGATTGTCACAGCTGACACCCGGTGCTATGTGCAGGGATCGGTCCCGCACCGCTCCCGGCACATTAACCCCCGCAATGCTGCAATTGAAGTCGATCGCAGCATTGCGGTGGCTAAGGGGAAGTGATCGCAATACTCACCTCTTCTTCCCGCCTCCAGCGCTATCTGCCCCGGCTTCCCGGATGTTGCCATGACGAACCGATGTCGTCATGACAACATCCGGGTCACCAGACAGCAGGAAGATTTTTTGGTCATGGGCAGTGCATGACCAAACTATCTTCTCCCTGTGCAGCGCTGACAGCTTGCATAGCACAGGTATGGTGCTCCATTCCTGTGCTATGCAGGCGATCAGAGTAAAAAAAAGTGAAAGTCCCATAGTGGGACAAAGTATAAAAGTAAAAAAAAACTGTCAGAAAATGAAAAAAAAATTTTTTGGAAAAATATATATATAAAAAAAAATCCACCAAAAATAAAAATATAATGTACCCATCAATAAATATTATTATGAATAAACAAAACAAACAAAAGTACACATATTTGGTATCGCCGCGTCCGGAACAACCTGACCTATAAAATTGTCCCACTAGTTAACCCCTTCAGTGAACATGGTAAAAAAACAAAGCAAAAAAGCAATGCTTTATTATTAGTGTTGCGCGAGTATGTTCTATTAACCCTTTCGCCGAGTATGCTCGGGCTGAGCTCCGAGTATTTATAGCTGCTCAGTGATATGGTTGAATCGCTCCCGTGTGCATGATTTGCAACTGTTTGTCAGTTTTATTACATGTGAGGAATGTCTATTTCTTACTCATTCCTCACATGTAATAAAACTGTCAAACAGTTGTAAATCATGCACACGGGAGCGATTCAACCATATCACCGAGCAGCTATAAATACTGGAAGCTCGGCCCGAGCATACTCGGACAGAACATACTCGCTCAACACTATTTATCATCATACCGCCAAACAAAAAATGTAATAACATGCAATCAAAAAGACGAATATAAATAAAAATGGTACCGTTGAAAACGTCATCTCGTCCCGCTAAAAACAAGCCGCCATACAGCTCCATCAGCCGAAAAATAAAAAAATTTATAGCTCTCAGAATAAAGCGATGCAAAAAAATATTTTTTTCTATAAAATTGCTTTTATTATGTAAAAGAGCCAAAACATAGTAAAAGGATATAAATGTGGTACCGCTGTAAACGTACTGACCTGTAGAATAAAGCTACCTTATCAATTTTACCACACGCGGAGCAGAATAAAAATTAAAAAAAAAAAAATTCCTGAATTGTTGGTTTTTGTTTATTCTGCCTCCCAAAAATCGGAATAGAAAGCGATCAAAAAATGTCACGTGCCTGAAAATGGCACCAATAAAAACGTCAACTCATCCCACAAAAAACAAGCCGCCACATGACTGTCGGACAAAATATGGAAAAATTATAGCTCTCAAAATATGGCGATGCAAAAACTAGATTTTACAAAAAAATGCATCTTTTAGTGTGTGACAGTTGTCAATCATAAAAACCCGATATGATTCTGGAATCTCTGTAGTCGCACCGACCCGAAGAATAAAGTTGTCTAATCACTTATACCACATGAGGAACGGCGTAAAAAATAAACTCTCGGGTTGGGGTTAGGGTTGGGATTTTTTTCAAAGGTAAAAAAAAAAAGATGATATGGCAACTAGTGTTGAGCGCAAGTGCTCGCTACTTGAGTTTGCATCGGGTGCTCGGGTATGCATTGAGTATCGTGGGTGCTCGAGTGACATGCTCGAGTCTCCGCCCCATATGCTTCACGGCCAAAAAAACCTTGTGGGGATTGCCTGCCATGCACGAGCGATCCCTGCATGTTTTTTTGGGGGTTTCTAATAACCGTGAAACATGCAGGCGGGGACTCGAGCATGTCACTCGAGCACCCGCGATACATGGTGAATACCTGAGTACCCGATGCAAACTCAAGTAGAGAGCACTTGCACTCAAGACTAAGGACAACTTATTCAATATGATGACCTAATGTTATCAAATTCTGTGTCTTACCTCTGGGTTCAAAATGTTCACTACACCCCTTGATAAAATCCTTGAGGGGTGTAGTTTCCAAAATGAGGTCACTTGTGGGGGGTGTCCACTATTTAGGCACATGAGGGTCTCTCCAAACGCGACAGACGATTTTACGTTCAAAAAGTCACACAGTGCTCCTTCCCTTCTGAACTCTGCCGTGCGCCCAAACACTGTATTTTCCCTACATATGGGGTATTGGCGTACTCAGGAGAAATTGCACAAAAGTTTTTGCGGTCCATTTTCTCCTCTTACCCTTGTGAAAATAAAAAAATTGGGGCTAAAACATAATTTTTGTGGAAAAAGTTTGATTTTTTTATTTTCACGGCTCCATGTTATAAACTGTTATAAACTTCTGTAAAGGACTTGGGGGTTCAGGGTGCTCACCACACATCTAGATAAGTTCCTTGAGGGGTCTAGTTTCCAAAATGGTGTCACTTGTGCCTAAACATTGGAAACCCCCCACATCAGGGGCACATCCGCTAATTATTCAAGCAAATTTTACATTCAATAAGTCAAATGGTGCTCTTTCCCTTCCGAACCCTGCCGTATGCCCAAGCAGTGGTGTTCCCCCCCATATGGGGTATCTGCTTACTCAGGAGAAATTGCACAACAAATTTCATGGTGCAATTTCTCCTGTTACCCTTATGAAAATGCAAAATTGGGGGCTGAAAAACATTTTTGTGGGAAAACTGTGAAAATTTTATTTTTACGGCTAAATGTTATAAACTTCTGTGAAGCACCTGGGGGTTCAAGGTGCTCACCACACATCTAGATAAGTTCCCTGAGGGGTCTAGATTCTAAAATGGGGTCACTTGTAGGGGGTTTCCACTGTTTAGGCACATCAGGGGCTCCCCAAATGCAACATGGCGTCCGCTAATTATTCAAGCAACTTTTACATTCAAAAATTCAAATGGCGCGCCTTCCCTTCTGAGCTCTGCCGTGCGGCCAAACAGTGTTTTTTCCCCACATATGGGGTATCTGCGTGCCCAGGGGAAATTACACAACAAATTTTGGGGTCCATTTTTTCCTGTTACCCCTGCGGAAAAAAAAAAATGGGTCTAAAGTAACATTTTTGTGAAAAAAGTAAAATGTTAATTTTTTTTCTTCCACATTCCAAAAATTCCTGTGAAGCACCTGAAGGGTTAATAAAGTTCTTGAATGTGGTTTTGAGCACCTTGAGGGGTGCAGTTTTTAGAATGGTGTCACTTTTGGGTATTTTCTGTCATAAAGACCCCTCAAAGTGACTTCAAATATGATGTGGTCCCTAAAAAAATGGTTTTGTAAATTTTGTTGGAAAAATGAGAAATCGCAGGTCAACTTTTAACCCTTATAGCTCCCTAATAAAAAAAAAATGTTTATTTCAAAGTTGTGCTGATGTAAAGTAGACATGTGGGAAATGTTATTTATTAACTATTTTGTGTGACATATCTCTCTGATTTAAGGGCATAAAAATTCAAATTTTGAAAATTGCTAAATTTTCGCCAAATTTCCGTTTTTTCTCACAAATAAACGCAAGTGATATCGAAGAAATTTTACCACAATCATGAAGTACAATATGTCACGAAAAAACAGTCTCAGAATCAGGGGGATCCGTTGAAGCGTTCCAGAGTAATTACCTCATAAAGTGACAGTGGTCAGAATTGTAAAAATTGGCCTGGTCATTAACGTGCAAACCACCCTCGGGGGTAAAGGGGTTAAAACAGTGAAGTCATCATTCATTGTCTAATTCATATCACATCTGCACCAACAATCACGAGAATATCTTTTGTGATTTACCACAGGCGAGTCAAAATGTGTTTCCATACTAAATTAATGTAAAAGGTGCCAATACCAGTGCACAGCGAGCTTTAGGTTATTTTATTTTTCCCTCCCATTGTGTTTTGTTTTAAATTATTGTTTATCATTTGCTCTTTTGTATTTAACACGAGGGCTCTTTACAAAAAAACTGTTTCACTTGATTTATTTTTTTCAGGAGATATTCCACATTATGTACTTAGTGCCAATAACGATGAGCAGGACTGTATATACAGTGACTGTCAGTATTATGGGAGCTCCATTTGTGAACACTCTTTTCAAAACTTGAACTTCGAAGTTAGCATTGGGCCATTTTTTTTCTAATTTCTCATAGGAACTTGTTGTGATGTCTTATTGGAAAAGGAGATATCATGAAACATCATCTGACAGGCACAATAGGACAAGCATATTCACTGAGCACCGACAATGTCATGATTGAAATCTGAAATTTATCGTAAGAGAACTTCTAGACTGATATTGTTATAAACTCCTCAACCTTAAAAGAGGAAATCCGGTGGAGCAGTATTTACATGTCAAAAGAAATTTTTCAGCTGATACAGATTTTGAGACAAAAAAGGTAGTTTGCTGTATCTTAGGTTCCTGGTAAGGGAACATCCAAAACATACCTTACGTGGGGATATGGAAATCTAAGCCAAAAATTGTTTCAGGAAGAATCACATTGGATCCACCGTCTGTCTACTTTATCTGAGGTTTGTATGAGGGATTCAGTTTTTTTGCCTTTTTATATAATACTTTTGCCTTTGTATGTCACAGCTTTGGTTTATGTAATACAAACACCTACACATATATATAAATAATAAATATGTAAAAAAAAGAAAAAAAAAACTGCGTGATTGATAGCAGCATTAATATTGATGCCTTATTTAGATATTTATTATGCTTTTCAAATATAGCGCTAACATATTCCGCAGTACTTTACAGACATTGTCCCCATTGGGGATCACAGTCTAAATCCCTGATCAATATATCTTTTGTGGAAGCGGAAACCCACGCAAACATGGGAAGAACATACAAACTCTTTGCAGGTCCTTGGTGGGATTCAAACTCAGGACCCCAGCGCTGCAAGGTGTTAACCACTGAGCCACCGTGATATTTACTATAATAGTACTGCTAGATCATAAGAATTTAGGTATAGCTATATGGTTGTTATTTTGATATGACAAAATTGTGACATCAAAACCCATCAAATAAAGGCTCAGCCAGCCAAGTTTTAGTGCCAAGCAGAGACTTCTATCAGTTGTCAGTGCCCTGATCGTCACTGAGGAAGCTACATTATCACAGCGAAACATGTCGGGTGAGCTAAGCTAATCTTTTGTGCTTACTATGAGTAATTTTTTTTCCTTGTGGAGAGCACCAAGTTGTCATAGGGGGGAGACTTATAGGCCAGGAGATGCTCCCAAAGGAATTTAAACATGCAAATAGCCTCTTTAGAATGGAAAAGAGGACCGGAACTCTAGTGCCACCTATTGGTGGTAGCAATCCCAAAAGTCAATATTGACTCTTTAGCCTTGTCGCAAGACTTAAGCCCCCGTCTCACATAGCGATATCGCTAGCGATATCGCTGCTGAGTCACGGTTTTGGTGACTCACCAGCGATGTCGCTGTGTGTGACACTTTGCAACGATCAGGCCCCTGCTGTGAGGTCGCTGATCGTTGCAAAGTGTCCTGGACCATTTTTTGGTCGTTGGCCTCCCGCTGGCCAGCACACATCGCTGTGTGTGACCAGCGGGACCAACGATCTGGCTGGTAACTATGGTAAACATCGGGTTACTAGGGGCACGCGCGCACTTAGTAACCCGCTGTTTACCATGGATACCACTCTGCTACGGTGCGCGGAGGCTCCCGCGCACCGTAGCAGAGTGGTATCCATGGTAAACAGCGGGTTACTAGGGGCACACGCGCACTTAGTAACCCGATGTTTACCATAGTTACCAGCCTGCTCCTGCTTGCAGCAGGCTGGTAACGGGAGCAGGACATCGTGGAACGATTCTTTCCACGATATCGCTGCTCCCCTGATCGCTGGTGAGCCTGCCTGTTTAACAGCTCACCAGCGATGTATTAGCGATGCAGCAACGATCCCTGACAGGTCGTATCGTTGTCGGGATCGCTGCTGCATCGCTTAGTGTGACGGGGCCCTTAGAAAGACAAACCAGACTCCTGTCAACGGCCTCTCACTCAGCCAAGCAATTCTTCTGCTTTGCACTAATGAGGGGCAAAATAGTGTTTTTGCTTTGCCTTTCTATTCTTCCTGCAACCCCTTTAATTGTCATTACTGCTTATCCTGGAATATTCTGCTGCTGGGTATATGATTTCATTAATTCCTTTTCACTGTTTGCCCAATTTTTCATGACAGTATGACAAGTTACCTATTCGTGCCGGCCACATTTGCAGTTTCAATGCATTTTTTCTACTGCTGTCTTATCAGCTTTAAAGACAAATCAGAACATTTGCACTGCTCTTCTGCAACTTGGAAAGCGGTTTTCACGTTATATTACCCAAGTCTATTTCCAGCTTCCCCTTAATACATTCTCCTTATAAACTGACAAGCCAATATGCATGATTTATATAAGAGGGTCATTTGTGATGAAAAAGGATCACACCATCTAAATCCCGTTCGCTATGAACTATTGTGCAGTTTCCAGAGCTGACACTTTAGAATGTACTGCAAGTAAAGTGTAAGTGCCAGTACTGTATGACTTTATGATGCACAGAAAATGCACTTTTTGATGTACGGATGTTTATCCAAAATCTCTCCAGACTGATGATGCGGAGTTAGAAGTATTTGTTCTGCTGTATTTCAACCTCTGATCCTTTGGTTAAGCCGCTGTCAGAGGAGTCTGGCAGTGCTTCTGTCATAGAGACCACAGTAGCGCTTGGCCGAGCCGAGTGTTTCTTTGTATGGAAAAGAGCTGTCAACTGTCACGCTGTCACTGTATACTGGAGGTAGGGGGCCTAAGCTGACCCTAAGCTGGGGCCCTGACTAATCCCTCAACCTGGAGGTACTGTTAAAGGTACAGAGGTCCAGGCCGCCAGCGTAACCCCTACCTCCTGAAGATCCCTGCACCTCAGTAATCTAGTCCTGAGAAGGACCCCGATCACAACCAAAGGGAACAAGAAATAATATGCCCAAACACAGTATTTAGACGAACGAGACAGTACAAGGGAAAAACCAAAACCACCTTGCATACAAACAACTTCTCAACTACAACAGAGGGAAAACCAACGGGAAAGGAGATAAATGATAAAGCGAGGAAAGGGAAAAAACACTTCCAAATACACTTATCTCAGCAACTCCAAACACCACGATCCGCTCTGTCAGTCTGAATGAAATGCTTTCACCGACACCTCCCAAACAGACCAGCAGGTATATGAAGGAGTCTCACTACAGAAGTATTGATTGCAGCTGGGCGAGGCTGGACCTCATCTAGCCCAGAGAGAGAGAGAGAATTAACTCCCTCACTGCCGAGAAACACAAAGCACCAACAAGTCAGCTGCGAGAAGTCAGGCTGTGTACTCGTGATGATCTTCGTGGCAACACACCCGTGACAGTACCCCCCCTTCTACGAGGGGCCTCCGGACCCTCAGGGCCAGGTTTATCCGGGTGAGTCGTGTGGAAGGCCCGAACTAATCGGTCTGCGTTAATATCCGACGCAGGAACCCACATCCTCTCCTCAGGACCATACCCCTTCCAATGAACCAGGTACTGAAGGGACCGGCGATTAAAGCGTGAATCAATGACCCTCGATACCTGGAACTCCAAGTTACCATTGACGACCACTGGAGGGGGAGGTAAAAGTGACGGTACCACCGGCGCCACATACCTCTTAAGCAATGATCTGTGAAACACGTTGTGAATTTTAAACGTAGGGGGGAGGTCAAGACGGAATGCCACCGGATTAATAATAGAACTGATTCTGTACGGCCCGATGAACCTGGGACCCAGTTTCCAGGAGGGAACCTTAAGTTTTATATTCCTGGTAGACAACCATACCCGATCGTTCACACTTAGGTCCGGACCAGACACTCTCCTCCTATCAGCCATACGTTTGTATCGGTTCCCCATAGTATTCAGATTCTTCAGCACCCCTCTCCATACTGAAGCGAGTGATGAGGAAAATCGTTCCTCCTCAGGAACCCCCGAAGAGCCCCCCCCACTGAAAGTACAAAACTGGGGGTGAAAACCATATGCCCCAAAAAACGGGGACTTACCAGTGGACTCGCTCCGCCTATTATTAAGAGCAAACTCTGCCAGAGGTAAGAAAGAAGCCCAGTCCTCCTGGTTCTCTGACACAAAACACCGGAGATATGTCTCCAAGCTCTGGTTCATACGTTCCGTCTGACCATTGGTCTGAGGATGAAAAGCCGATGAGAATGACAACTGCATCCCCCGCCGTGCACAAAACGCCTTCCAGAACTTAGACACAAACTGAGACCCCCGATCAGACGCCACCTCGGAGGGTACCCCGTGAAGCCTCACAATCTCCCCAATGAACACCTGCGCAAGAGTTTTAGCATTAGGGAGAGCCGGAAGAGCGATAAAATGTGCCATCTTGCTGAACCTGTCCACTACAACGAGTATGACCGTTTTACCCGAAGACGGAGGGAGGTCCGTAATAAAGTCCATAGACAGATGAGTCCAAGGACGCTCCGGGATCTTCAAAGGTAAGAGGGCCCCAGACGGACGGGTATGTGAGGTCTTAGAGCGCGCACAAACCCCACAGGACGCGACAAAAGTTACCACCTCCTTATGTAAATTAGGCCACCAAAACCGACGCGAGAGGAGATCCACAGTTGCTTTACTCCCCGGGTGTCCTGCAAAAACTGAGTTATGGTGTGCCTCGATCACCTTTTGTCGCAACTGATCTGGAACAAACAATCTCCCTGGAGGTCCAACAGGGGCGTCCCCCTGAGCCTCCAATACCTCCTCCTCCAGCTCAGAGCATACTGCCGAAACCACCACCCCCTCCTGAAGGATAGGAATCGGGTCGTCCGTATTCCCGGCCCCCGGGAAACTACGAGATAAGGCATCCGCCTTTACATTTTTTGACCCAGGACGATATGTAACGACAAAATTAAACCTGGTAAAAAACAATGACCACCTAGCTTGTCTGGGATTCAGACGTTTCGCGGACTCCAGATATAGCAGGTTCTTGTGATCGGTGATGACGGTGACCGGATGAACTGCCCCCTCCAGAAAATGGCGCCACTCCTCAAAAGCTAACTTAATGGCCAAGAGTTCCCTATTGCCGACATCGTAATTCCTCTCAGCGGACGACAATTTTTTAGAGAAAAAGGCGCACGGATGCCACTTACCAGGGGACGAACCCTGTGACAATACTGCTCCCACCCCTACCTCGGAAGCGTCTACCTCTACAATGAATGGCTGAGACGCATCAGGTTGAATGAGTATGGGCGCCGAGGCAAAACATTTTTTCAAAGAGGAGAATGCTTGACAAGCCTTGTCAGACCACCTAGAAAAATCCGTCCCCTTTTTAGTCATGTCAGTGAGAGGCTTAACCATGGACGAGAAATTACGAATGAACTTTCGGTAATAATTAGCAAACCCCAGGAAACGTTGTAGTGCCTTAAGATTCTCTGGCCGATCCCACTCAAGAACTGCCCGCACTTTCCCAGGGTCCATACGAAAACCGGACGCTGAAACCAGGAAGCCTAAAAACTGGAGTTCCTGTACGGCGAACACACACTTTTCCCACTTGGCATACAGTTTATTATCCCGCAAGATCTGTAACACCTGCCTAACGTGCTCCTGATGAGACACCAGATCCGGCGAGTAAATTAGGATATCATCCAGATATATGACAACAAACTGTCCCACCAAGCGGCGAAAAATGTCATTAACAAAGTGTTGGAACACCGCCGGGGCATTAGTCAGACCGAATGGCATGACAAGGTTCTCATAATGCCCCTCCGGAGTGTTAAACGCCGTCTTCCACTCATCCCCCTCCTTCATCCTAATCAGATTGTACGCCCCCCTGAGATCCAACTTAGAAAACCATTTGGCGCCCACGATCTGATTAAAGAGATCGGGAATAAGTGGGAGCGGATACGGATCTCGGACCGTAATCCGATTAAGTTCACGGAAATCCAGGCAAGGGCGTAGGCCTCCATCTTTCTTCTTAACAAAGAAGAACCCCGCAGCCACCGGTGAAGATGAAGGTCTAATATGCCCCTTAGCCAGACTTTCAGAAATATAATCCTTCATGGCCTGCCTCTCAGGACCAGAAAGGTTATACAACCTAGCTTTAGGTAACTTGGCCTCAGGGAGCAGTTTTACAGAACAGTCATACACGCGATGAGGAGGTAGTTCCTGACACCCTTTCTCCGAGAATACATCCTCAAAGTCCGCCAGAAATGGAGGTAAGACCCAAGGAGTAACCGCACCAATAACCGTGTTCATGCAGTTTTTATTACAGAATTTACTCCATTGGCTTATCTCCCTGGTTTGCCAATTAATAACCGGGTTATGCTTAGCTAACCAAGGAAGGCCCAACACAATAGGAGTGGGAAGACCCTCCAACACGTAGCAAGACAACAGTTCTTTATGTATTGCCCCCACTTGAAGTTTTACATCATGCACAACTTGCAAAAAACTTCCCTGCCCGAGAGGCCTGGCATCGATCGAGAATATGGGGATGGGTTTAGCCAATTCACTCAACCGCATACCTTGAACCCGGGCAAACCGAGCATCAACCAGATTAGCCCCGGTCCCACTATCCAGAAGAACAGATATCCTCTCAGTTCTCGTACCCACCACCACCTCCGCCGGTACGAGAAACTGAGACGAACCTAGGGACGAAATACCTACTCCCAGATTGCCGTCCACCACACAACCTGGGATCAACAGTTTTCCGACGACTCTTCACTCTGCAAGGGACGGGATGGACACCCCCCAATAAAATGTCCCTTTCTCCCGCAGAAGAAACACCTTCCTGCCTTATGGCGCACCACCGGTCCCCTCCCCCAAAATGATGTCCCTCCTAATTGCATAGGCTCCTCTGGACTGACCAGGGGAACCACCATATGAGGGGACCTTGTAGGAGGTGGAGTCATCACAGGGGGTAGAGTTATCCCGCACCTCTCCCGAAGCCGTCTGTCCACGCGAATAGCGAGGGCCATAGCGGCTTCCAGAGACACGGGAGAGTCATACTGTGCCAACACATCCTGTAATTTGTCAGATAAACCATGACAAAACTGGCTCCTAAGAGCCGGGTCATTCCACTGGGTGTCCGTGGCCCACCTACGGAACTCCGAACAGAATTCCTCCGCCGGACGATCTCCCTGCTGGATCCTACGTAACTTAGACTCAGCCAGGGAGATCCGATCTGGGTCATCATATACGAGTCCCAGGGCAGCGAAAAACCTATCCACTGACTGGAGAGCCGGGGAACCCGGGGGAAGAGAGAACGCCCAAGATTGTGGGTCCCCTTGTAGGAGCGAGATGACAATTCCCACCCTTTGTTCTTCACTCCCCGATGACCGAGGCCGCAGCCGAAAGTACAATTTACATGCCTCCCGGAAAACAAAAAACTTGTCCCGCCCCCCAGTGAACCTATCAGGGAGAGCTACTTTAGGTTCTGGTCCGGCTTGCTCCTGAGGATGCCAAACCTTGGACCTAACGTCCGCCAGCTCCATGGACAAACTCTGCAATTGCCGAGCTAGACCGGCTACTGGATCCATAGTAGCTGGAGAAAAACTAAGTGGGTCGGTGAAAATGTCACGCTGTCACTGTATACTGGAGGTAGGGGGCCTAAGCTGACCCTAAGCTGGGGCCCTGACTAATCCCTCAACCTGGAGGTACTGTTAAAGGTACAGAGGTCCAGGCCGCCAGCGTAACCCCTACCTCCTGAAGATCCCTGCACCTCAGTAATCTAGTCCTGAGAAGGACCCCGATCACAACCAAAGGGAACAAGAAATAATATGCCCAAACACAGTATTTAGACGAACGAGACAGTACAAGGGAAAAACCAAAACCACCTTGCATACAAACAACTTCTCAACTACAACAGAGGGAAAACCAACGGGAAAGGAGATAAATGATAAAGCGAGGAAAGGGAAAAAACACTTCCAAATACACTTATCTCAGCAACTCCAAACACCACGATCCGCTCTGTCAGTCTGAATGAAATGCTTTCACCGACACCTCCCAAACAGACCAGCAGGTATATGAAGGAGTCTCACTACAGAAGTATTGATTGCAGCTGGGCGAGGCTGGACCTCATCTAGCCCAGAGAGAGAGAGAGAATTAACTCCCTCACTGTCGAGAAACACAAAGCACCAACAAGTCAGCTGCGAGAAGTCAGGCTGTGTACTCGTGATGATCTTCGTGGCAACACACCCGTGACATCAACTGAATGATTGTTTGGGGTTAGGGTTACAGCTACATTGTGGGCCGACAGCTATCTAACGTGTATGGGAGACTTTAGCTGAGGTCTGTCGAACACCTTGCATGCCGTGGTTGCTGTTGTCCATGTAGCACCAAATAGTGCTGGGGGGATTCACTTATCACTTTTGACTAGACAACCTCTTTAAAGAACTCCTGGGTTGCTTTCGCAGTCTGTTTTGGGTCATTGGAAGGTGCTTCACAGTACAGATGGACAATCAGCCTTGCTGCATTTGGTTGAAGGGAGCAGAAGGTATCGCCCTGTGCACTTCAGAATTCATCCGGCTGCTTCTGTCTTCAGTCACCTCATCAATAAACACTAGTGACCCAGCTCCATTGGAAGCCATGCATGCCCATGCCATCACACTGCCTCCACCATGTCTTACAGAGGATGTGGTGAGCTTTGAATCATGAGTCGTTCCAACCTTCTCCATACCTTCTTTTTTTCCATCATTCTGGTACAGTTTCATCTGTCCAAAAGAATGCTTTTCCAGGACTGGGCTGGCTTTAGATGTTTTTTGGCAAAGTCTAATCTGGCCTTTCTATTTTTAAGGCTGATTAATGGTTAGCACCTTGTAGTGAACTCTCTGTATTTGCTCTCATGAAGTCTTCTCTCTATGGTAGACTTAGATACTGAAACACATACTTCCTGGAGAGTGTTCTTCAATTGGGTGCATATTTCTTTATTTTACTCACTTATATAGCACCATTAATTCCACAGCGCTTTACAGACATTATGAGCACTGTCCCCATTGGGGCTCACAGTCTAAATCCCCTATCAGTATGTCTTTGGAGTGCGGGAGGAAACCGGAGTACCCGGAGGAAACCCACGCAAACACGGGGAGAACATACAAACTCCTTGCAGATGTTATCCTTGGTGGGATTTGAACCCGGGACCCCAGCTGCAAGGCTGCAGTGCTAACCACTGAGCCACTGTGCTGCCCAGTGGCAGGGCTTTTTCACCATGGAAAGGATTCTGCGATCATCCACCACTGTTGGCTGTAGTGGACGACCAGGCCTTTTTGAGTTCCCAAGCTCACCAGTGTGCTCTTTTTTTTTTTTTGTTACAGAATGTACCAAACTGTTGATTTGGCCACTCTTAACATCTCTGCTATCTCTCTCAACCTAATGATGGTCTGTTTCTCTTTCATTGAGAGCTCCTTTGACCGCATGTTGAGGGTTCATAGCTACAGCTTCCAAATGCAAATGCCACACCTGGAATTAGCTCCAGATCTTTTACCTGCTTAATTGATGATGGATTAACGAGGGAATAGCCCATTAAAGAGCTTTTGAGATAATTGTCCAATTACCTTTTGATCACTTTAAAAACAGAAAGCTACATATTAAAGAGCTGTAATTCTTAACCCTAGAACGCATACCTGGGGCCTCGCAGGCCCGCCCTGTTAATTGTTTTCTATTTTCTGCAAGATTACTTTAGTTAGAATTTTGAAACTCTAGGTATTCCTCAGGTATATAGTGGTTTGTCATTTTTGTTTGAGTTATTCCATGTTATTTGCACACGGGCCTAAAAGGCCCCAGGTATGTGAAAAAGTAGATTTTTATGGTCTTGCGTTCTAGGGTTAAACCCTTACTCCAATTAGGAGTAATTTTTCATGGACTCATAGACTCGTGTTGGTGAGATTGATCCAAGACTCTGATCAAAATCTGACATGTCTCTGTGATTTTGTGCAGACCACTCGGGCTGCAAAAATGCACTGACTTGTGAACAGCTGCATTTACTATAATGGGTATGAGTGAAAAACACAGAACTCTTATGAGAAAAAACTGATTGAGACCTTGAAGTTTTTCAGACATACCTCTATTAAAAACAGATCCATTAAAAATGAAGCAAAAACGGATATAAAATAGAAGCGTGAAATGGATCCTTTAGATCGAAATCTTTGGTTTTCTTGTTTTTTAGTTTTTTTTCCCCCAACTTGATCTATTACTAACAAAATCACTTTAATCATATCAATATATGGTAAATATTTACTAATCTGCTTCATTTTGTATAAATAAAAAAAGTTTTTGCTTACTTGGCTGGGAGCAGTTTATTAAAGAAGAAAAAGACTATAAACTTATTAGATCTGTGAATTGTCTCCAAACCCAGGAGCTGTGTACTAATGAAGCCGAAAACTCAAGGGAACGAGAGCTTCCACCTAATTATAAACATTTTTACTTAAACCAGATGTGGATCTGCTCAGTCCTTTCATCTCTCCCCAGCGTTTCTTTTATCCTCGACGATTCCCAGCACTGCAGACAAATGAGAGCTCGCATGATTTCTTTAGGCTTGAATCTTTTCTGCCTTTCTTAGAAATTACCCATTTGATGTAAGTTGAAGCAATTTCCCCATCACTGCCTGCGCTTTGACCTATTCACCGTAAGGTTTTGCTGCACAAAGGATCAAATCTCGTTCTGTAAAGACCAATCTCCTGTAATGTTTTCAGAGTGACCAGAAATTGAGATAGTTTTAATTAGATTATGACCCCAAATGAAACACCAATAATTACTCCTCTCTCACCACATTTGGATTGTGTCTGCCTTGTTAACACTGTCATGTACTTTACAATGTTTGAGAGAATATCATTACAATTTACACAATTATGGCTTAATGTCCTTGAATTTCATGGGAAAATGTCACTTTAGTTGTCTTTTTTTTGGGGGGGGTGTATATGAAATAAGGAAAAAAGTATTTGACTCACAATCTAATAAATAATAAATCTCATGGTTTAGTACTTGCTCTCCTTTGACAGCTTATGGATTACTATTGCATAGAAATCCCATATCCAAATTTGTTCTCCATTAGGATGAAAACTGTCACCTATAGATAGCTACCTTGTAAGTCAGTATCCAACTCATTAGATATAATTTCACCCTGGAAAACTGCTGACCGTGCTAGATGCACCATTTCTGTACCTATTCTATCTTATTTTCTGTCCAATTTCAGCAGTAACACATAAGTATAGCTTTCTTTTCATAGCTAAATGCATCAGGTGCTAAAGCTGGCACTCAGTCGCGAGCCACATGTGGCTACTGAGCCACAGATTGGTGACTCCTGCCCTACACATACGTCTATCCACCTTTATCTAACTCCTTTAGAAATAACAGGAACAGAGCAGCAAAAGATACCCAAGAATTGCTGGGGGGATAGAATATATACTGCTGAAGTGATGTCAGGAAAAGTAACAGGCCCTCTCTTAAAAAGAATCTGTAAGATGGTTTTTGTTATTTAATCTGAGAGCAACATTATGTAGGGGCAGAAACTCTGATTCCAGCAATGTGTCACTTGCTCAGCAGATTGCTGTAGTTTCAATACAATCAGTGTTTCATCAGCAGGAGATTATCACTACCGGACTAAGAGTCATGTGCAGGCTAGTCAGTCTAATCTGCATAACCCCACCTCCACCTCTGATTGGTAGTTTGCTGATAATGTATTGTGTACATAGAAAGCTGCCAATCAGGGATATGGGTGGTGTTATAAAGGGCTCAGCATTCTGAGCACTGCAACATCTACAACAGAGAGAACAAGGAATCTATTAAAACTGCAGCAAGCAGCCCAGTAAGTGACACATCGCTACAAACAGGGTCTCTACCGCTACATCATTCTGCTCTCAGATTCCATAGCAAAAACCCGCTGACTGATTCCCTTTTAGGCGTGGGATTCTCCTCGAGTACCCTTTCTCTGGATTCCATATTATTTCTGACATGTATGTAGGAATTGTTGCAAATAATCGGCTTTGTTTCAGTCTTGTTTATTTAGTGATCAAGATCTCTTCTACCCAAATTTTTAATTATTTTTTTCATATAATTCAAATTTTTTGCAATTAGAAATGTTTCCAAGGTGTTTTTAGTTGATCTTTCTCCAGAATTACAATACCAAGGCCATTGTTTTTTATTTCTTGTAGATTAAAAAAAATGCAAAACACATACTTGCTTTTTTTTTAATTCATTACGGTTTAGCCAGGTGTCCAAGCTTGTATATCACATTTATTACTGAGTCAATGCTGCATTGATGAACTGCAGGTCGACTGCTCACAAATGCCAAGCTGTGACCATCTGCTTCATCTTGGACCTTGTGAATGCTCTGACCTGTCAGCACTTTTTTTTTTATTATTCTTTTCTCTTCTTCTTTTCATAACTGGCCATGTTCCACGGCACTACGGTGCTGCTAGCAGGTTACAATCTGTGCTGAATATTACCAGAAATCAAATTAGCTAAGGCTCACTCTTAAGTGTTTGTGCATTTAAGTGTCAATGGTGCTGGAAATAAGGGGTAAATGCACGCCTTCCATTAATGTTTAAAACAGACTGGCTTTCCATCTAGAGCAATAATTGCTAAATTGCTTTATTGTAACAGATCAAAAATAAATGCAGAGGTGGCGTTTCAGTTGTAGATTGTCTATTAGAGTTGGTGCTAATCGATTCACACGTCCCATTCCATCGGCCATGACAGTGGTTTGTGGCTACCGCATGGGAGGAGATCTTAGCTACTTATGTCAGTGGCTCTTCTTTTGATTAGCCGGACTGGCACGATGTCGTCATCGCGGAGTGACACATGTGACTTCACACCAGGCAGCTAATCAAAAGAAGAGCCGCGAACTTTCGCAGGTAAGAGGCCGTACTCCCCTCATGTAGCAGCTACAGAGCACTGTCATGGCAGAGAGAATAGGGCATGAGAATAAATTTGAACCATATATCAAATATCTACTCTGTTATCTCTATCCTGACACCTAGATGGGCGCAAGTGTGAACGGGTACAATCAGCTACCACTGCATTAAAAGCATTCCAAAAAGCGTAGTTGCACACTATGTGTGCAAGACATGTGCAAACATTGAATATATGACGTTTTAAACTGTATTACTTGCATATAGAATTTATCAAAAAAAAAAATAGGGGATTTAATACACATTTTGGTATCTGTCAAAACAAGATAAAGTAGCACCAGGATCTTTGATATCACAATGTACAAATTTCCAAAAAATATAGGCAGCACAATATTCAAATATAGGTGAAAAATAAATGACTATTAGTCTATGTATGAAAGTGTAAAAAACAGTCCTCTGTTTTCACCTATATTTGATTAAAGTGCTGCCCTTCTTTATAAAATATCTGTCTTCCATATTAAGTCTTTTTTTTTTCCTTTATTGAGAGGTTGCCTGTGATTCTAACTTGCAAGTCGAGAAACTTGTTAAAGGGAACCTGTCCATGGGCGTCGCTGGTTTTGGTCCGGCACCACCTCTTCTTGCGGTGCCGTCCTCCTTCTCTGCTTCATGTGGATGATGCGTCCTATGTAGGGTTGAGCGAGTATGTTCTGTCTGAGTATGCTCGGACCGAGCTCCGAGTATTTACAGCTGCTCGGTGATAAGGTTAAATCGCTCCCGTGTGCATGATTTGCAACTGTTTGACAGCTTTATTACATGTGAGGAATGTGTAAGAAATAGACATTCCTCACATGTATTAAAACTGTCAAACAGTCGCAAATCATGCACATGGGAGCGATTTAACCTTATCACCGAGCAGCTGTAAATACTCGGAGCTCGGCCTGAGCGTACTCGGCGAAAGGGTTAATAGAACATACTCGCTCAACACTAGTCCTATGTCATCCACACTGTGTCCTCCATCGCACTCCTGCACAGGCGTACTCCTCTCTGCCCCGCTGAGGGCTGAGCACAGTACTGTTCTGCGCAGACTCAGGGAAAGGCCAAAAAGCGCCGGCGCTGGTACCGTCCTGTGCTGTGCCCTCAGCAGGGCGGAGAGAAGTACGTGGATTAGTGAGTGTACATGGTTTTATGGTCACATTTAGCAGTCTTGAGTAATGTGCATGGGGTGTACAATTAAACTACCCAGGCATAGTGTATAATCTAATCATATGATTTTGATTATACATTTATTACGTTGTGAGTCTGACATTGTTAGATCGTCTTGCTCAAAGCCAGAGTTATCGCTGGAGATTATATAAAGTGTTAATTGTGCCTGGAAGGGACTGGCGAGGGAACTTTGCCTTTTAAATCATTGCGTCTGTGGATGGCTACTTTAGTGAGTAGAAACAGAGTGGTTATAGAATGGTATTGTCAGTGTGTTAGATGCCTATAAATATTAGATGATTACTGATGCTTTTGCCGGTTTCATCAAGATCAGGTGACAGACTATGTCTATGCAAAAGGCGCATCACTCAGTTTTGATCTTTCCTCAAAAATAGAAACTTATCTATTATAGAAGCTATTTCATCACTGGGCTGTATTCTTTCCTCACCTGTCAGTATTGCTCCGGAGCGCTTTCTCCTGCCTAGGACCTGGTAGTAGTAGTAAGCTATGGCCGCCATGGTTAGTAGCCATGGAAATTTGGAGAACTAGTGACCTCTCATTATAGAATTGAATAATACTTGAGGATGACTAACGTCTTTCCTTTTTCTTTGGTTGATGGTGACTGTTCTAAAAGATCAAAATGACGATTCTTCCCTGTTGAATCCAATGCCACCTTTCCACTACTCCCTTTAGGTCTTTGTTGACAGAGCTGTAGCAATGATGTCCTGTCTACAACATTTACCTCTGCTGCTAATCAGTGAGCTCATCGGCCGTGCCAGGGTAGATGGCACAAGCTGCAGAGGTCACATGTTGTAGGCAAGATGTCTTTTGCACTCCAGGGAGCCACAAAGCTGCTAGGTTTCATTGGGTAAGTATTGCTTATTTTGAAACTTTCCATATCTTTGACCTGGGACAACCATCTAATAAGTATGGGGGTTTCTCAACAATCCCTTTATACAGTGGTGGCCAAAAGTATTGGCACCCCTGCAATTCTGTCAGATAATACTCAGTTTCTTCCTGAAAATGATTGCAATCACAATTTCTTTGGTATTATTATCTTCATTTAATTTGCTTGCAAGGAAAAAACACAAAAGAGAATGAAGCAAAAATAAAATCATTGATCATTTCACACAAAACTCCAAAAAATGGGCCAGACAAAAGTATTGGCACCCTCAGCCTAATACTTGGTTGCACAACCTTTAGCCAAAATAACTGCGAACAACCGCTTCCGGTAACCATCAATGAGTTTCTTACAATGCTCTGCTGGAATTGTAGACCATTCTTCTTTGGCAAACTGCTCCAGGTCCCTGATATTTGAAGGGTGCCTTCTCCAAACTACCATTTTGAGATCTCTCCACATGTGTTGTATGGGATTCAGGTGTGGACTCATTGCTGGCCACCTTAGAAGTCTCCAGTGCTTTCTCTCAAACCATTTTATAGTGCTTTTGGAAGTGTGTTTTGGGTCATTGTCCTGCTGGAAGACCCATGACCTCTGAGGGAGACCCAGCTTTCTCACACTGGGCCCTACATTATGCTGCAAAATTTGTTGGTAGTCTTCAGACTTCATAATGCCATGCACACGGTCAAGCAGTGCAGTGCCAGAGGCTGCAAAGCAACCCCAAAACATCAGGGAACCTCCGCCATGTTTGACTGTAGGGACCGTGTTCTTTTCTTTGAATGCCTCTTTTTTTTTCCTGTACACTCTTATGTTGATGCTTTTTCCCAAAAAGCTCTACTTTTGTCTCATGTGACCAGAGAACATTCTTCCAAAACATTTTAGGCTTTCTCAGGTAAGTTTTGGCAAACTCCAGCCTGGCTTTTTTATGTCTCGGGGTAAGAAGTGGGGTCTTCCTGGGTATCCTACCATACAGTCCCTTTTCATTCAGACGCCGACGGATAGTACGGGTTGACACTGTTGTACCCTCGGACTGCAGGGCAGCTTGAACTTGTTTGGATGTTAGTTGAGGTTCTTTATCCACCATCCGCACAATCTTGCGTTGAAATCTCTCGTCAATTTTTCTTTTCTGTCCACATCTAGGGAGGTTAGCCACAGTGCCATGGGCTTTAAACTTCTTGATGACACTGCGCACGGAAGACACAGGAACATTCAGGTCTTTGGAGATGGACTTGTAGCCTTGAGATTGCTCATGCTTCCTCACAATTTGGTTTCTCAAGTCCTCAGACAGTTCTTTGGTCTTCTTTCTTTTCTCCATGCTCAATGTGGTACACACAAGGACACAGGACAGAGGTTGAGTCAACTTTAATCCATGTTAACTGGGTGCAAGTGTGATTTAGTTATTGCCAACACCTGTTAGGTGCCACAGGTAAGTTACAGGTGCTGTTAATTACACGAATTAGAGAAGCATCACATGATTTTTCAAACAGTGCCAATACTTTTGTCCACCCCCTTTTTTAGGTTTGGTGTGGAATTGTATCCAATTTGGCTTTAGGACAATTCTTTTTATGTTTTTTCATTGAAGACAAATTAAATGAAGATAATAATACCAAAGAATTTGTGATTGCAATCATTTTCAGGAAGAAACTGAGTATTATCTGACAGAATTGCAGGGGTGCCAATACTTTTGGCCACCACTGTAGCAGATGTATGAAGAATGGGGCTGGGGGATGAGAGTGAGATGCGCTAAATTTCTACATGCCTGATCCTTTCATATCATGTCTACAAACTTCATTCCACATAGCAGAATATTTAGAAACGTATAACTAAGATTTTGTACTGAAGGAACTGAGCAGTCTTGGTCTCAATCAATTAGTAGAATGACTTTGTATAATAATTATACTTACTAGCACTTTAGATTTTCTGTATCCATCTGTACAGGCATCCACCTTCATCACTTCCTCCTTCTTCCACAGCTTTTCTGTTGCTCTGCTGTGTGATATGATTTCTTTTATTGTTCCTTTTGTTTTTCAGTGAGAGCAGAGAATCTGAGCAGTTACAGATAATGCAAATCCTAGTATGATGCATCTGATGAATGGTGGAAGACACATTTTGCTTTAACAAACTTTATCTTTCCGTACACTCTCAATTTAGGACAATAATGTAAATGAGTGATGAGTAAGCTGGGGCTTGCTGCTCTTAGGGCTTGCTGGGAGTTGTAGTAGTGCAAAAGCTGTTATAGAGCACTGAGATGACTCTAGATCAGGGATGTCATACTCCAAACACACAGAGGGCCAAAATGAAAAACTTGGACAAAGTTGCGAGCCTACCAGTATACAGAATAATGGGCCCCACATAGCTTTCCATACAGTATAATGGGTCCCACATAGTCCGCCATACAGAATAATGGACCCCACATAGTGCTCCATACAGAATAATGGGCCCCACATTGGGTGGTGGTTCTGTTGTCGCGGGCCAAATATAATCACCTGCCAGCCAGATTTGGCTCACGGGCCAGAGTTTGACATGTATGATCTAGATGCTCTTCAAGTAATCGAGAATTGCACAAATGGTGACCCCCACTACAACACTGGATCATTCTTAACATGTCTGTGAATGTTATTTGACAAGGCCGGAAAATCAGGTGTAAATTAGTTATGAACTTAGGCTGGGTTCACATAGCGTTTTCTTCTACATTCAGTGGCTCCGTTGGTGCTTATGTCTGAACACCCCTCAAAACGGATTTGGGAGTATGCACCGATGGGGCCATTGACTGTAATCATGCAGACGGAGTCACTATGTGCTCTATCGTGCATCATTTTCATAGCTGACTACATCATGTTGCCCTCCTCCAATAGGCGTATGTGGTCGAAAATAATTCACCACAGATCACACTGTGACTTCGTCTGCATCATTGCAGTCAATGGCCCTGTAGGAACATACACCTAAACCCGGCGGTTCGGACGTAAATCCCAACGGAACCACTGATGACCGTAGGAGTAAATGCTATGTGAACTCAGCCTAATGAGTCACTCGCTGCCTCCAGTCACTAAAAGTTGCATAGTTGGACAGGATGCGCATGCATAAAAAAATTTCACCTTATTCATGTAGTTTCTAAAAAATGTTTGCAATCTTCTACATATTTTTTGAAAGTGAGAAGAACTTGTAGCAGCGTATTTGGGTTTCTTACTAGATTGCATTATTTATTGTGGACACATCTAATGATTTAGTTCCTAGGCGGATTGTTTCGGAAAATTCCCGCTCACCATAAGGTTAAGTGCTGGTTGTGAGAGGCATGGCGTTCCTATTGTTGCAGCTGCATATGTTAATTCCTTTACTTTAGAGGAGTAAGCAAATACATTAGATTTGTTCCTGGCATGGCTGGAACCATTGCGGTTAATGTTAATGACTTTCAGTAATGCCTCTTGCCTGCATACTCTCACCGCTTTGCGATGGGCTCCTGAATAGCAAATGACATAGGAAAGGCTTACCAACTGCTGGCCTGACGAGGAGAAAGCTTAAATACACTCATGCGGTAGGAACCCATCATATTGTTTCTGCTCACTTTGATTATTTGCTGTCAGCAGTCTTGGTGCTAGGAGAGGCCATAAAACAAATCTCATCAACATCTCTGAAGTTACATTTCTTCACTACACATGTTCGGTGGTGTACGCACAAACATTTTTGTTACATTTGTGTAATTCAGCTTTGTAAAAAGAAGTTAAATCTATATTTCCTTTTACTGGCTGCCAATATCTCCGCCTAATGGCAAAATTCATACTGCTCCATCTGAATGCCAAGATGATGATCAAGCAATTTAAAGGACATCTGCCTTTAGGGCCCCCTCGGGATCAGTGTAAAGGTGAAAAACATCATTTTCAACTAGAAAAATACATCTAGACTTGCCCCTGATGCTTGAAATAAACATGGATATTAAAGGGAATGTGTCAGCAGGTTTTTGCTATGCAATCTGAGAGCAGTATGATGTAGGGGCTGAGACCTGATTCCAGTGATGTGTCATTTACTGGGCTACTCTGTGCAGTTTTGATAAAATCCCTTTTTTCTCTGATGTAGATGTAGCAGTGTTCTGAATGCTGAGCTCTGTATAAACCTGCCCACACCACTGATTGCCAACTTCTTCTGTACACTGTATATTGTACATTAGCTGGACTGCCTGGCACCCAACACCTAGTCCTGTAGTAATAATCTTCTGCTGATAAAACACTGTTTGTATTAAAACTACAACAATCTGCTGAGCAAGTGACACTTCCTAGGAATCTTCGTCTCTACCCCTACATAATGCGGTCATTGTGAATGGATACACCCCTTTAACAAAGCGGAATGGTAGCATCCAATTGTCAATGTATTCATAAATAAATGTTTAATCAGAGGAGATTGCATTTATATGTATAATGTGTGCTCAATAGAAAGGACTGGCACATGATTTATTCCTTCCAAATATCTTACAAAGGAACAGGGGCCATTCTATTACTGGTGGAAGAATGGTGAATCAGGCTGCTAAACAGGAAAGGGTTCTTTACAGTTAGAGCAGTCTGACTGTGCAATGCCCGACCAGAGGTAGTAATGGCCGACACTATAACAGCATTTATACAAAGGCTGGATGCTTTTCTCACAACAAATGTCATTGTGGGTTATATATAAACTAAATACCCTTAAACCCCAGGGGTTAAATGAAGTTACAGAGGTTTTTCTATGAGAGTTGTAGTCCTCAATATTCAATAGTTATTAACCTATCAAGCTTTAGGGGAATGTCTCAGGCTGCGTGCACACGATGCGTTTTTCATGTGTTTCCGCTGCTTAATTTCCGCAGCGGAAACGCTTCAAAAACGCATGGTAATCCGCACCCCATGGTCCCCAATGGCATTCCGCAAAGTCAATGCACATGCTGCGGATTTTTCCGCAGCGTTTCCGCACCGCTCATAAATCCGCAGCATGTTCATTAATTTTGCGTAAGCGCAGCCATTGACTTGCATTGAGACGCATAGAATCCACGTCTGTACATTTGTACAAGCGGATTATATGCGTTTCAATGTGCGGATGGTACCCAAGTCTGGAGGAGAGGAGACTCTCATCCAGACCTGGGTACCATAGAACCTGTAAAAAAAAGAATAAAATAATAAATAAAGTTTATATTCACCTGTCCGGCGGCCCCTGCAGCGCTTCTCCTTCCAGGACCTGAGATGACGTCGCGGTCATGTGACTGCAGGCTGTCTCGCGAGATGCCGGCAAGCCAGGAAGGAACCAGGAAGGAGCGCGACAGCTCACGCGGCGGCATCAAAAGTAAGTATAGCTTTTATTTTTTTATTTTTACAGTCACACTGTATAAATTCATGCTGTTTGCATGGATTTATACAGTGTGACCTAGTTGTCAAGCACTTTCCAAGTGATGCTATCGCCTGGAAAGTGCTTGTCAGTCCGCATGCGGAAACACATGCGTTAACGCATGTGGATACGCATGTGAATCCGCATGTATTCTGCAGGAAAAACGCATGCACAATCTGCATGCGTTTTTTCTGCCAGGGAGATGCAGAAATGCTGCAGAAATTTTCTGCTTCATTTCTGCATCGTGGGCACATAGCCTCACGCTTTATAGTTATATTTATTACTGATTCAGTAAACCACCCCCCCCCCCCCCCCCTATTTCTTGTTACCTGCTGTGGTTAACCCAAGCAAAATGATGTCAAGACCGAATCATGATGCATTACTTTCTACATCTCAATACGCACTCCGACGCACTCCGCAGTGTAGCAAGAGCAAATCGGCAACACAGTATATTGTAACAAGCGGGCTCTACACATTACTAAAATACCTTTCTGTATGCTGTTGTTAGCTAAAGTAATACCTTTAAAATGTTGTGAGGACAGAATCATGATGCATTCCATTTTACCTCTCAATAAGCACCCAGCAGCGTTGCAAGAGCAAATCTGCACCATAGTATATTGTAACAACGGGTCTCTGCATTAGATACTAAAGGGGCGTAAAATCATGAAAGAAAAAACTACCACAGCATCTCAAACACATTGGACTACATGTACCAACTTTCAATATAAATAATGGAGTAAAATATTGTGTAAGCGCAATTGCATATCTATATACTTTTCTTTCGCATCATGTAGAATAGAATATATGGCTGGTTCACATCTTTTGTTACTTGCAAGTCCCATGCTTCATTTTCATCAGACGACGGTACCGAATAGGAGATCTAGCGCAGTGGTCTGGGTGCTCGTATTCTCCACCCACAGTAATATATAAGCAAGGTTTCAGGTTCAATTCTGCAATAGATCATTATGAACTATTGTGATGAATTCAGAACTATACAAGTTGGATTTACATAAATGATATTATATTTTGAGATTGAATGGTTCCACATTAATTTTGCAAAGCTTTTCATTTTTTGATTATATGTATATTTTTTGTTCTCAGATTTTTCTAAAATTATGTTCATTTTAGAGATGTACGTGTCATATGATTTTGAATTCCCTATTTTGCTTGTTGATTTTAGATGCCTTTTTGAATAATGAAACCGTTATCTTATTGGCGGCAAAGGGTTTCTGGCGGGCTTTATTCATACCATGTGTAACTATGTATATATGTACACCTGACCGTATAGTCAGCAGCAGCTATATACCTGATGAAGTGGAAGTGATGTCCACGAAATGCGTAGTAATTATAGCTTTTTATTTGTCTCAATAAAATACTGTTAATACTATACATCTTTGGCAACATTGTCTTCACGGAGGAGCGCGTTTTTTCATTGATACCATGTTCATCCAACTATTGAGAATTGTGGGTTATAGATTGGTGGAGAAAGGTTGAACTTGATGGATCGGAGTCTTTTTTTCAACCTATATAACTATGTAAAAGGAATAACAGAAGAATAACAAGTTACAGGGCGGCGCTCAATGACCTTCTGGAAACATAATCCCAACCTTTTTTAAAAGGGTTGTCCGGTCTAAATTGATAAGTGTGTAGTCACACTTTTTTTTACACACACCAACAGACTTGAATGGGAGAGTCTCATCCAATTTACGGAAGACACAAATGCCTGCTACAATTTTTTTCACACGCAGATTGAATCAGTGAAATAAATCGCTTACCGGTACTACCCCATTGAATAATATTAGTCAAAGTGTGATCCGTTTTTATTCACGGATTGCACTCTGACCGAAAATACAGTCTTGTGAATGAGCCCTAGGAAGGAGGCCTGTCTTGTCGTCTGGTCTGAGAGGTTAAAGGAGGGATCAAGCTAATTGAATGATCATTATTTTTTTATTTATTTTGCAGTTCTGATCGTCTTATAGAAGAAACTATAAGGTAAGATTTACTATCTTCGTATGTTTGTGGCCTTTGGCATCCATTTGGGTTAGGGTTCCATATGCAACTTTTGAGTAACTGACTTGCCACAGTGCCATGTGTCGTTTTCACTTTAATTGTTTTTTTTATATATTGTAAAGTATTTATAAGTAAAAGTATTAGTAAAGTATTAAAAGTTGTACATCTCCTTTTAAAATGAATAGGATGTGTCTATTAATGTTGCAGTAAATTACATTATGAAAATGCATTTGATACCCTACAACTACCATATATGAATTAGGTTCTGAATCAGCATAAATAAATTCTCTAAATATCTACCATGTCTGAATGAGCATCATAAACTGAAGAGTAAGGTTGCATTTACACTGGCAGCCTGTTTACAATGGCCAATTCATAATCAGCCAATCACCCAACAAACATTGTTCATCAGGTGAAATTACTTTTAAGTTTGCTTAAAAATTATTGTTCTTGGTAGCACATTGTTCTTTGTAAACAGGAAACGTGCTGCCGAAAACAACTGCAGAGTATGTGGACAGTGATCTATTAACAATCGTTCGGTGTGCATGGAAGTGTGATGGGCCTGTGTAAACAGTCCATTAAACAACTGCTGATCACCTTCTATGTAGCTGTTCGGCGGTCCTTTAATGCCACTTATCAGGTAGTCTAAGTATATAGAAAGTTTATGAAGGCTGTGGGAGAGCAACTTCTGAATGGCTCAAATGTAACCAGACATACAACTAACGCCGTCCATCTGCAAGAATCTAAGGGTAAAGTTTCTCCTTATGGAGAGAACCGTGCCTGACATGCCAGGGTAAAGATGCTTATAGGCCTTTTTCTGGAAAATGAAATATGCAAATTGTCTCTTCAGAGAGAAAGAGGACTTGATTTCTAGGGTCTAGTGTCACATATTGGAAGTAGCAATCCTAAAAGTCAGTAACGACCCTTTAACAGCCAAATCAGATCTCATGCTTTGCACTGAGGATGGGCAACAACCTGAAACACATGTCTGAAAATTGAGATTCTGGTTTGGCTTTTATCCTACTCCATATGGCAAGGCTCTTTGAAGGGTCAATATTGACTTTTAGGATTGCTGCTTCCAATAGGTCATTCTTAAGTCCTCTTCCTCTCTGAAAAGAAAACTTGCTCTGCAAGGATGACTCACAAGTAGTGTTTGGCACCTCAAAAAACAGTCCAGTAAAATGCTTTGGAAGAAAGAAATTGCGTCACTCACTATAAGTGTCTTTATCATAATTTGGAATCCAAAATGTGGCAGCTAGGATATAGCAGGAGGAAGCTGCTTTAGGCTATGTGCACTGTATGTTTTTGATGCGTTTTCTCCGCGCGGAAATGCACCAAAAACGTGTGCCAGCTAATGCAATGACAATCCTGAAGTGCTGTGCACATGATCATGAATTTTCCTATCAGGATTGTCATTCCATTTAAATCTGCAGCATGTCAATTCTTTGTGCATTTCTGCAGCATTTTTCACCCATAGACTTGAATTGGGTCAGTCAAATCCACAGCAAAAACGCAGGTATAAAAATATTTGCGGATTTGCTCTGGATGTTTGCTGCGTATTTGACTGACTCAATTCAAGTAAGTGAGTCAAAAACGCACAAAGAATGGTACCTGGGGAAGACTACTCCTCCCATCATCCGATGGCCTCTCCCGCTGATAACAGCGGGAGCAGGTGTGGCTGAGGGGAGAAGTAGTCTCTTCAGACTGCGTCTGTGTGCTGTGTTTAAAAAAAAAAAAAAAAAAAAAGAGTAAAAATCTATATTAAAATAAAAAACACCTTATATTCACCTGTCCACCGTCCTCCCGATGTCCCATGGCGACCTGATCACCCAGCTGGTGAACTCCGCCCCAGCAGCGCAGCAATGTACACTGACAGGAGTGATTACATTCCTGTCGGTGTATAGTGCTGTCTTCTACAGCAGTCACATCAGTGATTGTTGGTGTGACTGTTGTAGAAGTGACCCGGATCGCCGTGGGACACTGGGATTACGTCATCACGGTGGACAGGTAAGGGATATGGTTATTGTTTTTTATTTTTGCTTATTTACGGGAGACGAGGGATTCGAGGATTAGGCGTTAGGTGAGTATACCGTGGGCAGCACTTTGGCTTAGTGGTTAGCACTGTAGCCTTGCAGCACTGGGTTGAAATCCCAACATCTGCAAGGAGTTTGTATGTTCTCCCCGTGTTTGCATGGGTTTCTTCCGGGTTCTCCGGTTTCTTCCCACACTCCAAAGACATACTGATAGGGAATTTAGATTGTGACAGCGATGATAATGTATTTAAAGCGCTGCGGAATATGTTGGCGCTATATAAAAATGAAGATTATTATTATGCACTTTATGGTCTCCTGTTGTCTTTTAAGCTAGTGATTGATTGTTAATGAGTTAAATCTGTGTAGATCTAAGCAGATACGTCCCTATATATTGAGACTTGGTTAAGGGGCAGCATTTATGCGGGGGCATTTATGCATATAGCATTTATGCATACTTTATCGAAGTGCCATAATTTATCAAAGTGCCCTGGCAGTTAGAAAATGGCAGTTGGACAGGGCAGGAGACAGGTAAGACATGCAAGACAATTAAACAAACTTGCTTCCAGGTCATCTTTTTGGCAAACAGTATTCACCATTTGTATCTGTGCCATTTATACTCCGGTTGCTACAATCATCCACATTCACCGTTCTCCCACAAATGCGGCACACTTCATCCATATTAATCCCTCACTCCTCTCTTCTCCTATGTACAGTTGTCATGCTTTCTTCACAATGTTATACCACGCAGATCCATTCATTCCCACCATACAACGCAGGAAACGCTCTCACAAATCACTCAATCATCTGCTCACTCTCTGTATCTTCCTTCTATTAGTCGCAGGTGATATTTCTCCCAACCCAGGACCCTCCAGTAATAATAACACTAACTCTTTCCCTGTTACATTCAGAAACCCTGCTAATCTCATTAATATTCCCTGCATATCTTCTGTCTCATTCAACTGTGCCCTTTGGAATGCACGCTCAGCATGTAATAAACTCTCTTACATCCATGACTTTTTCCTCTCTAATTCCCTCAACCTTCTGGCTCTCACTGAAACCTGGATCCAGCAGTCGGACACCACCGCCGCTGCAGCTCTCTCCTATGGTGGCCTACATTTCTCTCATACTCCGCGACCTGACAACAGATCAGGTGGAGGTGTTGGTCTGCTTCTTTCAACAAAATGTACTTTTCAGGTTATCCCCCCTGTACCTTCCCTTATCTTCCCTTCTTTTGAGGCCCACACAGTCAGACTCTACCGGCCCTTCTCCCTGCGAGTGGCGGTTGTCTATCGCCCTCCAGGTCCCCCCCGTCAATTCCTGGATCACTTTGCTGCCTGGCTTCCAAATTTTCTATCCTGCGACATCCCCACGATAATCATGGGAGACTTTAACATCCCAATTGGCGATCCTCTTTCCCCATCTGCCACGCATCTTTTATCACTAACCTCCTCCTTCGGCCTTTCACAGCTTGCTAATTCTCCTACACATGAGGACGGGAACACATTGGACCTGATCTTCTCCCGGCTTTGCTCAGTACTTGACTTTACTAACTCTCCCCTTCCACTCTCTGACCATAATCTTCTTTCATTCTCTGTCAAGAACTGTGACTCTACTCAAGACACTCCCACCGTCCACTCTTATAGAAATTTACGCGCCGTTAACACCCAGAAATTTATAAAAAGGTTGCAATCATCATTGGCCCCAATCTCCTCCCTCTCATGTCCCGACTCTGCATTGAAGCATTATAACAAAATAATTCTATGCGCCCTGGATGAAGCTGCACCTCCTACACAAAGAAAAATTCGGCATAGACGGCGACAACCCTGGCACACGCCTCAAACACGTCTTCTCCAGAGGTACTCCAGGTGCGCTGAACGGCTGTGGAGAAAATCAAATCTGCCCGAAGATTTCCTCCACTATAAATTTATGCTGAAAACATATAACTCTGCCCTTCACCTCTCCAAACAAACCTACTTTAACAACCTCATAATCTCACTTTCCAATAATCCTAAACGACTCTTTGACACGTTTCATTCTCTCCTCAATCAAACAACACAGGCCCCGACCACCGACCTCAGCGCTGACGATCTGGCCAATTATTTCAAAGAAAAAATTGACCATATCCGACAGGAAATTTTCTCCCAATCCCCAAATGTTATGCATGCTCTCCCCCGCCACATTGTATCTTGCTCATTTTCTGACTTCGAACCAGTCACGGAAGATGAAGTGATCAGGCTCCTTGCATCTTCTCGCCCTACCACCTGCACCAGTGACCCTATTCCCTCACATCTCCTTCAGTCCCTTCCTCCAGCTGTGACCACTCACCTAACTAAAATTTTCAACCTTTCCCTCTCATCTGGTATCTTTCCCTCTTCTTTTAAACACGCCAGCATACAACCATTACTTAAAAAACCATCCCTTGACCAGAACTGCACGGCCAACTACAGACCTGTTTCCAATCTTCCCTTTATCTCTAAACTCCTGGAACGCCTGGTCCATTCCCGTCTAATTTTTCTACCTCTCAGACAACTCTCTTCTTGACCCTTTACAATCTGGTTTCCGCTCTTTACATTCTACTGAAACTGCCCTCACTAAAGTCTCTAATGATTTACTAACAGCTAAATCTAATGGTCACTACTCCCTGCTGATTCTCCTGGATCTCTCTGCAGCATTCGACACTGTGGATCACCAGCTCCTCCTCACTATGCTCCGCACTATTGGCCTCAAGGACACTGTTCTCTCCTGGTTCTCCTCTTATCTCTCTGACCGCTCCTTCTCTGTGTCATTTGCTGGCTCCTCCTCCTCCCTACTTCCTCTTACTGTCGGGGTTCCTCAAGGATCAGTCCTAGGCCCTCTTCTTTTCTCCTTATACACAGCTCCTATTGGACAAACAATCAGTAGATTCGGTTTTCAGTACCATCTCTATGCTGATGACACCCAATTATACACCTCTGCTCCGGACATCACCCCTGCAGTACTACAAAAGACCAGTGATTGTCTTTCTGCTGTGTCTAACATCATGTCCTCCCTCTGCCTAAAACTGGATCTGTCAAAAACTGAACTACTC
Source organism: Phyllobates terribilis (assembly GCF_046119375.1). NCBI lineage: Eukaryota > Metazoa > Chordata > Amphibia > Anura > Dendrobatidae > Phyllobates > Phyllobates terribilis. Next base: position 857,770,069 of record NW_027362762.1, read on the forward strand.
GTCTTTCCTCCCTCCACTAACCTACCTGTGCCCAATATTGCCATTTCCGTTTGTGGCTCAACCATTACTCCCCAGCAACAAGCCCGCTGTCTTGGGGTCATTTTTGATTCAGATCTTTCTTTCACTCCTCACATCAAATCACTCGCTCATTCATGTCATCTACACCTCAAAAACATCTCAAGAATCAGGACTTTTCTCACCTTTGACTCAGCAAAAACTCTTACTGTCGCTCTTATTTATTCTCGTCTTGACTATTGCAACGCTCTACTAATCGGTCTCCCTCTTACTAAACTCTCCCCTCTCCAATCCGTTCTGAACGCAGCAGCCAGGATCATATTCCTCGCCAACCACTACTCCGATGCCTCTTCCCTGTGCCAGTCATTGCATTGGTTACCCATCCAATATAGAATTCAATTTAAACTTATCACGCTTACCCACAAAGCGCTCCATGCTTCAGTACCCCCCTACATCTCCTCCCTTGTCTCAGTCTAGCACCCTACACGTGCCCTCCGTTCTGCAAATGACTTAAAACTAAAATCCTCCATAATCCGAACTTCCCACTCCCGTCTCCAAGATTTCTCGCGTGCTGCGGCAATTCTTTGGAATGCACTACCCAGGACAGTTCGATTAATTCCCAATACCCACAGTTTCAAGCGAACCCTAAAAACACATTTCTTTAGACTGGCGTATCGCCTAAACACACTCTGTCCGTCCCAGTTTTCCCCCATATTAAAATCTAATTCAACTTCGGGTTCATACCAACCATGCACATAATAGCCTCTGTCAGGACTGCACACATACTGGCTGACGACCAGTCCATGTATTATTATTTATCCTATTCAGTATATCAAGGCTGCATTATACAATATATGTACTTTTTACCTTTTGTGTCTCCCCCACTTCCTCATAGACTGTAAGCTCGCGAGCAGGGCCCTCACTCCTTTCGATATGAGATATGCTTATTCTGTATTGTTTGTATATGCCCCCCCTAAAATTTGTAAAGTGCTGCGGAATATGTTGGCGCTATAAAAATAAAAACTTATTATTATTATTATACAGTCATTGCCAAAAGTTTTGAGAATGACACCAAAATTATATTTTCACATGATCTGCTGGCCTCTGGTTTTTTTTAGTGTTTGTCTGATGTTTATATCACATACAGAAATATAATTGCAATCATATTTTGAGTACCAGTAGGTTATATTGACAGTTAGAATGAGTTAATGCAGCAAGTCAATATTTGCAGTGTTGCCCCTTCTTCTTCAAGACCTCTGTAATTCTCCCTGGCATGCTCTCAATCAACTTTTGGACCAAATCCTGACTGATAGCAGTCCATTCTTGCATAATCAATGCTTGCATTTTGCCAGAATTTGTTGGTTTTTGTTTGTCCACCCGTCTCTTGATGATTGACCACAAGTTCTCAATGGGATTAAGATCTGGGGAGTTTCCAGGCCTTGGACCCAAAATCTCTATGTTTTGTTCCATGAGCCATTTAGTTATCACCTTTGCTTTATGGCAAGGTGCTCCATCATGCTGGAAAAGGCATTGTTGGGCGCCAAACTGCTCTTGGACAGTTGGGAGAAGTTGCTCTTGGAGGACATTCTGGTACCATTCTTTATTCATGGCTGTGTTTTTAGGCAAGACTGTGAGTGAGCCGATTCCCTTGGCTGAGAAGCAACCCCACACATGAATGGTTTCAGGATGCTTTACAGTTGGCATGAGACAAGACTGGTGGTAGCGCTCACCTCTTCTTCTCCGAATAAGCTGTTTTCCAGATGTCCCAAACAATCGAAAAGGGGATTCATCAGAGAAAATGACTTTGCCCCAGTCCTCAGCAGTCCACTCCCTGTACCTTTTGCAGAATATCAGTCGGTCCCTGATGTTTTTTCTGGAGAGAAGTGGCTTCTTTGCTGCCCTCCTTGAAACCAGCCCTTGCTCAAAGAGTCTCCGCCTCACAGTGCGTGCAGAAGCACTCACACCAGCCTGCTGCCATTCCTGAGCAGCTCGGCACTGCTGGTAGTCCGATCCCGCAGCTGAAACAGTTTTAAGATACGGTCCTGGCGCTTGCTGGTCTTTCTTGGGCGCCCTGGAGCCTTTTTGACAACAATGGAAGCTCTCTCCTTGAAGTTCTTGATGATGCGATAGATTGTTGACTGAGGTGCAATCTTTGTAGCTGCGATACTCTTCCCTGTTAGGCCATTTTTGTGCAGTGCAATGATGGCTGCACGTGATTCTTTAGAGATAACCATGGTTAACTGAAGAGAAACAATGATACCAAGAACCAGCCTCCTTTTAAAGTGTCCAGTGATGTCATTCTTACTTAATCATGACTGATTGATCGCCAGCCCTGTCCTCATCAACACCCACACCTGTGTTAATGGATCAATCACTAAAACGATGTTAGCTGCTCCTTTTAAGGCAGGACTGCAATGATGTTGAAATGTGTTTTGGGGGTTAAAGTTCATTTTCTGGGCAAATATTGACTTTGCAAGTACAATAATTGCTGTTAAGCTGATCACTCTGACATTCAGGAGTATATGCAAATTGCCATTACAAAAAATGAAGCAGTAAACTTTGGAAAAATTACTATTTGTCTCATTCTCAATACTTTTGGCCATGACTGTACAGTGTTTTTTATTTTTAAATAAAAGATTAAAACCGTGTGTAATTTTATTTAAATAAAAGACTTTATTCTCGCCGTGTCTTTATTTGAAAAAATATCAAAAATCTTACTACGGGGTTAGTAATGGGGGCGTCTATACCTCCATTACTAACCTGGGCTGCATGTCAGCCGCCAATACAAGGCTGACATGAAACCCAACCTTATCGCCCCACTTGCCACTGCTACACGGCAGTGGGAAGAGCGGAGGCTAAGTGCCAGATTTGTTGCATCTTATGGATGCGCCATTTCTGGGGCTGCTGAGAGCTGATGTTATTAGCCGCGGAGGGGGCCCAGATCCATGGCCCCTTCCCTGGCTATTAATATCAGCCCGCAGCTGTCTGTTTAGCCTTTTCTGGTTAGATTTTATAGGGAGGATCCTACTTAAAAAAAATTTCTGGGGTCCCCCTGTAATCTAGCAAGTAAAGGCTAAGCAAACAGCTGTGGGCTGTTAATAACCAGGGAACATTTTTGGCTTATTGCCCCTTCCCTGGCTACTAATATCTCCCAGCCGTCGGCTTTCCCTCTACTAGTCATTTTTTTATTTTTATTTTAGGCTTTGTGCCCACAATCCGGACGTAGCAGCGCTTTGGACGCAGCATTTTTTGCTGCATCCAAAACTCTGCGTTCTATTGAACACAGTTAAATCCGCATGTGTTTACTGAACTATGTGGATTTACTGCATTCAATACATTCTAGTGGTCAAATTTCTGTTGCAGCGACTAGCGACTTCGCAAGAGAATTTGACATGCTGCGGTCCTGAAAGACGCGCCGCATGTCAGTGTCCACTTGTGATCCACAGCCTCAGATGCACGCTTAGAAATCCCATCCACTATGCTGCAACATCTGGACGCTGCGGGTTTGACTCTGCATAAACACACAGCTTCAAACCTGCAGCGGCTCCTGATCATGAGCACGTACCCAAAGTCATTCGCAGCATGTCAATTTCTGTAGCTGAGACTCTAGTCTCCGCTGCAGATTTTGACCGATTGAAGTGTCATTACATGCAGTGGATCCGCATGTATTAACAACAAAAGTGCGGCATTAGAGCACAGTGTTTTGAACACAGCTAAAATATGCTGAGTCCAAAGCGCTGCTGGTTGCTGATCTTGGGTGATGTAGTGGCTAAACAAACAGCTGTGAGCTGTTAATAGGCAGGGAACATGTTTGCCTAATAGCACCTTTCTAGGTTAAAAACAGCAGCTCTCAGCTGCCCCAGAAATGACATGAATGGGAATGCTAATGAGATTAAGGTTAATGGAATTAGCTGACTCCTAGCCCTTTTGTTTAGTGATGAAAATGTGTCAATCAGACCCTTTCATTATTAAACCTAAGTAAAGAGTTAAATAAACACACACAGAGTAAACACTTCATTTGAAATACAACAGACACATTATTTAATCATTTCAATTAACCAATATACTCACCCCAGGTCTGAAGGTAATCCAAGGGCTAAAGCATTGTCCCACATTTCTTTTTTTCAAATATCTTTATTTAGCTCCAAAAAGCATTCATTGCTGTACAAAAACGCAGCAAAACGTGCATTTTTTTTCTGCAGAGTTTCTCCTGCCAAAAGATGCAGAAACCTTCAGGAATTTTCTGCATTCAAATCCTGAATGTGCGCGCATAGCCTTTTGCTTGTCTGGCCTTTGCCCCCTTTTTTCAAAGCTTTGCCAGAACTGTCGTAACATTGTTAAAGGTTGATACATTTTTGTGTAACTATGCATTGTTCAAAGATTTGTGACTTTTCTACTCCAGCAGTGGTTAATGAAATTCCCCCTATGTTTAATATTTATTTTTTAACAAATTAGCAACAAAAACGTATTTTTAAATATCCAATGCTTTACATCTTTACTGAAGGGGACAAGTTTTCTATTTTTCCACAAATTTAGTATTTTACTCGCAAAACTTATCACAAAAGGATCTGATCTGGTCTTGAATATTGACCTAATAGAAGTCACATACAGGCAGTATCAGAAGTCTTCATAAGTACATAGAAAATTCTCATTTATATTACTGCTTTATTTATAGAATAGTTACACAGGTGGTGTGTAAGCAGGTCTGATAGTGTAGTTGTGTATCGTTTTAGTAAAAATTAATAAAAAAAATTCTTTCTGTCATGGCCAGAATGTGGCCCCAAAGGCTCAAGAGCTGTCAGCATTTGAAGGGGTTGTTTGGGCTAATGATTGAGGTCTGACACCGATCAGCTGTATTCGGTTCTAGTGGACGGATGTAAATGTTAACAACTGACCCAGAACAGCACACCTGGGTATACATTGTGTAGTGGCCATTGACTATAATTGCACATCAACTCCTATTTAAGGGTGGGAGTTCTGGGTGTTGGACTCCCATGACCTGATATTGCTGACCTAAGGACACATCATCAATCTGTTTAAGCATCTGGCTTAGTCATGCTACTTTTAAAACTGTACAAAAAATATTTAAGGGTATGTGCACACTGTGTATGTAAGTTTAAAAGACTGAACATGTGCACAGAAAGTCCTTTTTACAAAGAAATGCAGATGTTCATTTTTTTTTTTCCCGTCTGGTTATGGAGTGGACCTGCCTGAAAGAGACGGTATGTGCACATACCCTCACACCTCGCCTATCTAGTGCTCTCGGCCACTTTGCAGGGTCACTGTATCCCTATTTTTCCATTAATTACCTTCTTTTACCATCTTTCTCCAGTTTTAGTGTTTAATCCCCTTTTCCTATATACAAATATCTAATCCGATAGACCAATCTCACGACTACAAACAGAACAGATCATATCTAAGCTGAGGCACTGACTTATAAATGTTCTTTATTTACCTAGTTATTATGTACGGTATCTTCTACTAGTGGAAATACCAGGACCAGTTGTAGACATTAAAGGGGTTGTCCACTACTGGGAAATCCCTTTCTTAAATAATATATTCCCCCCTGTAAAATAAAAATACCTCCCATACCAGGGGCATTACAGCGTTGTCAGGACTAGCTCTCCTGAGGCTCGCATGACATTGGCTGCTGCGCTCATGTGGCATAAGAATCAGCGGTTGCTAATGAATGGGTTGCAGTGCTCACATCTTCCCTGCACGTCCTAGGTTCGTCTGAAGGAAATGAGCGCGCAGCTGCTCAATAAGGGCTCTTTCACACGTCAGTGTGTCCGGTACGTGTGGTGACAGTTTCCACACGTACTGGAGACACTGACACAATCAGACCCATTCAAATCTATGGGTCTGCGCACATGTCAGTGTGTTTCCACGGACCGTGTGTCTGTGTGCTCCACACTTAGACATGTCCGTTTTTTACACACTGCATGGTCCACAAAATGTCCCACGCTGAACACACAGTGATGACATCCATGTGTCATCAGTGTGACACGTACCGGCGTTTGGGAATCAGCAGTGCAGTTAGCGCTGTTCCCAAGCTCCGGGTGCTGAACGCTGCCCTCAACATTGTCCCTTGCTCGCTCTGTGATCAGCACGAGCATGGGACAGTGTTGGGAGTAGTAGTCTGCTCCTGCTGTGTCCATGTGAAAAAATAAGAATAAAATAATAAAATCCTTATACGCACTTATCCGGAGATATTCCCCGCTGACTCCGAGGAGCCGGGGAGAATGAGTCACTCCAGCGAGAGTGGCCCGGAGCTGCGCTGAGCTCAGGAGCAGTATCCTGTCACTTAGAGAGCTCCGCTCAGTTCAGTTCAGGGCCTCTCTTTCTGGAGCGGCTCATTCTCCCCGACGACTCGGTGTCAGTGGTCAGAGGATTACAGCGGGGGACAGGTGAGTATAAGGGTATGTGCACACGTTGACTCCCAGCCTGCGACCCCCGACGCTGCAGAGAAGCCGTTGCCGGCTTCCACTCAGTATGATAATGAGCTGCACCTTTTTTTTTTTTTTTACACATGCAGACTTTCCCCATAGAGCAGGGGTGGGCAATTAATTTTCCCGAGGGGCCACATGAGAGACTGTGATAGTTGTGGAGGGCCAAACCAATAGGCTGAAATTAATTCTGCTCCATATTAATATCAATATATTAATTATAATTATTGTATTATATTAATATTAATTGCATTGCTTAATATTGAGCAGAAGTATGCTGACATACCCCTATATACCGTTTGAACCCGAATTCAACCCCTTCTATATACCGTATAAGCCCCGAACAGCCTCCCCACATCCAGCATGACAGCCCCGAACAGCCTTCCCACGTCCAGCATGACAGTCCCGAACAGCCTTCCCACGTCCAGCATGACAGCCCTGAACAGCCTTCCCACGTCCAGCATGACAGCCCCGAACAGCCTCCCCACGTCCAGCATGACAGCCCCGAATAGCCTCCCCGCGTCCAGCATGACAGCCCCGAACAGCCTCCCCGCGTCCAGCATGACAGCCCCGAACAGCCTCCCCGCGTCCAGCATGACAGCCCCGAACAGCCTCCCCGCGTCTAGAATGACAGTCCCGAACAGCCTCCCCGCGTCCAGCATGACAGCCCCGAACAGCCTCCCCGCGTCCAGCATGACAGCCCCGAACAGCCTCCCCGCGTCCAGCATGACAGCCGCGAACAGCCTCCCCGCGTCCAGCATGACAGCCGCGAACAGCCTCCCCGCGTCCAGCATGACAGCCGCGAACAGCCTCCCCGCGTCCAGCATGACAGCCGCGAACAGCCTCCCCGCGTCCAGCATGACAGCCGCGAACAGCCTCCCCGCGTCCAGCATGACAGCCGCGAACAGCCTCCCCGCGTCCAGCATGACAGCCGCGAACAGCCTCCCCGCGTCCAGCATGACAGCCGCGAACAGCCTCCCCGCGTCCAGCATGACAGCCGCGAACAGCCTCCCCGCGTCCAGCATGACAGCCGCGAACAGCCTCCCCGCGTCCAGCATGACAGCCGCGGACAGCCTCCCCGCGTCCAGCATGACAGCCCCGGACAGCCTCCCCGCGTCCAGCATGACAGCCCCGGACAGCCTCCCCGCGTCCAGCATGACAGCCCCGGACAGCCTCCCCGCGTCCAGCAACTGACCCCTGTAGCCTCCCCATGTCCAGCCAAACATCTCATACACATTAAAAAAAAAAAAAAAAACACATATTCACCTCACTCCCTTTCCCCCGGTGCTGTGCCTCTGCTCCGGTCTCCGATGCACTGACGCGATGATCCGCAGCGATTACTGATCGTGTGCACATACCCTAAAAATTTTATTATTTTATTCTTATTTTTACACATGGACACTGCAGAAGCAGACACTACTACTCCCAACATTGTCCCTTGCTCTTGCTGATCACAGCGTTGGCAAAGGACAATGATGATGGCAGCGTTCAGCACCCGGCGCTTTATAATGCAAGTCAGTAAGAAGGCTCAGAAGTATTATTTTTTTATTTATTTTTTTTATTTAACTTTTTGCAAGCATTTTTGCTTCAAATACTGTTTCCCAATTATTGAATGTAGTTAAAACAAAAAAAGTCCAGAAAATGACAGTAAAAAGGACACCCCAAAATTTATAGAAAGGCTATGTGCCCGCGATGCAGAAATGGTCGAGATTTTTTCCTGAACGTTTCTGCATCTCCCTGGCAGAAAAAACGCATGTGGATTGTACATGCCTTTTTCCTGCCAGGGACAAGCGGAAGTGAAGCGTTCTTCACATGCATTTCCACATGCGGGTTGTCAAGCGCTTTCCAAGCGATTTTAGCATCACTTGGAAAGTGCTTAACAACTTGGTCACACTATATAAATCCATGCAACCGGCATGGATTTATATAGTGTGACCGAAAGAATGGTAAAAAAATAAATATATGCTTACCTTCTAATGGCCCCCAGTGTCTTTATCCGATGCGTCCTGGCTTGCCGGCAGCTCGCGGTAGACTAAAGGACCTGCCGACGTCAGCGGTCGCGTGACCCATCACATGACTAAATGACGTCATGGCAGGTCCTTGAGTCCACCGCGAGCTGCCCGCAAGCCAGGACGCATCGCTAAGGACACTGGGGGCCATCAGAAGGTAAGTATAATGTATATTTTTTATTTTATTCTTTTTTTACAGGTACTATGGTACCCGGGTCCGGAGGAGAGTCTCCTCTTCTCCAGACCTGGGTACCATCCGCACATTGAAACGCATGGAATGCGCATCTACATTTACAGTGATGAGTAATCCATGCGTTCTAATGCAAGTCAATGGCGGCGAAAACGCCGCTCTTCCGCAAAATAATTGGTAGTGCTGCGGATTTTTCCGCAATGATAATCCGCAGCGGAAATTTCCGCAGCATGTGCACAGCACATGCAGATTATCATTGATGAACATGGCAGACCTTCTACCAAGTGTTTTTTAAGCGTTTCTGCAGCAGAATTGCCACTGCGGAAGCTCTTAAAAAATGCATATTGGGCACACAGCCAAAAACACTTAAAAAAAAACTGCCCAGGGTCAAAAACATTGAAAAAGTGCTCAGAAGACTACAAAACAAATTGCTAAAAAAGGCGCTTTAGGGGGGAAAAAAAGTCTGTGTTTGCTAAAGCATCTTCCTTTTGAAAAACTCCACAAGTTGGCCCCCATGAAAAAGACCTTGTGAGCCCATAACCTAAGACATAAACTGCACCAAGTTCATTGAGAGGTTCACCAAGTTCACCAGAAATGTGATGCAGTCCATGGTTAGAGATGATTTAGCGTTGCTCTAAAATCTTACAACATTTCAGACAGTTCTAGTGAGAGCTGCTTGATAAATCGGGGCCTAAGTGTAATCCTGCTTTGTTTGTGGCGGCTCATCAGCGCTGCTTCCCGTTCACAGGCCGTCCCGGACTTCCCAGTTATCTCCTGATCTTGGTAGCTTCTGCTTGGCCGGGTCAGCTGACAATGATTACATTGCAGCCTTTCAGCTGCTGGCTGCCTTACCTGAAGTATGCACAGCCCCGATACTACCCTGCTTCTCAATAACATATGTTTAGTGCAAACCCGGAGTATCTGCAGTAAATACCAGCCTTAGGGTATGTGCTCATGGTCAGGAGCCGCCTGTTACCCCAACACTGCGGGATAGTCGTGCAGCTTCTGCCCTCATTTTATGCAAATGAGCAGCGCGCTTTATTTTTTTTTGTGCATGGAGATTTTCCTCATGGATGTTAGTCTATGGGGAAAGCCTGCATATGAACCCGCAGGAGAAATTGACATGCTGCGGCTCTGAAAGACGCGCCGCATGTCAGTTTCCACGGGTGATCTGCAGGTGCACAGAGACGCATAATGGACATGAGATTTATAGAAATCCATCCACTATACTGTAACATCTGGACGCTGCAGGTTTGACGCTGCATACGGTAGATGCGCAGCTTCAAATCCGCAGCAGCGCCTGATCGTGGTCACATACCCTTAGACTAGCTGGACTGCCAAACAATATACAGACACAAGTTAGATACCATACATGCTGGTTACACACCATAAAGAAAGCTCATACACCCAGTGTTGGACTGTGTTACCAAGGGCCCACCAGTAATATTGACTCTAGGAGCCTACAGTTCAACTACATGTGAATATTACATTACCATTACTCACAAATTTACCCTTGCTTCTGTATAATAATACACTGGATAGCTTGTAGTAAATCAAGTGTATTGTGGCAACTACTGCTCATACAGGGGGTAAAAAGCCCACTCCTGCAGAGGGACCCACCTGGGAATTCACCTGTTCCCCTGAAGGGCAGTCCCAGCCTGCATATACCATTTGCACCAGTTTATGCTCACTATATACAGATTGGTAAAATAGCACACATATATATAAAGCTCATACATTATACATACACATATTATGAAGCTTTTATGACAGCATTGAGCAGACATCCTGAGCTATCAAGCCGGTTCATCTTACTGCCATAAAGGCTGCCTGCAAAGTGCATAGTCCTGCGCCAGGGGATCCTGTTCTCGGCCATATTCTGGCAGGGTGTTCTTACTATGCGGTGGGTGTCAGAGACACCTACTTTTTGCACTGCTATGACACTCCGCTGCACTTATACTGAGTTGTCTGCACAAAACTGTTCCTCCATCACTCAACTTCCCCCAGCATTTTTGGACTCGGGTAATGAATAATCGTATATAGTATGCCTTAGCTGCTTTAGTAAATGGGACCTTCAGCTGAAATGTTTGTGACATATTTAGGGAAATTTTTGGCATGTTTGTGCCCATATTAGTTGCCTGATGACATCCAGCTGAAAATCACATTGGGAAGAACCGTTGACTGGCAGTCAGATGCACTCGGGCTAAGAAGTAAAGACACTGTAAAAGTTAGATGAGTCCCCAATGTGTAGACAGTGAGGATGCTAACTGGTCAGGGAAAATGTGCGCCCGTCGTGCTGCACAACATACAGGTGGGGATTCCTGCTATCTAAGACGTTGCTGATTAGTGATTCTGCACAATTCTTCTCCGCTCCCAACACATCCCTTTCTTCAGTAATTCCTTTTTGATGAAAAGTTGCACTTTTTTTTTTTTGCAGAACGTAAAGCTATCCTCTTCCCTAATGTACAAGCTTGAAAGCTACATGCATTTGCCTGCTTTACTTATTGAGCTCTGCTTTTCAGATGTTAAAAGCACTCACTCCCAGGATATATTCCTAATGAGGTTTTATAATTGTGTCCCTGGGGAGCTCTTTACAGATGCCAGCAGCACTCTGCATCCAAGCCGGGCAGACCTGTTCAGCTACAATGATAACTGCTGTAATGAGTCTAGGGACACTGTGGAGATTTGCTGCTAGAGTTACTGCTGGCCAGTGGAAGAAGTCAAGAACACATTGGATTTCGGTCATTTATTATACTAGGAGAGCTCGGCTGTAGATATTGCCAGTCTTAGATGTGGCAACTTGTCCTGGCATGGCCTTAAACTATATGCAGCCTGCTAGTGACATGCATATCATTAAACATTCCCTGGAGTGTTAATTAAGCAGCGCTTGTACTAGAGAAATTATACATACATGTAGTCCATTTGTGTGTCAATTTGTTATACATGATTGTACTGTGATATACTAAGAGAGCGAAAGCCAGTAATAACCCAGAAGCAAGCAACACACCGAACTAAAACCGCTGGGCTTACTAGTACCAAATAAAAATAAAATATTTTCTAAATATCTTTGTTTATTCCTTTATTTTGACATATTACTCAATAAAACAGGATCTCATTGCAAAGAGCAGTTAAAGGGAATCTGGAAGCAGGTTTTTGCTATGTAATCTGAGATCAGCGTGAAATAGGGGTTGAGACTCTGATTCTAGCAATGTGTCACTTATTAGGCTGCTTGCTGCAGTTTCAATAAAATCAGTGTTTTATCAGCAGGAGATTATCACTAGAGGACTAGTTGCCTTGTCCTATGTAGTCCTCCTACCCCGCCTCCACTACTGATTGGCTTTCTGCCTATGCACAGTGTATACAGAAAGCTGCCAGTCAGGGGTGTGGGCGGGGTTAGACAGAGCTCAGCATTCAGAGAACTGTCAGATCTGCAGCAGAGAATACAGGGATTTTATTAAAACTACAGCAAGCAGCTCAGTAAGTGACACATCACTGGAATCAGGGTATCTGCCCCTACTTCATGCTACTCTCATATTACATATAATCACAACCAGAAGCTAGTATCCTGTTACACTAGTTTCAAAAATAGGAAGATAACGAACATAATTTTAAAATAAATATTTTTATTTTATGCAATTTAAAATAAACATTAGAAAAACCATATTACATAGCAAAAACCTGCCAACCGATTCCCTTTAATAGAAGGAAACCTGACAAATATAGAAACAGTGATGCAATGTATTACAAATTTGACACAATGTCTTTTTTATTTTGTCATATTTATGTTGTTGTATTGATAGAGCGCACAATAACCCTCAATATCACCTGGTATTGTTAGAAAATGATTAAGACTGCTCCTGATCTTACCTGAGAAGTATACCTAGTGTTTGTGTCTCTGATCCTTACTCGGTCTATAGCAGCTCATCTATGCACCAATGCGGATCTTGCATAGCACAGGCCCTTCCCATTACTGCTTTACCACTGACCAGCTGAAAACTGCTGCAAAAATCACAATTATACTTGGGCGTCCTTCAGACGTCTGTTTTTTTCACGTGTGCTCTCTGTGTTTTTCACGGATAGAACAGGTACCCATTACTGTATAGTCTATGGGACTGTTCAAATGTCCAGGGGTGTTTTTGTGGTCTGTGTCCTCCAATTAATTAGAGAGATGTCCGCTTCTTTTTTAATCAGTGCCACAAATGAAGAGTATCAGTGTAAGCCTATGGGTCTGTAATAATCATGGGCAGCACATGGATGTCATCAGTATGGAGTCCATGTGCTGTCCGTGATTAACATTGTAATTGATAAGAGAAGCTTTGTAATTTTTTTTTTTTTCCACATGTGAAAATCACTGATGGTAGAAACTGACACAAGGGGAAATCACTGATGATGCTCGTACCATTTTTTTTAGGTTTGTGAAAAATCTCTTATGGCTGAATGATGCCTTAATCTATTATTTTTTTTTTTTTGGTGCAGTATTAGGTTGGTTTTGCGTCTCAACATTTACAGTATATGTCATTGACGCATCCAAGGAAAGGATTGCGAGATCTCTATGCTTGTGTACTACTCTTCCAATTCTGTTTTATACCAATCAGGGCACGTTCACACGTCAGTACATGGTCAGTATTTTACATCAGTATTTGTAAGCCAAAACCAGGAGTGGAACAATGAGATGAAAAGGTTTTGGCTTACAAATACTGATGTAAAATACTGAACGTGTGAACGTGGCATAATAGAAATACCCAAGACCCCCATTATCTATATAGGTACAGGTTTCAAAAGTGCTACTTGCTTTGGTTTCATTGCTCACTTGGCCACTCATGTCTGCAAAAAGGCAAAACCCTTCGCGTTACTCCTCTTCAAATAATGTTATTACAGACTGCAGAATCTCTGTCTGAAAAGTGAAATGTTTCCACATAATTGCCTCTTTCTTGCTGAATGAATAATTCCATTATGAAATTTAAACGTTTTTCTTTTTTTTAATCTTTGCAGTATTGCAATGGCTACGAAAGAAAACATGACATCTCAGAGAGGAATGCTGAAATCCATACAAAGCCGGATGAACACCTTGGCTAGTATCCTTCAGAGCTTGGTTATAGCTATAAATATGCAGATTGTTACAGCTGACTAAGAACCACATTAAGGTAGAACTCGTGACAGCTATATATTCGATAGAGTCTTATCCACCAGCAATGGTACAGCGCTTCTTTTCTAGCTTCCCTTGGAGATGTCATGATATGTCGACTGTCCAAAGGCCGCGCTCTCTTTGGGTGCTGAGGTTGTCTGGGATTCTTCCCATTGCACATTCGTTTTCTGAGCAGTTAAGTAACTGAAGTCCCTCCTGATCATTCCCTTGTGTCAGTGCTCATGTAATCCATATTTAATAGCACCACATAGTAGGGCTGATTGAATCATGAGTGTAATCAGGGGTCACACTCCAGCCCTTATCCTGCTAAATAGCTTGTCAAAGTTGACTGAATCGCTTTTCCTACAAAATTGGCACATGAAATTTAAAGCTGTTCATTCCTAGTCTCAATTTATAACCAAGAGCTTTATAGTGCGAAAAAAATGTCAAATATTTAATAAAAATTAATGCCTGCGGTTAATATCATATATCTTACTTTTACCTAGTATAGATATAGCAGCGCTTCCATGAAATCTTTCTCTTTTCTTTTCCTCGCTTAATCCCTCCTGTATGGTGGATGGAAAACAAGTCCTCAGGGGGTTGTTTTCCTTTAAAGTGTTAGTAAGCAGATTGACAAACTGCATTGTCAGCAGGATTGTCATTGACCACGACTATAACATAACTATATAAAGGTTATCCGTTCCTTAGAAAGCAATGTACATTATGTATGGTCACACTTCAAGTCCGTTTCTCACCATTTGCTGTACATCTCTACTAGGTCGTATTCCTGTCTGTGTGTGTCGTATACAATGTTGCCATATAAATAGACAATTATTTTGACTAAATGGTAACAGCAGACTTTAATAATAATTAATGGGGGAATTCACGTCTTATAGCTTTGTGTTATAGTACCGGGAATGCTGCTGGTTGCAGAGTGGATTTGTTGAGCTATGTTCACACATCATGTTTTTTTGATGCTTTTTGTGATGCTTTTTTAAGGCAAATTTTCAGCTGCTTTTTACAGTACCAGCAGTCCCGAAATATCATGCACACGTCATGGTTTTTTTTTTGTTCAGGATTTTGTGCTTAGCATGTTTTTTTGCAAAATAGAGCATGTCACTTCTTTTCAAAGTTTTTTCACCCATAGGAAGTAATGGGTGGCAAAAAAAACGCAGGTGTTACAATTTTCAACGTTTTTTCAGTGTTTTTTTGTGCCAAAACCAGAATGAGATTTTTTTATTTTCACTGAACTGCATGTAGACAAAAGGACAGTGCTAAATACGCTGAAAAACCTCACCAAAAAATAAGCAAAAACGCAAGAAAAATCCTGAACAACCTCCTGGCAAGAGATCAGGTTTTGCTGCAGAAAAAAAAATGCAGAAAAAACCATGATGTGTGAACATAGCTTTATGCAGAACAAGAAAAATTGTAACAATTTAAACCGGTTTTATAGAAAATTATGTACATCATATTGTATATAATAGATGGATCGGAATGGAAAAAAGTATTGCAATAGGTCTTAATGTAGTTAAGGTAAGAAGTCCTGAAATCCACAGAAAAATCTTCTTGAGTC
The DNA here is from genome assembly GCF_046119375.1 of Phyllobates terribilis. Taxonomy (NCBI): domain Eukaryota; kingdom Metazoa; phylum Chordata; class Amphibia; order Anura; family Dendrobatidae; genus Phyllobates; species Phyllobates terribilis. Next base: position 857,785,427 of record NW_027362762.1, read on the forward strand.
ATTAACATGGTACTTTAAATGTTATGAATGCAAAAAACATGCTGCAGTACACCAGAGAATTTAGAGACCTATCCCCAAACATAAAGCCACAGCTATACTGCAGTGCGTTACAACGCGTTTCAATGTCCAAAATCCAAACCAAACCTCGATCCAGTTAAGAATGTGTAACTCAATTAGTGTGCATATGTCAAGGCTTACAGATTTATCCTTAGACTTGTGCCTGCTAAATACAGACTTGACCGTATCACATGCTAAATTCAGTCAGACATTTAGCATGTGATCATTATAATGCTGTATTAAGCATGACATTTATTACAAGCATATTATTTCAGATGTCCTCATCAGAGGTGCAGTGACAGATGAGCAGACTGATCGATGGAGACTTTAGCAGTCATAGGTTTAATTACTACAGAACATGATAATGAGAGTAGATCCAGGAAGAGTGCTTCATATTTCAGCAGCCTTCTCGCTGACACCTCTCCTGGGCTGTTAATGGGAAAGTGTACTGAACAGTAACCGGCTAGTTTTTTTTTTCCCACTGTGCCATTGTTCCCTTTTAGTTCCCTGTCACCGCTATTATGGGGATATAGTAGGCTGATGAGCAACGCTGGAGCAGAACACTAGCATAGTTGCATTTTTTTTTCATTCATGTGTTTAATGAGGGCTAATAATGTATTTATTTCCAATTGTTGTTGTGCAGCTGTAAAGTCTGCACTGTCTGCTACAACAAATTTAAATACAACGTATATTGTACATTAAAAAGCAATAGTGACCCAGAAAAGGGGACAACAAAAGAGCCCCTCCAGTCAAACTAATTGAGTATACAATTATACCAATGTTCATGGCATTTCAAGCTTTGCTAGAGAAAGGGGACTAGAGTTGAGCAAAAAATTTGCAGGAGCGTGGTCCAGCTTACATGCTTCTATTCTGTGACCGCTGGACTCGAGTCCTGCAAACCTTCTACCTGCTGACTCCTCGTCTAATTCTGTACCTCATCTTTGTTGCCGTATTATGTCGTGCCATGTTTACTGATCAGAAGGGGCGCTGGGGATGTTGCAGGTAGGAGGTTCACAGAGCTCCGGTCCGTGGACTATATGCTCGCTGGACCAGGGTCTTGCAAATCTTTTTGCTTGTCTCTAGTAGGTACCATTATAAAATAAAGAAACAAGTGTTATGTCTGTACTCCAGTAGTCTCTGTTGGGACTAGAAGTGTCCTATCTATTCAGTGACTTGACCACTGAGGCCACTGACTTGTTGCTGGGTCAGGTGTCTGATAGATGTGATGTCAGTACAAGCTCACGGAGCTGGAGCCAGCACCACTGCCCCTTCATTCTTCTAATTGGTAGGGTTACCAGTGGAGCTATCATCACAGATCATATGTATTTATAGCCAATTCGTGTGAAAACTACTTTACATCTACAATGAGTGCAGTGTAAAAAGGAGTCCTGGGTCTAGAAAGGAAAGTGCATCTCTGACTAGTCAAGAATAGATGCAGATTTCAGTAGACTGTTTTAATAGTAAGTACCGTAAATGCACCTTAAAAGTGATTTTCCCTTCCAACTTTCGTCAGCCCATAGACTTTTAGATATGGAAAATAACAAGTACAGTATTACATATCATTCTCTGCTCCAGCAATGCCTCTCTGCTGCAGCTCCTGATTGTATACAAGCTGCATTGCACGTGACCACTGCAGCCAATCATTGAGCTCCGCGGATTGTGCTTTCTACAGAGCCCAATGACTGCAAAGGTCATGTGCGCTGAAGCCGAGAAGTCTTCACTACAGTCTGTAAATGATCATTGGGACGCAGCAGTGGATCAGTCTTAACAATGTCTCTGAACTAGATTATGGAGCATAGTCAATCCAGCACCATACAAGGCTAATGGTAGATTATTAAATTCTTCTACTTTTTCACTGATCTCCTTTAGGATAAATCAGTGTTCGTGATGAATATTCATCCTGTGCTTATGACAGCTGAAGAGATTTTTCTCATCAGTTCTGGCTCAGGTTGTTTGCATGAATTTCTTTTAAGTTTGGAAAAACTTTAGCTTTAAAGAGGTCGTCCAAATTTTACAGGCAAGCTCTATTAAAAATATAATAAATAAAATCAGGCCAGTGATTGGCTGCAGTTGTGAGGCAGGGGGAAGTATACTTGTGAATTAATTTTTTTTTTTTTTTTTTAAAGTGGACAACCACTGTATAATATCGTGGGCCACAAAAGGCTTTATTAGCATAACATTGATAGTTTTTCCACGTTGTTTAAGGGGCCACTTATATTGATGTCCTACTGCTAAGGAAAGGTGATCAGTATTTGATCTGAAATGGTCCGTCTCCTTGCATATACACCAACCAGCTGGGCTAAAGGTCCATGGTGCTTAATTTTTTCTCCAGACACATCTCCGCACGTACTGTTATGGCTATGCTTCATACTGCAGCTCAGTACCTTGCCCTTAGATAGAATTGACCTTCAATAAAAGACAGATATAACAGTATCTTATTTTGAACATAGATCCTTTAGATTTATGTCTGTGTCTCTCCCCCCGTTCCTCATCCCCACACTGCTTTCAGTAGGCAAAACTACTTCATACCATCCACAATTCTCTTCCTGATATCTTGGCTGATTTATTTAGACTTTCCCATTATGCTACACAAAGAAGCAGTGTGTTTCAGGTGTGCATTAAAATACATCCACAGGTGTGTCTCTAATTAACTCAGATGTTGCCAAAAAAAACCTATCAGAAGCTTCCAAACACATGACATCATTATATGGGCAGTCCAGAATTGTTTAAAGGCATAGTAATCTTAGTGTATGTAAACTTTTAACTTTGCAGTAAGTAAAAAAAATGCCTTAAAACATTCTCTCTCTCTCTTTATTCTGGCATTTGGCAAATATTCCAAATGATGGTAATCCTAATTGACCAAAAACGGGAAAGGTGTATTCTGATTTCATGTCAGATATTGAGAAAAACATGCATATGTGTCTTTTTATATAGTGTATGTAAACTTCTGGTTTCAACTGTAGCTTCTGTCATAGTTCATGTACAGAGATATGTAGGAGTGCCTCAGAGAAAAATCCCCGATTTGTTGTGTCCGTGTATGTATTATGATCGATTGTGGACACTGTTGTCTCTTACCTGATACATGCTTGACGTTCTGGTCCTTAACTACAGCTCCACAGATCGTTTTCCTGCAGTGAATAGTCTGATCCAGAGGATTAACCTCCGGAAGCGCCGGGATTCTCTCATCTTGGGCTCTATTATCGGCATTTGCACTATTTTGCTGCTACTTTATGCTTTCCATTGATAACTGACACAGACTCTGCCACAAACCAGAGGAGCACCAACGTCAAAATGGAAAAAGACGTGGAAGTCGCAGTTCTGCACACACCAACTGTACATAAGGGAGTGGGGATATTACAGGAATACTTTACATTTTATATCGACAGGCTATAGTACTGACAGCATCCATGTTGTGGACCAGTAGCTGTATATAGTCTTTGTCATTTAACCTTCTACATACATACTGAATTTTGAGATTTGTGAAAGCCTAATTGATATCTGTGATAGGAAATGCGCACCTCAAAGGAGCACTAATCCTACGTAAAAGTTATGGTGCGGGCATTCGCCAGTTATTATAGGGAAAAATGTCTTATAGTGTACTGTGTGGCAAGCACTGCTGATCAATAAGGCTCTGTAGGTAGCCATTAATCACCAATATTACTACTGCATATTTTTCTTAATCAGTTATATAAAGATATGTCACCAACACTAGATTACTAGGTACTTCTAAAACTGCTAAGGAAGGCTGCACAAAATAAAGCAATTTCCAGTATCCATACATTAAAAAATGTTAATAGTTGAAGAAACATAATGTTTCTTCTTTTGCCGTGATGGAAGAGGCATTAACGGTATTGGCACCACTGCGTTGCTTTAGTGTTCCTTTAATTGCTTTTGTCAGGAGTTAGCAGGCATCAGTTATTTATTCTGTAACCATACCATCTGTATTTGACAAGACTTTAGAAGTAAACATGTACAGTGTGTATTTATACCCTTTTATAGAGGGTTTTTCAACAGGTTTAGCATGTTAACCTTGCCACATCATGGAATGGTGGCAGCGTTGATTTTTCGCCAATCTTAAGTGGGAGACATAATGTGAGGGTAATAAAAAAAACAACACACCCCCAGGAAATGTCAGTTTTGACTTTTTCTTATGTAAGGACGCACAGCCCTGCAGTCCTCACTGATCTCACGGCCGGCATCTACTTTGATTACAAGCAAAGGAGGGGAGTAAAGCAGAGTTTTTTGCCACCACAAACAGCTGCTGCTCTAGTCCCACTGCACTGTCAGTGTAAGGGGAGGGGGGAGAAGAGCAGTGCTGCAGATACAAAATGTGTTTGTAATGATTCATTGCTCTGCTGTACTCCCCTCCCTTGCTTGTAATTATAGTAGATTGCTGCAGTGAGGAGAACAGGGCGGTCTGTTATTTCATGTCACTCACTCTGCATGACATTTCTTCCTTATGATTGGTTAGCATCATGCAAGGTAGAAATTCAACATCCCCCCCCCCCCCATCCCCAAGACGAATCTGAGCTAATGTGCCCTTGGTCTTAGTGGAAATTACAATCTGAACTAAACTAGCTAATATCTCCACATTGGAGATGAGAAATTAAAAAAATAAAAACATAATTTTATTCAGCTCTGCAGCCACTATTCCATGATGTGGGCCAGTATAAGGTACTAAAACTGGTGAACTGTCCTCTTTAATCTAAAATGCTAATCATCATCATCGCATAAAACAGGTAACATTGCGATTTTAATTTAATGTTGCAAATCAATTTTTTTTCCACTTTCCTCTTAACTGTCTGCCAAATTCAGGTGCTGTTTATGGCCGACTGTTTTCTTCTTTGGACTCCGCGGACACAAAATTGTCTACAACAGTGTCTTCTGACAGGCTGCAGGGAAGTCACCGTGAGCCTGATTCCTCCGCTTCTGCACGGCTCGATCATTTGTGCTTGTAAGGGCACTTGAACACAGCCATATATCTGGGTTTTCTATATTTTCTTTTTGCAAAAAACAAAAACAGGAGTAGATCCCAAAAAAAAAGAAATGCCGCAGCAAAGGACATATTTTTCTTCTTTCTAGGATTTATTTGTTTTTGGTAAATAAAGCAGGAAGATAGATGTTCTACATCTGTTTGCTCTAATGACTTCTACTTCACAACTAGAGAGGGAATTCCCATCTCTTACATTTGTTATAGTTACAGGATATGCAGACATGTATAGTAGACTCAGGTCCCACCAATGGAACCAGCATCTATCTCCACAACAGGGCCTCGTTGCGAGCGGCTTTCAGTAGAGGGGCAATGGGAATGCCCATACAAGTTTATGGGAATTTTGACCACCTCTCCACTGATATTGTGCTGCATCAGGGTCCATTTTATGCAGAGATACAGGTTTCATTGGTGGGATCGGCAAGCAATCTCTATACATTTATGGCACATCCTGTAGCTATACCATACATGTATGAGATGAGAATTCCCCATTAAAGTATTTTACAGAGGATTGATTTATACGCATTTATGTACATTTGAGTTATTTCTACATTTTAATGTCCCTGTTAACACCCTCATACTTGTACCTCCCACCGTTCTAATTTGGATCACTATAGAACCCCATAGTTCTCTAAGTTTGGTTCAGTAAAACAGGAGGTCTCCATGTTGAGAGCATTTATATAGAACGACCATTTAATTAGTGAAAATAACAATGTATCTTTATGTATAAAAGTCTAGTACTTGCTAAAAGTACTTGTGAAATGCATTCAGCTAAAAGCAAACAAACAGAACCACATTGTCAGCGACTCGGAATATTCTACATCTGTTCAGACCTAGAATAAGAAGTAATTTAATGTATCAGTCCCTGCGCCTCCAGTATGCCTAAAAGATTGTTACTGCATATATGGAAGCTGCATAACAATATTAAATTATATCCGTCCCTCAAATTTATATTATTGATCGGCAAGCTGGAACCGTAGTGCTTGAAATTATTTCCAGAGAGTCAATACCCTATCTGTCTTGTGTACATTGCACCCAAATACTAATCACACATAACAAACTATTTCTGCTGAGAGAAGTGGTAATTTTAAGAGTGACACAAACCTAAATCTAATGCTGAAGAGGTCAGCAATTATGGGCATTAGTTAGGGAACTGTTTCGAGCTTACTCCATTCTCCTTTTGAAAATACATGCATGCTCACCTTCGCGGAGTATGTGTGTGGGAGAGATGGCCGACAGACGAACTTTGCTTAGCCAAAAGCTATCTAACGTGCATGATGGGATGACTATGGACCTTAGAGTTCAAGAAAGCTAAAATTTAGAGGGGTTATCTGGTGATAAGACATGATCACATATCTCGGCAGGTGTGCTGGTCATAACATCATCGTCACGACTCACTTCCCATGCGAAAGGGTGTGGTTCTGTGTCACCGGATAAATGGCATGTACACATAAAAGCCTTTGGACGCTGGTATTTTTTTCTCCAATGAAAGCGTCTTTATTGGCGTTTTTGTGGTGGTATTGTGTGTTGGCGGTTTTTTTTTTTCACATCATGTATACAATACCACTTGAGTGACCAGGTACCTTCTTTTAACTGCTATAAGGCTTTCGTAGCCTAAAGCTGTTAAAGACTTTAAAAACACTGAATGTATGCACAAGAAGCCATTTTGACATCAGGATGCATATGTTCATTCTTTTCAGCATTTTTTTCAAGCAGGTTTTGGAGCGGAAAAGACTACGTGTGCACATACCTTACGTCTTCTCTCCAGTTAGAGAAAATGTCTGGAATATTGGGAATTTGGCATCTCCATTCTGTAGAATGACGTTAATCAGCTTTTGTGATATTTAGGATAGGACTACATGGCGACGTGTTGTCCAACCAAAGTTTGCTCGGTGTCGTTACCACATCGCAGCTCTATACAAGTGGGGTCGCATTTCGACCCCAAGGGTACTGCGTCGAGGAAGTCGCAAAAAATATGGCGAGGTTGGATTTCTTGAATTTTTACCCTTAGGGTCGCTGTGCCATCCCCAGCCTTAGATTTGAGACTTTAAACAACTGGAAATGGGAGTAAAACCTTGCTCAAGGAAATAAAAAGGCGATTTCTAAAAACTTCCACTGGATATGTTCCCCTTCTACCATGAGAGGAGTTTCATTCAGGTATTTGGTAATTAATAAAAGGACAGAACAAAACTGCCATTGTATACATGCAGCCTTACTAGATGAGCTGAAACTGCCTCTATACCGACCTTGAGAAACTGATAAAAGCCAAAGAAGCTACTGTATATTCTCCTTTGTCTCTGATATTTTCTGCTACTGTAGATATGCGTTATGCTGCATGGTAACTTGGGCTGCGTGTAAGCCACTGGAATACATCTGCCAACAAATGTTGTACTTAGTTGCAACTTTTGCTTGATGCAATTTAAGATAAGGCAACAGGTGACTTTGGCTGCGATAATGAACACATTATTCTGTGATGTAGCAGTGGCATGCAGCAAACTTTGGTCAAGTGACCTGTGTCTCTGGCTCTGCCAATGTCTATGTGCAGCCCCGGCCTCACTGCAACAATTGCTTCCATGATTTTTTTTCTCTAGTGGCAGATAGTTCAGGAATTATCACATCTGCTTCCACTGAGTGAAGGTAATAATTGTTATCCATCAACCTTGCTTTGACATTGTCAAGGGACCCCGGTTGGCATGTGACCAATATTGTTAGTGTCTAGTGTAAAGGGAATCTGTCAGCAGCAGGTATTTGCTATGTAATCTGACAGCAGCATGGTGTAGGAGCTGAGACCCTGATTCCAGAGATGTCACTTGGCTGTATTGTCATTTTGATACAATCCCTGATTTCTCTGCTGCAGATCTAGCAGTGCTCAGAATGCTGAGCTGTGTATAACCCCGCCCACACACTGATTGGCAGCTTTTTGTGTACACTGTGCATCTGCAGAAAGCGGCCAATCAGTGTTGGGGGTGGGGCTACACAGAGCTATTGACTAGGACGCACAAGACACCTAGTCCTATAGTGATAATCCTGGTGATAAAACACTAATTTTATTGAAACAGCACACAGCCTAATAAGTGACATATCGTTGGAATCGGGGACTCAGCCTCAACATCATGCTGCCCTCGGATTACAGAATCTGCTGACAGATTCTCTTTAGGTAGTCCAATAAGTTGACGGATTGTCCAACGTTTTTTATTTCAGGAATACAATTTATTGCATAAAAACTAGCTTTTCAAATGTTTTCATTTGTCTCTATGAATATGGAGCTGCAATTCAAGAATGTTCTGGTGTTTATAACAGTTTTCATTTCCAATCATTTTTGGTCAGAACATTGTAGCAGAGGACTGAGAGAAGCTGCTGTGCAGCTCCCTGTGGTGCAGCTCCCTGTGGTGCAGCTCCCTGTGGTGCAGCTCCCTGTGGTGCAGCTCCCTGTGGTGCAGCTCCCTGTGGTGCAGCTCCCTGTGGTGCAGCTCCCTGTGGTGCAGCTCCCTGTGGTGCAGCTCCCTGTGGTGCAGCTCCCTGTGGTGATGCTCCCTGTGGTGCTGCTCCCTGTGGTGCAGCTCCCTGTGTGCAGCTCCCTGTGGTGCTGCTCCCTGTGGTGCAGCTCCCTGTGGTGTTGCTCCCTGTGGTGCAGCTCCCTGTGGTGCAGCTCCCTGTGGTGCAGCTCCCTGTGGTGCAGCTCCCTGTGGTGTTGCTCCCTGTGTGCTGCCTTCCTTCCCTCCGTGATCACCAGATCTTCTCTCCAGTAGGTGTTTTTGTTAATTTAACATGGGAAAGAGCCCTACAGTAAAGAAGTGGGAAACCATTGTACTTGTCCCATCCTCATTTCTGGTGAGTGAATCTCCTGAACACGAGCTTCAAAGAAACCACAATTAGCCAAGGTTAAAATATGCTAAATTATTACCTGCCATCAGAATTGTGTCAAATACCTGTGAATTCTACCAATACATTTCCATTTCATTCTCTCGAAGAGGTGGCACACTAGCAAGTTTATTATCACTGGGAACCCTCTATGATTGTGGAGCCGCAGGTTTTTAGGATTTTTTTTGTACTATTTGTTAATAAGATCGTTTACCAGTACAATTTAAGGAACCATTCAGATATTCAGCATATTACTGCTGTGTATGAAAACTGTATATTCAATATATAATATCAATATATCCAATCGCGGGGATGAAGGATAATACCTTAATACTTACAGATAAGCCCTAAAAAGGAGAAACGGGAGGATGACTTTTTATTCTCAGAAGGCCAGAAACTCTGAAGCTTTCATGAATCCAGTTTCCACTTGCCAGCAGAGTTTAGATCTTTTATGGTTCTTCTGAACCAAACTTGGCTTACCATTGAACCCTTTGGTGCTCTACGCTCATATAACCACATGAGGTCAACAATATGGCTGCCTGAAGCCAGTCTGATTTGCCCATTTAGGTTAAAAGGTGTGTCCAGGAGTAGTAAAAAAAAATGGTTGCTTTCTTCCAAAAACAATTGCCAATACCAGTACGTGGAACGTGTGTTACAGCTCAGCCCTGTTCACTTATATGGAGTATGGAGCTGAGATGCAATACCACATACAACCTGCAGACAGCTGTGGCACTGTTTATGGAAGAAAGCAATGTTTTCTAATCCCAGACAGCTCCTTTAATTATTTAATGCTCAAGAAAATCATGAATCTATTTGTGAATCAGTTCACTCATCAATAATTGCACATTTTTTTTTTTTTTTTTTTTTAACAGTTCTTAAAGAGAGTGAAAGGAACCTTTTATCCCTTCTCCCACTTTTCCTGGTAGGAAACCACAATTGAAATACAAGATGTCAACCAGACCTAAAAAAAAAAAATCGCCCAGGGGTACAAAACATAACACACGGGAACTTTCAATTCCTAGTGAAATGCCGGGGTGTAGCCAGGCGGAGATGTTAGAAGTCTTCTCTGTTACTGACCTACCTGCCGTGTGTATGCTTTCTCTCCTGGAGACTGGGACAACTAATTTATTCACCAAACCTCATGTAAAGTTGGCATTAAGAAGGGATGTCTGAATCCAAAGTATCTACCTGTATATAATCGACCCCCATCTAATAGCACTTTCTTATTTTGCTTTACAAATTGCTCATTGAAGCTAATTATATTTTATTGCTCTTGTAATTATTTTCCCATTTCTGCACCTGATGTGCCAATCCTGTCTGTAATAAAGAAAAAAAAGCTTTGTTATGTAATTTAATAATAAATTAGAGTTATACATGTTTCTGTATGTTGTTGTTTTTTTTTCCTCATTGTCTCGAGTCACATTAAATGTATAGTTGGCAGAAGAAAAAAAACAGGGAAACAAGCGGCACTCACCATTCCTTAAAAATGTCCTTTAATCCATATTGAGGGATATAAAGTGGTATACAGGGGGGGGGGGGAGCATGGAGCGTGAAGGACAACATCAGTGAAATGTATCTGGCGGATATCTTAGCGTTCTGTCATCATACAAAGTATTAAAAGCAAATGCAAATTCTGAAATTGCTTGGTTATTAAAGTGACCCTTTCTAATGCATGGTCACTACACCTAATGGGCTTCACTCTGCAGTCGCTCCCACTGTCAAAAATAGCCGCTGCAGATGCATGCGAAGTCTGAACAACGTCTTCTCTCCATAACACTGGTGAATTGTGGACCAGCGACGATAATGACTGTGTTGTGTCCTGAGAAGAGAAAAGCAGGAGAGGCATAGTTCAGACTTAGTCACCCCAATGCCTTTTTAGTGGCCATTTTTGCACTAATAAAATAGGGAGCTTAGGCTAAAGGAGCAGCACATCATGACTATACATTAAATTGTATATTCACGTTTGACGTACAAACATTCTGATGGTGGTGACAGTCATCATATACAGTTATATGAAAAAGTTTGGGCACCCCTATTAATCTTAAGCTTAATGTTTTATAAAAATTGGTGTTTTTGCAACAGCTATTTCAGTTTGATATATGTAATAACTGTTGGACGCAGTAATGTTTCTGCCTTGAAATGAGGTTTATTGTACTAACAGAAAATGTGCAATCTGCATTCAAACAAAATTTGACAGGTGCATAAGTATGGGCACCCTTATCATTTTCTTGTTTAAATACTCCTACCTACTTTTTACTGACTTACTAAAGCCCTTTTTTTGGGTTTTGTAACCTCATTGAGCTTTGAACTTCATAGCCAGGTTTATGCAATCATGAGAAAAGCTACTTAAAGTGGCCACTTGCAAGTTGTTCTCCTGTTTGAATCTCCTCTGAAGAGTGGCATCATGGGCACCTCAAAACAACTGTCAAATGATCTGAAAACAAAGATTATTCAACATAGTTGTTCAGGGGACGGATACAAAAAGCTGTCTCAGAGATTTAACCTGTCAGTTTCCACTGTGAGGAACATACTAAGGAAATGGAAGAACACATGGACAGTTCTTGTTAAGGCCAGAAGTGGCAGGCCAAGACAAACAGAAAGGCAGAGAAGAAGAATGGTGAGATCAGTCAAGGACAATCCTCAGACCACCTCCAGAGAGCGGCAGCATCAACTTGCTGCAGATGGTGTCACTGTGCATCGGTAAACTATACAACGCACTTTGCACAAGGAGAAGCTGTATGGGAGAGTGATGCGAAAGAAGCCGTTTCTGCAAGCACGCCACAAAAAGAGTCGGCTTAGGTATGCAAAAGCACATTTGGAGAAGCCAATTTCTTTTTGGAAGAAGGTCCTGTGGACTGATGAAACCAAGATTGAGTTGTTTGGTCATACAAAAAGGCGTTATGCATGGTGGCAAAAAAACACAGCATTCCAAGAAAAACACTTGCTACCCACAGTAAAATTTGGTGGAGGTTCCATCATGCTTTGGGGCTGTGTGGCCAATGCCGGCACCGGGAATCTTGTTAAAGTTGAGGGACGCATGGATTCCACTCAGTATCAGCAGATTCTTGACAATAATGTTAAAGAATTAGTGACAAAGTTGAAGTTACGCAGGGGAGGGATCTTTCAGCAAGACAATGATCCAAAACACCGCTCCAAATCTACTCAGGCATTCATGCAGAGGAACAATTACAATGTTCTGGAATGGCCATCCCAGTCCCCAGACCTGAATATCATTGAACATCTGTGGGATCATTTGAAGAGGGCTGTCCATGCTCGGCGACCATTAAACTTAACTGAACTGGAATAGTTTTGTAAAGAGGAAAGGTCAAAAATACCTTCATCCAGGATCCAGGAACTCATTAAAAGCTACAGGAAGCGACTAGAGGCTGTTATTTTTGCAAAAAGAGGATCTACTAAATATTAATGTCACTTTTCTGGTGAGGTGCCCATACTTATGCACCTGTCAAATTTTGTTTGAATGCAGATTGCACATTTTCTGTTAGTACAATAAACCTCATTTCAAGGCAGAAACATTACTGTGTCCAACAGTTATTACATATATCAAACTGAAATAGCTGTTGCAAAAACACCAATTTTTGTAAAACATTAAGCTTAAGATTAATAGGGGTGCCCAAACTTTTTCATATAACTGTATTGATTGGAAAAGTTGGACTCATTTAAGGGACTAAACTGGTAATTTTCCTTCTGCTTTTGGCTGCATGTATTCAATGGGTCACATACCATGGCTAATGGCCATATGACATCTACTGTCAAAAAAATATTCACTTTTTTTTTTTTTTTTTACACTAAACCCCTGATCTTAGGGTTTAGAGAGAAAGTTGGGTGAAAACCATCTTCCAATGTGAATGCTCACCTGTAGTTATGATGACTGATCTCACTGCTGTCTCTTTTAGGTTTCTAAATTATGGATTAGGCATAAAAATCCTACATAACAAAAATCTGAGAATGCTGAGTGAGAACTGTAAATCATTTTAGGCTTGTTTTTTTTGCTATTATCACCGAATCTCCCATACTCCCAGAGATGATATAAAGCTATTGCCACCCCTTTTTGTTTTTTTTTCTTTTGCTTCTCCTTGCGAAGAATTGTATCATGTCTGCCACATGTGTGATGTACATGCTGCTGCAAAGAACACAGTCTGCAGCATCTCCTGTGCCTTAGATCTGAATCTGGCTCTCCAGCTCAGTGCACAGAATTTGGTTGATTTGTCTGTTTTACTACCTTTTTTAAGTCAAGTATCGCCATATGAAAAAAGTCTCAACCGAGTACCACCAATGAAACGATCATCTGTAAATGTTAAAATATGACTCCATTCACATTGCTGTCAGAGTCTCAGGAAGTCTGGAAGAATAGCATGTAGTGTAGTACAGTGACGTAAGTAGTTGCATTACGTTTGCCACAACGCCGAAAATATATCTCCATAACTATTGGACCTATGCCTGTCACAAAAAAACAATAATATTCATAACATAACATAGCCTACTTTAATTACCTGTTCACAACAGGAGGTTCTAGGGATTGGACTGAAGTGTAAGCTCTTCTTCACTTCCCAAGTTATAATTATTCCAGTATCTTCAATATGAGGGTGACTGGTCTCCTCTTAAATGGGTGGTGCCACCATAAAGAATACTTTTAACCAAGCAGAAAATGTAGAAATAAACGGATTTGTAATTTACGTTTATTAAAAATTATGCTGCATTCAATAAATACCAAGCTTTTATCTTCTGAAGTATTCTCCCTAGCGCCCCCTGGTGTTATTCCATTTTGGCCTCGTAGTGGTCGATCAGCTGGTCGAGTTTGCGCAGTTCCTGTTATCCTAAGAGGCCCCCCAACTCCCCACACCCAGTGTGCACAACGTAATCTCCCTCACAATATTGACAGCGCAGGGTCCCTACTGTAAACACAGAAGCACACACACACACACACACACACACACACACACACTCACACTCACTCCCAGAGGGGGGTTGGGAAGACTCAAGCTTCTGTGATTCCATAGCAATCTGCTCCTTGCGCTGTCAGACTTGTATGAGGGAGATAATGTTCTGCACGCTGGGGGTGGGTAGTTGGGGGGGGGGGCTTCTTATGATGATAGGAACTGCAAAAACTCATAAACTTATTGAATGTGGCATAATTTTTAATGTAAATTACAAAACCATTTATTTCCATTTTCTGCTTGGTTAAAAGTATTCATTATGGTGGCACAACCCCTTTAAGTGATGGCATTATCGATATTACATTAAATCTATGATATATTTGTGTACTTGTTTTTGGACCAAACTCTTTAAGAGGACACAAGTGGTTTGTGAATTTTGCACAAAATAAAAAATGCACTTTATTTTTGTAATTTACCTTTATTGTTTACCCTTTTTAGAGCAAAAAGTTGCATGTCCTGTTAAAATGTTACAAACTTTCTAAAAAAAATTCAGGTGTTCCTAAAATCACTTCAGGAGAAAACATTTGCTCAAAAATTATTGCGACTTTTTTTTAAAAAAAATCGCACTTGATGAATTGTCCGTAAAGAGCTAAAAAACAAAAACCATGCAAACATTGGTGAAAATGGGGAAAAAAGCAACTGTGAACACATAAAATAAACTTTAAAAAAGGTACAAATGAAAGACTTTTTTTCTTTTTAAAAGAAGGCTGGATAAAATTGTTAAAAACTAGACAAAAAAAGGTGCAAATGCATGAATCAGGCCCATATTTGTAGACTAATATATGCATATGTGACACCCCAGGGGTCTGGTTGCCACAGTGATAGAGATGTTATGTCTGAGAGCAGGTGGGAGGTCCTTTGGTCAGGGATCCTGTGCATGCCACACCTCCTGCCCAGTCTTGGGAGGGGAAGAACTTCCCCTATATAAACCCGGGGCTGAAGCAGGGTTAGGAGTCCAGGAGAGTAGAGACAAGAAACAGTCATAGGAAGAAACAGCTGGAGCTCAGTGGGAGCAATACTACTACGAGTCAGGGGCTGGCAGCTACAGAGCTCGCCCTGACTGAGAAGCTTTCTTACCGGACCCGGCATCCGAGGCTGTGGGGACTAACTCTTACCCAGCAGCAGAAGCCGACCGGCAGGGGATTTCAGGTCCTCAGGCCCAGAAACCCGAAGGCACGGTCACACGTGTGGGACCAGCACCGCCATCGTGGAGCGGAAGCCAATAGAAGGCCCCGAGTCACCGGCCATACGGGTGAGCACCACACGGTACACTCAGGGACGTGGGCTACTTATATCCGCTTCTAGCAAGGTAGCCAGAAGAGTACAGTCAGTTTGGGAGGCCTACAACTCCGCCTGGCCAGGGGGGATCCCATCTGCTCAAGGACTGACCAGGCCCCATTTGCTAGCAAGTACTCCGGGAGGGTCTATCGTTGTTACCAGTAAAGACCCTGAATTACACCGCACCGTCTCTGAGTGGTTCCTGCTACCCCCATCTTCCACATCGGCTGCCCTGAGGCCATACCCCTCCCGTTGGGGGTTATACTATCACGCTGCACAATTCTACACCGGCCTCAGCGGTCTGCCCTGCAGCGGCAGCTCCATAGCTGCAAATCAACGGGTGGCGTAGTCGACACTCAAATAACATCTATCAAGACTGCCACACACTGAGTTTGACTCCCTGGGCACGGACCGGGTCCCCGCCACTCGGAGACTACAACCCTCATCTGATCCGGTTCCGGGTAAGGCCCCGTGCGCGAGACGCTGCGCGACACAGCAGGCCCAGGGGCGCGTCAACTTTGGCGTAGTCGGCAGGATATCGTGCCCGCAACCACCGGGTACTGCGTGCCTGAAAAGCAAAGACTGTTCAAACTTACCAGTGGTGAGGTTTCCCGCCATCTTCTGCCTTCTTCCCGCCATCCGCGAAGTTTTCCCGCCATCCGGCGCCATCTTCGGCATTCTTCCCGCCATCCGTGGAGTTTTCCCGCCATTGGACGCCATCTTGAGGACGCCGCGCGGGAAGAAGAGGGGCGTGGACTTCGAAAGCGCGCGAGAACTGAAGCCCCGCCTCACGTCCGGACGTTGCGTAAGGTCCTGGAAGGAGCCCAGCAGACGCCGACGTCACCGGAGCGCGACGGAAGGTCCTCAACCCTGACGATCCACTGCGGAGCCGCGGCCTACGGAACAGGATCATCGCAAGGTAGGCCACGGTCCACTAGGGGGGAGGAAGATGTCGGATACGGAGGAGAGCTTCACTGCCTCAACCCCCGCCAGCGCCACCGCTGCTGCAGTTATGCCCTTCACCATGCCCTATATCCCGGGAGCAGCTTGGCTACCCCAGTACTCAGGGGAGTCACATACCCTGCATGACTTTAGAGAAAAGCTGGATAGCCTCTTCCAGGTGTACCCCCTCACAGAAGAGCAAAAAGTGAGCATCCTGGTGGCCCAACTAACCGGGGCAGCTAAAAGGGAAGTAAAATCCTGGCCACCTGGGAGGAAGACTGTCGCAGGGATACTAACCCGGCTGAAGGATACCTTTGATACCCGCACCTCAGCCGAGATTAAGCTTAGATTCTACGGGTGCAAGCAGCGAGCGCATGAGAGTATAAGGGACTATGCACTAAACCTACAAGAGGCCCTGAGGGCCATTAAGCAGACCGACCCTGATGGAGTGGGAAACGAGGACAGGCTGTTGACTGAACAATTTATAGAGGGACTGTATTGTAATGCCCACCGAACCCAGTTGCGGGTGATGGCCTTACAGGATCCCCATCTGGGCTTTGCACAGTTCAAGGACAGAGCCATCCGGGTGCTCCGAGAACCGGCACCGGGTGGCGTTATGACCCACAGGCGCCCAGCTATTACTTACCACCAGGAGGCGGCGCCCTTGTCGGCAGGGCCTGTGGGAGCTGATGCGCAGGCTTTGGACAATGACCCGGCTCCAGACCTACACCATCAGGTCCAAGAGCTAGCTAAGAGCGTTGCTGCGCTAACCCGAACTGTGCAGTCTTTACAGGTTTCCACCCCAGGGAAGATCCAGCTGGCATCCGGACCGGAGGACATTCCGTGGCGTCGACCAAGGAGGACCCCACCGGCCAGAGGAAGACCCAGTGACCGATACAGCGAGGACGGACGACCCATCTGCCGCCGCTGCAATCAACCCGGACATATGGCAAGGTACTGTTCTTTAAACGGGCACAACCTGGGGTAGAGGGCCAACCCCCAGGAAAAAGATCACCAGGCCCATCGAACTGGCGCGACAGATATGTGGGAGGACGTCCAGTCTTGCCTGTGGTACTGGATGGCATTCCCATGAGTGCCCTACTGGACACCGGGTCACAGGTCACCACCATCCCGTACGTGCTCTTTAAGCAGTACTGGAATGACTCGGATATTACCCGCTACCCTGACGACGACTTGAGTATCATCGCCAGCAATGGCCAGCCCGTGCCACAGATCGGATTTAAAGAGGTGACCATCAAAATCGGTAGAGTCGAACTGGCAGCACAGGGACTGATCATTGTAGATATTGACAAACATGAGAGTCACCCAAAAATAACTCTAGGAACTAATGTAATTGAAAATTGTCTTGCAGAGGTGATTTTCCTTTTACAGCAGGTTGCCAAGAACGCCAGCTCCGGCGAGCAGCGGGTGCTCCAGAAAGAGATCCGGGCACTGATGCGACGGCAACAGGTGGAACTCTCCGGCGGTGAGATTGGTAGCGTAAGAATGTGTGACCCTTTTCCTATTGCCATGCCCCCAAAAAGTGAAATGATGATTTGGTGCCGGGCAGCTATTGGTCTGAGAGGTAGGGATTACCAGGCAATGGTAGAACCAGTTTACTCAGACAGTAGGCCCACCATTTTGACAGCACGGGGGGTGGTTGATGTACGCCATGGGAGGGTGCCCGTTCGCATAATAAATATCGGGGAGAGGGAAGTGTACCTGCCCCGGTATGCCACGCTAGCCAAATTATATACCATTAACCAAAATTCTATACAATCTGTGGAACCCTTGCCGCCATCTCACCCGGAGGAAGGTAACGGCTCTAAGAAAAACATGGAGGACTGGTGTCAGCAACTACATCTGGGTACTGACTCCACTCCCTCACACCAGAAACAAGGAGTCTATCGGGTGGTTCAGGAGTACGAGAGAGTGTTCAGTAAACACCCGTTAGACTTCGGGCGAGTCAAGGGGGTAGAACACCACATCCCCACGGGAGACCATCCTCCTATAAAAGAGAGGTATCAACCCGTACCCCCTGCCCACTACCAACACGCCAAGGGGATGCTTAGAGACATGAAGGAGGCTGGGGTGATCAGGGATAGCTGTAGCCCCTGGGCAGCTCCACTAGTCTTAGTCAGAAAAAAAGACAACACCATGAGGATGTGTGTAGATTACCGAAAAATCAACCGTATCACACACAAGGATGCGTACCCCTTACCAAGGATAGAGGAGTCATTGGCTGCTTTAAGATCTGCTAACTTCTTCTCTACCTTGGATCTCACTAGCGGGTACTGGCAGGTTCCTGTAGCAGAGGCGGACCGGGAGAAGACCGCATTCACCACCCCGATGGGACTTAGCGAGTTCACCTGCATGCCGTTCGGACTCTGCAACGCACCAGGAACCTTCCAACGACTAATGGAGTGTTGTCTGGGCCACAGAAACTTCGAGACGGTCCTGTTGTACCTGGACGATGTCATCGTATATTCCAAGACGTATGAGGACCACCTGAAACACCTGGCGGAAGTGTTCGAAGCTCTGGCGAGTTACGGCCTAAAGGTGAAACCCTCCAAGTGTCACCTCCTGAAACCAAAGGTGCAGTACCTGGGACATGTGGTGAGCGCTGACGGAGTGGCTCCCGACCCTGATAAGATCACCGCAATTAAGGAATGGCCAAGCCCCTCCAGCGTAAAAGAAGTGCGGCAGTTCCTCGGGTTGGTAGGCTACTACCGAAGGTTTATTCCCGGTTTCACCAAAAAGGCAGCACCTATGCAGGACCTCCTGATAGGCCAGTCCCGGAAGGCCAAGAACCAGAAGCCGCCCTTCAAATGGGAGGAGCTGGAAGAAGAGTCCTTCCGCCAGCTGAAGATGGCCCTCACGGGGGACGAAATCCTGGCGTACCCGGATTATAGCCAGCCCTTTATCCTCTACACCGACGCCAGTAACATCGGGCTAGGAGCCGTACTGTCCCAGATCCAGCAGGGGAAGGAACGAGTAATCGCCTACGCCAGCCGAAAACTGCGACCCACCGAAAGGAACCCCGAGAATTACAGCTCATTTAAGCTAGAGTTCCTGGCCGTAGTATGGGCAGTCACCGAGCGCTTTAAGCATTACCTCGCTTCTTCCCGGTTCACCGTGTACACGGATAACAACCCGTTGACAC
The DNA here is from genome assembly GCF_046119375.1 of Phyllobates terribilis. Classification (NCBI taxonomy): domain Eukaryota; kingdom Metazoa; phylum Chordata; class Amphibia; order Anura; family Dendrobatidae; genus Phyllobates; species Phyllobates terribilis. The sequence continues at coordinate 857,804,673 of NW_027362762.1, forward strand.
ACCTGGACACGGCAAGACTCGGTGCCCTGGAGCAGAGGTGGATGGCCCGTCTGTCCAACTACGAGTTCACAATCAAATACCGGGCCGGACGCTCCAATACCAACGCGGATGCCCTGTCCAGGATGCCCAACCTGCCGGACGAAGGAGAAGATCCGGAGGGACTGGAAGAAGTTGAACTCCCTGCGTTCCACCGTCATGGGACTATCCAGTATTCCCACCGGGTAAGGAGTAAGCAGGCTGCTACGTTGAACCCCTTACCTCACTACAACTGGGCGGAAACGCAAGACAGCGACCCTGCCGTCCGACTGGTGAAGGAGATGCTGACTCGCCCGGAGGCTTGCCTTGAACCAGACGCTCCGGAGGAAGCCAAACAACTATGGGCAGAGAAGAGTCGACTGTTCCTTTACAAGGGGAAGTTGTGCCGCAGAATGGTTAACTCCCGGACGCATGAACTACTCTGGCAAGTAGTGGTGCCACGAAGAGACGCAGCCATGGTGATGGAGGCATACCACGACGGAGCTGGACACTTCGGGTGGAAGAAGCTGGAGTTCCTGCTGCGCGAGCGATTCCACTGGGTAGGCATGAGGGGAACCATTGAGAAGTGGTGCAGAGACTGTTGCCCGTGCAACCTGAGAAGGAAGGACCGTGCCAGCCAGAAGACTCCCCTGCAGTCCATCGTCACCCGGCAACCGTTGGAACTGGTAGCCTTGGATCATGTAAAACTGACCCCAAGCAGAAGTGGCTACGTCTACGCGTTAACCATCGTGGATCATTACTCCCGGTTCTTGGTTGTCGTCCCCGTCAAGGACTTAACGGCTCAAACAGCAGCTAGAGCCTTCCAGCAGCACTTTTGCCGTCCACACGGGTACCCGGACCAAGTGCTGACGGACCAGGGACCTGCCTTTGAAGCGGAGGTCTTCCAGGAATTCTGCAATCTGTATGGCTGCCGGAAGATAAGGACGACACCCTACCATCCGCAAACTAATGGACTTTGTGAGAAAATGAACCAGGTGGTAATGGATCTTTTAAAAACGTTGCCCCTGGAAGAACGCAGTCTGTGGCCTGAGAAGTTGCCCGATCTGGTGGACCTATACAACCACATCCCGGTAGGTTCCACCAACTGTACCCCGGCTTACCTAATGAGGGCAAGACCTGGTAAGTTACCTGTTGACCTGGAAATGGGAGTCCTGACACCCGAGGACACTTCACCAGAAACAGACTGGGACACAGAGAGGCAGCAGCAGTACCGGAGAGTACAGGAGAGCGTGGAGCGAAGTCTCTGTCAGGCTAGGGAAAGACAAGAGAAAACTTACAACCAGTATGCTCCCGCTGTTCCCCTGGTACCCGGAGAGCAGGTCTTGAAGAGGAAGAGACGGCTCCACAAGTTGGACGACCAGTGGGAAAAGGACCCGTACACCGTACTGCCCTCAAGCCACGAGAACCCGAAGGTTTGTACCATCAGTAAAGACGGAGGGGAAACCACAGCTATTGTATCCCGGGACCACCTGAAGAAGTGTCCCGAACAACTGAGGAACCCTGAAGAGGAACAAGAAGACCATCGACCCGTAGAGGAAAGGGAAGATATGGTTAGTACTGTGCTCGGGGACTTCCCTCGGTCTTGGACTCAAGTCAATGGTGCAGTTGTGGTACCCATACTCACCTTCCTCCAACCAGCATCCCAAGCACCTACGGAGCAACAGGTAGAGCTGGAAGAACAGCCGGTCCAGGAGGCAGAAGACCCCACACTCGCAGACCAGGAGGATCAACCCTCTGCTTGCAGTGAGCCTGCCATATCCCTAGTGAGCCAAAGAGCCGGTAGACAGCTGCCCAGTTTACCCTTGACAGCTCCTACACCCTGTAGTTCAGGGCTAGGCAGTCAGCTCCGTAGGTCCACTAGGGCCACTAGAGGCCAGTTACCCGCACGGTGGAGGATTTGAAGTGTATAAATTGTTTTATTTATGTTTACCTGTGTATTGTTGCTTGTGTATAATTTTGTGTTTCTAGTTATTTGTAGGAGTCCTTGGCGGATTTACCGGGAATCCTTGTACATAGTTGGAGCGTAACCCAGGACGGACTAAAGACTGTTAAGGACTCGGGGTAGGACAAACCCCTACCTGGTTACGTCTCCTGTTTTGGTGAAATGGACACCTTGCTTTTCTTCAAAGACTGCACCCGGTTACGGACATGCCGTAACCATCTTTATATGTTTTTCTTATTGTATTATTATTGTTTTTATCTTGTTATGTTTTTCTAAAATATGTTTAGTCCCGGAGTACTAAATTTCACTAGGGGGGAATGTGACACCCCAGGGGTCTGGTTGCCACAGTGATAGAGATGTTATGTCTGAGAGCAGGTGGGAGGTCCTTTGGTCAGGGATCCTGTGCATGCCACACCTCCTGCCCAGTCTTGGGAGGGGAAGAACTTCCCCTATATAAACCCGGGGCTGAAGCAGGGTTAGGAGTCCAGGAGAGTAGAGACAAGAAACAGTCATAGGAAGAAACAGCTGGAGCTCAGTGGGAGCAATACTACTACGAGTCAGGGGCTGGCAGCTGCAGAGCTCACCCTGACTGAGAAGCTTTCTTACCGGACCCGGCGTCCGAGGCTGTGGGGACTAACTCTTACCCAGCAGCAGAAGCCGACCGGCAGGGGATTTCAGGTCCTCAGGCCCAGAAACCCGAAGGCACGGTCACACGTGTGGGACCAGCACCGCCATCGTGGAGCGGAAGCCAATAGAAGGCCCCGAGTCACCGGCCATACGGGTGAGCACCACACGGTACACTCAGGGCTACTTATATCCGCTTCTAGCAAGGTAGCCAGAAGAGTACAGTCAGTTTGGGAGGCCTACAACTCCGCCTGGCCAGGGGGGATCCCATCTGCTCAAGGACTGACCAGGCCCCATTCGCTAGCAAGTACTCCGGGAGGGTCTATCGTTGTTACCAGTAAAGACCCTGAATTACACCGCACCGTCTCTGAGTGGTTCCTGCTACCCCCATCTTCCACATCGGCTGCCCTGAGGCCATACCCCTCCCGTTGGGGGTTATACTATCACGCTGCACAATTCTACACCGGCCTCAGCGGTCTGCCCTGCAGCGGCAGCTCCATAGCTGCAAATCAACGGGTGGCGTAGTCGACACTCAAATAACATCTATCAAGACTGCCACACACTGAGTTTGACTCCCTGGGCACGGACCGGGTCCCCGCCACTCGGAGACTACAACCCTCATCTGATCCGGTTCCGGGTAAGCCCCCGTGCGCGAGACGCTGCGCGACACAGCAGGCCCAGGGGCGCGTCACATACATGGATCGAAGAGCAGTAAGCCAGATGCCCTTGGACATTTAAATCAGGCATTAGTCCCACCCCCTCTAAAAATTGTAAAGACAGGTGCCATATGCCCAAGGATAGTTGCTAAGGATGGTCAAGTAAAGTAGCAGATGGCTGCAGCAGTGGTAATGATACCTGACCAGGTCTAACATGGTTACTCTTTAAAGAGAACATTTCACCAAATTTTCATGTTGAACTGTTGGACACAAGATGTAATAATGGTTACAGAGTGAAATAAAATGTTTTTGGTTTTTTAGTTTTTATTTTATTTTGCCTATCCATTGCAGAGATATTAGTATTTGCCACCTAATGAGTTAACTATTTTTTATTTTATTTTTTTTAAAGTTCAAGTGGGTGTTATCAGACAGTTTTAACGGGGGTCGTGTACTTCACCCTGTATGATGCTGACTAATCATAAGCAGGCAATAACACTTGAAATAAAGACTAACACGCCCACAAATAGCTTAGAACGGATTTCTCCTTGTGTTAGATGTATACTGACCGACAGCCCTGATCTCATGGTCTAACGTCCTGCATGATTAGAAAGCACAAATGACTCACACCTTTATGATAAGGTCCTGGGAGGTGGGGTGAGGGGCAGCACAGCTGAGTTTAGCTGTGTCACATTACAAACCCTTTTATCAGCTCTCCTCTCCTAGCACTGTCTTTTTTTCTGTATTGCTCTTCCTCCCATACTACCTGTCCAGGGATTTGTCAGTAATCACACTTTTGTGTGTGCTCAACTTGCAGTCACTCTGCAGTGATATCAGAGCAGGATGTCATTACATCTCACACAGTAGCCCAGAATAGGCAGGTTACTCCTGTGTGAGATGTATTTATAGCCTACTCCCACTACAGAATGATTACAAGGTGCCTCAGCACAGCAGACATAAGTGTGATTACTGACACTCTGTAATCAGGAGAGCTGATAGAAGGGTTTGTAATGTGACATATCTAAACTCAGATATGCTGCCCCTCCCCCACAATGAGGTAACACCAGGAGATCAGAGCTGTATCATCTCACACACTGAGAAATCTGTTCTAAGCTATGGTGGGGTGTTTTTCCTTCATTTTGAGTGTTGCTGTCTGCTTATGATTGGTCAATGTAATACAGGGAGAAGAAGTACACGCCCCCAGTGAAGACTATCTGATAAAACCTACTTGGACTTAACTTTTTTAACTCATTAGGTGCCAAATACTTTGATTACTAATATCTCCTCAACGGACAGTTGAAAGTTAAAAAAATAAGTTTTTTTCCCACTCTGCAGCTACTATTACATCGTGTCCAGTTCAACATGGAAAATTTGGTGAAAGGTCCGCTGTAAGCATGTTGGCACACACTTCATCTACATACTATAACAGTAATGGTGAACCTTTTAGAGACCGAGTGCCCAAACTGCAATCCAAAACCCACTTATTTATCGCCAAGTGCCAACACGGCAATTTAACCTAAATATTGAGGTTTTAGTTTAGAAAAAAACAACTGATACAAAGAGCAGGCGAGGGCAACATAGAGCAGCCACAGAAAGGAGCAGGGGTCTGAGACTGCAGAAATAAAGAATTTGCTCACCCCTTCTTGGTATATGCCCCCATCCTTGTATATATGCTGCCCTGCCCCCATCCTTGTATATATGCTGCCCTCCCCCCATCCTTGCATATATGCTACCCTCCCCCCATCCTTGCATATATGCTGCCCTACCCTCATCCTTGTATATATGCTTCCCTGCCTCCATCCTTGTATATATGCTGCCCTGCCCCATGCTTGTATATATGCTGCCCTGCCCCATGCTTGTATATATGCTGCCCTGCCCCCATCCTTGTATATATGCTGCCCTCCCCCCATCCTTGCATATATGCTACCCTCCCCCCATCCTTGCATATATGCTGCCCTACCCTCATCCTTGTATATATGCTTCCCTGCCTCCATCCTTGTATATATGCTGCCCTGCCCCATGCTTGTATATATGCTGCCCTGCCCCATGCTTGTATATATGCTGCCCTGCCCCCATGCTTGTATATATGCTGCCCTGCCCTCATCCTTGTATATATCCTGCCCTGCACCCATCCTTGTATATATGCTGCCCCCATCCCTGTATATATGCTGCCCTGCCCCCATCCTTGTATATATGCTGCCCTCCCCCAATCCTTGTATATATGCCCCCCAGTCCATGTATATATGCTCCCTCCTCAAGTCCATGTATAAATGATCCCTCCCCCAGTCCATGTATATATGCTCCTCCCCAGTCCATGTATATATGCTCCCCCCCAGTCCATGTATATATGCTCCCTCCCCCAGGTCATGTATATATTCTCCCTCCCCCAGTTCATGTATATATTCTCCCTCCCCAATCCATGTATATATGCTCCATCCCCCAGTCCATGTATAAATGCTCCCTCCCCCAGTCCATGTATATATGCTCCCCCCCAGTCCATGTACATATGCCTTCCCAGTCCATGTATATATGCCACTCCTCCCCAGTCCATGTACATATGCTCCCCCCTGTCCATGTACATATGCTCCCTCTCCCCCTGTCCATGTATATATGCTCCCCCCCAGTCCATGTATATATGCTCCCTCCCCCAGTCCATGTATACATGCTCCCTCCCCCAGTCCATGTATATATTCTCCCCCCAGCCTGCTAGCGCCGCTGTTCATCGCATATTAAAAAAAAAAAAAAAAAAACATAATAAACACTCCTACTCACCTTCCTTCCTCTCCCTTGCAGCGTCCTGTCCTGTAGCCGGCAGATGACATCAGCGTCCTAGCGACGGGGGCGCATGACGTCACTGCCATGCGCCCAGTCGCTTATACGCTGACGTCAGCTGCTAGCTGCTGGCCTCTGATTGGCCAGCAGTGTGTATTGCGGCGCATGGGCCTGGCAAGTTCGTGCGCTGCAATACACTAAAGCTAGATGTGCGTCCGAGAACGCACATCTAGCTGAAGTAGCGGTGCTGGCATCGGTACTCGTGCGGGCCCGATCCAGTAACGCTAGTGCTGCGGTGAACCACATCCCATTTCAAGTGACTTTGTGAGGCATATCTGACAGATAATACCCCAGAGTGCCACCATTCTAAAAATTACACCCCTAAACGTGCTCAAAACCACATTCAAGAAGTTTATTAACCTTTTAGGGTCTTCAGCGGAATTAAAGCAATGTGAAAAATTTAAAATCTACTTTAGCCCACAAAAATATTGCTCTGGCCTCAAATTTTTTTCATTTTCAAAAGGGTAACAGGAGATAATGGACCATACAATTTGTTGTGCCGTTTCTCCTGAGTATGCAGATACCCCATATATGGTGGAAAGCTACTGTTTGGGCGCACAGCAAGGCTTGGAAGAGAAGGAGCACCATTCAACTTTTGGAGTGCAAAATTGGACATGTTGTGTTTGCAGAGCCCCTGATGTGCTTAAACAGTGGAACCCCACACCCACACATACACACACACACAAGTCACCCCATTTTGGAAACTACACCCCTCAAGGAACTTATCTAGAGGTGTAGTGAGCACCTTGAACCCGCAGGTGCTTTGCAGAATTTTATAACGTTGATCCGTGAAAATAATCAAATTTTTCCTGCAAAAATTTTGTTTTAGCTCCAAATTTTTCCATTTCACAAGGGTAACCGGAGTAAATGAAGCACAAAGTGTGTTGTGCAATTTCTCCTTAGTACACAGATACCCCTTTTATGGTATAAAACTACTGTTTGGGTGCACGGCAGGGCTCGGAAGGGAAGGCGTGCCAATTAAATTCTGGGGCGCACTTTTGGCTGGAATAGATTATGGATGCCATGCCAAAACACCAGAAACCCCCATAAGTGACCGCATTTTGGAAACTACACTACTTGAGGAATTCATCTAGGGCTGTAGTGAGCATTTTTAACTCTCAGGCCATTCACAGAATTGGGCTGAGTCAATGGAAAATTACCAATTTTTCCACTAAAATGTTGCTTTGGCCGCAAGTTTTTAATTTTCAAAAGGGGTAATAGGAGAAAATGGCCTTTACAATTTGTTACGCAATTTCTCCTAAGTATGCCAATACCCCATATGAGGCACAGTGGAAAGCTCAGAAGGGAAGAAGCGCCATATTGTACTGCAGACTTTGCTGGAATGGTTTGAGGGTGCCATGTGACATTGGCAGAGACTCTGCGGTGTCAGAACAGTGGAACTCCCCACACGTGACCCAATTTTACAAACCACATCCCCCAATTAATTCATCTAGGTGTGCATTGAGCATATTGACACCACATGTGCCTCACAGAATTTCATACCATTGGGCAGTGAAAAATTAAATTTTTACCACTAAAATGTTGTTTTAGCCCCAAGTGTTTAATTTTTTTTAAGGCTTAATAGGAAAAAATGGACCTCACAGCTTGTTGTGCAATTTCTCCTGAGTGCGCCAATACCTTACATGTAATTGGGAACTACTTTTCAGGCACAGTGGAGAGCTCAGAAGAGAATGAGCGCCATATTATAGTGCAGATTTTTCTGTTATGGTGCCATGACACACTGGGAGAGCCCCTGAGGTGCCAGAACAGCAGATTCCCCCCCCATAAGTGACCCCATTTTACAAACTACACCTCTCAATTAATTCATCTAGTTGTGCAGTGATCATATTGACACCACAGGTATGTCACAGAATTTTGTACCATTGGGCAGTGAAGGAAAAATAACTACATTTTACCACAAAAATGTTTTAGCCCCAGATTTTACATTTTTCACATGGGGAAATGGGTAAAAATGGCACCAAAATTTGTCATACAATTTCTGCTCAACGTGGCAATACCCCATATGTGGCTGTACAGTACTGCTTAGTCACACGGCGAAACTCGGGAGGGATGGAGCGCTATTGGAGTCTTGGAGAACAAATTATCGTAGATTAGTTTGTGGACTCCATATACAGAGCCCCTAAGTGCCAGAAGAGCAGAATTCCCCCTCAAGTGACCCCATTTTGGAAACACCCCTCTAAGAGTTCATCTACAGGTGTAGTGACGATTTTGACACTATGGGTAGTTTCCAGAAACAAGCAGCAGTGAATGTTGCTGAGTGAAAATTTCAAATCTACTATTGTAGTGTCTGTACATTGTAGTGTCCATACATTGTGACCAGCTCGTGCTTCTGGAGCACGCATCCCATAAATTTAGCGGACTCTCATCACTACAGCAATGCCAAACATGTGGACGCTAAATGTGGTTTGGTCACACTGTGGGGCTCAGAAGGGAGTGGGGCATTTGGATTTGGGGGCGCAGAATTTGCTGGATTTCTTTTGGCGGATGAGCTGCAATAGCGCTTTTCGAGAGCCTTTGTGCTACCAGTAACATGGAAGCCCCCTATATTTTCATTGACAGATGACGGACCTGAGTGGTGACTTGCTTTTTTTGTGGATTGAGTTGAAGATTTTATTGGGAAGATTTACATAATATTTTGGACCACATTTATCCTGCGCTCTACGTTGAGCACGTACATCTTGGTTACCATCTAAATCTCCGAATGACGTTAATCAGATGAAACCCCGAAAGGATCCATTCACTATAATGAGGCAGCAGAGCTACTCTGGACTATGTCTGGCCTCTGTTCATCGGTTTCCTTCTTTTCAGAAGTGCACAAAACTGTGGCCGACCATGCTTTTATGCATGCTTAAAAAGACGGACACCACCGGATCATAGGCCAGACTGTGTCCACTGTGTCTCCATCTGCCTCATTACAGGGAATCTTCCGCCGGGGGTTCCGTCTGAATCACGTATTTCAGAGATTTACATGGAAACCTCAGTGTAAGCGCTCAGTGCAGGATAAATGTGAGCCAAGCCTTACTGCGATCTTTGGGAGGCAGAATGAACAAATCAGCAGTAAGTCAAGAATTGGTTCTATTTATTTTTTTATGCCGTTCCTTGTGTGGTATAAGTGATTAGACAACTTTATTCTTTGGGTCGGGGCGATTACAGCGATATCAGATTTATATAGTTTTTTATGTTTGGCTGCTAAAAAACATTAAAAAGCGCTTTTTTTGCAAACAAGTTTTTGCATCACCATATTTTGATAGCTATAATTTTTCCAGATTTCTGCTAACAGTCATGTAAGGGCTTGCTTTTTTTACGGGACGAGTTGACGTTTTTATTGGTCGGGTACATAACATTTTTTGATCGCTTTCAATTCTGATTTTTGGGAGGCAGAATGAACAAAAACCAACAATTCAGGAGTTTGTTTTTTATACCGTTCACAGTGTGGTAAAAGTAATAAGGCAGCTTTATTATTTTTTTTTAATGTTTTGCCGCTTTTATACAATAAAAACTTTTATAGATAAAATAATTTTTTTCATCGCTTTATTCTGAGATCTATAGCTTTTTTATTTCTCTGCTGATGGAGCTGTATGGCAGCTTGTTTTTTCGGGACAAGATGAAGTTTTCAGTGATTTCATTTTATTTTCGTTCGACTTTTTAATCGCGTTTTATTCCACTATTTATTAAGCAGTATGATGAAAAAGTATACTTTTTTTGCCATCTTTTTTATTTTTACTGTGTTCACTGAAGGGGTTAACTACTCTGACAGATTTATATCACATAAGCCGAGCTCCATGCAGCAAACACACAGGCACCGGTCCTGTGCCGCACGATCGCCATGATGTACCTATACGTCAAAGGTCGGTAACCCCTACCCGACCATCATGTATAGGTATGTCAAAGGTCCTGAAGTGGTTGAAGGGTTGTCTGGGACTTTTATATTGATGACCCATTCTTAGGACTCGTGCAGACGACCGTATTTTCGATCCAAGTGCGATCTGACAAAACATCCAATAAAACATGCACATGTCTAACTTTTTCCTCCAAGAAAAAAATCACAGCATGCATGATTTGCATCCAATATTCGGATCACACTCGGCCATGCACGTCAATGACTCGTGGCAAAAATCAGATTTTCACGAACTGACAGAATGGAGAAGATGGTGATTTTTTTTTTTCCCCAGTTCTCTGCATCCGAGAAAATCTTATCACATTATGATCACACTGTGATCAAACTCTGATCAGAGTGTGATTAGCATAATCGGATTGATTCTCTTGGATAAGAGAAAATACTTTCGCGTAACCCTAGCCTCAGGATGAGTCGTCAATATCCAATCACTGGGGGTGCGACACCCAGCACTCCTGCTAATCAGCTGTTCCAGGGTTTGTGACGGCAGGATATGCTGAATTGCGAAGTTGCACAGCGCCGTTGACGGAATAGTGGCGAATCAATGGGGGGCAGATGTGCAGTACCTGGCCACGGCCAATATGCAGTTGACGGAGGTGTGGGGTAAGACTATGCACTAACAGCTCCTCAGCTTTACACTATAATGCCTGCCGTGTATCGTAGCCAACGACCTGTCAATCAACCCGAGGAGAGTGGAGCTAGGCAGGAAATACAGCACGAGTCTGAGGAGCTGTAAGTGCATCATCTCACCCCACTGCACAGTTCATTGCTTTTGGGTGTAAGAGATCCACTTGCTTTTCTTTTAAAGGACTCCACAGACACTTAATTGGTTTGGGGGGTGTTATAGTTTCTGACAGGTTCTTTTTAAAGGCAAGGTAGTGATTTTATAAAAGAATATTATCATAATGTGGCCTGTGTTAGAGGCTGGTGGTGTGATTTCATGTGTCAGTTGAAGTGTCCCTGCTGGATGCTCAATTCTGGAGGCACAAAAAGAGCAGCTTGTCCCAAATATCTCATGGCAGAAAATAGAGCAGCTTTAATATTATACATTTATTAGGGAAATCTTCTCAGTCCTGTTCTCACATATTTGATTTAAAGCTACTCCTGCAATGCAAGTGGACAAAGGTTTCCTAGACACACGAATAAAGATAAAGCAATTCTGGAATAGTGGAAGTTCAGCTCGAGTCAGTACTCATTCGACAATAACATTTTAGGACTGCAATGCAGGGCAATATTTTACACGGCACAGACTACAGTGCACCACACTGTTGATCAATCGGTGCCCCCGTTGCAGAGGTCTTACTATATCCATGCTTTAGTGTAGTGTGCATGACACAATTTCCTTAGTTATTTTTAGTCATTCACGTCTATAAAATGCACAAAATGGTAATCTATTAGTTGTAAGGAGCTCCTATTATACAATTCTCAGAGCTCTGTATTTGGGGACTGTTAAGTCTGAACATTTACTTGTCTGTTCAGGATCTTTGAACTGAGACATGAATATCTTATGCCAGTTGTGAACACGGCACAAGATTCTAAGCTGTTTCTTCAGATCATCTGATCAGAACACATGAAAAAGCAAAATGTCACCATAGTCTATATCAGGAGTGGGCAAATCATTTTCTTAAGGGGCCATATGAGAGATTGTGACTGTTGTGGAGACAGAAATTAATTCTGCTCAATATTAATATTGCCATATTAATTGTAATTATTTATATTAAACCCCGGTGACCTCAGTGCCGGCAGCTTCTCGCGATACACTGCTTGAGCCATAGTTCCTGTCAGTGTATCGCTGGCTGTGGCCGTGCTATCCGTGAGATCGTCGTGGGACCCTCGCTATATGGACTACGGCGGACAGGTGAGGATGAGGTTGGTTTATTATTTTACCTTTATTACAGGTGACCATGGCTTCGGGGATTAGCTGTAAGGTGAGTATATGGTGTTTTTTTATTTATTTATTTATTTATTTTTACAGGGGATGAGAACATCGGGGTCAAGGTGCAGGTAAGTGGTAGGTGAGTATGAGGTGTTTATTATTTTTATTTAAATTATTATTTATTTTAACTTTTTTTTTTTTACTTTCACTGCGCAAGCACGCTGATGAGAGATTACTTGTCCCATCAGCGGCGCTTGTGTACAGTGACAGGAGGCGCCAGATCTAGTAGTCCCATCAGCCGGCGCCTGTCACCCACGGTAAGCTTTTTACCGCAGCTGACTGTCAAAGCTGCGGGGATTATGCTGACAGCTTGATCCCAGCAGCACTGTTACCGGCAATAGCTATATTACTGACGGACACAGCCCCGGATTCCCGCGGGTCACTGTCACAGCTGCGTGGATCATGCTGACAGCTGACTGCATGTTCCCCGCAGCGCTGTGACCAGCGGAGCGATATTACCGCCGGTCACAGCTCCTGATTCCCACTCTGTCACGCAGATGACAGCGTGGGAAACCAGGGATGTTCGGGGTCATGTTCTTGTTCTGGTTTATGATCGGGTGCCCGAACACGAACATTTTTTGATGTTTGGGTTTATTCGCCGAACCCGATCATCAAAACATTCGCTCATCTCTAGTGCTAACCACTGAGCTACTGTGCTGCCCTACCACAAGACCTTTCATGTACAGTGTGAGCCCCACATAACCTCCTATATACAGTGTGAGCCCCACATAGCCTCCATATATACAGTGTGAACCCCCACATAGCCTTCATATATACAGTGTGAGCCTCACATAGCCTCCATATATACAGTGTGAGCCCCACATAGCCTCCATATATACAGTGTGAGCCCCACATAGCCTCCATAAATACAGTGTGAGCCCCCACATAGCCTCCATATATACAGTGTGAGCCCCACATAGCCTCCATATATACGGAGTGAGCCTCACATAGCCTCCATATATACAGTTTGAGCCCCAAATGGCCTCCATATATACAGTGTGAGACCCACATAGCCTCCATATATACGGAGTGAGCCTCACATAGCCTCCATATATACAGTTTGAGCCCCAAATGGCCTCCATATATACAGTGTGAGCCCCACATAGCCTCCATATATACAGTGTGAGCCCCACATAGCCTCCATAAATACAGTGTGAGCCCCCACATAGCCTCCATATATACAGTGTGAGCCCCACATAGCCTCCATATATACGGAGTGAGCCTCACATAGCCTCCATATATACAGTTTGAGCCCCAAATGGCCTCCATATATACAGTGTGAGACCCACATAGCCTCCATATATACGGAGTGAGCCTCACATAGCCTCCATATATACAGTTTGAGCCCCAAATGGCCTCCATATATACAGTGTGAGACCCACATGGCCTCACTATATACAGTGTGAGCCTCACATAGCCTCCATATATACAGTGTGAGCCCCACATAGCCTCCAATGTACATACAAATATCCCATACACATGAAACAAAATAACAACTTTTACTCACCTCGCTCCTGTTGCCCCAGCGCTCTGCTTCTGTCTCCTGTACACTCAGTATCAGCAACAGTGCGATGAAATAACATCATCGCGTCTGCTGTCCCACACACATTGATCTCAGCAATGTATCACTTATTGGACTGCTTGCTGCAGTTTTGATAAAATCATTTATCTCTGTTGCATATCTAGCAGTTCTCTGAATGCTGAGCTCTGTATAACCCCGCCAACACCACTGATTGGCAGTTTCAACGTACATTGTGCATAGGCAGAAAGCTGCCAATTGATTGGTTGGGCCTATGTTACACAGAACTCAGGAATATGGAGGACTACATGGCAGCAGGTTTACTAGTCTTCTAGTGATAATCTGCTGGTGATAAAACTGTGATTTTATCTAAATTACAGCAAGCATCTCGGTAAGTGACACATCACTGGAATCAGGATCTCTTTCTCTACATTATGCTGCTTCTAGAATAGTTAGTAAAACTCTGGTGATAAATTCCCTTTAATAATATGATGATTTGAGAGCTTTAGGTTTAACACGTTTTCTTGTAGCATAACATGATCTGATTTCTTTTGAATTAATTCATCCCAGCCTGCAGCTGATGGAAAAAGTCGAAGAACATGTTAACTTCTTTTTTTTTTTTTTTTTTTGCGCAGTGTGTCAGTTTTGGTTTAGAAACACTAGCAACAGTACTTTATGTACTTATGTATATTTGTAGCCATCATGTGATTGCAGAGGGGTGACAAGAAAGCCTGGAGATTGTATTCTCATCAATCTCCTCCTCTGGGTTGAAACACAGTTCACCGTATATTCAGATCAATTCTACTCCATTTTTTTAAATGAAGGGACTAAACCACTTGTGAATGTGAAATGCAGAGGGGAAGCCTTTAGTACTTTTCTTTTTTTTCTGCCCTTTCCTATATTGTTACCTTTTTTTACATTTTCAGCTGCTGATTTTGCAATATTAAATCAGGATTCAGCAGAATAATGGTTGACGTCAGTATTTTACAGTCCAGGTGTGTACATAATTATTTCCTAAATTGTGAAAAGTTACACATCAATAAATATTTTTAGAAAGGAAGATACATTTTTATTTTTTTTATAAAGAGGATGACACAAAACTTTTCCTAGTTTATTATATAGTAAAAAATATTATACGCACTGAAAATGTGGAAATAATTGTTATGCCTCATGCTTGTATTGTTTTGAAGTGTGGACTTTATCCAGCGGCCAGCCATAGCATTAAAAGTGGTGAAATGAATAACATTATTTCATTACAATAGCACATCAAGGGTCGGGGTATATTGTTGCAATTAAACTTATTCAATCCCCACTGTAAATTAGGTTAACAAAATTTACAAACTTTCTCCTGTTTGCAATAAATCAATGAAAGTGGAACAATTTAAAGTGGTTGTTCAGGACTATTTTGAATTTTTTTTATACTATGGGCCTAAAAACTAACAGGCAGGTACTGTAGTTGCAAGCAGAGGCAGGTACTGTAGTTGCAAGCAGAGGCAACTACCTGCCTGTTCTACCCGATGCCAGGTCATCGTGGTCACTGACCACTCCTGCTGGCGATTCAGCTACTGCATGTCAACAGAGCTGCTCTTCTTCTGGGCTGCTCTGTCGGCGGGGCGTGAGTGCCAACTTCATGCTGATTGACAATTGTCTCCCCACAGTTAGGCAGCGGGGAACCAGCTATAAATCAGCATGACTTAGGCAGTTTACATTCTCTCAACAGAGTGGAAGAGAAGCTTCTGCTCTGTCGACGTGACGTCAGCGGAAGCCGAAGAATCGCCGGCAGGAGCGGTCTGTGACGGCTGTGTGCCGAAAGAGGTTGGTGCCGGGCACAACAGGCAGGTTGTTTGCAACTACCTGCCTGTCAGTTTTTAGTCCCATAGTAAAAAAAATAGTCGATTAACCCCATTAAATAGCTCAACCAAACAAGTGCCTCAAAATGCCACTTTTAATGACTACTGCAGTCTCAGAATTATTCAAACCCTTAATGACGAGTGTCTTTATTTCTTAGAAGAGCCTCTTCAGTAAGTTACTGGCAGCAATGGCCTCCAATTCAGTAATATTCTTGGGTTTTTGTGCTACAAATGACTTCTTAAAATCACACAAAAGATTTTCTACTGAGTTCAAGTCAGGTTACTGTGACAGCCACACCCTAATCTATCAGGACAATTTTTTTATTCAAGCCTTGTTAGGACTTTGTGGACTTTGAGGTATGTTTGGATCATTATCCTTTTGGAAGGTCCATTGATGCTTCAGCTTCTTCACAGAAGGCATGACGTTTTCTCCTAGAAGTTTCTGCTGCTTGATTGAATTAACCTGTGCTCCACACTCTGCAGGTTTCCAGAATAATGGCACAGTCAGACGGACGTATAACATGGCTGACCATCGCATTGCATTGTACCGACTGGCTGGCACCTCTTCGGATCCGAGCGTGACATCTGCATAGAAATACATGATGCTGTCACGCTCAGGTCCGTTCACTGCGATGCTATCGTCGAGCGTGTTATATGTCCATCTGACTGCACCCTAAGAGAAAGCATAGCAGCCCTAGAACATCCCTGAGCCACCGCCATGCTTCACTTTAGGCAGGGTGTTCTTTTCAGTTTTTTCTCTATTCTGCCTCCTTCAGTTATATAACACAGATGCATAGATCTGAAAAGTTCCAATTTTGTTTCATCATTCTATAGAACAGAATCCCAAAATTTCTGTAATTTATTTATATGGTTTTGAGGATGCTGAAAGTGACTTTTTCTTGGGATTCATGGTAGCACTCACCTTTTCTGAACAATCATTCTTCTGGACAGTCATCAGTGAAAATAATGTGGCAGGAAGTACAGGAATTGGACTGCAGATGACTGGGGTAAATTAATTTTCTCCGATGAAGCCCCCTTCAGACTATTTGGGACATCTGGAAGAATGATTCTCTGAAGAAGAAATGTTGAGCACTACCACGAGTCCTGTGTTATGCTAATGACGCGCCCCCAGGGCCGTGGTGTACTCGGCAGCCGGGCCTCTGGATGCCAGTTGGGGAATATCACAGTGGCTGGCCCGGTCCGTGACCCAGGGCGGTCAGTGAAAAAGGGGATATTTTTATATGGGGTTTTTGGAATTGTTCGTGACGCCACCTGTGGATTGCGGCTAGAGGGAGCCGCCGCTGCGGAGCAGTCCTCTGGAGCTGGTGTTACGGCAGTAGGGGTGGTGTGGCTCTCAACAGGTAGAGCTAGCTCCAGGGCAGTGTAGTTAGTGTAAGGTGCGCTGGGCATTGTAGTGCAGAGAGAAAGATGGCGCTGATGAAATAATGGACAGAGGCAGTGCAGTGCAGTCATCCAAGTTTTTACTCACTCGTTAAGGCAGTTCCACTGGTGCACTGATCGGGTGCTAGCCTCCCACGTCGCGCTGCGTTCACCAGGCAGGGGCTCAGTTCCTCCTCAGGCAGATTAGGAGTACCTGGCAGAACCCCACTTTCTTGTTTTCCTATTTTGACCGTCTTCACACTGGGTCTTTCTCCCTCCTGCCCTGCGCTGCCCACTCTCAATCCTGTTCGGGTGCTCTGAAGTCCCTCCTGTCCGTCGGAGTTCACAGACTTGCTTGACCCTCAGGGGATTAGAATGCGGCTTCCGATCCCTCTGTCTTCTGACAGATGCGGGGCGTACGGGTGCCGTCCTGCACTCGCCGTACCCCCTAGGATCCCTTCTTAGAACGGAGCCTACTCCCTGCTCCCCTCCTGGGCCTCTATCACTAGGCCCTAGTAGTGGAGCAGAGCTCCTTAAGAGACTCTGCTCCCAGATTGTTCTTCTGAACTGTCCCTACTGACTAACCTGCCACCCTAAGATGGCTTCCCTTTATATACCTCCTTCTACAAGTGCTCCATCTAACTACTTCCTCCACCCACACCCACTACTGGCTCCCCCTACCTTTGGTTCCCCCCACTCCAGCCAGGGACAGGGCTCAGCAGAAAACACATTGCATCTTGCCCATCCAGCCGGCCTGGAGTAGTGTAGTGTTGAATGTGGGTGTTGGGGTTCCGGGCAGCACTCCCTCCTTACCTGAGTGAAGAGAGACACCACACCTCTGGGTGAGGTGCAGTACCTCTGTGGCAACTGAACCCTCAGGGGCGCCACACTAACAGTAAAGCATCCAAAAACCAAGGAAATGAGCTCAATCACAAAACATTGCTATGAATAAAGAATGGGATCTAAATATTGTCCAAGAACAACTTCTCCCAACAATCCAGGAGCAACTTGGTGATTAACAGTGCTTTTTCCAGCATGATAGAGACCATGTCACAAGGCAAAAGTGATATCTAAGTGGCTCAGTGAACAAAACATTAAAATGGGATTTTAATCCCATTGAGAACCTGTGGTCAATCTTAAAAAAAGGGGGTAGACAAACAAAAACACAAAAATGGTTATAAATTCCAAGCACTGATACAGCAAAAATGGTTTCCACTTCAGTCAAGATTTGGCCCAGAAGCTGAAATCAAGCTGCCACGGTGAATGGCAAGTCTTGAAAAATAAGGGTCGACACTGTAAATATTGGGTCTTTACATAAACTTGATGTATTTGTGAATAAAAGTTTAAAAACGTATGAAATGCTTCTAATTGTGCTTCAGGAACCATAGAAACACCTGACTAAAAGATCTAAAGATCTTTTGGCCACGACTCTAGTGGAAATTGCTGGAGTTTTGGAGTGTGGAATCTGCACCACAAATGCCCAATTTAATTCAAATGCCCTATTCTTTTGTGCTCCAGCTATATAAGCCTTAGGATAAGTTCACACGACCATAATTTCAGTCCGAGTGCTGTCTGTGAAAAAAAAAAAAACAGACAGCAATTGGACCAATGTAATTCAATAGGGCTTTTCAGATGCCGAACTGAATGTCTGTGTGAAAAAAATCATAACACGCACTATTCTTTTCTGTATTTCAGATGAGAAATCGAATCAACCGTATAGCATCCGATTTTACGGATTGTCATAGAGAAAAATTAAAATCCATACAGACATCTCCCGGGAGAGGGCATGTCCCCCTCACATTGAACATATGAGGAAGAGACAAAAGTAATTATAACTGAGGAAGGGAAAATACAAATTAAAGCAAGGTAAGTGTTAGAACCTTGCTCTTAGGTTTTTTTTCCTTTGCTGGTCACATTACCTTGTTGGCCTATTTAATCCTGCTCCGCCCTTCTGGCTTTGCTGGACTCCATTGTATATCTACTTTCTAGCTAGCCTGTGCTCTGTGTCTTGCTCTGTTAGTTTGCTTGGTCTACTGACCTCTATGTTCTATATATTTTGTTTGTTCGTCTGTCTGCTACTATTTCTGTTAGGAGGTGTCCCATATTCCTCCCAGTCCTTAGTACTTGTAGGGATTCCTTCCCCACATCTATAGGTCTCCGTACAGACTAGCTTAGGACTTTAGCAGGTCTGATCGCAGGATCAGGTCCCCTGTTACATCGTAGGGATTAAGCTGAGTTCTATCGTAGGGACAGATCTCCTCTCTTTCCTTAGCTCTGGTAGCAGAACATAACAGTAAGTCCAGCCAGCAAATTCTCTAAGGAAAGATTTTTCTGTTCCATCATGGTGTCGGTTCAGGATTTGGTTCATCGCCTGCAGGGACTCTCTCTGGAGGTGGCCGAGCTCCGTCAGCACGTGAGTAACTGTCCTGGAGCACATTTCTTGGAGCCTAAGGTATGTTTGCCGGAATTATTTTTTGGTGAACACCGAGAATTTTTTTCATTTAAAAATGCTTGCTTATTGTATTTTCGTTTGAGACCTAAGTCCTCTGGGGATGAATCCCAGCGCGTAGGGTTCATAATGTCACTTTTGCGCAAAGAGCCTCAGGAGTGGGCCTTTTCTTTGCAACCTAGTGATACATGCTTCAGATCAGTGGATAGTTTTTTTTCTGCTTTGGGACTATTATATGATGATCCTGACCGTGTCGCATCAGCTGAGACTGAGTTGAGACGTTTAAAACAGGGATCAGGTAATGTGGAAAAATATTGTACTCATTTCCGTCGTTGGTCTACTCAAACAGGGTGGAACGATTCTGCTCTGAAAAGTCTATTTCTTGCTGGGCTCAGTGAAAGGGTTAAAGACCTGCTAATTGCTTATCCTACACCTGAAGATTTGCAACAGGCTATGCAATTAGCTATACGGGTGGATAGAAGACTGCGTGCTAGGGTTAATGAGAGCAAATCCTCTGCTATGTCAGTTTCTGGTTATGAGAATGTGTGTACTAACAGTGGTGAACCGATGGAGATTGGATCGGTGGCACCTCGCTCTCAAGAAAAAGACCGTCGATTTTCTGAAGGCTTGTGTTTCTAAATCTGGTCATTTGATTAAAGGCTGTGAGCTTCGTATGAAGAAAGAAAAAAAAAAGGTCAGTCACGCCCGTATTGCCTGTTTAAATTCCAAGGGTATATTTTTAGCTGCTTCCACGATTGCTCAGAAAAAATTAATGGAATTTCGGGTGTTTGTTGATTGCGGGTCTACTCTGAATGTAATTGATGGGGGATTCGTGGAAAGACTCAA
This sequence comes from Phyllobates terribilis, assembly GCF_046119375.1. Classification (NCBI taxonomy): domain Eukaryota; kingdom Metazoa; phylum Chordata; class Amphibia; order Anura; family Dendrobatidae; genus Phyllobates; species Phyllobates terribilis. The sequence goes on from NW_027362762.1 coordinate 857,824,656, forward strand.
TTTAAAACCTGAACCTTTATCATCCCCCATTGCTGTGGTTTCTGTGGATGGTTCCCCTTTGAAGAATATTACTCTCAAGGTCTGTGAATTTCCTCTCACTATTAATGGTGTTCACCATGAGAAATTGGATTTGGTAGTGTTGAATAACTTGCCTTCTCCAGTAATATTGGGATTGCCCTGGTTAAAATTTCACAATCCTGTACTGGATTGGTCTACCAGTGAAATTAAATCCTGGAACCATAAATGTTATGACAAGTGTTGTAACGGGCGTATTGCAGCTTTGGATAGGGGAGAATTGCCTGTTCCTATTCAGGATTTTTGGAGAGTTTTTTCTGAGAAGGAATCGCAGGTTTTGCCTCCCCATAGAGACTATGATTGTTCTATTGAATTTGTCCCTGGAGCGACTCTTCCTAAAAGTCGTTTATTTAACCTTACTATTCCTGAGAGGAAGGCTTTGGAGGAATACATACAGACAAGTTTGGCCGCCGGTCACATTAGGCCCTCTAAGTCTCCTGTGGCGGTTGGATTTTTTTTTGTAAAAAAAAAGGACGGCGGTTTACGTCCTTGTCTGGATTTTTGTGAGATTAACAAAATTACTGTACGCAATCCTTACCCACTGCCATTGATTCCTGATCTGTTTAACCAGTTAATGGGGGCCAAGTGGTTCTCTAAAATTGACCTTAAGGGGGCATACAATCTGTTGCGCATGAAGGAGGGTGACGAATGGAAGACTGCTTTTAACACTCCTGTGGGTCATTTTGAGAACCTGGTTATGCCTTTTGGTCTTACCAATGCTCCAGCATTTTTTCAGAATCTTATTAATGACATCCTTAGACCTTTGATCGGCAAAAATGTGGTTGTGTATTTGGATGACATTTTGATTTATTCGCCGGATCTGGAGTCTCATTGGCGGAGCGTGCGTGAGGTATTACAGTTATTAATGGACAATTCGCTTTTTGCTAAGCTGGAGAAATGTGAGTTCGCTGTACAGAGAATTAGTTTTTTGGGCTACATTATCTCCAGCAAAGGTTTTGAGATGGATCCGGTTAAGGTTCAGGCTGTGCAGGAATGGCCTAGGCCTATTGGTTTGAAATCGATACAGAGGTTTTTGGGTTTCGCCAATTACTACAGAAAATTCATAAAAATTTTTTCTAGTATTGTCAAACCTCTGACTGATCTCACCAGGAAAGGTGCTGATGCGGTTCAGTGGTCTTCTGAGGCCATTGAAGCTTTTGTGTATCTCAAGGAGAGGTTCACCTCTGCTCCCATCCTTATGCAGCCTGATGTTACTAGGCCGTTTTTGGTTGAGGTTGATGCTTCCTCTGTGGGGGTTGGCGCAGTATTGTCTCAGGATAACGGGGATGGATTACATCCCTGTGCCTTTTTTTCAAAAAATTTTTCGGAGACTGAACTGAATTACGATATTGGCAATCGGGAATTATTGGCTATTAAACTCGCATTTGAACACTGGCGCCACTTCTTGGAAGGTGCGGAATTTCCCGTTCAGGTTCTTACGGATCATAAAAATCTGATATATCTTGATGCTGCCAAGCGCCTGAATGCCCGTCAGGCTAGGTGGGCACTGTTTTTCTCGCGGTTTAATTTCTCCGTTACTTACATCCCTGGTACTAAGAATGTTAAGGCGGATGCCTTGTCTCGCAGTTTTTCTCCCATAGTCGGTGCTGAGAAAGAGGAGAACATTTTACAAGAAGGTGTTGTGATAGCTGCTTTGGACTCCGTTTTGGAAAATGAGATTCTTTAAGCACAGGAGAATGCCCCTTCTAACACTCCTCATGGGAGGTTGTTTGTGCCTGGGACCTTTAGGAGAGATTTGTTTGTTGAGTGTCACGAATCTCGGTTGGCAGGTCATCCCGGAATCTCTGAGACCAAGAGACTGGTGGGTCGCAGTTTTTGGTGGCCTGGGTGGCAGAAGGAAGTCATTAAGTGGGTGCGTCAATGTACTATATGTGCTAGATCTAAGTCCTCACATACTCCTGCTGCGGGGTTGCTTTGTCCTTTGGAGGTTCCCAGTGCTCCTTGGACACATTTGGCTATGGACTTTATAACTGACCTTCCCCCCTCTGAGGGTTTTACTGTCATCTGGGTGGTCGTGGACCTTTTTAGCAAGATGTGTCACTTGGTTCCTTTCGTCAAACTGCCCTGCGCTAAAACTCTCGCTAAGGCCTTTGTCAAGGAAATTGTCAGACTTCATGGCGTTCCTACTGACATTGTTTCTGATAGGGGTCCTCAGTTCGTGGCTCGTTTTTGGCGTGCCTTTTGTGATAGGTTGGGAGTTCATTTGTCGTTCTCGTCCGGATATCATCCTGAATCTAATGGCCAGACAGAAAGGAAAAACCAGGATGTTGAGCAGTTCTTGCGTTGTTTTGTGGCAGACAATCATGAGGGGTGGTCTGAGTTTCTGCCACTTGCTGAATTTGCTCTGAACAATCATACATCTTCTTCTGCTGGTTGTTCGCCTTTTTTTTGTTGTTCTGGGAGACATCCGTCGTTTGGGTCGTTCTCCAAGTTGGGATCTGCCGTGCCTGAGGAGGAGAATTTTTCCGGTGATTTGGAGAGAGTTTGGACGGATGTGCGTGGTAATCTTCAGGAGGCCAACAGAAAATCTAAAGACTACTTTGATAGGAAACGACAGGAGGTTTTGTTCGCTGTTGGTGACATGGTTTGGTTGTCCTCTAGGAATCTGCGGTTGAGGATTCCTTCAAAGAAATTGGGTCCCAAGTTTGTAGGGCCCTTTAAGGTGCTTCAGGTTGTCAACCAATCTGCTGTTAGGTTGGAGGTTCCTACCTCCTGGAGAATTAATCCGGTATTTCATGTCTCTCTGTTGAAAAAAGCTGTTGTATCGGATTGTGACGCCTCTGCCTCTGTTCCTCCGGTGGTGGAGGACGGGGAATATGAAATTTCTCGCATCCTTAACTCTAGACGGTATAGAGGTAGTTTGCAGTATCTTGTGGCCTGGAAAGGTTTCGGTCCCGAGGATAACTCTTGGGTGAGGTCGGATGATGTTTCCGCGTCCAGACTTATCAGAGCGTTTCACAGGAGATTTCCTGATAAGCCTGGTCCTAGGGGATCCGGAGGATCCTCTTAGAAGGGGGGGTACTGTTAGAACCTTGCTCTTAGGTTTTTTTTCCTTTGCTGGTCACATTACCTTGTTGGCCTATTTAATCCTGCTCCGCCCTTCTGGTTTTGCTGGACTCCATTGTATATCTACTTTCTAGCTAGCCTGTGCTCTGTGTCTTGCTCTGTTAGTTTGCTTGGTCTACTGACCTCTATGTTCTATATATTTTGTTTGTTCGTCTGTCTGCTACTATTTCTGTTAGGAGGTGTCCCATATTCCTCCCAGTCCTTAGTACTTGCAGGGATTCCTTCCCCACATCTATAGGTCTCCGTACAGACTAGCTTAGGACTTTAGCAGGTCTGATCGCAGGATCAGGTCCCCTGTTACATCGTAGGGATTAAGCTGAGTTCTATCGTAGGGACAGATCTCCTCTCTTTCCTTAGCTCTGGTAGCAGAACATAACCGTAAGTGAGAGAGAGATCTGACACTTCCATCTCCATTTAAGTAGCAGCCCCCCTGCAGTGGCAAGGTAATTGCAGCAGAGACATTTGCTGGAAGGGAGACAACATGCCTGTGATGAATATTGGGGTTTGCATTGATCCAATAATTATGGGAGATGCATTTTCGGCATCATAGCGAAGGGGCGAACAGAACACGTTCACTCATATCCCTTTAAGGTCATTCTAAGCACTCCGACTTAATAACGGTCTGATGGATGCTGCTATACAGGCTATGTTTGATCTCTATATAAACGTAAAATATAACGTAATATATATAACGTAATATCTACCACCTGGGAACTCCAGGTGCAAAGATATAAGTTGGGGATCTCATAAAATTCTAACAGACCTAGCACTTCCCGCAATCTGCCCCCACATGAGGTCATCAAGGGGGGGTGTAGGGGCATAACCTTGAGCTAATAAAAAGCAGAATTTGAGTTTGGGTCATTGTTCATTCTTGAAGTTCACTGCGAGCATGGTTCACTTTCCCAATTGGAGTGCATCCCTGCACTAAGCTCTGAGCAATTTCTTCTTGACATTAGGTTTAGTAATTCTCTTTCGTTGTTCCTTTTTATGATATGTAATTGTATATACTGTATTGCTTTTTTCCCATTTTGTATCATCTTTGTTTATTTTTATAAACACTGCCTACCTTTCTGGATAAAATATAGAAAATATAATAGCTCTGTTCCTCTTGCTCTGTAAACCGCACCCCTGAAGCCATATGCTACCTGTCACGGGTGTCCAATTGGCCTGTATAAACGATTGGTGGTGGCAGCTAGTAGATCTTCTGTTGTCGTGGAGTTGACAGTGACCGTATCGGGGTATATATATACATATTCCATGAGTTGGAATCAGAGGTGTATATACCATACGCTCACTGTAAATTCCCAAATAACCGGACTAGTAGGGGAAGCAGCCGTGACCTCATCACTCAATTGCATAATTGTCCTGATTATTGGAGGCTGCGGAGTTGCATTTCCTTGACAATTGGTATCAGTGGTGGGATCTGTGTGATCTCTTCGGTGTCGTGTGTGACAAAATGGTAACAGTGGTGGGATCTGCGTGATCCCTTCGGCTGTTATCCTTAACAACTGGTGGCAGCGGTGGGATCTGTGTCACCCCCCAGCTGCGTATCCTTGACACGGATACCTTACAATTCTTTAACATAGGAAACTGTATTTGGTCTTGTAAATTTTAATAACTGCTAATGTATAAAATCAGATGAGATACGGATGACAATATAGATGAAAAATCATCTGTTTTTTTGGATGAAAATCTGATGATTTTTTTTTAATAATCAAGTGTGAACTTAGCCAATAGTTGCCTCATTTATTTGAACTGGGTTATATGCATAAGAAAAGTAATTGTACCATATTTAATTCCGTAATTTGCGTGTGTCTCATATGTGTTGTTATGATTGTGCTATTCTGTATAATTTAGCAATTGTCTCTTTAAGTGTGTGGAGGAGAGTTTACATCTTCTCAGAAAATGACTGGACATAGCTGCTTGCTCTCTAGAGATTGTATCAGAGCTTTCTCTCCGGCTAACCTGATCTGATTGTTGCATTGTAGAGACAATTAGGATAAAAATCAGCTTATCTTTTAGCAACTCTATCAAATGACTGTACTTAAAAACAGTCAATATCAATAATTCTAATGGAGATATTACCAGCAGCTGCAGGTTCACTGTACAATTAAATATGATGAGTTATGCCAAGTCTTGTCCTAAAGAAAGACTTCTGGAGCTTTTAAGCCTCTGCTCATCTGACGCTGAACCTTTACCAGCTACATCTACCTCTAACCTCATTTACCCATTGGGCATTTTGTGTTCTTTTACTTTACATTCCAGCCTAGCTGATATACTATATACTGTAATGTCAGTTCTTATAAATTACGGAGGTGTCTAATTAGAGACCATTCATAGGCTGTCTGGAAAAAATTCGGACCACGCCCTCAGGATGTGTGGGTATGAACCAACAAGGGAGGTAGTCCATGGAAAAAATAAAAATTGGGTTAGTGGTAGACTCGAGCAAAAAGATTTCCAGGACTCCTGCATCCACATCACTACTCCGTGGCAGCTGAACTAGGTCAGTGCGAACTGACATCGCTGGAGCCTAGTCCTCATAAGAGGCGCTCAGGATCCGGCATTTAAGTACTTGCAGAAGAAGTTTGCACTGACCTTCTCCAGCTGCCATGGAGGTACCAATATGGATGTCGGACCAGGGTCCTAGGAATCTTTTTGCTCAACTCTAGCCAAAGACAGGTAATCTGTCACCAGATTTTCCCTATATAAACTAAAAGTACCACGCCCTTTTTACCCTTCTTACACAGCGGTCTACCAACATATGCATAAACCCCCAGCTACCCCACAGATCAAAGAAAATACCTTATATAATTCTCCCACACTATATGCTAATTGCTGCGATCCAGTCGGATAGGGGTCGATGGTCTGTGCTCAGCGCCTCCTCTCACCACCCAATAACCGACCTTCTTGCTTTGATGGAATTGGATGATGTTTCCTGTGTCATCAACCCAGCACTACAAATCTAAGGGATTGCATACACTGCCGTATAACACAGCCGAGCGCTAACCGATGTTTTATCGGATAGCACTTGGCCCAATATTATACTATGGAGCAGTGCAGATCTGCAATTATTTTCTGAATCTGATTCGGCACAAGAAAACAATCGCAGCATGCTGCGAGTGCATCCAAGAATGGGATCACACGTACCCATACAAGTTTATGGGTGCATGTGAGATATCGGACTGCACTCAAATGTCATCCGATAACATCCGAGTGCAGTCCAATTACCATGGACGCCGGCAATGGAGGAGATGGGGAAATTACTTTTTCTGTCTCCTCCGCAGCTGTGCTGCTATTCTCTCATGTGAGAGAATTGGAGCACAGTAAAATGACAGGGGGTCTGAGGGTCACTTGCATATTGCATCCAATTCTCTTGCATGAGAGAATCATCGGATGCGACTCGCCAGTGTGAGCGAGCCCTAAAACCCATGCAGGTGTACTTCGCTCTGCCCTGCTGAAAGCAGAGCAAAGTCCTGTAATGTGCCGGCGCCAGCTTCACTTGGGGGTCAAGCATTTTTGCAGTTTGCTTGTTCTTAAAAATACTTTCCTCATTCAAGAAGGGAGGGTTTTTTAATTTTATTGTTTACTGTTTATAGCCTAGTTTGCTGGCTACTACTGCAGCATATCAGTTGTGGCTGGTCTCCAAGGCTTGGAGTGCTGTGCTTACAAGCTAAATGCTAGTGTAAAGTGGCAAAGAGTGGCAGTCCTGACCGAGCTGCTGTCCGGTTACGCTCTGGCAGTTTACAGGAAAACAGTGTCCCAGTCCCAGTGTGCTGTCGGGTGTGTAGTGCATCACACTCACTTGTAGGCAGCAGACCTCGGCAGTATCCAGGTCTCGATCTTCAGGAGCCGCAGCACACAACTCTGGGGACACCAAGTTCATTGCAGCAAACAAACATTTACTGGTCAGTTCAAGTTCATCAGGTTGTAACATGTGGGATAGGGCACAACACTTTGTGTTCTTTACTTCCTCAGCACAACACATCTTCAGCCCTATCATTCGTTCTTCCTGGACTATCCCTAAGCTCACTTACTCCATCAGCTCCAGAGATTTCCCGTCCAGTTCCTCAGTGCACCTGGGATCAGCCACCTGCCTTTCACACGGTTCTCATCTTCTCCTGTGCGCCAGAGGACACAATGCACCCATCAGCCCCAACACTGAGCTTTTGGGCTCCTGACAATGCAGGAATTTCCACAAGGGATATCAGCACAGCATCCCACTGCCTTGAACGACTGGTACATGCTGGCCCTAGCAGCCCACTGCACCTGAACTTGACCTTGTCACTGTACTTCTCTATCTGAGTTACTACCAGGAAGTGCCTGCTTTTTACTAGCATTAATCCCCTCCCACTGTGGGCTGCCCCCAAACATTAACTGTATCTGATCCTATACCAGTACATACTAAATATATTGTCCTTATCTTATGCCTTAAGTCCTAATCTATGTCTTACCCTATGCTGTACACTACCAACATTATACATTGCTACACAGCATGCATATTATTCTTCACATTACCATATTAACAATACTTATACTACACCATATCAAATTACACGCTAGATGCATAGAGACACATGACGCAATTCACATTACGCAATTGTTGTCTTCAGGGACTGGAACAGGGCAATACAGTCCACACCCTTACACTAGGACTGCTCTGAAGCTGGCTAGATCAATGGTCCAGATGACTTCCGTGCCCCTGCGCTCCACTGCTGCAGCAGAGGCAAAGCTGCTTCAGCTTGTGGTATTGAAGAGTACACAGATTGGACTAGCTGCACAATCATGCCACTGGTCCAATCTATCAATCACTCAGGAGCATACAGGAAGCTGGGAGATGGGAGCAGTGCGCTCCTTAAGATTGATGTTGAGAAAATTCCTTTAAAACTACCACACCATGAATATCTTAGCCTTACACCAGGCACTCATCTCTATGTGCCCACAATGCAGAAATGCTCAGGATTTTTTTCCTGAGCGTTTCTGCATCTCCCTGGCAGAAAAAACGCATGCGGATTGTACATGCAGATTGTACATGCAGATTGTACATGCGTTTTTCCTGCCAGGGACATGCGGATGTGAAGCGTCTTCACATGAATTTCCACATGCGGGTTGTCAAGCGCTTTCCAAGCGATTTTAGCATCACTTGGAAAGTGCTTGACAACTAGGTCACGCTATATAAATCCATGCAACCGGCATGGATTTATATAGTGTGACCTCAAAGAATGGTTAAAAATAAAAAATAAACCTATACTTACCTTCTGATGGCCTCTGCAGTCTTGCTGCGCTCCTGTGCTGGCTGCCGGCATATCGCGGTACGCTGTACTGAAAAACCTACTGTCACATGACTGTGACGTCAGCGCAGGTCCTTCAGTCCTGCGCGATCTGCAGGCAAGCACAGAGAAGGAGTCCGGGGGCCGTCAGAAGGTGAATATAATCTTTATTTTTTATTTTATTCTTTTTTTTACAGCTTTTAATGGTACCTGGGTCCGGAGGAGAGTCTCCTGTCCTCCACACCCGGGTACCATCCGCACATTAGAACGCGCCAATTACGCAAGTACAGATGCAGGTCAATGGCGGCGAAAACGCAGCACTTCCGCAAAATTAATGGACATGCTGTGGATTTTTGAGCGCAGCATAAACGCTTGAAAAACGCATCGTGGGCACACAGCCTAAAGGTTACTTCCCAAAATGCAAATCATCTGACCAGATGATGATATAGCATGAAACACTGAGATATTTCAGCTCTGAGAATTGCAGATATGAATGCACTTCTGAACTATAATTCAGATTAATCTATGTGTAAATTTTTACTACTCTTTATTTACAGTGAGGCTCAGGGTGATTTGCGGTAAAGTACAACCCCAATTCCAAATAGTGTTGGGATACTATGTAAAATGTTAAGAAAACAAGAATGCAATCATTTGGAAATCTGTTGCATCCATATTTTATTCACAACAGGGCATAGACGACAGATCAGCTCAGAAGGTGAACGTTGGACATTTTTCAATTTCATTTATATAAAAAAAATCTCATTTAGAAATTGATGGCAGTAAGATATCTCAAAAAAGATGGGACAGTGCCGTGTGTACTATTGGGTACCATCCCCTCTTTTTACAATGGTCTGTAAACAATTGAGAAGTGAGGAGACAATTGCTGAGTTTTGGGAGAGGAATGTTGACCCATTCTTGTCTGGGATTCTCGCTTCTCAACAGTCCTGGTTCTTCTTTGCCGGATTTTTAGTTTCATAATGCGTCAAATGTTTTCTTTTGGTCTGGACTGCAGGTGACCGGTTCATCACCTGAACTGTTCTCCTGCAAAGCCATGCTATTGTGATGGATGCAGTATGTGCATTGTCTTGCTAAAATATGCAACACCTTCCCTGAAATAGATGTTGCCTAGCTGGGTCATGTGTTGCTCTAAAACCTCTATATAATACTATGCCTTGATAGTGTCATTCAATATGTGTAAGTTGCCTGTAAAATAGGAACTAATGCAATAATACAACCCCATACCATCATAGATGCAGGAACTGTGCATTGATAAACTGAAAGGTCCTTTTCCTCTTGAGTCCACAGGACACGGCGTCAGAAGTTAAAATTTTGATTCTTCTGACTTAAGAACAATTTCCATTTTTAATTAGTTTTGGCCCAGAAAAGACGGCAGCATTTTTGGATTGTGTTGATATATGGACCCTTATTTGCATGATAGAGCTTTCACTTGCATTTGTGGATTGCATGGCAGACAATGATTTATGGAAGGTTTCCAAGCCAATGTAGTGCTCTGCATGACAGAACCATTCCTGTTATTAATGCATTACTGCCTGAAGGCCCATAGATCTTGAGCATTCAATATTGTCCCTTTTTCATATGGATTTTTCCACAAACTCTGAATCTTTTGATTTTATGTACTGTAGATAATGGGATGTTAAGGCTGTGTGCCCACTATGCGTTTTCCAAGCGTTCATGCTGCGGAATTTCCGCAGCGTAAACGCTTGGGAAACGCTTGGTAATCCTTCCCCCGTGGTCCTCAATGACAAGCCGCAATGTCAATGCCCATGCTGCAGATTTTTCCGCAGCGTTTATGCTGCGCTCAAAAATCCACAGCATGTCCATTAATTTTGCGGACACGCAGCGTAGTCGCCGCCATTGACTTGCATTGGAACGCGTGACATCCGCATCACTGCATCTGTATATGCAGAATCCATGTGCGGATGGTACCCGGGTGTGGAGGACAGGAGACTCTCCTCCGGACCCAGGTACCATAGTACCTGTAAAAAAAGAATAAAATAAAAAATAAATAATATACTTACCTTCCGACTCCTTCTCTGTGCTTGCCGGCAGATCGCGGTGGACTGTAGGACCTGCGCTGACATCACAGTCATGTGACGGCAGGTCCTAGTGCAGTGTACCGCAATCTGCCGACAGCCGGGACAGAGGGAAGCAAGACTCCGGGGGCCATCAGAAGGTAAGTATATATTTATTTTTTTATTTTTAACAATTCTTTACGGTCACACTATATAAATCCATGCCGGTTGCATGGATTTATATAGTGTGACCAAGTTGTCAAGCACTTTCCAAGTGCTGCTAAAATCGCTTGGAAAGCGCTTGACAACCCGCATGCGGAAATGCATGTGAAGAACGCTTCATATCCGCATGTCCCTGGCAGGAAAAACGCATGTACAATCCGCATGTGTTTTTTCTGCCAGGGGAGATGCAGAAACACTCAGGAAAAAATCCGGAGCATTTCTGCATCGTGGGCACATAGCCTCAAAGTCTTTGCAGTTTTATGGTGAAGAACATTTTCCTGAAATTGTTCCACAATTTAAGACACAGTTGTTAACAGATTAGTCAATCTTTGACCATCTTTGCTTCTGAGAGACTCTGCCTCTCTCACATGCTCTTTTATACAAAGTAATGTTACTTAGTTGAAAATTTACCATTTTTCATTAGCACCACTGACTTTTCCAGTCATTTGTTAACCCTGTTCCAACATTTTAGAGATGTGTTGCTGCTGTAAATTTCTAAATGATTTTTTTAAATGAAACAGAAAAATGTCTAAATTTCACCTTCTGATATATGCTCTATATTTTGTTGTGAATAAAATATGGGTTTAATAGATTTCTAAACTTGTTATCTGTACATTTTACACAACGTCTGAACTTTTTTGAAACTGGGGTCGTACATGGGGCTGATCTACAGTACCAGGCACAGTACGAGTCCCAGGAGTTTGGCTATTTATGAAACCATAGCTAGAGAGTGAATCAGAAATATTATCTGTTTTTACATCATGTATACAAAAGTTAATGCCTACAAGTATACACCAGGTATGGCATATGTGGGAGCTGTATAGTCTTTGATTTAAATATGCTAATTTAGACAAATAGCCCCCCTAACATGTTTCACCACATTGTGCGACTTTTTCAGGGGCTGATGTGGCTATAACGTGTACGCCACACTGTTAGAGGGTGCCTGTACAGTATAAAGAACTCCTATGTACAATCATTCAATTACTAATTTTCCTAACACTCCCCTAACAATCATAAAAATGACACTAGAGGAAACTAATCAATACTTTATATTGATGGATGTAAAACTCGGCACTCAAAAAGAATGTGAAGAACAGAAGAATTCTATTCAAACAATCCAACAGATCCAGAATAATTTTAACTTTTCGATCCTATACCTGCACCTTCATCAGAAGGGGAAGAATCAACAACAAGTGGGACACAATCGTGAAGTGGAACGAAATTTATTGGATATTTTAAACTTTTTTAACAAATTCAAAACTGAAAAGTGGGGCGTGCAATATTATTCGGCCCCCTTGAGTTAATACTCTTCTTGCCAGATTTCTAAAACTTAACATGGATAAAACAGAATTCATCATCTTTCCGCCATCTCACTCAACCCCCCAATTGACCTATCTATTAACGTGAATGGCTGTCCACTCTCCCCAGTCCCGCAAACTCGCTGCCTTGGGGTAACCCTGGACTCTGACCTCTCCTTCAAACCACATATCCAAGCCCTTTTTACTTCCTGCCGACTCCAACTTAAAAATATCAACCGGATCCGCATATTCCTCAACCATGAATCTGCAAAAACACTAGTGCATGCCCTCATCATCTCCCGCCTCGACTACTGCAACCTCCTGCTCTGTGGCCTCCCTTCCAACACTCTTGCACCCCTCCAATCTATCCTAAACTCCGCTGCCCGACTAATCCACCTGTCCCCCCGCTATTCCCCGGCTTCTCCTCTCTGTCAATCTCTTCACTGGCTCCCCATTACCCAGATACTCCAGTTCAAAATCCTAACCATGGCATACAAAGCCATCCACAACCTGTCTCCCCCATACATCTGTGACCTGGTCTCCCGGTACTTACCTGCACGCAACCTCTGATCCTCACAAGATCTCCTTCTCTACTCCCCTCTTATCTCCTCTTCCCACAATCGCATACAAGATTTCTCCCGTGCATCCCCCCTACTCTGGAACGCTCTACCCCAACTTATCAGACTCTCACCTACTGTGGAAACCTTCAAAAGGAACATGAAGACCCACCTCTTCCGACAAGCGTACAACCTACAGTAACCACCGCTCCACCATACCACTCCACTACCAGCCCTACCCTCACTTACTGTATCCTCACCCATCCCTTGTAGACTGTGAGCCCTCGCGGGCAGAGTCCTCGCTCCTCCTGTACCAGTCGCCGTCACGTTTTGTTCAAGATTATTGTAATTGTTTTCGCTATGTATACCCCTTTTTCACATATAAAGCGCCATAGAATAAATGGCGCTATAATAATAAATAATAATAATAATTGGCCCATTTTCCTTTTAGTAATAGATTTTTTTTTTTTTTGCCTAAAATGCAAAGGAAATGTGTCATCTTGAACTTTAAGCCTTTTAGAGATCATTTCATCTTGCTCATCTATTCACAATAAAAGTAATTTTGACCAGGGGTGCTCAAACTTTTACATGCCGCTGTATGTCCCCACACAGCTCCCTTACACAGTATGATGTCTCCACAAAGTCCCTCACACAGTAGAATGTTCCCACAAAGCCCCTCACACAGGATGTCACCACAGAGCCCCCCAATCAGCATGATGTACCCACACAGCACCTTAGAGTCTCCTTACAGCCCCCTTGCACAGTATTATGTCCCCATACAGTCCCCTTGAAAAGTATCATGTCCAAACACAGCCCCTTTGCACAGTATTATGTCCCCACACAGCCCCCTAGTGCAGTATTATGTCCTTACACAGCCCCTTTTTATAGTATTATATCCTCACACAGCCTCCCATGCCGGATGATGGCCCCACACAGCCCCCTTGCACACTATTAAGTTCCCACAGTTACCCACAATTGCTGTCGATTAAAAAAAAAAAGAACTACTCACCTAACCCCGCTCCCCTGCTGCTCCTGTCTGATCAGTAAACCAAGCAATGTGAACTGAGGTCTAAGATGGTAGACATGCAAGAAATAGGAGCATGTTCACACTAGCAAAAAGAAGAAAAACCTACAAAAGACAAAAATATATCTCATACCCTACCATCATTATATATAAATGTAAAGCAAAGTTGCATAATAAATATAGGGTACTTAGTGAACTATTTTTGATCAAAAAAAGTATACAAGCCGTCCCACCAGCGGCAAGGTGACCCTAAATTGGGACGGTACCTATACTGTCTATATTAAAAACCTTACTGTATATCAAAGTTGAAGTAATGCATATAAAAGGGTAGACAAATAGGACCGGGTCCCAACTCCAGACCACCTAGGCCCGTGGTAAGCTACATATATACTAATCAGCTCAACAAAGGGGATGCCACACCCTTAAATTGCACAGAATGCAAACAAGACAAAAAACCAAGCAATGTGAACTGAGGTCTAAGATGGTAGACATGCAAGAAATAGGAGCATGTTCACACTAGCAAAAAGAAGAAAAACCTACAAAAGACAAAAATATATCTCATACCCTACCATCATTATATATAAATGTAAAGCAAAGTTGCATAATAAATATAGGGTACTTAGTGAACTATTTTTGATCAAAAAAAGTATACAAGCCGTCCCACCAGCGGCAAGGTGACCCTAAATTGGGACGGTACCTATACTGCCTATATTAAAAACCTTACTGTATATCAAAGTTGAAGTAATGCATATAAAAGGGTAGACTGTCTGATCAGTGTACTGAGGCACAGCTGGCGTGATTTAGTGACGTCATCGCTCCTGTTGCACTCTCTTATGCGCAGGCTCAATGATGTTGATTGTTTCCATCATTATTTTCACCAGTATCTGCATCCCCAGGATTCAGATACTTGTGAAAGTGAGACGCCGGGCGGGGAGTGACTGCATGGTGCGGGATGCCACTGTATCCAGGCCTTGGCTGTCCCGGTCTGCAGTGGAACATTCAAAGTGCTGCATGGTTGCCCAGGTCTAGATAGATAGATAGATAGGCAGACGGGCAGTGTGATTTAGGAAAGTGACTAATCTCAGATTGTTTGACATTGACATTTTTTTGTTCGTCTGGAGAGCAGGAAGGCAACATAGGAGATGTAAAATATCTATTGTGCTGAATCAGGGACTGTGGTTACATGGCATCTTTTGGCTAGACTTGTGCTGACTGCAGTTGTATGCAGACCACGTTCACAATCATTCCTTGTTGTGAAGGGATTCCCTGTGGGCAATTGAATTTCCGAGTGTGAAAGCTGTAGGCGGTAGCAGCTCATTGCAAGGTACAGTAACACTTTACAGAGAACTAAAACTGCTTGCAAGGAGATGATCACATATTAGATGTAGTCTTATTTCTCATACACCCATTATTAAAGGTGTTGTCCACTTTCAGGAAAGAGGACCCCAAACGCTTTAGAAATGATGGGGAGTCCAATAATATCAATTTACCTCTTACATCCTGTATCCATTTAATGAAAGTGCTGGCAGCGCATACTTAGTAAGGCTCTGTTCACATTAATGTTAGTGGGGTTTGTTCAGCTTCCAAGTAATTTGTACTTTAGAAATAAGTAAGTCTGCAGTTCAATTTATGACATTAAATATTCTGTCTGCAATCTGACTTGAATCACCAAGTAAAAAGGTAATTATATCCTTATTTATTAGCTTGTATTACATTTCCATTTGCAGTCATATTCAATTTTGATCATATATTCTTGACATCCAGCGTACTCACCCATCATCTATGCTGTGTAATTTATTTATAATGACAATCACTCTCTTTGTCATTACAGTGAAGGTGAGCTTGCCACTTCTTCATCCCTGTTACTACCATCACTCAGGAATAATGTGATCCTAAAAGTCATGACCTGTTACAATGGATGCACAATAAATGCATCTTGCAGGGATCATTCACATTGGCTGGTAGTGATACTGGCATACTTTTGAGCTTAGCTTGTACAAATCTACAAAAATAAGTCATTAAGGCCTTCACACACACTGTTTTTACAATGGTTTTATACACTTGAAAAACTCACATAATTTTCAAGCATTTTTATAGCGTTTTTTTTTTTCTTATTTTGTCATTTTGTTACATTTGCATCATGTATTTTTTTGGTGTTGTTGAAACATATGAAAAAACTGCAGAATAATGACACACAAACTGCATGCTGTGTTTTTTAATACCCCCCACCCCCCAGAAAATCGAGATGGTTTGGGGTGAGCTGGACCGCAGAGTGAAGGCAAAAGGGCCAACAAGTGCTAAGCATCTCTGGGAACTCCTTCAAGATTGTTGGAAGACCATTTCCGGTGACTACCTCTTGAAGCTCATCCAGAGAATGCCAAGAGTGTGCAAAGCAGTCATCAAAGCAAAAGGTGGCTACTTTGAAGAACCTAGAATATAAGACATATTTTCAGTTGTTTCACACTTTTTTGTTAAGTATATAATTCCACATGTGTTAATTAATAGTTTTGATGTCTTCAGTGTGAATGTACAATTTTCATAGTCATGAAAATACAGAAAAATCTTTAAATGAGAAGGTGTGTCCAAACTTTTGGTCTGTACTGTACCTGATTAGATTGTAGAATAGAAATAATAGCTGTTTAGGTCTTAACGATGTGGAAAGATAGAGATAGATAAATATGAGGTAAATAGATGATAGATAGATATCACGCATGAAGGTAACACACGTGGTTCGTGGACCCACTGTACCTCGAGCTGAACTTACCCTGGAGGGGCATAACTAAGCAGTTCCCTTGGTGTTCACTGGAGCCTCTAGGTCAGGCTGGTGCAGAACGTAGCTGCCAGGTGCCCCTCCATGGCAACGTCCAGCAGTAGCAGCTGACCCCAAGGGTTAGAGACATTACTTCGGATAGAGTCCTAGACAGAGCAGGGTGGCCACTTGGGACAGGAACAGACTGCAGCTCTGGATAGAAGACAGGATGGCCACTGGGACAGGCTCTGGATAGCAGACAGGACGGCCTGGTTGACTGTGCAGTTTCTTGATAGCAAATACGATGGCCACTGGGACAGGATCTGACTGTGCAGCTTCTGGGTAGCAGACAGGACAGACACTTGGGACAGGTACAGACGCAGAGGTCTCGGGGAAACTGTTCAGGTACCGCCAATGCAGCCACAGGGTACAGATACCATAGACGCGGCTTCAGGGTAACGTATAACCTACTCAGGACTACAGGGACAGAATAGGATAGGGTATCACTATAATAGACTAATGGGAACACAGGATACAGGAATAACTTTAACAGACTAAGAACGGGGGACTCGGCAACATACAGTTACACACACCAAACCATCTAACACTAAACTATAGGGGTTGCTCAGGCACCTCCCTATTGGGTAGTGTGCCTTTTATACAAGATGCCTCCCAGCTGTTAGCTGTGGACATTTACCATATGCGTGCGCTGCCCCTTTAAGAGCAGGGGAGTGTGCACATTAGGTGCGCCGCCAGTAGACAGTGCGACATGCACTGAAGAAGGAGGATCACAAGGACATTTCTGCGGCCGGGGTGGTTAGTACACTGACTTTCCCGTACAGAGGGCAGAGGGGAGCCATGCGGGGGCGCCGGCCACAGACGTTACAATAGATAGATAGATATGGGCTAGATAGATAGATATGCGGCAGATAGAAAGCTAGATAGATATATAATTAGTGACTTGCGTGTGTAGTTTACTGTATGTGTATTAAGCTAACAAATAAATAAAATGACATGGTCCCCCCATTTTTGATAACCAGCAAAGGTAAAGCAGATAGCTGTGAGTTGATATTATCAGACTGGGAAGGTGCAATTCTGGCGCTTTGCCCGGCTCTTCCCGATTGCACTGGTGGGTTGGCAATCGGGGTAATGGTAGTTGGGGTGATGTCACCTATGATTTGTCAAAAATCACATCTGACATCAAGCCCTGGTGTTACTAATGGAGAGGTGTCTATTAGACAATCCCATTACTAACCCAGCAATAAAAAAAATACCCACACACCAACAAAAAAAATACTTTGTTTGAATAAACACTCCCCCACACTTTCCCTAGTTCACCAATTTATTAAAAAAAAAAAACATTCAGGTCCGACGTAGTCCAGGGAATCTGACGTAGTCCACCAAATCTGATGTAGTCCACAAATGCATACCTGGAAAACATAAAACGAGAGAAATAAAAACACTATTCCTTGTTCATCAATTTATTAAAAAAATTGTTTCCACACAGGTCCGTCGTAGTCCAGTGTTCCCCGAAACTGCAATAATTTATAACATTACATATTCAGATAATGCATTGATAACCATAACTATTCCTACTAATATACACTTGCCTAAATCTATACAATGGAGTCTTAAAGGAGTATTTCCAGAAGGGAATGTTACCCCCTATCCATAGCTTAGGCAAAATTTGAAAAACGTAGCAGATCATCCACTTATATGTATAAAATCACTTCTTTATTCCAACAGCATTAACAGTTCTTTCTTGCTGTCCAAACTCTCATCTCTGCTATGGCCACTATGTGGATGACATCCTAATTGTGTGGGCTGGTGACAAAGCGGCCATACCAGATTTTATAAAATATTTGAATTACAATGATAGCAATTTAAAGGGGTTGTCCACTACTTATTATCCCCTCCCCAATGTATCCCCCCGGGGCCCATAAGTGTCTTTGTAATTACCTTCTGTTGCAGGTTCTGCCTGTGAGCGGCGCTATCGCCGGCCGCTCACAGGCATCACGTGACCCCTGAATGCAGCCGGCTCTGACATCCGCTGACGTCACGACAAATCCAGGCTGCAGCCGAGGGTCCCTCTTCTGCGTTCCACCGGTGGATGCTGGCTTGTGGGCGGGGTTACCCAGCACATCCCACCCGGCATCCACCACACGCTCTCCCTCTCCCCATTCATTGGGAAGACACGCAGTGGATGCTGGGTGTGACGCGAGGACCCCAGCGCTGAGTCACGCCTCACTTGTCGTGACGTCAGCGGGGGGTCACGTGATGCCTGTGAGCGGCCAGCGATAGCGCCGCTCACAGGCAGTAACTGCAATAGAAGGTATTTACAAATATACTTATGGGCCACGGGGGAATACATTGGGGGCATAATAAAAAGTTGTGGCCAAATTCTTTAAGGTTTACTTCTTCCAAACCCGATAATATAGCGCAATTTTTGGACATAAATTTGGAAGGTGACTTCTGCTTAAACAAAATGCATACATCAATGTATCGTAAACTTATACATGGCAATACAATATTACAGGCTAACAGTTGTCACCCAACACATACCATAAAAGCTACTCCTTATGTTGAATTTTTACTAGCGAAAACAATTTGTTCAGACCAATACAGTTTAAAAAAAAAAATAGATTAATACATAGAGGGTATAACCCAAATGATATAAATAAATCATATGAAAAAGTAATAAAAAAACACGAACTGAACTTTTATTAAGAAAAATAATAACAATAATTCCCAAGATAATACCCATTTACTCACATTCAGCATTCTATATAGTTCCCAATTTAACAAAATAGAACAGATCATTTCTAGATACCGATCGATGTCACTTAACAAAATTGTAAAAAATAGATGCAGAATGGTAGCAAAAAAAGGCTTATATTTAGGAAATATGTTATCACCCTGATTATATACTGAATAAAGTAAAGACAAAACAACATGGTTATCACAAAAAGTCTTTTTTAATTGTGGGGGAAAAATTTTTAATATATGCCAATATATGAAAAAGCAAAAAAATAGTGACCTTACCACAAAATAAGGAAAGTAAAATTAATTAATTCATAAACTGTAATGCACATCATATAATATATTGTATAACGTGTACCATATGCAATATAAATTATACTGTATGCACAGCAAGAAAGTTTAATAACCACTTCGCACCAGAGCCTGTTTTTGCCTTCGTGACCGGGCCAATTTTTTCAATTCTGACCACTGTCACTTTATGAAGTAATTACTCTGGAACGCTTCAACGGATTCCCCTGATTCTGAGATTGTTTTTTCGTGACATATTGTACTTCATGATAGTGGTAAAATTTCTTTGATATCACTTGCGTTTATTTGTGAAAAAATCGGAAATTTGGCAAAAATTTAGAAAATTTTGCAATTTTCAAACTTTGAATTTTCATGCCCTTAAATCAGAGAGATATGTCACACAAAATAGTTAATAAATAACATTTCCCACATGTCTACTTTACATCAGCACAATTTTAGAACCAACATTTTTTTTGTTAGGGAGCTATAAGGGTTAAAAGTTGACCAGCGATTTCTCATTTTTCCAACAAAATTTACAAAAACATTTTTTTAGGGACCACATCATATTTGAAGTCACTTTGAGGGGTCTTTATGACAGAAAATACCCAAAAGTGACACCATTCTAAAAACTGCACCCCTCAAGGTGCTCAAAACCACATTCAAGAACTTTATTAACCCTTCAGGTGCTTCACAGGAATTTTTGGAATGTGGAAGAAAAAAATTAACATTTAACTTTTTTCACAAAAATGTTACTTTAGACCCAATTTTTTTTATTTTCACAGGGGTAACAGGAAAAAATGGACCCCAAAATTTTTTGTGCAATTTCTCTTGAGCGCGCTGATACCCCATATGTGATGGAAAACCACTGTTTGGGCGCACTGCAGGGTTCGGAAGGGAAGGAGCGCCATTAGACTTTTTGAATGTAAAATTTGTCTGAATAATTAGCAGACGCCATGTTGCGTTTGGAGAGCCCCTGATGTTCCTAAACAGTGGAAACCCCCCAGAAGTGACACCATTTTGGAAACTAGACCCCTTAGGGAACATATCTAGATGTGTGGTGAGCACCTTGAACCCCAAGGTGCTTCACAGCAGTTTATAATATTGAGCTGTAAAAATAAAATTTTCACATTTTTCCCACAAAAACGTTTTTCATCCCTTAATTTTGCATTATCATAAGGGTAATAGGATAAATTGCACCATGAAATTTGTTGTGCAATTTCTCCTGAACACGCCGATACCCCATATGTGGAGGCAAACCACTGTTTGGGTGCACGGCAGGGTTTGAAAGGGAAGGAGTGCCATTTGACTTTTTGAATGTAAAATTTGTTTGAATAATTAGTGGACACCATGTTGCATTTGGGGAGCCCCTGATGTGCCTAAACAGTGGAAACCCCCCACAAGTGACAACATTTTGGAAACTAGACCCCTTAGGGAACTTATCTAGATGTGTGGTGAGCACCTTGCACCCCCAGCTGCTTCACAGAAGTTTATAATATTGAGCCATAAAAATAAAATTTTCACATTTTTCCCACAAAAAATGTTTTTCATTCCCTAATTTTGCATTATCATAAGGGTAACAGGATAAATTGCACCATGAAATTTGTTGTACAATTTCTCCTGATACCCCATATGTGGGGGAAAACCACTGCTTTGGTGTACGGCAGGGTTCGGAAGAGAAAGGAGCGCTATGTTGGCTGGGATAGGCAGCAGACACCATGTCACATTTGAAGAGTCGCTGACATGCCGAAACAGCAGAAACCCCCACAAGTGACCCCATTTTGTAAACTATACCTCTCAAGGAATTCATCTAGGGAAGTAGTGAGTATTTTTTAATTTCTAAATTTATACCATTGGGCAGTGAAAAAAGCATAATTATATTTTTACCACAAAAAAATGTTTTACCCTCAGATTTTACATTTTCACACAGGGCAATGGGTAAAAATGGTGCCGAAATGTGTCACACAATTTCTTCTAAAAGTGTCAATACCCCATATGTGGCTGTATCGTACCACTCAGCCATACGGCGAGATCTGGGGGGGACGGAGCGCTATTTGACAATTGGAGAACAAATTATTGTAGAATAGGCATTTGGATTTGGGAGCACAACATTTTCTGAATTTCTTTTGGGGGGCAAGGGCCATTTTGCTTTTCCAGAGCCTTTCTGCTACCAGTAACTTGGAAGTCCCTTATATTTTTAACAGATGAGGGACCTGAGTGGGGACTAGCTTTTTTTGAGGACTGAGTTGAAGCTTTTATTGGGAACATTTTACGTAACATTTATCCGGCGCTCTAGGCTGAGCACTTACATCGGGGTTTCCATCTAAATTTCCAAGTGATGTAATTCAGATGAAACCCCTGCGGGATCCATTCACTGTAATGAGGTAGCAGAGTTACTCTGGACTCCATCTGGCCTCTGTTTAGCGGTGTCCTTTTTTTCAGAAGTGCACAAAACTGTGGCCAACCGCACTTTTATGCACGCCTAAAATAAATGACACCGTGGGATCACAGGCCAGACGGCATCCACAGTGGCCTATATCTGCCTCATTACAGGGAATCTTCCGTCATGGGTTCCGGCTGAATCACATATTTCAGAGATTTACACGGAAACTCTGGCATAAGTGCTCAGCGCAGAGCGCAGGATAAATGTGTGCCGAGCCATACTGCGATCTTTGGGAGACATAATAAACAAATCAGTAGCAGGTGAAGAATTGGTTTTATTTATTTTTTTACGCCGTTCCTAGTGTGATATAACTGATTAGATTACTTTATTCTTCGGGTCGGTGCGATTACAGAGATACCAGATTTATATCGGGCTTTTATGACTGACAGCTGTCATAGACTAAGGCTATGTGCCCACGTTGCATTTATGAAGCAGAAAATTTCTGCTGCATAAATGCAAGTCCTCTCCCGGAAAAACGCATGCGGAATTCCGCACGCGTTTATCGCGCTTTTTTCGTGCGTTTATCACGCGTTTTCCACATGCGGAATTGCCTTGCGTTTTTTATGCATTGGACAAAGGCAATTCCGCTTGCGGAAACGCAAAATTAAATGACATGCTGCGGATTTTTGAACGCGGCATAAACGCTGCGGAAAAATCCGCAGCATGTGCATAGAAGTTGCGGAAACCCATTGGGGATCATGGGGTGCGGGTTACCAAGCATTTTACAAGCGTTTCCGCTGCGGAAATTCCGCATCAAAAACGCTTGTAAAACGCTACGTGGGCACACAGCTTTTGAGACGCTTTTTTTTTGCAAAATCTAGTTTTTGCATCGCCATATTTTGAGAGCTATAATTTTTCCATATTTCAGCCGACAGAGTCATGTGACGGCTTGTTTTTTGCGGGACGAGTTGACATTTTTATTGGTACCATTTTTGGGTACAGGACATTTTTTGATCGCTTTCTATTCCGTTTTTTGGGAGGTAAAATTAACAAAAACCAACAATTCAGGAATTGTTTTTTGAGGGTTTTTTTTATGCCGTTCTGCGTGTGGTAAAAGTGATCAGGCAGCATTATTCTTCGGGTCAGTATGTTTACAGCGATACTACACTTACTGTATATTTTTTTATGTTTTGACGCTTTTACACAATAAAACAATTTTATATAAAAAATATTTTTTTTGCATTGCTTTATTCTGAGCGCTATAACTTTTTTATTTTTCGGCTGATTGAGCTGTATGGCGGCTTTTTTTTTGCGGAACAAGATGACATTTTCAGCAGTACCATTTTTATTTCCATTTTGCTTTTTGATCGCATTTTTTTCCACTTTTTGTTTGGCGATATGAGGAAAAAGCATAGTTTTTGCTCCGTTTTTTAATTTATTTTTATTACGGTGTGCACAGAAGGAGTTAATTAGTGTGACAGTTTTATAGCTCGGGTTGTTTCGGACGCGGCAATACCAAATATGTGTACTTTTTTTATTTTTGCATAAATATACGGATTTATCGGTGTAATATTTTATTTATTTATTTTAATTTATTTTGTATTTTTTTTTTTTAACAGTTTCAAAACAGCTTTTTTTTACTTTTTTTTACATTTTTACTTAGTCCCTGTATGGGACATTAATTTTTATTTTTCTGATCCCTGATCTCATGTAATGTAATAGACATATATTACATTACATGAGATCTTTACTGACTGTTTCACAGTCAGAGTCTCCTGCTGGCTTCAGCTGCAGGCTGAGCCAGGCAGGACACCATATATGGCAGAGCTGGAGGCGGTCATGTGACCTCCAACTGCCATAGCAACCCAAGGTTCTGGAAGGTATCAGGGGTCGTCGGAGAGGTAAGTGGACGACCCCCTCTCCTCCTGCTGTCTTCTATATGCCGCGATCACTATAGATCGCGGCATATAGAAGACAGCAAAGGGTTAACATCACTGGGACCTGATCCAATCAGGTCCCGATGATGTTCCCTGTCAGAGCTATCGCTCTGCACCGCTCCTGTAGCGCTTGCCGGACCCTGGGGGTCCTGAGCGCTGCGGGACCACCCACCGTTTTTAAACGTCCGCGCTGCACAGAGCCCAGGCAGCGCGGACGTTTATCTACAGTGGGCGGTCAGGAAGCTGTTAAGAAGCGTAGATCAGAACACATTTACAATATTAACAAGAGTAACGGCACATATTCTGGAGCAACAAAGCACTTTGTCGAGGTACACAATAATAGTTTATCTAATTTTGCATGCCACGGGATTGAAAAGGTTACGTTTCCCAAACGAGGAGGTAATGGGCGGAAAAAATTGCTTTTAAGAGAAATTTACTGTATTTTATTGATGAACACAAAACAGCCAAATGGTATGAACGATAGAAAGGATACTATATATTTATATTGAAATATTATTTACAAATTTGTCTAACAATTGTGATGTACGGTTAGAAACATTATTAACTTCTGTTTTTGAAGTTTGCATCTTATTTTTGCACAACATATGGGATTGGCTGTCATGATTTTAAATAGTCTATTCAGTATACTGACGTAATCTCTATGACTAAGGGCCGTATTTGTGCCGAAAATGTGTAGAGATGAGAGTTTACATAGCAAGAAAGAACTTTTAATGAGGTTGGAATAAAGAAGTGATTTAATACGTACAAGTAGATGATCTGCTACATTTTTCAAATTCTGCCCATGCTTCTGTTGGTCAGCTGTGAAATCAGCAACCACATCGATATATGACGGAGTCATCTATATACACGTGGTGTGTTCAGGAACTTCGTCTAATGTTTCACTATATTCATAGTTTACTGATATTTGGGGATCCGACCATTTAGACCCCAGTGATTCCAAGAATGAGGCTCTGCATCAATAAAGAAAAGGCCGTACTCGGCCCCTGGCATTAGAGGGAGGCCTGCATGACAGGGATAATGCAGGAGTACAGGGAGAAGTTGATTTGGGGAGTCAGCGGTTAAACTGGGTTAGAGGTGGGGAT
Source organism: Phyllobates terribilis (assembly GCF_046119375.1). Classification (NCBI taxonomy): domain Eukaryota; kingdom Metazoa; phylum Chordata; class Amphibia; order Anura; family Dendrobatidae; genus Phyllobates; species Phyllobates terribilis. The sequence goes on from NW_027362762.1 coordinate 857,849,436, forward strand.
CACTGATAGGGGGTGGTGTAGGGTTTATAAGGGATGGCCATTTGCCATGAGGTAGCCATTTTAGGTGAACACCAAGCCCTCGGGACAATCTGTAGCCATGGATGTAATTGACACCATGCTATAGCAACTTAGACGTGCTGCCGGTCTGCATGGTGCTGAGTGGCTGCAGGCCTCAGTACAGAGCTAGGTGGTGCTGGGGCCCAACTGAGTCATCCGCCCCAAGCAGGATGCCGGCCGCAGAGGACTAGGCCTCCGGCGCACCTAAGTCCGGACTTGACCCCTTGAGTTCGGTGCCGTATCAGGAGTCCCTCTCGGGACCCTCTGGTCATGATCTCGGGCCCCAGCTCCAGGGCCCGGCGGTCCTGTGCCGAGAGGAATCCTACCACCCGGTGGGACTCGCATCAGGGTGAGGTGTCGGCCTCCCCTCCAACCTTTACCTCATCTGCGGTTGCCGGAGCTGGAGCAGCAGATCCCCCTGCCGGTCAGGGACCCGCTCAGCGCACGGATGCCAGGAGAGCCAGAGGACGGGGACCTAACCAAGAGGCCCCTCTGTGGGATATCCACACTGGGCGGCAGTCAGCTTTCCCCGCCCACATCGCGGCGGTGAGGGCCGCAAGTCACGAGAGGCCCTCTGCTCACAGGCAGCAGGGAGCTGGCCCCGCCCCCAACGTGATATTAACAACAGAAAGTACGGAGATGGATTAACTCCACGGGCAGCCGTCAGCTGGCCCAGCCCACAACTCGGCCATTATAAGGCCTGCTTCATACCCCCCCCCCAAGCCATCAGGTGGCTGCTCCTTCCCCCAGCACAGTTATAACGACTGTTAACCATATGAGTCCTGCCTTCCCCCTCAACCAGCAGAGGGCCACTGGGGGGTAGCCTGTCATTTGACGGAGAGCAAGGTCCTGGGGTCATTTGACGGACGGCAAGGTCTATGGCGCCTAGTAGAATGGGTCAGGGCAGTCAGTCGTTTCCAGGGAGCGCCGGGGTCTTGGGCAGTCGGGGGACTCGGTGGCCATGCAGAACGGACTGTGTTTCCTCTGCAATGAGGAGGCTTGCAAATTCGGGAGCAAATGTAAATTCAAACATGATTGTTCCGCCTGCGGCAGCAGCCACAGTGCGTTGAAATGTTTCAAAGGAGGTAAACAGTGAGGGGGAGAGGGTAGTGAAAAAAGGGGAGACTCTGATGCATTTAGCAGAGATGGCCCCCTTTCTAAATAGGTATCCTGATAGAGCGGCTGCTTTGTTACTCAGGGAAGGTTTTGATATTGGTTTTAAGATACCGTTAATTTAAAATAAGGTTGGCCTAGCCACAAAAAATTCGGCAATTCAGTTCCCCGAGATTGTTGATGAAAAATGAAAAAAGGAGGTAGAATTGGTAGGATAGCAGGGCCTTTTGATTACCCCCCCCCCCCATAGGGCTTCCCGGTGAACGACGGTATCGACCCGGAGTTATGTTCAGTGCTTGACACGTCGTTTCATGCAGCCATTAAATGGGTATGGTTTTTTGAAAAAGGCGCATTACTAGCAAAAACGGATATCAAAGCAGCTTTCAGGTTGCTACCGGTTCATCCAGATAGCATACATTTGTTGGGATGTTTTTGGAACGCAGGTTTTTTTGTGGACTGCTGCCTCCCTATGGGCTGTTTGTTGTCTTGCGCATATTTCGAGACATTTAGCACTTTTTTGGAATGGGTGGTTAAGGATGTTTCAGGCTTAAATTCTTGCATCCATTATTTGGATGATTTTTTGTATGTCGGCCCAGCGGTTTCAAACGTTTGTTCTATGTTGTTGCACACGATAGAGAGTGTAGCTATGAAATTTGGGGTTCCATTGGTGGCAGAAAAAAACATGGGCCCTGTGACATCCCTTAGTTTTCTTGGGATTCTGATTGATACAGAGGAGATGGAGTGCAGGCTACTGGCAGAAAAATTGTTGATCTGATGGGAGGCGTGTCCAGGGCTTGGAGGTTACAAAAAATTACCTGGATGGAATTGAAATCCCTCCTGGGTAAGCTGAACTTTGCGTGCAGTATTATGCCAATAGGCAGGGCTTTTTGCAGACGGCTATCATTAGCGACAGCAGATGTAAAGGCCCCACCATCATTTTGTCAGGTTATATAAGGAATTGCATGATGATCTGGGGGTCTGGGCAGATTTTTTACAAGCATATAACGGCAGATCTCTCTGGATCGAACCAGTGGTGAATGCCAGTGATTTAGAGCTGTTCATTGATGTAGCGGGCCAACAAGGTTTCGGTATCTATTTTCAAGGTAGCTGGTTGGCCGAAAAATGGCCTACGGATTGGATAATACAGAGTTTTCTAAGTAATTTGGTGTAAATCAATTTATTCCCTATTGTGGTAGCATTGGTAGTTTTGGGTGAGAGCATTCGCAATAAAAAGATCCGTTTTCATTAACAGTTAACTCATTATCAGCCTCATCCCCACCCGTGGTGAAGGTGCTACAAAGGCTGGTGTTACTACTGTAGGTTTATCGCTGAACATATGGGTGGTGGCGGAATTCAAACCAGGTTACAAAAATCTTATTGCCGATTGTATTTCTCATTCACAGTGGGAACGCTTTTGGAGCTTGGTGCCTCAGGCGAAAACAGAAGGCTTGAATTGCCCTTCAGAATTGTGGAATCTTCCCTTCGGTCAGTAAGGGATTTGATTTCTTTGTCCTTGGCGGACAGAACTTGGTCGTCTTACGAGCGCGCCTGGAAATTGTGAAAGGAGTGGAAATTATCTTTAGGCCCTCTAGTTAAGGAAGAAAGTTTGTTACTACTATTGGTAGGCCCTTGTTGGGAAAAAGGGTTGTCAGTTTCTTAGATTAACAGTTTTATGGCAGGGTTAGCCTTCGGATTTAAAGCACAGGGGCTTCGGGACGAAACAAAAACATTTTTAGTCCTTCAATTGCTGAAAGGGTGGCAAAAAGGTTTGAAGGTGAGAGATTGGAGGCGGCCGGTATTGTACGAACTATTATTGTTAGTAGGTAGTGGTTTGGTTTTGGTCTGTAAGTCGTCATGGGAAATTGGCTTGTTCAAATTGGCATTTTCTTTAGCTTTTTTCGGAGCCTTAAGATTAGGAGAATCAGTCAGCCCGTGTAGAGTTAAAAAGGGAGGTCTCTTGAGAGAGGATGTGGATCTATATAGGGACAGGATCGAGGTATTTATTTGGTCTTCAAAAACTGATCAGACAAGAAAAGGTTGCAAAATCGTGCTCTTTGCGGTGGCGGGGTCCAAAATGTATCCAGTGCGATGGCTTAGGGAGTTCACAATTCCCCATGGTTGGTACACGAAGACGGTTCATTCTTAACCTGTTTTCAGTTTTTAGCATTTTTTCAACACTTCTTGGTTTTAGGAGGGATTTCGGCAAAAATTATAGTGGTCATTCCTTCAGGATTAGGGCCGCCACGGTGGTAGCCAGAAGGGGTTTAGGTGATGAGCTAGTAAAAAGAATTGGTCGGTGGAAATCTGCAAGGTTTAGGTCCTACATCCGCCCGGCATGGTTGTAATTGGGTGTTTGTTTTTTCGGTTCTTAACGTACTGTGTTATATCGTTTTATTTCAGCAGACGGGAGTCAACTGCTGGTGTGGATTATGGGCCACTCATTCGTTTTTGTGGGTAGCTTTAAAGGCAGCGGTGCAGCTGGCCGGGTGACAAATGGGATTCTCGAGGGGGCATGGCGTGGAGTCAGCTCCTCACGGAGTTCCATCAGTTTGTCAGGCTCAACCGGGCACCAGAGATACTAGTACTGCATTTGGGGGGTAACGACTTAGGTAAGAGACCGTGTAGTGAGTTAATTAAGGACATCAAATTTGATATGCTGAGGCTCTGGGCAATGTTCCCTAAAGTTCTAACAATTTGGTCCAATATAGTTCCTCGGAAGTATTGGCGCGGAGCTCGCTCTAAAGAAGGAATGAATAAAGCGAGAATCAAAGTAAATAGAGCAGTGACTCGCTTTACGGTGAGGAATGGGGCGATAGCGGTCCGGCACATGGAGTTGGAGTCAAGCGAAGGCGAGTTTTGGCGTTCAGATGGTATCCATTTAAACGCAGTGGCCATTGACATGTGGTGCCTGGCAATACAGAAAGGTATTGAAAAGGGATTGAAGGTTGCACAAAATTTGTGTTTATGGCATGGGGGAGGTCCTCAAAGTCGGTGTTTATGGTTAATGGCAGTGTGGCGGAAGGGGGGGGGGAGCGGAAGGCTCTGGAACCCCTTAGGTGATATTAAGGTGACGGGTGTTAACCACGGGCCCTCCAATCCCTTCCCCGGGATTTATGTTTTCAAGTTTATTAGCCAGCTTGTTTACTTGGTGCCTCCGAGCTGGTGCATAACAGCTGGAGGTAAGATGCGAGCTGAGCTTAGTTGGTCAAAAAAATCCAGACCTGGGTTTTTGGTTTAATTATGGGGCTTCAAGGACCATTTCTCGGGAAGGATGTTATAATTGTTAATTGTATTTTGTTAATAAAAGGCTGCTGTGGCCATTTAAATCCAACCTTCAGATGTTGCGTGGTTATTGGCCTAATGTAACAGGGTGTTGGGTTGGGTTAGGTTGAGGCTAACACGACTTGCATATGCCCGTTGTCATGCCGGTTTATTCTTTTCTTCAACATCCGCTAGAATAGGCAGATATAGAGGAGATACAATTGTTATTTTGTGGTTAAGAGATAAATGTGTGGTATGTGGGATTTTTAGCAAACACGGAGCAAGATCAAAGAAAGAGAAATAATTAAAATGTATTCATTGCTAAGCGAAGTATAAGACCAAGAGCAAACAATATAATCTCGGGAAATAAGTTGGGTGTTGCACTATTACTAAGCTAAAGAAAAAAACTGCGAAACTACTAACTGGAAGAAACAGAAGCAATGTTGGTTACATGCAGCCAGTCAGTCTATGAGACAGATGTGATTTTTTTTATATCAGGTATTACAATGTCTAATAAGGGATGTAGAACTCAAGCGTTCTACTATAGAGAAACTAGGCTGGACACAGCACCAGAACTTGATGAGTTTTCTCTGTACAGGATGTTTTGGTGCCACATTTTCCTCAAGCAAGTGGATATCAGGTATCATATGACACCCTCTGAGCTCATATGGCAGTAATTGGTAACGTGGGTAAATATCCATTAATAATTCACCATGATCATACAGGAGTCCAGGGACAATACCATTAGTGCAATAAATGTGATACAATCACACAAACTCAAAAACTTTTTTTACAGAGTCCTATGGCTCTTTTCTAAGGTAACATGACGTAATCTACGATTGGACACTACAACGCTCTTGTGGATTTTGACCCTGCTCTCTCCCCCAACTGCAAGTTGTCACTGATGGGACAAGTCAAGGGTGTTCTGTTTCTTTAATGATATTTTTTCAGCCAACCCACATATAATAGGGATTAAGATCGTAAAGGAAATCATAAACCTGTCACTGTGGGTGATTTATTGTTTTGTTTTTTTACAAATCCAGTGGTGATTTGCTGGCAGAATTTAAGCATTTTTATTTTTTTTATATGAAGAAAAGTAATGGGATACACAATAATAACTGAATTCAGCGTTTCATTTAGTCCCATTGCCACAGGTGTATGAAATCTTTACAAACATTTGTGAAAGAATGGCTCATTCTAGAGATCTGACTGATACCAGGGTGGTCCTGTAATAAGGACAAATTAGTCAGTTCATGAAATTTCTTCACTCCTAACAATTTGGGGAAGGCCCTTTTCTGTTCCAGCATGATTGTGCCACTAGTACACAAATCAAGGTCCATCCAGGCATGATTGAGTGAGATTGGCGCGAAACCACTGGACCTCAACCCAATCCAAGACCTTTGGTTGGAAGTAGAGCAGAAATGATGATCTAGGCCATCTCATACAACATCGGTATCTTACCTCATAAATGCTCCTCTGGATGAAGGAGCAAAAATTCTCACAGACAGTGATCAACTGATAGTGATATTATTGAAAAGTGGAATTGTTTAGGAACCACAGCAACTCAGCCAACTCAGCCATGTAACATTACAGAGCGGGATCACCTAGAGCATAGTACATAAAAGTCGCCTACGCTCTGCTAACTTCATCAGTGCAAACCTCCTAGGGAATTAACATCAGAAAAAAACTTTATCCTGGGAACTTCCTTGTTTTCCATGACAGAGCACTTACATCGTCAAGCATAATGCCAACTTTCAGATGAACTGGTGCAAAGCACACTGCGACTGGACTCATTGGGAATGCTTTCTGTGGAGTGGTGAATCATGCTTCTCCATTTGGCAGTCTGATCAGAGATTCTGGGTTTGGTGAATGCCCGGAAAACTATCTGCCTGATAGCATTGTGCCAACGGTAAAGTTTAGTGGTGGAAGAATAATGTTATGAAGTGTTTTTCAGTGTTGGCCTAGGCCCCTTAGTTTCAGGGAAGGGACATCTTAATACTTCAGCATACCAAGATATTTTGGACAATTGTAGCTTACAGCTTTGTGATAAAAGTTTGTGTGGAAACCGTCTTTGCGTTCCAGCATGGCTGTGCCTCAGTGCATAAAGAGAGCACCATAAGGCTATGTGCCCACTATGCAGAAATGAAGCAGAAAATTTCTGCAGCATTTCTGCATCTCCCTGGCAGAAAAAACGCATGCAGATTGTGCATGCGTTTTTCCTGCAGAATACATGCGGATTCACATGCGTTTCCGCATGCAGATTGACAAGCGCTTTCCAGGCGATTAGCATCACTTGGAAAGTGCTTGACAACTAGGTCACACTATATAAATCCATGCAAACATGCAAACGTAAAAATAAAAAAAATAAAGCTATACTCACCCCCGATTCCCCGGCGTGTGCTGCAGCGCTCCTTCCTGTCTGGTTCCCGGCTGCCGGCATATCGCGAGACACAGCGGTGAAGGGCCTGCGGTCACATGACTGTGACGTCACCGAAGGTCCTTCAGCGCTGCCGGCATGCAGAGAGAGCCGTCGGAGAGGTGAATATAACTTTATTTATTATTTTATTCTTTTTTTTTACAGGTACAATGGTACCCAGCTCTGGATGAGAGTCTTCTCTCCTCCAGAACTGGGTACCATCCGCACATAGAGACGCATAGAATCCGCTTGTACAAATGTACAGACACGCATTCTATACGTATCAATGCAAGTCAATGGCGGCGCTTCCACTGCGCTTCCGCAAAATTAATGAACATGCTGCGGATTTATGAGCGCTGCAGAAACGCTGGGGAAAAATCCGCAGCATGTGCATTGACATTGCGGAATGCCATTGGGGACCATGGGGTGCGGATTACCATGCGTTTTTGATGCGTTTCCGCTGTGGAAATTCCGCAGCATAAACGCATGAAAAACGCATCGTGTGCACGCAGCCTAAAGACATGGCTGTGTGATTTTGGTTTGGAAGAACTTGACTGACCACACAAAGCCCTGACCTCAACCTTATCCAACACCCTTGGGATAAACTAGAACAGAGATTAAAAGCCAGGCCGTCTCATCCAGGACCATTGTCTGACCCCACAAATGCTCTTCTAGATGAATGGACAAAAATTCCTATAGACCATCTCCAAAATCTCATAGAAGCCTTCCCAAGCGGGTGAATGCTGTTATTGCTGCAAAGGGACTGACTCCATATTGTCTTTGGATTTAGATTGTTATAACAGCTCCTGTAAGTGTAATGTGTAGGTGTCCCATTACTTTTGTTCACATAGTGTACAGGTATATCAAGTAAGGAAAACCTGACAATATTTATGGAGAAAAGGTTTCACTCTCACTCAAGCTCAAGTATTGAGTCCCCTGTCATCTCTGCTGAGGACATACAGTATAATGACCTCCACACAATGTAACGGCCTCCATAAAGTATGATGACCCACAGTTTCATGGTGTCTACACAGAATAATTATTCCCACACAGCCATCCACAAAGTTTTTTGCTCCCACACAGCGTTCCACACAGTATAATGCCCCCCCCCCACAGCCCTCCACACAGTATGGTGTCCTCCACACATTTTAATGCCAAACACAGCCCTCCACACTGTATATTGGCTCTTACACAGTATAATGATCCCCAAAGAGCCCTCCCACACCGTATGATCTCCTCTACAATATATCCTCCCACTCACACAGTTTGAAGGTCCCCAAAACCCCAAACACAACTCGTCCCCTCATATACAGTTGATGGCCCCTAAAGCTCTTCACATTTTATGATGGCTCCACATCCCCCTACACAAAGTACTATTGCCCCAAAGTATATTCCCCACATACAGTATATCCTCATACAATGTACTCACTGATATAACAAAAAAAAAAGAAAAATTCATGGTGCTTATACTATTCATGTGTTTTATATCCCTTTGAGAAAGCACTGTGTGCGAAACGTGCATCGGGGTGGTCGTGGTGGTCTCCACATTATATTATCAGTAAGCAGCAATACATTTGAGAACAAAATTTCTGAGTATGTCTACAATTCATTATTATATGCACTAGCATAATACTGTTAATAGACATGTGAGTTTTTTCCTTGGCTCTCTTAAAATTTATATGATTCTGACATCTATGTAGGTTTTTTCATGTTTCTAATAGCACTTTATTACATGTATACAAAATGGGATTATATATCTCAGGATGTTTAGAATCAGACTAAATATGATTATGCCCATAACATATAGCAGCCTCAGATTGGATATATATGAAATTCATCATCTGCTATTTTTGTGACTGCTGATTTACAGTATGTGTGGGTCCGCCACCTTTGTTTACTTGAATCCCTCTGAAACCTTATATACAGGTGCAGCTCACTAAATTAGAATATCATCAAAAAGTTAATTTATTTCAGTTCTTCAATACAAAAAGTGAAACTCATATTATATAGAGTCATTACAAACAGAGTGACGACTAGGGGGTTTGAATATGGTGAACCCCGTGGTGTTCCTAGAGAACACCTTCTTGAAAGTGAACGTGGCAAACCTCTGGAAAGAGAGGGCTCCTCCGTGGGTATTCTCCTGCAAGGGATTGTTTCAGCCTTTCTTCCAGGTATGGGAGACAGGGGGAAGATTGAAGGATCTTCGCACACCACATGGGCATCTCCCGGCTTACGTTATCCCGGTTCTGAAAATGATTCGCCGGTGGGGTCTGGGAATGTGGGAGGTGAGATCCCTCCTGAGTAAACTCCTCGAAATGAGGGTCTTGCTTTCTCATTTTCAAAGTCCATTGGTCCTCAAGGACTACCAAAGTCGGGATCTTGAGGTTGGGTTGAGTTTGTTAAATTCTAGTAGGATTCCCAAGAAGTACCTGGACTTGACTTGGCGCTGCTTCCAAGGTAAGTTGTATGTGAGAAACAATTTGAAGTACAGGAGCTCCGAGGACAGGAATTGCCCTGTGAGGCTTGTGCTAACGTGCTGGAAAGCATGGAGCACTTCCTGCTTCATTGTCCCTTTAATACAGAGGTATACAACAGGGTGGGGGCTTCCATTGGTTGGCCGCAGCTGGCTACTCTGTCCTATGTCGGGTGGGCCTATGGAGCATTCAGAGACCTTGGGAGAAGGGACCGAGCCACTTTATTCATAGTAAGCGCAGTGGTCAGGTATTTCACGTGGAATGCACAAGTTTTAGTTTCGACGCAGAGTAAAATCCTCCATGTAGATGAAGTTTGAAGGAACATCCTAGCTGACCTGGTGAAGGAACGTTCTCTTGAGTATGAAAGACTGGGTGCCCGGAGGTCGGCCCGTCTCTGCAGGGGCTTTTCCTTCAGGGTGCCTTAGTCCGGTAGTACTCCTATATCCTGGTGGTGGGCTGATGTCTTTCCACCCTAGATTTTTGTTTTGTATTTCTGTCTCCTGAATAGAAGGTTTGCAGGCATCGAACTTGAGCCTTGGATGGTGAGTATGTAGGTTGTGTTCTGTCACGTTGGTTTCTGTATACAGTATATTGTATATAATGTATAATAGGGGGTTTTAGTTAGGTTGGGTGGGGGATTTGGGGGTTTTCATCAGTGGTGATAAAAGGACTGATCTGGCCTGGTCCAGGCCCCACCTGGGGAAAAACTTTGGGGCCTGATCCTAGCTCGGAGTAATCCTGAACTTTGTGGCCAGAGCTGGATCAGGGGTGGCGGGATAGTTAGGTAGGTGTGTGTTTTATATATATATATATATATATACATGAAAATTGGAACTCTGGGACCTTGTGGAGTGTGTCAATGACTGCCTTCTGGACATCTGTCAAGTCAGCAGTCTCCCCCATGATTGTGGAGCCTACTGAAACAGACTAAGGAACCTTTTAAAATGCTTACGAAGCCTTTGCAGGTGTTTTTTGTTAATTATTTTAATTTACTGAGATAATGACTTTTGTGTTTTCATTGGCTGTAAGCCATAATCATCAACATTAACAGAAATAAACACTTGAAATAGATCACTGTTTGTAATGACTCTATATAATATAGGAGTTTCACTTTTTGTATTGAAGAACTGAAATAAATTAACTTTTTGATGATATTCTAATTTAGTGAGATGCATCTGAACCTTTTTCTACAATTTTTTTCAACTATGTTCAATAAAATTGATTTGCATTTTATTTTCATGTGAGTGCTTTTGTGAATACTTTAATATTCCAACATAGACATTATCATGTGTGCCAACAGGTTACATAAGTAAAGCCAAAAGGAGAGTGTGAAAAATTCCTTTGTTTTGTTCTTTTTTTTCCTGTTGGTTTCCTTTGCTTTTTAATTTTCCAGCATGAAGATCAGAAGATGAACAATAGCCATTAGATAAATATAGATAAGGAGATGAGTATTCGTGGAAGTATTACACAATTGGTGAAATGTGTACATACAATGTCTTTATTGTTTTTTTTATTTTATTTATGGATAATGTTTTATACCGCTGATTTTGACTAAATGTTGCTTATGTCTTATTTCCTTTGATTAAATAAAAGAAAAGCCACTAATTATTCCTTGCTCCACAGGATAAACTTGCACACTTAGCCAAGCCAAATATGAGTGATAATGGAGGAACTGAACGTTTCAAGTGTCAGCTGAAAGATCATTTAGCAGACATCAAGCAGAAGAGTAAAAATTGATCAAGGTCACTAAGTAAAATAATAGTGCCTAGATCACAAAGCCAGCTTCTCATGAGTAAATAATAGCTAGCTGTGGAGGGAACGTGCATTAACTGAGGTACATATTAAAGATGCTTAGAGGGCATGAGCATAAATGCACACTCCTACAAGTTTGGGTACAATGCATTACAAATTTGGTGGCTGATACATGGGTGATTTTCTGCAGCATTCATATACCGTACATAACCAAATTGTTGCTAGTCTTCTATTAAAGTAAGAAAAACCCTCAATGGTCATTGATATAATTTGAAACTGACAAAAATAATTTTCAATTTAAATTTACTGAATATTATCTAATGAAAAATAGACATTGCTTTTGAATTGTAGTTCAACAGAAAAAAAAATAATGAAAATGTCCTGGACAAATATGATGAGAACCCTAGAAAAGATTAAAAATAATTTGACCATAGGGACATGTTAAACTAAGAAGTGTCCTGTAATTAACCTCACTGGTGTCTACAAACTTGTAATCAGTCAGTCTGCCTATTTAAGGGGTGAAAAAAGTAGTCACTGTGCTATTTGGCATCATGCTGTGTACCACACTGAACATGGACCAGAGAAAACTAATAAGAAAGAGTTATCTAAGGAGATTAGAAAGAAAATGATAAACAAACATGTTAAAGGTAAAGGTTATAAGACCATCTTCAAACAGCTTGGAGTTCCTGGTACTACAGTTGCACATATTATTCAGAAGTTTAAGGTTTATGGGACTGTAGTTAACCTCCTTGGATGTGACCACAAGAGGAAAGTTGATGACAAACTGAAGATGTGGATAATACGAATGGTAACCAAAAAGGTCAGAACAACTTTGAAGAAGATTAGAGGTGAACTCCAAGGTTAATGTACATCAATGTCATATGAAACCATTGGTTGCTGTCCTGGCCAAAGTTGACTTCATGGAAGACGACCGAGGAGGAAACTAATGTTGAAAGCAAATCATAAAAAACCGAGACTGGAATTTGCCAAAATGTTTTTTGACAAACCACAAAACTTCCGGGAGAATGTCCTTTGGACAGGTGAGACAAAAGTGGAGCTTTTTGGCAACTCACAGCAGCTCTATGTTCACAGACATAAAATGGAGCAAACAAAGAAAAGAACATTGTAGTTGCTGTGAAACATGGAGGAGGCTCGGTTATGTTTTTGAGGTTCTTTGCTGCATCATACACAGGGTATCTTAAATTTGTGCAGAATACAATGAAATCTCAAGACTATGAAGGCATTCTGGAGTAAAATGTGCTTCCCAGTATTAGAAAGCTTGATCTGAGTCGCAGGTCATGGGTCCTCCAATAGGATGATGACCCAAAAGATACAGCTAAAAACATCCACGAATGGCTAAGAGGAAAACATTGGGCTGTTTTGAAGTGATTTCTATAAGCCCTGATCTAAATCCTATGAACATCTGTGGAAGGAGCTGAATCCTGCAGTCTGGAGAAGGCGTCTTCATACCTGAGACAACTAGAGCAGATAGCTCATGAGGAGAGGGCCAAAATACTTGTGGATGGGTACAGACGTCTCATTAAGAGTTACAGAAATCATTTGTTTGCAGTAATTGCCTCAAAATTTTGTGCAACAAAATATTAAGTTAAGGGCACCATCATTTTTGTCCAGGAATCTTTTCATTAATTTGTTTTTTTAAATGTTTTTGTAGAACCACAATTCAGAAGCAATGTCTGATTCTCATTAGTTGATATTCAGGAAATTTAAATAGAAAATTACTTCTGTCAGTTTGAAGTTATTACAGTGACCGTTGTCCGTTTTTCTTACTTTAACAGAAGATACTATTTTTTCCATGTCTGTATATAGCTATTTAAAACAGGTCTGGTAGAGAATGACAGACCCCACAACACGATGGAGGACAGTTAGAGAATGACAGACCCACAATACACATGGAGGGCAGGGGAACAGTGACAGATCCCACTCTACACATGTGTGACAGGTAGAGAGTGACAAATAGACATGGAAGAGCGCCGCATGAGAAGCATCTGATGGTCTAGGGGGATATTCCAATAAAGGTGGGGTTTTTTTGCCTTTCACCTGGAAGGGTTGTGCACGCCCTGCACAACCTCGGTGATGGGCGTCTCCATACACTCCTGCTGTGTTGCTCCGGGACCGCTCCTGTGCTTCCTGGTCTGGTCACATGGGCACAAGATCTGGTCACGTGATACCACTAAACAGGATGGGACGTCGCTGCAGGTCCTGATGTCTGGAGATGCTCTCTAGAGCCCCAAGCTGCTCCAGCCACAATCCCTCAAGGGGAATATCAAAGTTTTAAAGAAAAATATTTGTGGTCAATTGAAGGAGCGCTATGGCTAGAGAATACACTGTAATGGATAGATAATAACGAACCTTTTATTGAACCACTACGTGTTTCGGCAGCGGGCCGCTGCCTTCCTCAGGTGAAATCCTGACCACAGGATTGACCACAAATATTTTTCTTTAAAACTTAGGTAGAGAGTGCTTGACCCCACAATAGACATGTAGGGCAGGTAGAGAGTGTTAGACCCCATACTACACATGGAGGACATGTAGAGAGTAATAGACTTTGCACATCACAAAGAGGACAGGTAGAGAATGACAGACCCCACCCTATACATAGAAAGCAGGTAGAGAGTGACAGACGCAGCACTACACATGGAGGGCAGGTAGAAAATGACAGATCTGGCACTAGACATGGAGGACAGGTAGAGAGTGACAGACCCTGCACTACACATGTAGAACAGGTAGCGTGGGACAGACCCTGTACTACACATGTAAGACATGTAGAGAGTAATAGACCCCCCACTATACATGAAGGACAGGTAGAGAGTGACAGACTCTACACACCTCATGAAGGGCAGGTAGAAAGTGACAGACCTCGCACTACGTATGGAAGACAGGTAGAGAGTGATAGATACTGCACTAGACATGGAGAAAAGGTAGAGAGTGACAAACCCCACACTGCACATGGAGGACAGGTAGAGAGTGACAGACCCTGCACTAAACATAGAAGACAGATAGAGTGGGACAGACCCCGCACTACACATGGAGGACAAGTAGAGAGTGACAGACCCTGCACTGAACATAGAAGACAGAGTGGGACAGACCCCGCACTACACATGGAGGACAAGTAGAGAGTGACAGACCCCACAATACACATGGAGGACAGGTAGAGAGTGACAGACCCCACACTACACATGGAGGGCAGGTACAGTGTGGCAAACCCCACACTACACACTGAAGACAGATACAGTGGGACAGACCCCGCACTACACATGGAGGGCAGGTAGAGAGTGACAATCCCTGAACTACACATGGAGGACAGGTAGAGAGTGACAAACCCTGCACTACACATGGAAGACAGGTAGAAAGTCACAGACCCCACACTACACATGGAGGGTAAGTAGAGAGTGACAGACCCCACACTACACATGGAGGGTAGGTAGAGAGTGACAGACCCTGCACTACACATGGAGGGTAGGTAGAGAGTGACAGACCCTGCACTAAGCGTAGAAGACAGGTAGAGTGGGACAGATCCCAGCTGGAATTATGAGTATCATAAAGATCAAATAACAAAGACATTTTTAAAAAAGTGATAAAATGTGGAGAAGATTAAAAAAATGGTGAGGAAGTAGGTAAAAAAAAATAGGAGCAAGATAAAAAAAAGTGTAAAAATTTACACTAAAATGGGAAATAATAATTTGGTCCACATGCAGGCATGATTAAATATGTTCTTAAACACGGGAAAATATTTAAAAAAAGACACCAAATTTTGGGTTCTATTTAAAGATAACACATTTTGTCTATAAGAAGGGGATATCATTGTGTAACAAATTAATTCAGTAAGATTTTATTGAAACAAAACTACTCAACACAGATGCGGTTTAAAACTGAGAAGAGGGGGCAATACCCATGTTTATCTTGTCAGAATTGTATGGCTATCGTGAAAGGTTATTATGTAGTACATTTAATCCCAGGGCATACAATTCCAGTGAGAAGTTTTTATACCTGTGCTAGTGAAAATGTAATTTATGTCTTAAAATGCCCTTGTGGAAAAGCGTATGTGGGCCAAACGTCACGTCCAATTAAAATCCGCTTGACAGAACATCGCTCAGCGATTTGTTTGTTTGAGAAGAAAAGAAATGAGAAAGAGAATGAAAAACAAAAGAAGGATGAGAATACAATTAATAAGAATAAGAAAATGCTTTGGGAAACAATGGTAGCGCAACACTTTCATGAAGCTGGACATAGAGTGTGTGATCCAAGGCGGTTAGTTGTAGAAAAAATTATTGGGAAAAATCCAAAACAAATAAAGAAGTAACTTCTCCAATATAGAAACCTTTTGGATTTATACGTAGGACACAGTAAATCCAAAGGATATGAAGGAGAATTGTAATTTTAATGACTTTAATGTGTTTTTGTAAAAAAGAAAATTCCTCATATGTGGATATGTATGTTATATGTCTTTAATGTGCATGTATTTGTTGTTTTTAAGAATTGATCACATGATATATTCTATTTAACCCCTTAACAACCGCCAATTAAATGCATTAAAACAGCAGCCGCTAAGGGGCATTATTTCCTCATCACCATTTTAAAACAACGATCGGGAATAAGCCTATAGTGGCCCCAGAGTCCGAAAATCTCCAGAGTCTCAACTAGAGGGGGTAGCTAAGACCCTGGAGAACATGATCAGGGTTGGATTTTCCATCCCCGATCACATAATTTCCGTTATTCAATGAATAACAACAATCACGTAAGAAGAAAAGTGTGCCCATTGTTAAAATCATTTCTCTGTCTTCTGACATGATATACAGTGGGGAAAATAAGTATTTGATTACACTGCCGATTTTGCAAGTTTTTCTACAAAGAATGGAGAGGTCTGTAATTTTTATCATAGGTACACTTCACCTGTGAGAGACAGAACCTAAAAATAAAAAACAGATATAAAAACTTGCCAAATCGGCAGTGTATCAAATATTTATTTTTCCCACTTTACATGTCAGAGGAGAGAGAAATGATGTTCCCCAAGCCTCCCCTAGTCCCCCGGACCCTCCTGCTCCATCCCCCGGCCCTCTGTCTCCTCTTCCAGAAAAAAAATGGTGGGCGCATGCACACGTTTAGATCTGCCGGCCAGCACACGGCAACAGCAGAGATTTTTCTTATTGGTTCCATTTGATCACTGTGATAGACCCTATCACAGTGATCAAAAGCCAATAATTGGCATGTCACCCCCCCCCCCCGAGTGCCATCCCCTTAGTCAGATAAATTTTTTTGTTATTTTATAATTTTTATTTCTTTCATTATTTGCAGTTAGGGTTAGGGTTGAGCTTGGGGTTATGGTTTGGCTTATGGTTAGGGTTGGACTTAGGGTTAGAGTTGGGCTTAGGGTTACGGTTGGGCTTAGAGTTGAGGTTGACTTTGGGTTACGGTTGGGCTTAGGTTAGGGTTGGGCTTAGATTTGGGTTGGGCTTATGGTTAGGGTTCACCTTTAGGTTAGGGTTGGGCTTGGGGTTAGGGTTAGGGTTGGGGTTAGGGTTGGGTTTAGGGTTAGGGTTTTTTCAAAAGTTAAAAAAAAATGATGAGGATATGACAACTAGTGTTGAGCGCATGTGCTCACTACTGTCACACACAGTGTAGGAAAGACAAAATGCCACACAAAGGGATGAGGGGAAGGGAGCCCAGACACTAAGGAAAGAGGGGGTGGAGACCTCCTAAGCTGATCTGATATCACCCTGTCTTCCCTACTGTCTCTATATTAGTTTCTCACCAATCAGGAACTGTGAAGAAATGGGAGCAGAGAGACCCCGCAGAATCCCACCGCTACCACCAATGTGAAGAAATGGCAGTAGGGAAACCTTTGCAGAATCCCACCGCTGCCACCACTTATGATGGATCCACCACCTGCCTGATGTCACTTATACGTCAGACGGATCACGTGATATGGATCTGCCTTTTGCACCAATGTGTTTTTCCGCACCCCCTCGAGGACGCGTATTGTCAGATTGGTACAGTTCTACATAGACATCCCCTGTCCACACAAGTACAGGAAGGCACCAGGGAGTGAGAAGAGGTGGCCCACTCAGTCACTGACGTGGCACAACACTCGCTCACTCCCCTGACAGGCTCCTTTAATATCTCCAGTGAAGCAGTACCTTGCCGGCCTGGGAGAGCTGCCACCAGTTTCTATTAGATATAATGAGACTTATATCGGGCTAGAAACCAGCCCGGTAGCGTGTTCGTTGGACCGAACAATGGACGTGAGAGTTTGTGGATTGAGATAAAAGAGCAGCCCAAGGTTAAATTATATATTTATTCGCTGTAAGGGCACACTAGACATTACACTATATACATAAGGGTTATACATAGAGATGCAAACACAATAGTAGTGGTACAACACAATGTATTCTCTAAACCTCCCAGGGACAAAGACATTGGGCTCTATCTGCAGGGGCTCTTAACCTCTCTATGTCACTCCTCTTACTGCCCCCTGGTTGAGCCTAAGTCTCCACCCCTGGCCTCTCTCGGCTAAAAACTCCAAAAACTAGAATGGGCCATGCTTCCTTAATGGATGGTCCTAGGGAGCCGGTTCTGGTGTCATCGGATCCAGCCGGGCCCCTGCTATGCGTAGATACCAAGCCCCAGGGCCCTAAGGGCACCCGCAAGACTGTGCCTTGTATTTCCCTTTCCCTACAAACTGGACTGTGCTGAAAGCCATGGTGACATTCACCATTCTCTTGGGTTTACAAAACTCTATTTGGTGTATCACTGGGATGTATCATATTCCCATAACTCAGTGTTGAATTATAATATCTGACACAAAGAACATGCCTCATGGCTTGGAAGTCACAGGGGGTCTTCCTGTGGCAGCTCCACAGCTGAGGGTGGGGGGTTTGTCACTCACTGTGTCTCTCAGCCCCTTCCCTTCTTGCTGCTGAAGTGTCAGGTTTCAGTTTTTCATTTGTAGCCCTCTATAATCCCCCGCCAAACAGAGCACAATGATAGACATGGGATTATCTTGAATATTCTTCACAGTAACCTAAAACCCTATATCTCCCTAGATCTAGGCCCTGGCTAGGGAAGGGGAGATGAGCGCTAGTCAGTCCCCACTAACAACTAAAGATGACAAGGGGAGACAGACACGGATATGTGCCACTTTAGTTCTTGGAGTCTATTAGCTAGGAAGGAACAGGGGTGGAGACTTGGGGTTGAGCCGGGGGGCGGGAGTGGGAGTTCCCAGAGAGCTTGAAGATCTCTGTAGCCAAAAGTATATTGTCTTTTCCTGGGGAAGCTTGTGACATCAAGAAGTGTGGGAGAACTCCAGCAACCAAGCAGGGCCCTCAACCTTCCCCATGTGGCCTCCCATCCCCTGAGCCATGCTTTCCATTTACAGGTATCTGACTTTAAGATCTGTTATGCCTGATGTACCATGCTTTTGTATTTGTAACTCTGACCACTGTATATGTATCACCTTGTGTATATAGTAGATTGTTTAGTGAGCCCTTATGGCGATTAAATGTATAATTTAATCTTGGGCTGTTCTTGTATCTAGATCCACGAATCCTACGTCTGTTGTTCGGTCCAACTAACATACTACCGGGCTGGTTTCGCCCGATATAAGTCTGTTATATCAAATAGAAACTGGTGGCAGCTCTATCCAGGCTGACAAGGCTCTGCTTCACTGGAGTAGTGAAAGAGCCTCTCAGCCTGTCAGGAGTATGGGAGAGTGTGGGGCCACATCAGCGTCTGAGTGGACCACCTTGTCCCACTGTCTCTTTGTACCCGTGTGGACAGGAGGTGACGGTGTAGAACTGTGCCGATCTGACCTTATGCATTATATTTAAAAAATGATGCAGATGTAAAGTATTCATATTGGAAATGTTATTTATTAATTATTTTGTGTGGTATAACTATCTGATTTAAGGGTATAAAAATTTAAAGGTATGTAAAGTTAGAAAATTGCAACATTTTCAAATTTTGTGTCACATTTTTGATATTTTCATTAATAAACGCAAATCATATTGATTACATTTTACCACTAACATGAAGCAAAATATGTCATGAAAAAACATTCTCAGAATCACTGGGATACGTTGAAACATTCCAGAATTATTACCACATAAATTGACACTGATCAGAATTATAAAATTTGGCCTCGTCATTAAGGTCAAAATTAAGGGCTTACTAAGGGGTTAAACGGGATCTGGGATACATTGCACATGCTTTGAGAAGGGAGAGTTTACCCTTGAAACGACAGGTATTCCTCTCGGCAGTGTCTCAGCATATAGAAGTTCCTCCTTTGGATCTTGAGCAATATCTGTTTAAGGTAGCAGTATACTCTGACAGTGAACTACTTTTT
Source organism: Phyllobates terribilis (assembly GCF_046119375.1). NCBI lineage: Eukaryota > Metazoa > Chordata > Amphibia > Anura > Dendrobatidae > Phyllobates > Phyllobates terribilis. Next base: position 857,868,868 of record NW_027362762.1, read on the forward strand.
TGTACATATTCTTGCTGAACTGTATTTTTTCACTTATCATATAAAATATTTCTATTCTGAAGAATAAATTTGTCAGGTGTTTCAATTTATATGAGTTCCACAATTGGATGTGTTTAAATTAAATGTTCCTGTGCTGAGATAATCTTATAAATGTGCCCCTGCTGTGTACTGTGTAATGGCTGTGTCTGACCGTACAGGAACATGGTCTGATCATACCACAGCTCCTGGCCAGGGGGGAGGAAAAAAGTATACAGATATTAGAGCAGGTCAAATTATTCTTTCTTTGAAGTAAAACATTGTTAAAAAACAGGAAGTGAAATGTTTTACCTTACAGAAAGAATCAGCTGAGATCCAGTGCTGCAATGTATGCATCCTCTCTTTTGCTTCCCCCCATGCCCAGGAGATGTGGTATGATCAGATTATTCCCCTATACGGTCAGACACAGCCATTACACAGTACACAGCAGGGCACATTTATAAGATTATCTCAGCACAGGAACATTTTATTTAAACACATCCAATTGTGGAAATTATTATTATTCCAAGATCTATTGATTAAAATTAGCTTTTTTTGTGGGAAAACCCCTTTAACGTTAATGACCATACAATACCACACAAAGAATGTGAACAGTTTTGGGGGTGTTTTAGAAACAAAGCAGTCATGTATTTCTAGCCTGGTACAACACCTTTAGAGAGGACCTGTCATTTGCGATAAATATAAACTTTAACTGGTGTAGATAGATGCCACTCTTCTTCTGAATCTGTTTATTTTTTTGTTCCTGTGCCTCAATGTTCTTGAGATATGATCCATTCTTCCCTGAATGTAAATTTAGTCTTGTTAGCCAACTGGCCGTGGTCCTCTAAAAACGCCACAGAGAAGAATTGAAGTCCGTGTCCACTTGGCTGAAAAGACTAGATTTACATTTAGGAAAGAGCGAACCATGGAGAAATGTAGGAACAAAAGAAAAGCGATGACAGATTCAGGAGAACTGCATTTATACCGAGTTAAAATTACACATTTATGGCAAGTGACAGATCCTTTTTAAAGGATTATTCCCAAAATCACAATGTGGTCTTACAATATTGTATACTGTAAGGGATCAGCTCTCTGGTAGATGCTAGTGCATACACAAGGATCCGGTTCTTTGGTTCAAAACAAATGAGCGGTTGATTAAATGTCCGTAAACCATGCAGTTTAACAAAACAAAACAGCCTTTTCCAGGACAAAGGGATAACATAAAAGTAAATAGTCCATTTAGAGGTAAGGGCTCACCCGTTCAGACACACTGCTTGTCAGGATCTCACTAACACCAACAGAGGTGTTTCCACCTCTATTTCCAGACACTGAATGAGGCAGCTCAATTGGATGTAAGGAAGAATGGCCAGTCCCATCCAGCTCTATAGCCATTCCTAAAACCTGGACCCAAAATCTGGGCCCATTAAAAAACACCTCTCAGCACTATACATGCTGAAGCCTACTTCTCCCGGTCCTACATCACCAAGGCTTGGCACCTCGGTAACGCACACTTCCCATCCAGGACCTGTCCAGCTGCCACCTTACAATACATATATTTAAATCTGCCCCATTTTGCACTTATCACTTGCGATGGTATCTCCTCTAGGGTCTGTGTACTCTCTAGTTGGTATTAGATTACCTTGATAATAATTCAGAGGTGAAGCTAGTCAAGAGCTCACAGGAGAGGGGGGAGGTATCAGCAGCACTGAGGAGAAGTAAGCTTCTGGGAAATACAGTTACAGTGCCTACAAGTAGTATTCAACCCCCTGCAGATTTAGCTGGTTGACACATGCGGAATTAACTTGGCATTGTGACATTTGTACTGTAGATCAGCCTGGAAGTGGGAAATGCACTGCAGCAAATTATTATTTTTTTTTTAAAAACGTAAAAAGTTAATTCAGAGTGTCATTTATTATTCAACCCCTCAAACCACAAGAATTCTGTTTGGTCCCCCTAAAGTATTAAGAAGTAGTTCAGGCACCAAGAATAATGAACTTCACATGTGTGGATTAAAGATCTCTTTTGCCAGCCTTTACTGACTATTTAAGACCCTCCCCAAACTTGTGAACAGCACTCAGACATGGTCAACATGGGAAAGACAAAGGAGCATTCCAAGGCCATCAGAGACAAGATCGTGGAGGGTCACAAGGCTGGCAAGGGGTACAAAACCCTTTCCAAGGAGTTGGGCCTACTTGTCTCCACTGTTGGGAGCATCATCCGTAAGTGGAAGGCTTATGGAACTACTGTTAGCCTTCCACGGCCAGGACAGCCTTTGAAAGTGTCCTCCCGTGCCGAGGCCAGGCTTGTCCGAAGAGTCAAGGCTAACCCAAGGACAACAAGGAAGGAGCTCCGGGAAGATCTCATGGCAGTGGGGACATTGGTTTCAGTCAATACCATAAGTAACGTACTCCACCGCAATGGTCTCCGTTCCAGACGAGCCCGTAAGGTACCTTTACTTTCAAAGCGTCATGTGAAGGCTCGTCTACAGTTTGCTCATAATCACTTGGAGGACTCTGAGACAGACTGGTTCAAGGTTCTATGGTCTGATGAGACCAAGATCGAGATCTTTGGTGCCAACCACACACGTGACGTTTGGAGACTGGATGGCACTGCATACGACCCCAAGAATACCATCCCTACAGTCAAGCATGGTGGTGGCAGCATCATGCTGTGGGGCTGTTTCTCTGCCAAGGGGCCTGGCCATCTGGTCCGCATCCATGGGAAGATGGATAGCACGGCCTACCTGGAGATTTTGGCCAAGAACCTCCGCTCCTCCATCAAGGATCTTAAGATGGGTCGTAATTTCATCTTCCAACAAGACAACGACCCAAAGCACACAGCCAAGAAAACCAAGGCCTGGTTAAATAGGGAAAAAGTCAAGGTGTTGGAGTGGCCTAGTCAGTCTCCTGACCTTAACCCAATTGAAAACTTGTGGAAGGAGCTCAAGAATAAAGTCCACATGAGACACCCAAAGAACCTAGATAACTTGGAGAAGATCTGCATGGAGGAGTTGGCCAAGATAACTCCACAGACCTGTGCCGGCCTGATCAGGTCTTAGAAAAGACGATTATTAGCTGTAATTGCAAACAAGGGTTATTCCACAAAATATTAAACATAGGGGTTGTATAATAATTGACCCACACTTTTATGTTTAAAATTTAATAAAATTCAACTGAGCAACATAACTTTTTGGTTTGTAAGATTTATGCTTCTGTTCATAAAACCTACTCTCGTTTGCAGTTTGAAGGCTCTAACTTATTTGCATCTTATCAAACCAGCTAAATCTGCAGGGGGTTGAATACTACTTGTAGGCACTGTATATTAGGGCAGGTGCAGACGAGCATATTTTTGGTCTAAGTTTGTTCCAACAAAACATCGGATGGCACCCTGATTGTGTCTGTCCAAGGAAAAAATTTCTGCACGCCCGAGTTTGATCCGATATTCCGATCGTGCTCAGTCATGTAAGTCATTGAGTGTGTGGGAAACATCAGACTGCATTCTAATGACATCTGAGTGCAGTCCGATTTCTGCGGCCTCACAGAATGGAGAAGATGGAAAAAAATGTCTCCACCTGCTCCTCATCTGAGAGAATTGGATCACACTATGTTGACAATCCAATCAAATGCTAATCATAGTGTCATTTGCATAATAGTCCCTATTTTCTTGGATGAGATAATCGATGGCTGTCTTCACCTGCCCTAAGAATAGGACCATCCATTCAGTTATTTGAAGCTGGAGGCACAGAGAGGCAAATGCAAATGAAAAAAGACACAGGTACAATAAACAATGTTATTGTCATGGCTCAGTTTTGGGACTCAATTCGGTGACCTATTGCTGTGTGGCCTGTTTCCCTCTCTGTTGAACCACAGCCCAATTAGTCTCTGTCCAAATTCTAATGGTTCTTTTGTCCTTGCTTTGATTTTCTTGGTTTGCTTCACTTTAGTTTTTTTCCCTTTTGTCTTTTGGTTCTGTTACATTTTGGGATGGGCTTTATATATCACCTCTCACTGACTTTCTTTGCTGGCTATACTTCTAAGTAGATTAGTGCTAATGAGTTTCTACCTCTGCAGTGAAGGGATTTTTCCTTGCTAGGCTAGCACTGCTGGTATTTCTGCTGTGTGTTTGTCTTTCTTCCCAGCAATTTTCCTTTCTCCTCAGTTAGGTTGGTGGGAGATTATTCTTATTTCATTTACTTTTTTCTTTATGCATGTGCTTTAAGTTTCCTCACTCTGGGTCCTCCAATCCTTCTGCACACTTTTGCTGTCCTGGTTAGCTGTGTGCAGCAGCCTCTCCTTTGGTCCCTTAGTAGGTATGAGAAACCCCTCATCAGCCTTTTAGGGAGCCAGGTCTGAGTTGGTGTTGTTAGTTGTGTGGTTAGGGATTAACTAGTATTTACAGAGTCCAGCAGGGTGTAGGTTTGGCTTCTTTGTGTTGAAGGCTTTATTATACCTGTTACCCATGTATGAGTGAGTTACGTGCATAACAGTTACAGTGGGTATGGAAAGTATTCAGACCCCTTTAAATTTTTCACTCTTTGTTTCATTGCAGCCATTTGGTAAATTCTAAAAAGTTCATTTTTTTCTCATTAAAGTACACTCTGCACCCCATCTTGACTGAAAAAAAAAAACAGAACAGAAATGTAGAAATTTTTGCAAATTTATTAAAAAAGAAAAACTGAAATATCACATGGTCATAAGTATTCAGACCCTTTGCTCAGACACTCATATTTAAGTCACATGCTGTCCATTTCCTTGTGATCCTCCTTGAGATGGTTCTACTCCTTCATTGGAGTCCAGCTGTGTTTAATTAAACTGATAGGACTTGATTTGGAAAGGCACACACCTGTCTATATAAGACCCCACAGCTCACAGTGCATGTCAGACCAAATGAGAATCATGAGCTCAAAGGAACTGCCCAAGGAGCTCAGAGACAGAATTGTGGCAAGGCACAGATCTGGCCAAGGTTACAAAAGAAATTCTGCATTACTCAAGGTTCCTAAGAGCATAGTGGCCTACATAATCCTTAAATGGAAGAAGTTTGGGACTACCAGAAGTCTTCCTAGACCTGGCCATCCAGCCAAACTGAGCAATCGTGGGAGAAGAGCCTTGGTGAGAGAGGTAAAGAAGAACCCCAAGATCACTGTGGCTGAGCTCCAGAGATGAAGTAGGGAGATGGGAGAAAGTTCCACAAAGTCAACTATCACTGCAGCCCTCCACCAGTTGGGCCGTTATGGCAGAGTGGCTTGACGGAAGCCTCTCCTCAGTGCAAGACATATGAAAGCCTGCATAGAGTTTGCTCAAAAACACATGAAGGACTCTCAGACTATGAGAAATAAGATTCTCTGGTCTAATGATACGAAGATTGAACTTTTTGGTGATAATTCTAAGCGGTATGTGTGGAGAAAACCAGGCACTGCTCATCACCTGCCCAATACAATCACAACAGTGAAACATGGTAAGAAAAGAATTTTGGTGAGTCCCAAAAATAACTAAAATCCTCAATTTATTTCGAAATAATTTAAAAGATCATACAGGTTGGGAATACATCTCAACGCATTTCTGGCAAAAAGCCAGAGTCACGGCAGGACAAACTACAAGAAGTATTCGGTGATTCAGAAAGGAACACTGACCCGAGCCTGAAAGAATTAATGCATAAGCTGGAAAAAATCTCTCATCAAGAGTTGAGAACATGGTGGGATCGCAATACCTTGAGTACGTATGTGGAAAAATTGATGATACCAAGAGGACTCAGAATTAAAAAGGTACCCACTTATATTTTCTCTGATATATTTCTAAAACAATGGAATGACATTTTATCACAATGCTCAATTGACCTCATGAAGTTGATCATCTCTGAGGAAGAGAAAAAATTACAACAAATTAATTTGGACATTGCACAGATAAAATCCTCACTTGTGAGTTTCAATAAAACTCAGGAGTATGAATTGTTACATCTTAAAATGAAAGAAAATTTGGGCAAATTGAAAATAACATCATGATAATAAAAAAGAAAAAGTTTCAAAGAGATTGTTTGGATTATAAACATGATAAATTTTATGATAGGAAGAGGAATATAAGATCTATTTCCCCAAATCCAAAAAAACTGAGGGATAAAACTGACTTAAAATCTATCCTGAAGAATAATATAGATGACAAAACTCCATCCAGAAATGTAACTTTTTCATCTGTGGAAGGTTTTTCAGATATCATTGCAGAGAGCTCTGAATCCTCAAAAGATGGAATAGGAGGAGATTGTGGTAATCCTGCTTCAAAAAACGACAGGAGAAGCGACCGAGGAGGAGGAAGAAATCCAGATCCCCCAAGTTTCAATACGAGGGGCAAGAAAAAGTAGACAACCCATGGTCCAGTGTTATCGTGCTTACCTCTACAATTCTTTCTGAACATGAGATTAATATCTTAAATAAAGGGACTAATTTTGTTCCTAATCAGGATTTTGATTTATTTCAAACGAATCTAGATGTATATAAACTAGCCAGATTATTGACAGTAAAAAAGCATTTTTATAATGATCTCAATGTCCCTGGGGAATTGTATAAGGAGGAGGATAATTGTGAAACCTTTGCACAATTGATGTTTGATGAACGATGTGTGCGGCTTACTTTGGAGGATTTAAAATGTGAATCAGGTGAAGTCGATCTAATGAGGGGCGGACCTACCGCCCGTGCAGCCCGTTCATTGAACGGGGGCCCCTCCAGCCTCCAGCAGGGCCCCCATCAGGGCATGACTATCCTGACTCCAGTATGGGGCCCGGCTGTTCGGGGCCCCCTCGGAACCCCCCTGTTGTGCGTCTCCTCATGGGGCCCCCGCAGGGCCGGCATCAGCACTCAGGCAAATGCCGAGGCCCTGAGCAGGTGGGGGGGGCCCTCACCGTCGGGCACCCTGCGCGCTATGGGACCCGTGTCAGCGCCCGCTCCCCCCCGCTTGCTCAGGACCCCGGCACCCGGCACAATACTTACCTCTCCCCATGCCTCCGCAGCAGCTCCTGCATTCACCGTGGCTGCTGCACTGTGACGTGTCAGGTCAGAGGGCGCAGTGACGTCATTACACCGCGCTCTCTCCTGAGCCGTCACAGCGCAGAGCGGGAAGACACCGGCGACGCTGGAGTTCGGAGCAGAGGCAGCAGGTGAGACGTGAGGTGAGTATTGGATTGTTTTTTTATTGTATGGAGGCATGGGGCAGTATAAGGGAGGGTGGTGAGGTGGGGGTGTGTGACATCCTGCATGGAGCATTATAAGGGAGGGGGTGTGTGACATCCTGCATGGGGCATTATAAGGGAGGAGGGGTGTAACATCCTGCATGGGGCATTATAAGGGGGGTGACATCCTGCATGGGGCATTATAAGGGAGGGGGGTGTGTGTGACATCCTGCATGGGGCATTATGAGGGGGGGGTGTGACATCCTGCATGGGGCATTATAAGAGAGGGGGGGTGACATCCTGCATGGGGCATTATAAGGGGGGTGGGTGTGACATCCTGCATGGGGCACTATAAGGGAGGAGGGGTGTGACATCCTGCATGGGGCATTATAAGGGGGTGTGTGTGACATCCTGCATGGGGCATTATAAGGGAGGGGGGGTGTGACATCCTGCATGGGGCATTATAAGGAAGGGGGAGTGTCATCCTGCATGGGGCATTATAAGGGGGGGTGACATCCTATATGGGGGGGGACAGCCTGCATGGGGCATTATGTGGGGGGGGACAGCCTGCATGGGGCATTATGTGGGGGGAACAGCCTGCGAGTGGGGCATTATGTTGGGGGAACAGCCTGTGTGGGGCATTATGTGTGGGGAACAGCCTGCATGGAGCGTTATATGGGGGCCAGTATCCTGCATGGAGCGTTATATGGGGGCCAGTATCCTGCATGGAGCGTTATATGGGGGTCAGTATTCTGTATGGAGCATTTTATGGGGGCCAGTATTCTGTATGGAGCATTATATGGGGGCCAGTATCCTGTATGGAGCATTATATGGGGGCCAGTATCCTGTATGGAGTGTTATATGGGGGTCAGTATTCCATATGGAGCGTTATATGGGGGCCAGGATTCTGTATGGAGCATTTTATGGGGGCCAGTATTCTGTATGGAGCATTATATGGGGTCCAGTATCCTGTATGGAGCATTATATGGGGGCCAGTATCCTGTATGGAGTGTTATATGGGGGTCAGTATTCCGTATGGAGCATTATATGGGGGCCAGTATTCTGTATGGAGCACTATATGGGGGCCAGTATTCTGTATGGAGCGTTATATGGGGGCCAGTATTCTATATGAAGCATTATATGGGGGCCAGTATCCTGTATGGAGCGTTATATGGGAGCCAGTATTCTGTATGGAGCGTTATATGGGAGCCAGTATTCTGTATGGAGCGTTATATGGGGACCAGTATTCTGTATGGAGCATTTTATGGGGGCCAGTCTCCTGTATGGAGCATTTTATGGGGGCCAGTTCCTGTATGGAGCATTTTATGGGGGCCAGTATACTGTATTGTGGAATTTACAATAGATATCACTCATGTAATGTAAGAAGTGAAATCTTCGCATTGTACTATATATATATATATATATATATATATATATATATATATATATTTCTCTTCGGTATCTGTGCATCATGAATCGTGGTATGTGTTAAACGGGCCCACTGAGACTCTTTCGCCCGGGGCCCACAAAAACCTGGAGCCGGCCCTGGGCCCCCGGCCCCATGCTGAGTGCTAAGTGCCGGGACATCTCAGCCCTGCTTCCTCTGTGTAGCAGTGCAGCGCTGCTGCGGTAGCGCCTTCATGATTCCCCTGACTTCCGGTCATGTGACGGCGCCGTCACATGGCCGGAAGTCAGGAGAACCTGGTGGCAGCGACGTGGACGAGCACCAGGATTCTGCAGGGATCGTATGGGGTAAGTATAACAAGTTTTATTTTTTTTTAAATACAATTAATTAACTAGGAGTGGGGGGAATCAGAGATGCACGGGGGGTGAGATGCACATGGAGGGGGATGAGAGATGCACGGGGGGATGAGATGCACGGGGGAGGACGATGAGATGCACGGGGGGGAGGATGAGATGCACGGGGGGGTGAGATGCACGGGGGGGATGAGATGCACGGGGGGGGATGAGAGATGCACATGGGGGGGATGAGAGATGCACATGGGGGGGATGAGAGTTGCACATGGGTGGTGAGAGATGCTGGGGGGGTTATGTTTACATAACTTTGTTGCCCATGTTTCTCTCATCTTTAGGCTGTGTGCCCACGTAGCGTTTTTCAAGCGTATATGCTGCGGAATTTCCGCAGCGTAAACGCTTGAAAAACGCATGTAGATCCGCACCCCATGGTCCCCAATGGCATTCCGCAATGTCAATGCCCATGCTGCGGATTTTTCCGCAGCGTATATGCTGCAGTCAAAAATCCGCAGCATGTTCATTAATTTTGCGGAAGCGCTGCGGAATCAATGTGCGGATGGTACCCAAGTCTGGAGGAGAGGAGACTCTCATCCAGACCTGGGTACCAAAGAACCTGTAAAAAAAAGAATAAAATAAAGTTTATACTTATCTTCTGATGTTTTCCCTCCGTCGCGCTGTTGTCTGAAGGACCTGCCACGTCATTGAGTCATGTGACCCACCACATGACTCAATGACGTCACCGCAGGTCCTGCACACAACAGCGTGAGCCGCTCAAGCCTCCGGACGGGGCAGAGAATGCATCAGAAGGTGAGTATAAAGTTTATTTTTTTATTTTTTACCATTCTGAACAAGTTGTCAAGCACTTTTCCAAGTGATGCTTGGAGAAGTGCTTGATAACCCGCATGCGGAAATGCATGCAAAGACGCCTCACAAACGCTTCTACCTGGCGGGAAAACCGCATGTAATATCCGCATGCGATTTTCCCGCCAGGGAGAAGCGTAAAAAATATGCTTCAGGTCCGCAACGTGGGCACATAGCCTTAGCCGTACTTTTTGTATGGTGGGAAGAAAGCACTATTTTCACAGATGACAATCCTTTTAAAAATTACATTGAACTATATGTTAGATATTTGGATGATGTTTTACTAATATGGGTAGGAGAAGTGGAAAAAAATCCCATATTTTTTACCCTATATCAATGCTAATGATGTAAATTTAAAATTTACTTATACTGAACCGCAAGATAAAATCAGCTTTTTGGACTTGTATCTCATGGGGGATGTAAAGCAACAAAAGATTAGATATCGCAACTATAGAAAATCTATTAGTGGGAACACTACACTAAAATCCCCCGTCACAGTAAGCGAGATCGCTAGCGAGATCGCTGCTGAGTCACAAGTTCTGTGACGCAACAGCGACCTCAGCAGCGATCTCACTACGTTTGACACGTAGCAGCGACCAGGTCCCCGCTGTGAGATCGCTGATCGTGTTGAAATGGCCTGGACCATTTTTTGATCATTGAGGTCCCGCTGGGTAGCATGTATCGCTGTGTTTGACACCTTACCAATGACCTTGTTGGCGACTATACGGGTCGCCATATCGTTGCTGCATCGTTGGTAAGATCTGACTGTTTGACATCTCACCAGCGACCACACAGCGACGCAGCAACGATCCCTGACAGGTCGTATCGTTGTCGGGATCGCTGTAGCGTCGCTAAGTGTGACGGTACCCATAGAGCAGACAGCTGCCACCCCGCCCATACTGTGAATTCAATCCCCTATGGGGAATTAAATAGAATTTATAGAAATAGCTCTGATATCACACTATTCAATGAACAAGCAAAGGTAGCAACATGTACATTAATGGAAAGGGGGTATAAGAAAAAACATATTGATTCAGCATTAAAAAAAGTTCTTGTAAGAAATACTCATTTAAACAACAGAGATGATGGTATTAATAACAACAAGAAACCAATAATAATAAAATCTAATAATATGGACAAAAAAAAAACATTTTCAGTACCACATATACAGTGCCTACAAGTAGTATTCAACCCCCTGCAGATTTAGCTGGTTTGATAAGATGCAAATAAGTTAGAGCCTTCAAACTGCAAACGAGAGTAGGTTTTATGATCAGAAGCATAAATCTTACAAACCAAAAAGTTATGTTGCTCAGTTGAATTTTATTAAATTTTAAACATAAAAGTGTGGGTCAATTATTATACAACCCCTATGTTTAATATTTTGTGGAATAACCCTTGTTTGCAATTACAGCTAATAATCGTCTTTTCTAAGACCTGATCAGGCCGGCACAGGTCTGTGGAGTTATCTTGGCCCACTCCTCCATGCAGATCTTCTCCAAGTTATCTAGGTTCTTTGGGTGTCTCATGTGGACTTTATTCTTGAGCTCCTTCCACAAGTTTTCAATTGGGTTAAGGTCAGGAGACTGACTAGGCCACTCCAACACCTTGACTTTTTCCCTCTTGAACCAGGCCTTGGTTTTCTTGGCTGTGTGCTTTGGGTCGTTGTCTTGTTGGAAGATGAAATTACGACCCATCTTAAGATCCTTGATGGAGTAGCGGAGGTTCTTGGCCAAAATCTCCAGGTAGGCCGTGCTATCCATCTTCCCATGGATGCGGACCAGATGGCCAGGCCCCTTGGCAGAGAAACAGCCCCACAGCATGATGCTGCCACCACCATGCTTGACTGTAGGGATGGTATTCTTGGGGTCGTATGCAGTGCCATCCAGTCTCCAAACGTCACGTGTGTGGTTGGCACCAAAGATCTCGATCTTGGTCTCATCAGACCATAGAACCTTGAACCAGTCTGTCTCAGAGTCCTCCAAGTGATCATGAGCAAACTGTAGACGAGCCTTGACATGACGCTTTGAAAGTAAAGGTACCTTACGGGCTCGTCTGGAACGGAGACCAATGCGGTGGAGTACGTTACTTATGGTATTGACTGAAACCAATGTCCCCACTGCCATGAGATCTTCCCGGAGCTCCTTCCTTGTTGTCCTTGGGTTAGCCTTGACTCTTCGGACAAGCCTGGCCTTGGCACGGGAGGACACTTTCAAAGGCTGTCCTGGCCGTGGAAGGCTAACAGTAGTTCCATAAGCCTTCCACTTACGGATGATGCTCCCAACAGTGGAGACAGGTAGGCCCAACTCCTTGGAAAGGGTTTTGTACCCTTTGCCAGCCTTGTGACCCTCCACGATCTTGTCTCTGATGGCCTTGGAATGCTCCTTTGTCTTTCCCATGTTGACCATGTCTGAGTGCTGTTCACAAGTTTGGGGAGGGTCTTAAATAGTCAGAAAAGGCTGGCAAAAGAGATCTTTAATCCACACATGTGAAGCTCATTATTCTTGGTGCCTGAACTACTTCTTAATACTTTAGGGGGACCAAACAGAATTCTTGTGGTTTGAGGGGTTGAATAATAAATGACACTCTGAATTAACTTTTTACGTTTAAAAAAAAAAAAAAAAAAAAAATTTGCTGCAGTGCATTTCCCACTTCCAGGCTGATCTACAGTACAAATGTCACAATGCCAAGTTAATTCCGCATGTGTCAACCAGCTAAATCTGCAGGGGGTTGAATACTACTTGTAGGCACTGTAGTTGCCAATTTCAGGAAATAAAAAATATTATAAACAGATATATCCCTGTATTATTCCAAGATCGGGGCTTAAATAAAATCCTGAAAAATGGATTAGTATGTGTGCCGAGAAAAGGGAGAACAATAGGTGCTACTCTTTCCCTAAGTCTATACATGCCACAAAAAAGTGATAAAAAAAACCTGGTTAAGTTGTAAAGTTAAGTTTTTTTAAATGTGCATGTTCCAAATGTACGATGTGCCAGTATACATTGCAAACTCAAAAAATTGATGTGCCTAATAATATTAAAAGATTTATCAATTGAAATACAAATTATGTTGTGTATTGTATATTTTGCAAAGAATGTAAAATAAAATACATTGGCTGCACAATACGTAAATGAAAGAAAAGGATGGCAGAACATATTACCAACATCAAAAATAAAAACGCATCCTATTCAGGAGCATGCAAGCATTTTGTAGAGAGACATAAAGAGGAATTAAACAATTTTTCATTCTATGGGATAGAAAAAGTGAATATTCCTATTAGAGGAGGGGATGGGAGGAAAAAACTCCTCCTAATTATTTTGGATCATTAAACTTGATACAAAATACCCCAACGTCATGAACCATAGGAATGATACTCTTTACCTATATTAAATTTTTAAATTTTAGGGATTTGAATGCAGGTTTTCTTTTTTCTCCTTCTGGTTTCCCTTGTGATTTAGCCTTGTGATTATGCTAATTATTCTCAAATGTGATCGATTGTTAACATATTTGCTTCTTGATCAACGGTTAGTTACCATTTGTTTTTATGCCATGTATCATAAGGAATCTGTATCTCAGTGAATAAGGGCTTTTTGCCAGAAACGCGTTGAGATGTATTCCCAACCTGTATGATCTTTTAAATTATTTTGAAATAAATTGAGGATTTTAATTAATTTTGGGACTCACCAAAATTCTTTTATTATGTCAAGCCGTAAGTCACGGCTACTGGTTGGAGACCCATTACATTGTAAGACGGACTGAGTCATATAAATAGGACACGGTGAGGCTGCTTTTTTGTTTATTTACCTAGTGAAACATGGTGGTGGCAGCATCATGCTATGGGGGTGTTTTTCAGCTGCAGGGTCAGGACGACTGGTTGCAATTGAAGGGAACATGATTGTGGCCAAGTACAGAGATATCCTGGATGAAAACCTCTTCCAGAGTGCTCTGGACCTCAGACTTGACCGAAGGTTCACCTTCCAACAAGACAATGACCCCAAGCACACAGCTAAAATAACAAAGGAGTGGCTTCAGAACAAATCTCTGACCATTCTTGACTGGTCCAACCAGAGCCCTGACCTAAACCCCATTGAGCATCTCTGGAGAGACCTGAAAATGGCTGTCCACCAACGTTCACCATCCAACCTGACGGAACTGGAGAGGATCTGCAAGGAAGAATGGCAGAGGATCCCCAAATCCAGGTGTGAAAAACTTGTTGCATCATTCCCAAGAAGACTCATGGCTGTACTAGCTCAAAAGGGGGTTTCTACTCAATACTGAGCAAAGGGTCTGAATACTTATGACCATGTGATATTTCAGTTTTTCTTTTTTAATAAATTTGCAAAAATTTCTACATTTCTGTTTTTTTCAGTCAAGATGGGGTGCAGAGTGTACTTCAATGAGAAAAGAAAAACTTTTTAGAATTTACCAAATGGCTGCAATGAAACAAAGCGTGAAAAATTTAAAGGCGACTGAATACTTTGCGTACCCACTGTATGTTCGATTAATTCTATATATTTACAATAAGTATGCATTTACCGTGCTTAGTGAAAAATAATGGATCGCTGTATTTACAGTTTAGTCCTTGGCCTTTAGTGATAGGTTCATATGGCTCTATTCTCACATTTATGAAGAATGATGGGAGGGATCAATAGTTCATAGCATGATGGCATATGTAGTGCATGTCACAGTTACTATATTTTAGTACAGGTGATGCACTCAAAATGAGATAGCAAATATTGATCTTCAGTTTAAGCACTTGACCAGATTGCATTTTCCAGCTACTCAGTGACTTAATACTTTTACTGTTTTGCTGCGTTATTACAGTATAATGCACTTCGAACAGGGTAGCCATGAAAAACAAATATGTTCCTGTCCTGTGCTGGATAAGTGGATGATGCTTGGATGGAGGAAGGAGAACCAAGTGCCATTTCCCACCCATGTATTATTTATCAGCACATCAGGCTGCTGTATTAATTATTCATCAAGTCAAAGCTCTGGCTGCTTCTTTCCCTTTCCTACACAAAATGGGGAAATAGTGCCACTTGCAATGTTTGCCACGCTTGTACTTTGGGCAGCCCCAGTTTTCCCGTAGTTGAAGCTACAAAAATTTCATCATGTGCTATTTCTCAGTTAATAACTTGTCTGGAGCCAACCCCTATTGTTAGAATTAATACTACTGCACAGTTATACCAATGATCCGTAGATTAAACATGAATAAGTAATGGATATTTCCCACTACCACTTTCCAATAATTAGTTGTACCATGGCCTTATCCTTTGCTTGCTTACATGTACACGGATAACAGATATATGGGAAATGTCTCATTAACTTGGGGTAATTTAGGTATTTAAACTCAAGAATATACCTATTAGCCTATTATTAAAAAAAAATCACTTTTAGTCTCTAAATAAAGCAATAACCAGTCAATCTAAAACATATTGGAAGGGTTTATTCACATATCAACCTATGGTTGTTGCAATGATTTTCTAAAATTGTGGTAAAACTAATATGCAAATTGCCTTTTCAGAGAAAAAGAGGACTTGAATTCTATAGCGCCACCTTTTGGAAGTGCTATAGGGCTTGTAGGATTGCTGCTTCCAATAAGTGGCGCTATGGAGTTCAAGTCCTCTTTTTTTCTGAAAAGGCAATTTGCATATTAAATTTCCCAGAGGAGCATTGCATGGCAAGTAAGCCTCCTTACCTCAACATGCCAGTGCTGGTATGTCACTCTCCACAAGAAGAAACATTACCCCTTAGACCTCAGTCCAGAGCCTCTCATCTAGCCAAATCAGTTCTCATACTTTGCACTGATGAGGACCAACAGCCTGAAACATCGTGTTTGCAAATTGATATTCTGAATTGGCTTTTATCCTAAGTCATATTGCACGACTTGTTAAAGGGTTGATTGTGACTTGTAGGATTGCTTCTTCCAATAGGTGGCGCTATAGAGTTCAAATCCTCTTTTTGTCTGAAGAGGCAATTTGCATATTAACCCCTTTACCCACCAGGGTGGTTTGCATGTTAATGACCAGGCCAATTTTTACAATTCTGACCACTGTCACTTTATGAGGTAATTTACTCTGAAACGCTTCAACGGATCCCGCTGATTCTGAGAATGTTTTTTCGTGACATATTGTACTTCATGATAGTGGTAAAATGTCTTCGATATCACTTGCGTTTATTTGTGAAAAAATTGGAAATTTGGCAAAAATTTTTAAAATTTCACAATTTTCAAAATTTGAATTTTTATTCCGTTAAATCAGAGAGCTATGTTACACAAAATAGTTAATAAATAACATTTCCCACATGTCTACTTTACATCAGCACAATTTTGGAACCAAAATTTTTTTTTATTAGTGCACTATAAGGGTTAAAAGTTGATCAGCGATTTCTCATTTTTACAACAAAATTTACAAAACCATTTTTTTAGGGACCACATCACATTTGGAATGACTTTGAGGGGCCTTTATGACAGAAAATACCCAAAAATGACACCATTCTAAAAACTGCACCCCTCAAGGTGCTCAAAACCACATTCAAGAAGTTTATTAACCCTTCACGTGCTTCACAGGAATTTTTGGAATGGGGAAGAAAAAAATGAACATTTAACTTTTTTCACAAAAATGTTACTTTAGACACCAATTTTTTATTTTTAAGGGGTAACAGGAAAAAATGAACCCCAAAATTTGTTGTGCAATTACCCCTGAGTACGCAGATACCCCATATGTGGGGAAAAAACCTTGGGCGCACATCAGGGCTCAGAAGGGAAGGAGCGCCATTTAACTTTTTGAATGTAAAATTTGCTTGAGTAATTAGCGGACGCCATGTTGCGTTTGGAGAGCCCCTGATGTGCCTAAACAGTGGAAACCCCCCACAAGTGACACCATTTTGGAAACTAGACCCCTCAGGGAACTTATCTAGATGTGTGGTGAGCATCTTGAACCCCCAGGTGCTTCACAGAAGTTTATAACATGGAGCCGTGAAAATAAAATTTTCACATTTTTCCCACAAAAATGTTTTTCAGCCCCGAGTTGTGCATTTTCATAAGGGTAACAGGAGAAATTGCACCATGAAACTTGTTGTGCAATCTCTCCTGAGTAAGCCGATACCCCATATGTGGGGAAAAACCACTGTTTGGACGCACAGTAGGGTTCGGAAGGGAAGGAGCGCTATTTGACTTTTTGAATGTAAAATTTGCTTGAATAATTAGTGGACGCCATATTGCGTTTGGAGAGCCCCTGATGTGCCTAAACAGTGGAAACCCCCCACAAGTGACACCATTTTGGAAACTAGACCCCTCAGGGAACTTATCTAGATGTGTGGTGAGCATCTTGAACCCTCAGGTGCTTCACAGAAGTTTATAACATGGAGCCGTGAAAATAAAATTTTCACATTTTTCCCACAAAAATGTTTTTCAGCCCCCAGTTGTGCATTTTCATAAGGGTAACAGGAGAAATTGCACCATGCAACTTGTTGTGCAATCTCTGCTGAGTAAGCCGATACTCCATATGTGGGGGAAAACCACTGTTTGGGCGCACGGCAGGGTTCGGAAGGGAAGGAGCGCCATTTGACTTTTTGAATCTAAAATTTGCTTGAATAATTAGCAGACGCCATGTTGCGTTTGGAGAGCCCCTGATGTGCCTAAACAGTGGAAGCCCCCCACAAGTGACACCATTTTGGAAACTAGACCCCTCAGGGAACTTATCTAGATGTGTGGTGAGCATCTTTAACCCCCAGGTGCTTCACAGAAGTTTATAACATGGAGCCGTGAAAATAAAATTTTCAAATTTTTCCCACAAAAATGTTTTTCAGCCCCCAGTTGTGCATTTTCATAAGGGTAACAGGAGAAATTGCACCATGCAACTTGTGCAATCTCTCCTGAGTAAGCTGATACCCCATATGTGGGAGAAAACCACTGTTTGGGTGCACGGCAGGGTTCGGAAAGGAAGGAGCACCATTTGACTTTTTGAATCTAAAATTTGCTTGAATAATTAGCGGACGCCATGTTGCGTTTGGAGAGCCCCTGATGTGCCTAAACAGTGGAAACCCCCCACAAGTGACACCATTTTGGAAACTAGACCCCTCAGGGAACTTATCTAGATGTGTGGTGAGCATCTTTAACCCCCAGGTGCTTCACAGAAGTTTATAACATGGAGCCGTGAAAATAAAATTTTCAAATTTTTCCCACAAAAATGTTTTTCAGCCCCCAGTTTTGCATTTTCATAAGGGTAACGGGAGAAATTGCATCATGCAACTTGTTGTGCAATCTCTCCTGAGTAAGCCGATACCCCATATGTGGGGGAAAACCACTGTTTGGGCGCACGGCAGGATTGGGAAGGGAAGGAGCGCCATTTGACTTTTTGAATGTAAAATTTGCTTGAATAATTAGCGGATGTGCCCATGATGTGCCTAAACAGTGGAAAACCCCCACAAGTTACACCATTTTGGAAACTAGACCCCTGAGGAAAGTTATCTAGATGTGTCGTGAGCACCCTTAACCCCCAGGTGCTTCACAGAAGTTTAGAAAATGAAGCCATGAAAATAAAAAAATCTAACTTTTTCCACAAAAATGATCTTTTTGCCCCAATTTTTTTAGTTTCACAAGGGTAAGAGGAGAAAATGGAACCTAAAAACTGTTGTGCAATTTCTCCTGAGTACACCAATACTGCATATGTGGGGAAAATACACTGTTTGGGCGCACGTCAGGGTTCAGAAGGGAAGGAGCACTGTGTGACTTTTTGAACGCAAAATTGCCTGGAATCAAGAGAGGACACCATGTCGCAATTCGGGAGCCCCTGATGTGCCGAAATAGTGGAAACCCCCCACAAGTGACCCCATTTTGGAAACTAGACCCCTCAAGAATTTTATCAAGGGGTATAGTGTACATTTTGAACCCAAAGGTACGACAGAATTTGATAACATTAGGTCAACATATTGAATAAGTTGTCATTAGTCTTGAGCGCAAGTGCTCGCTACTTGAGTTTGCATCGGGTACTCGGGTATGCACCAAGAATCGCGGGTGCTCGAATGACATGCTCGAGTCCCCACCCCGCATGTTTCACGGTTGTTAGACACCCCAAAAAAAAAAAAGGGGATCACTCGTGCATGGCAGGCGATCCCAGCAACTTTTTTTTGGCTGCGAAGCATATGGGGCAGAGACTCGAGCATGTCACTCGAGCACCTGCGATATTCAGTGCATACCCGAGTACCCGATGCAAACTCAAGTAGCGAGCACTTGCACTCAACACTGGTCGCCATATTGTCATCATTTTTTTTTTCTTTACTTTTGAAAAACCCCAACCCTAGCCCCAACCCTAATACAACCCCAACCCTAACCATAGCCCAACCGTAACCCTAGAGTTTATTTTTTTACACCATTCCTCGCGTGGTATAAGTGATTAGACTACTTTATTCTTCGGGTCGGTGCGACTACAGAGATTCCAGAATCATATGGAGTTTTTAGGACTGACAGCTGTCACACACTAAAAGACGCTTTTTTTGCAAAGACTAGTGTTTGCATTACAATATTTTGAAAGCTATAATTTTTCCATATTTTGGCCGACAGAGTTATGTGATGGCTTGTTTTTTTGCGGGACAAGTTGACGTTTTTATTGGTACCATTTTTGGGCGCATGACGTTTTTTGATCGCTTTCTATTCTGATTTTTGGGAGGCAGAATAAACAAAAATCAACAATTCAGGAATTGTTTTTTTGCGTTTTTTTTTATGCCGTTCCACATGTGGTAAAATTGATAATGCAGCGTTATTCTTCGGGTCAGTGCATTTACAGCGGTATCGCATTTATATAGTTTTTTTTATGTTTTGCTGCTTTTACACAATAAAAACGATTTTCTAGAAAAAATAATTTTTTTGTATCGCTTTATTCTGAGAGCTATAACTTTTTTTTTTCCCGGACAATGGAGCTGTATGGTGGCTTGTTTTTTGCAGGACAAGATGACGTTTTTAGCGGTACCATTTTTATTTACATTCGTCTTTTTCATCGCGTGTTATTCCATTTTTAGTTTGGCGGTATGATGGTAAAGCATTGTTTTTTGCTTCTTCTTTTTTTTTTTTTTACCGTGTTCACTAAAGGGGTTAACTAGTGGGACAGTTTATAGGTCAGGTCGTTCCGGACACGGCGATACCAAATATGTGTACTTTTATTGTTTTTGTTTTTTTTCATAATAAATAAATATTATGGGCTCAATATATTTTTATTTTTGGGGGATTATTTTTTTCTTTTCTTTTTTTATATTTTTACAATTTTTTTTTAATATTTTTTTTCACTTTTCTACTTTTTTTTTTACATTTACACATTGTCGCACTATGGGACTTTCACTTTTTGCAGCCTGATTGGCTGCATGGCATAGAGAGCAGCAGCTCTCTTTGGCATGCAGCCTGTCAGCGCTGCACACAGGGGAAACATTACTTTGGTCGCGCACTGCGCATGACCAAAGGAACGTCCTGCCTCCTGGTGACCCGGATGTTGTCATGACGACATTGGGTCATCATGGCAACATCCGGAAGCCGCCGCAGACATCGCTGGACGCCGGCAGGAGAGGTGAGTATACCGATCACCTCCCCCCTTGCCATAACAATGCCGCGATCGACCTCGATCGCAGCATTGCGGGGGTTAATGTGCCGGGAGCGGTGCGAGACCGCTCGCAGCACATAGCACTGGGTGTCAGCTTTGACAATCAGCTGACACCCGGTGGCCATCACCCCGCACCGCTTGTGTGCGGGTGCGATCGCAGCGCGCGTAATAATACGTAGCTGGTCCATAAGTCCCAGGGCACAGCTACGTACTATTACTGACAAAGTCAGAAAGGGGTTCAATTTCCCAGAGGAGCATTGCACGGCGAATAAGCCTCCTTACCTCAACATTCCAGAGCTGGTATGTCACTCTCCACAAGGAGAAACGTTACCCCTTAGACCTGGCAAAACTAAAGCATTTTTCCCACAATTTCTAAAAATCACATAAAAAACACCACATGACCACAATATATGAATAAACCCTAAGTGAATGTCCACTTATTAACATACTATTTTTGTATAAAATATTTTATGGCAATTAATAGTATAAAATATCTTCAAATCTGCACCACATCTGCATGTAAAACAAGTGGATTTGCAACTCAGTTCTGTTTCACCAGTTATGCTTTGATAACTTTCCTACATTGCCAAATCCACTTTGCTCTGCTTCACCGACTCCACAATGCTGAGTCTCCTCTGCTCCGTTGTGAATTACAACTATGTTACTCCTGTTGCCATAATCTCAATTCTGCTTCATTAGTTCCTGCTTGCTCCTTCTATTTCTGTTCTGCTTGATGACCAAGTGCTATTCCACTTGGATCTCTCTGCTGCACAAACGTCATTTGTCCGTGCTGCATAACTACTGCACATCTTAACCAAGGATTTAAAAGATCCACCTCACTAGTGAGACATAACATTAGCAAAATCTGATTCACAACCTTGATACTGTAATATGCAACAGATATTCCACAAGCAAATCTGTTGCATATTCACAAATGGGAACCTACTTTTAGAATTAAATCTTGGAGACTTATCAATAAAATTCCATCTATTTCTACCAACTTGTCCTTTCCACTGGATGATCTTGCACTTACACATCTTTGGAGTAGTTTGAGGGGTACTACTTACAAATCCCTTCATGTCTTGATACTCCTAACTGGTATTGGTCCTGGATTCAAATCCCACCAAGGACAACATCTGCAAGGAGTTTGTATGTTCTCCCCGTGTTTGTGGGGGTTTCCTCTAGGTTCTCCGGTTTCCTCCCACACTTCAAAAGACATACTGATAGGGAATGTAGATTGTGAGCCCCAAAGGGGACAGTGATGATAATGTCTGTAAAGCGCTGAGGAATTAATGGCGCTATATAAGTGAGTAAAATAAATAAAAGTATTGTCCCACACAGCTGAAGAGTAAGGAGAGCAGGAGGATTTCCATCCCAATGAGTACCTACATAGTTGATATGCCCACTCTTTCATAACCACACTTGGTGAGCTTCCTTTTAAGACTTCTTTGCTTCCCTTTTCTGAACGAACTCACACTATTTGCGCACATTTTTGTCTAGTTTCTTATATGTCCTTCAACTAAGCATCTACTGTATACAGACATTAAATAATGTCTAAGCTCCATGGATTTAGATTTGATATCATAACACAAATATCTTATGAAGAGGGGAGATTTATTGTATCGTTTGGGTAATGTTTAGTGTGGGGGGAGATTTATTGTATTTTCTAACATACAATGTGACACCTCCTCCTCGTTTATCAAGTCTGTTTCTTGCAAATAAGTTGTATCCTTTTAGCCTTTTATTCCAATCATGTGTATCGTCCCACCAAGTTTCAGTGATTCCAATGACATCATATTTCTTTTCCTGCATTAGTAGTTCGAATTCTCCTTGTTTGTTGCCCATGCTTTGTGCATTTGTATAAAAACATTTTAGTTTGTGATTGGTTTCTCTTCCTCCCATATTTTTATTATTTAAATTGTTTTGTCTTTGTTCTTCCTTTCCACTTCCAGTAGCAGAGATCTCAATAGTATTTGTCAGCTGTATGGCTTTTTCTGGCCTTTTGCTTCCCTTCCCACATTGTTCTAGTTTAAAGCTCTCCTGATGAGTGTAGCAAGGCGACTTCCAAATACATGTTTTCCAGTCTTTGTAAGGTGCACCCCATCTCTAGCAAGTAGTCCATCGTATAGGTAATTCATTCCGTGATCCAGAAATCCAAATCCTTGTTGACGGCACCATCGACGTAGCCAGTTGTTCACCTGTAGAATCTTATTCCACATCATTGTTCCATGGCCATCCACTGGGAGGATGGATGAGAAGACCACCTGCGCTCCCAATTCTTTCACTTTCTTGCCTAAGTCTTCAAAGTCACTGCAGATGGTTCCCAGGTCCTTTCTTGCGGTGTCATTTGTCCCCACATGTATTAGCAGGAATGGGTAGTGATCTGTAGGTCTGAAGAGTCTTGATATCCTGTCAGACACATCTTTAATTTTTGCTCCTGGAAGACAGCACATTTCTCTTGAGGTTATGTCTTAGTGTGGGGGAGATTTATTGTATGGCTGGGGTAATATTTAGTGTGTGGGCAGATGTATTGTATGGATGGTGTAATATTTAGTGTGGGGGAGATTTATTGTATGGTTGGGGAAATATTTAGTATGGGGGACATTTATTGTATGGTTGAGGTAATATTTACTGTGGGGGCAGATTTATTGTATTGAGAAAGCAAGCAAAGATGTCTCCAGCAGGACCAGGGTTGTATATATCTTGTTAAAACTTCACTTTTAATTTCAAATTATAAAAGCCAAGGATGAGTTACAGAATGAGCAATATAGCGGCTCTTAGGTACAGCACATTCCAACGCGTTTCGGCTAAACCTTATTCATGGAATAATGTGAGAACTAAGCCTACTAGCTGAAGTTAAATAAAAAACACTTCTTGGTGATTGCTTCAGGTGTTGGACCACAGCCCAGAGGAGAATTAACCCATTATTGGCAGCTAAAATTAACTACAGCAAAAAAGCACAAAAACTACATAAAATTGGACATGAGATAGAATGGAATACAAAATTAGTGGAAATACAAAATGAGTGAGAGATACATGCAGAAACAAAAACAAAAAGATCTTTATGCCGTGGAGCAGTAAAACACATAATAATGATCATAATAATCACTAAGCATCCTTTATGTCTGGTGAGCATGACTGTTTAAACACCATTAGAGTATGAATATAGTTAGTATATGTAGTCCCATTAAAAAAAAAATAAAATATCTTTGAGAAAAAAAAAAAAAAAAAAAAAAAAAAAATTTTTCTTTTTTTCTTTCCCTTTTATGGAAAAAAGATGCAAAAGTCATAAATATAAGCATTGAACAATAAAGCAGTTAAACAGTTAGACATGGTGAGCTGACATACGTTTTCCCTTTCCCTTTCCCCTTGTTTTTTCAGATTTATTGTATGGCTGGGGTAATATTTAGTGTGTGGGCAGATGTATTGTATGGATGGTGTAATATTTAGTGTGGGGGAGATTTATTGTATGGTTGGGGAAATATTTAGTGTGGGGGAGATTTATTGTATGGTTGGGGAAATATTTAGTGTGGGGGAGATTTATTGTATCGTTGAGGTAATATTTACTGTGGGGGCAGATTTATTGTATGGTTGGGGTAATGTTTAGTGTGGGGGGAGATTTATTGTATGGTTGGGGTAATGTTTAGTGTGGGGGGAGATTTATTGTATGGTTGGGGTAATATTTAGTGTGGGGGAGATTTATAGTATGGTTGGGGTAATGTTTAGTGTGGGGGGAGATTTATTGTGTGGTTGCGGTAATATTTAGTGTGGGGGAGATTTATTGTATGGTTGGGGAAATATTTAGTATGGGGGACATTTATTGTATGGTTGAGGTAATATTTACTGTGGGGGCAGATTTATTGTATGGTTGGGGTAATATTTAGTGTGGGGGAGATTTATAGTATGGTTGGGGTAATGTTTAGTGTGGGGGGAGATTTATTGTGTGGTTGCGGTAATATTTAGTGTGAGGGAGATTTATTGTATGGTTGGGGTAATATTTAGTGTGGAGGGAGATTTATTGTATTATTGAGGTAACATTTAGTGTGGGGGAGATTTATTGTATGGTTGAGGTAATATTTAGTGTAGGGGAAGATTTATTGTATGGTTGGGGTTATATTTAGTGCTGGGGCTGATTTATTGTATGGTTTAGGTAATATTTAGTGTGGAGGTTGATTTATTGTATGGTTGGGGTAATATTTAGTGTGGGGGAGATTTATTGTATGGATGGTGTAATATTTTGTGTGGGGCAGATTTATTGTATGGTTTAGGTAATATTTAGTGTGGAGGGAGTTTTATTGTATGGCTGGGGTAATGTTTAATGTGGAGGGAGATTTATTGTATGGTTGGGGTAATATTTAGTGTGGGGGCAGATTTATTGTATGGTTGGGGTAAAATTTAGTCTGGGGGCAGATTTATTGTATGGTTGGAGTAACATTTAGTGTGGGGGAACATTTATTGTATGGATGGTGTAATATTTTGTGTGGGGCAGATTTATTGTATGGTTTAGGTAATATTTAGTGTGGAGGGAGTTTTATTGTATGGCTGGGGTAATGTTTAATGTGGAGGGAGATTTATTGTATGGTTGGGGTAATATTTAGTGTGGGGGCAGATTTATTGTATGGTTGGGGTAAAATTTAGTCTGGGGGCAGATTTATTGTATGGTTGGAGTAACATTTAGTGTGGGGGCAGATTTATTGTATGGTTGGGGTGATATTTAGTGTGGGGGAAGATATATTGTATGGTTGGGGGAATATTTAGTGTGGGGGAGATTTATTGTATGAGGGCAGATTTATTGTATTGCTGGGGGGAGATTTAGCGTGTGGACAGATTTATTGTGTGGTTGGGGGGAGATCTAATGTGGGGAGAGAGGTGGGGGAGATTAAGTGTGGGCGGATGGCTGCAGATACAGCATGGTCTGTGGGGGATTGGTGTGGACACAAAATGGGAACGATAGAGGAGCATACACAATGTGGGGAGCGAAGCAGGGGAATGTATGCAGACAGAGTATGGTGAGTGGGGGAAAGGGTGCAGACCCAGTATGAGGAATTGGGGGAATGTTTGAGGGGTTAAATATATGAGGAGACAGTATGGTTCACAGGGGGGATGTGAGAGGAGACAGTATGAGGAGGAAGGGGGACTATTGAGGGGAATAGTATGGGGAGAAAAGTGTGAGTGGACACAGAATAGAGACTGAGTAGTGTTGGGAGGTAGCATGGGGGGACAGTATAATGGCACAGCCAGGAGGGGACAGTAAGCCAAAGAGGGGGAGTGTGATGAGGGGGTACAGTATAGAGACTGGGCCCTAAAGGGGACACAGTGTGAGAAGACAGTGTGTAGAGGGGGCCCAGTTTGGAAAGGAGGGGGTAGTGTGAAGAGCATGTACCATAAGAGGGAAGGTGGTCATATTTTGTGAGGGAGTATAGTGAGGGGCAATTATTTATTCAGGGCCTCAGCATAGGGCAGATATTTTTATTCAGGAGCATTATAATGACACTGCTATCTTTCAGGGCATCGTGTCGGGATGAGCTGCAGAAGACCGGAGAAGATGGAAGTCTGTAGAGACGAGCTGTGGATGAGAAAAGTCATCATGGCGTCTTGACAAGATGGAGATGAAAAGAAAGAGAACGATTTGAGAGACAATGTAATTTACAAGGTAATAAACCAACCAAGAACACAACAGAGTGTGGGATTAAAAATATGTGATTTTTATTAAATATATATTAAACAAATAACAGCAAATCTATCATATAATCATTAATAGCAAATCTATAGACAAAGTAACAGAAACAGTAAACACATGGCTAGAATCCTCCCCGCTCACCGGAATAAATATATATTAAGCCACTGATTACAATACCAAAAAGTAAGAATATCACAGCCTGTAATATACTCACGGTCAGGATTCAGCTCTGCTTGCAGGTTCCAGCAGTCATCACATGGCCACTTACTTCACTCATACGATTTTCATACTTACGGTCATGTGACGAGTTTTTCTTCCTGCTTCTCTCAGTTTTTCACTGAACACAGAATTAGGGAGAGTAGCTCGTCAGCATGTGACTAAGTGCGCAAATCGCATATGTGCTTGGGAGTGGGGTGCCAAATTGAAATCTTGCCCCGGATGCCAGAAAACCTAGATACACCTCTGCTTTCAAGTAAATTCAGAATAAGCCATCATATGTGTGTACATGAGGAATAACACTATTTCTGAACAATATATGACTTGTATCCTGCATTTTTCATCAGTTTTCCCCTTGGCAGGCTAAATCTTTAATTTGCAATTGCCTTTGAGCTAGTTGGGGGAGACTTTCTGCTATGATGCTTTCTGCACACACAGAACAGGATCCCTGCTTTTCTTTCCTTGGGTAGCACACAGACAGAAGCAACAAAGACATGGAGGAAATTACATGGTAGTATGGATCAGTGTAGCTGTGAATCCAGCTCTGGCATAATCTAATATACTTATTAGAATGATGCAGAGCTATGCTTATATCTTGCTCTGCTTCCTTTTCCATAGACTTTAGTATGCTGTGTAACTTGACACCTCATTGTTCTGATAGTCCTTCTTGGATTGAACTATTTTTTCAGAGTAAAAATTATGGTTTCAAGAGAAGGAAGAAGGGAGAAGTAGCTCATAAATGGAGAAAGATACAAATATAAATGATAGACACTATTGCAAAGATTATTTTATTTGCTTGTACTGTTCACTCATGCAAAGTTTGATGAAACTATAGTGCTTATTAGATTGTTCCACAGCAAGATAGATAGATAGATTGATAGATAGATAGACAGACAGTTAGATACAGTGGAGAAAATAAATATTTGATACACTGCCGATTTTGCAAGTTTTCCCACCTACAAAGAATGTAATTTTTAATTGTAGGTATATTTCAACTGTGAGAGTCAGAATCTTAAAAAAAATCCAGAAAAATCATATTGTTTGATTTTTACATAATTAATTTGCATTTTATTGCATGAAATAAGTATTTGATATATTAGAAAAATAGAACTTAATATTTGATACAGAAACCTTTGTTTGAAATTACAGAAGTCAGACGTTTCCTGTAGTTCTTGACCAAGTTTGCACGCACTGCAGCAGGGATTTTGGCCCACTCCTCCATACAGATCTTCTCCAGATCTTTCAGGTTTCGGGGCTGTCGCTGAGCAACATTGAGTTTCAGCTCCCTCCAAAGATTTTCTATTGCGTTCAGGTCTGGAGACTGGCTAGGCTACTCCAGGACCTTGAAATGCTTTTTACAGAGTCACTCCTTAGTTGCCCTGGCTGTGTGTTTCGGGTCATTGTCATGCTGGAAGACCTAGCCATGACCCATCTTCAATGCTCTTACTGAGGGAAGGAGGTTGTTGGCCAAAATCTCGCCATACATGATCCCAGCCTTCCTACCTTCAATATTGTGAAGTTGTAGCAGTGTCCAAAGAACACCACAAGGCAGGATTCAAGTACGGCACAGCAGACGAGGAGGCAGAAACAAAACACTGGCTTTATTAAGTAAAAAGAGAATATATGCCAGAAGATAAGAATAACAGTTTTTATAACAATTAAATTAATAACTTGAATATAATGAGAAATAGCTGAAACGTGTCACAAACTATACTCCAGCTATGGCAATGACAGTTTAATACAAACAGTATAAATCAGGTTTACAAACTACTCTCGGCTAATTCAATATCTGGCTTTTCTGCTAATCGGGCCATGCTGCTACAGTGTCCTAACTAAAGAAAACTGAGCTACATCCTCACACAGTACAGTACTGGTGTTTCACTCACAACTGTGCAGATCAGGAATAGATAGACAGCAGCTGTTCCTTTCTGATGTAGCTGAGCCAGATGAGTTGCGCTTGAGTTCTTTCTCCTGTATATTTGGTCTCTTTCTCTCTTCTAGTCAGGCAAGTCTGATTCCTCTCTCAATGATAAGGTATGGCTGACACACTGTGTTATCTGTTACTTCAGGTCACCAATCTTCAGGGAAGCTGTTTTGGAGGAGCGATGCAGCTCTTTACTTTTGGACACAGTCCTGACAACCAATCTAGCAATAGTCCAGACTTTATCTTTTTCCCAGAGAACATCAGGTCCTCTTATTGTCTCTCCTTATCAGGACACAGGCAAATGTCCTGTCTGTTACCTCAGACACACCCAAGGTCTCTCTCACTTCCTGGTTCTTCTCCCTTCAACAGCACACACCAAAACAACAGGGGGGAGACGACTAGTCCAAGAGCAATAAAAAGATGGCAGCATGGTCTCTTAAGGTCACAGTCTCATTCAATGTCCAGTAAGGGCTGACCCCCTACACAGTCACCCTGTCTCCTTTGCAGAAAAGCACCCCAAAGTATGATGTTTCCCCCACCATGTTTCATGGTTGGGAAGGTTTTGTTGGGGTTGTACTCATCCTTCTTCTTCCTCCAAACATGGCGAGTGGAGTTAATAAAATGTTCTCTTTTGGACTCATCTGACCACATGACCTTCTTCCATGCCTCCTTTGGATCATACAGAAGGTCATTGGCAAACTTCAAACGGGCCTGGAAATGTGCTGACATGAGCAGGGGGACCTTGCATGCTCTTCAGGATTTTAATCCATGACGGCGCAGTGTGTTACTAATGGTAATGTCTGAGACTGTGTCCTGACCTTTCTCAGAATCATCTTTACCCCATGAGGTGAGATCCTGCATGGAGCCCCAGATTGAGGAAGATTGACAGTCATCTTGTGTTTCTTCCATTTTATAATAATCATGCCAACAGTTGTTGCCCTCTCACCAAGCTGCTTGCCTATTGTTCTGTAGCCCATCCCAGCCTTATGCCGGTCTACAATTTTGTCCCTGGTTTCCTTAGACAGCTCTTGGTCTTGGCCATGGTGGAGAGGTTGGAGTGTGAGTGATTGAGTGTGTGGACAGGTGTCTTTTATACAGGTAACGAGTTCCACAGGTGCAATTAATACAGGTAATGAGTGCAGAGTAGGAGGGCTTCTTAAAGAAAAACTAGCAGGTCTGTGAGAGCCAGAATTCTTGCTGGTTTGTAGGTGATCAAACACTTATTACATGTAATAAAATGCAATTTAATTATTTAAAAATCATACAATGTGATATTCTGTTTTTTTTATTTTTAGATTCTGTCTCTAACAGTTGGAGTGTACCTACGATAAAAATTACAGACCTCTTAATTTTTTGTAGGTTTAAAAACTTGCAAAATCGACAGTAACATAGTAACATAGTTTTTAAGGTTGAAGGAAGACTAAGTCCATCTAGTTCAACCCATAGCCTTACATGTTGATCCAGAGGAAGGCAAAAAAAACCATGCCAAACACCAAGCTCCACATTGGGGAAAAAAATTCTTTCCTGACTCCATACGACAATCAGACTCGTTCCCTGGATCAACGCCCTATCAAGGAATCTATTATATATAACTTGTAATATTATACTTTTCAAGAAAGGCATCCATGCCCTTCTTAAATTTTAGTAGTGAATCACTCATTACAACATCATGCGGCAGAGAGTTCCATAGTCTCACTGCTCTTACAGTAAAGAATCCCCGTCTGTGATTATGATTAAACCTTCTTTCCTCCAGACGTAGAAGATGCCCCTTTGTCCCCGTCTCAGGCCTCAGAGTAAAAAGATCAGTAGAAAGGTCTCTGTACTCTCCCCTCATATACTTGTACATAGTAATAAGATCACCCCTAAGCCTACGTTTTTCCAAACTAAATAACCCCAAGTGTAATAACCTGTCTTGGTATTGCAGACCCCCCAGTCCTCTAATAACTTTGGTCGCTCTTCTCTGCACCCGCTCTAGTTCAGCTATGTCTTTCTTATACACCGGAGATCAGAACTGTACACAGTATTCTAAGTGTGGTCGCAGTAGTGACTTGTATAGAGGTAAAATTATGTTCTCCTCATTAGCATCTATGCCTCTTTTAATGCATCCCATTATTTTATTTGCCTTTGCAGCAGCTGCCTGACACTGGCCACTAAACGTAAGCTTGTCGTCCACCAATACACCCAGGTCTTTTTTCAGTGACAGTTTTGCTTAGTGTTTTATAATTAAGCATATAATTCTACATTTTATTTCCTCTACCCAAGTGCATTACTTTACACTCATTTGCCATTTATTAGCCCAAGCTTCTAGTTTACATAGATCCTCCTGTAATATAAAATTGTCCTCTGTATTGATTACCCTGCAGAGTTTAGTGTCATCTGCAAATATTGAAATACTACTCTGTATACCCCCTACAAGGTCATTAATATGTTAAAAAGAAGCGGGCCCAATACTGACCCCTGTGGTACCCCACTGTTAACTGAGACCCAGTCTGAGTGTGTTCCATTAATAACCACCCTTTGTTTCCTATCACTGAGCCAGTTCTTAACCCACATACATATATTTTCCCCTATCCCCATTGTTCTCATTTTATGTATCAACCTTTTGTGTGGAACCGTATCAAAAGCTTTTGAAAAGTCCATATACACAACATCCACTGCATTTCCTTGGTCCAGTCCGGAACTTGCCTCCTCATAAAAGTTAATCAGATTAGTTTGACAGGAACGGTCCCTCGTAAACCCATGTTGATATTGGGTCATGAGGTTATTCTTCTTCAGATACTCTAGTATATCATCTCTTAGGAAACCCTCCAGGATTTTACCCACAGTAGAGGTTAAGCTTACTGGCCTATAATTTCCAAGTTCGGTTTTTGTCCCCTTTTTGAATATTGGCACCACATTTGCTACGATCATCTCTCAACCGTTGGAAATTTGCCTTCCTGAAGTTTAGTGTCCTTGTAACCCCTCTACTGCACATCTTATTAAAGGTTACATGATAACTTATTATTTTGTGATCACTATTACCCAAGTGACCCCCAACTCGTATATTTGATATGCGGTCTGGCCTGTTGGTTAATATTAGGTCTAGCAGTGCCCCCCTTCTTGTTGGGTCCTGAACCAGTTGTGAAAGGTAATTGTCTCTCAAAGTTGTCAAAAACCTATTACCTTTGCTTGAACTACAGGTTTCTGTCCCCCAATGTATTTCAGGGTAGTTGAAGTCCCCCATAATGACTTCTCCTTGAGTCGCTGCTACATCTATTTGCTTTATGAGGATATTCTCCACTGCTACCATTATTTTTGGAGACTTAGAACAAACCCCTATCAGTAATTTATTATTTTTTACCCCCCCTTTCCATATTGTCAATGGATCTCAGTGTTGCCAGCTGCTCATTTTGATCTAGTACCTGGGCTTCCAAACGCACAACTTGCACACATCTCGCACAGCTGTATGCATCCACGACAGTGTATCAAATACTTATTTTACCCACTGTAGATAGATAGATATAGATAGATATGGACATAGATAGAGCGATAGATAGATATACCTGGCTTCAGTGCGGCACGCGGCTCAGATCATTCAAATGAGCTTCTTAAGGCAGAGAGAGAGCTCTTCAACTCACAAAGAGTCCAGCTGACAGAGGAGTCCCTACTCTCCCAGCATGGAAATTCCCGGCTTCAGTGCGACGCACGGGTCAGCTAATTCAGAATCAAATGAGCTCGCTCTTTACTAATAGAGATCTCTCTCTATTCTCTTTCTCCCCTCTTCCTCTCTCTCATCTTCGCCTACCCGACCGTCTAGTTCAGGTCTCCAGGGAAAAATGCATAACTCCTTCATTGACTTACATTATGTTCAATACTCGAGTCGAGCAGATCCGAGAGTCCGACCTGCTTGATTCAAGCACCGAGCACTTGAGCAGTTTACTGCTCTCTCACCACTAGTAGCTTACTATTATTGCCAGCCCCATGGATATTTTTACATGCTGAGTCTACACTGTCCGAACCTTTTCCAGTGTCGCCATGTGGCTGACATAAGAGTCTCCAATTTATTCATATTGTTTCAAGACTTCTTGCATTCGCCAATAGACGTTTGATGCTATTAGCACATTTATTGCTCCTACTCACCTACTACTTTCCTTGCTAGTCCCAGCCCCCTCCAAATCCTCATTGGTCCCTACAGTCTCCAAATCTCTGCTCTATCTACCCTGTTTCCCCGAAAATAAGACCTAGCATGATTATTCAGGGGTTTTGAGGATTCTCAAAACATAAACCCTACTCCAAAAATAAGCCCTAGTTACTGTTCATTAAAAAAATCAATTTAAAGTGTCCAGGCAGCTATACATGTAAAAAGGTAAAATTAATTGGCAATAGAATACAGCAGGACAGATAGGCCCTTCACCAAGGAAAGCAGACACCCCCAAAGGAATTGCACTCAAAAGATCTCATGAGACCAAAACAATAAAGTGTTGGCAAGTGCTGGGCTGTCACACATAGATCGAGAAGTCTCGCTAGCATCACACCATTCCTGAGTCCATTATATTAGAGCAAACCGCTATACCTGGCTGCAGTGGAACGTGGAAGAGAGCAGCTGGAAGGCCAAGGGACCTGACAACATGTAACCCGCCTGTGTCAGGAGTGACAGCAGTCAATAAACAAGCCATTCAAGGACCATTCACGCCTGGAAATGGAAAACTACATTGAAAATAGAATGGAGAGAAATTAGTGTGGAAACTTTGTGAAGCCTAGCCTGCAAGCGGCTGTGACTCGGGTGAAGAATTCATGGGATAAAATCATTGATAGTTGCGTTTCCAATGTGAATAAGAAATATCCCCACACTGCATTGCTGAATACAGACGTGCACCCACCATTAATATATAATTAATTATTATGCAACCCACCAATACAAATGAAAATTGATAATCCACCACTGTGCCCCTTGGTAACTATAATCCACCACTTTTTCCCAGCCCAATAAATATATAAATATATAAATAAATTAGCCCATGTACATCTTCCCCCAATTCATTACCAGTCATTCTCCTACGTCCTCAATGCTCCTCCAATTAATTATAACTACATACCCTCTGCCCTCCAATTTATTATGTCATGCCCTCTCTTCCTTCCCCCACCCTTAATTCATTATAATATCTTCTCATCCACCCCCCACCCTCAATTTATTATAATATATGTAACGGGTCTGGGAGGCGGAACCTCTGAGCTACTATACAAGGGGGCGGTCCTTGTAAGGGAGCGGGTGGCGACCAGGGAAGACGGGCAGGTAGTCACAGCAGGTGACTGGGACAGTCTCTGAATGAACGGACAGGAGGTCACGGCAAGTGACTGGGGCAGTCTCTGGATGAACGGGCAGGAGGACACGGCAAGTGACCGGGGCAGTCTCTGGGTAAAGGATTGGTACGACCTGTGGCGGCAAATGATAGACGTGAGCTCCCAGGTGAGCAGGCGAGAGTCTCTGGATAATCGGGTGGCCACAGCATGTGACGGCGGAGCCTCCAGGAAGACCAACAGACAGGTAGCAGATGAGCGCTCCCAGGTGAGTGGGCAAGAGTCTCTGGAATAGCAGGTGGTCACAGCACGTGACGGCGGAGCCTCCAGGTAGGCAAGCAGGCAGGTAGCGGAGGAGCGCTCCCAGGTGAGCGGGCAGGAGTCTCTGGAATAGCAGGTGGTCACAGCACGTGACGGCGGAGCCTCCAGGAAGGCTAGCAGGCAGGTAGCAGATGTGCGCTCCCAGGTGAGCGGGCAGGAGTCTCTGGAATAGCAGGTGGTCACAGCAAGTGACGGCAGAGCCTCCAGGAAGGCTAGCAGGCAGGTAGCAGATGTGCGCTCCCAGGTGAGCGGCCAAGCTGGTCCATAGACAGACTGACAGGAGTAGGAAGGCAGACCGTCGGACCTCAGGCTAGCAAGCAGGTAGCAGGAATATCAGGCAGGAAACAGACAGCAAACTGGCAGGACTCTGGCAGGAATCAGGCAGGTAACTGGCAACGGGACCTGAGGGCTGAAGCAGAGTAGTGAACAGTGCAACAACATTGCTCGGGCACCTCCATTTTGGAGGAGGTGCCTTATATATGGTGAAGTCCTCCAGCCATTGGCCGGGGACTCCTTAGGACGGCGTGCGCGGCCCCTTTAAGAGGGAGGGAGCGCGCGCGCGCGCGCCCTATGCACAGTGGCCGGGAAGGAGCGCGCGCTGCCAGCAGAGCGGGAGGAGGACGCCGGGCTCGGAGCAGAGAGGTGAGGGGAACAGTGTCCCTGCCTAGCAGAGGGCAGGGACGCCGACGCTACAGTACCCCCCCCTTTAGGCCCCCCCTTTTTTAGGCCAGACAGAAATTTAGCTAGGATGAGAGGGGCATGGATGTTCTCCCGGGGCTCCCACGTTCTCTCTTCAGGACCAAACCCCTTCCAATCTACTAGAAAAAGGTCTTAACTCTTACCCTTTTGGTGGCCAGAATGTTCTCTACCTCAAATTCGTTTTCAGCGGAAACCGGAGCAGGAGGCGTGCCTGTAGACTTGGAAAAAGAGTTAAGTACCACAGGTTTGAGGAGAGATACATGGAAGGAGTTAGGGATCCGCAAGTTGGCCGGGAGTTTCAATTTATAGGCCACCGGG
This sequence comes from Phyllobates terribilis, assembly GCF_046119375.1. Classification (NCBI taxonomy): domain Eukaryota; kingdom Metazoa; phylum Chordata; class Amphibia; order Anura; family Dendrobatidae; genus Phyllobates; species Phyllobates terribilis. The sequence goes on from NW_027362762.1 coordinate 857,903,678, forward strand.
TTGATCTGACTGATGACCTCCAGAGGACCGATGAACCGAGGCCCTAACTTATAGGAAGGAATCTTGAGCCGGACATACTTGGACGAGAGCCAGACCTTATCCCCTGGACGGAATTGAGGAGGATCCAGACGTTTTTTGTCGGCATGTCTTTTCATACGCTCAGATGACAGAAGGAGTGCGGACCGGGTACTCTCCCATGTGGAGGAAAATTTGTTAACAAGAGATTCCGCAGCCGGATTGTCCACCGAGGTGGAGACGGGAAACGGGATCCGAGGATGCTGACCGAAGACTACAAAAAACGGGGATTTGGAGGAAGATTCGCTCTCGTGATTGTTGTACGAGAATTCGGCCCATGGCAGGAGATCCACCCAGTCAGAATGGTGGGCATTAACAAAGTGCCGGAGGTAACAGGTCAGGATCTGATTGATCCGCTCCACTTGACCATTAGACTGTGGATGGTAAGCGGAGGAGAAGTCCAGGGTGACGTCTAGCAATTTACAAGTGGCTCTCCAGAAACGAGAAGTGAACTGTACCCCACGATCCGACACGATGTGACAGGGCAGGCCATGAAGACGGAAGATGTGGCGGATAAAGTCTTTAGCCAGCTCGGGTGCAGACGGGAGGCCTGGCAGGGGAATGAAGTGAGCCATCTTGGAAAAGCGGTCAGCGACCACCCAAATGACCGTACAACCGGCAGAGACGGGAAGATCAGTTATGAAGTCCATCGCTATATGCTGCCAGGGGGCAGCAGGTACTGGCAGAGGAAGAAGGCGACCGGCTGGCAGGTGTCTCGGAACTTTGTTGCGGGTACAGGACACACAGGCAGAAACAAAGTCTATTACATCCTTGCGCAGGTTAGGCCACCAGTAGTGCCGGGAAATAAGCTGGAGGGTCTTTTTCTGACCGGCGTGGCCAGCTAGTTTAGACGAATGACCCCAGTGTAGGATCTTCTCCCGATCAGGTACCGATACGAACGTCTTACCGGGAGGGAGACGATTTAGACTCACGGGAGCCACCTGCATTACTCTGGCGGGATCGATGATATGTTTTGGTTCTTCCTCGAGATCAGATACCAGAAAGGATCGGGACAAGGCGTCTGCTTTGATGTTCTTGTCAGCCGGGCGAAAATGTAGAACAAAATCAAAGCGAGCAAAAAACAAGGACCACCGGGCTTGGCGCGGATTAAGTCTCTGGGCATGCTGGAGATAAGCCAAGTTCTTGTGGTCAGTGTAAATTATTACCGGATGAAGAGCCCCCTCGAGTAGGTAACGCCACTCCTCCAATGCCAGCTTGATGGCCAATAACTCTCGGTCTCCTATGGAATAATTGCGCTCAGAAGAGGAGAAGAGTTTGGAGAAGAAGCCGCAAGTTACCATCCTCCCGGAAGAAGATTTTTGAGTAAGTACAGCTCCGGCTCCAGAGGAGGAGGCGTCAACCTCCAGAAAGAACTGCTTGTTGCCGTCCGGACGATGCAGCACCGGGGCGGAAGAGAAGGCCTGTTTTAAGGAAAGAAAGGCCTCCTCTGCTTCGGGCGGCCACTCTTTGGGATGAGTACCCTTACGGGTGAGCGCGGAAATTGGGGCAGTCCGGGAAGAGAAGTGCGGTATAAAGAGGCGGTAGTAGTTGGCGAAGCCCAGAAACCGCTGAATGGCCTTCAACCCCTCCGGTCGGGGCCATTTCTCGATGGCAGACAGTTTCTCTGGATCCATTCGTAGGCCGGTCTGAGAAATAATGTAGCCCAAAAACGGAAGCGAGGTCTGCTCAAAGAGGCACTTCTCATATTTAGCGAAGAGGTGGTTCTGCCTGAGCCTGAGCAGGACCTGACGAACGTCCCTCCGGTGAGTCTGGAGATCCGGAGAGAAGACCAAGATGTCGTCCAGGTACACCACAACGCAGGAGTAGAGAAGGTCCCGGAAGATGTCATTGACCAACTCTTGAAAGACGGCAGGAGCGTTACAGAGACCAAAGGGCATTACTAGATATTCATAGTGGCCGTCCCGGGTGTTGAATGCAGTCTTCCATTCATCCCCTTGACGGATACGGACCAGGTTGTACGCCCCACGGAGGTCCAGTTTGGTGAAGACTCTAGCCCCCCTCAGGCGATCAAATAATTCTGGAATGAGCGGAAGGGGGTACTTATTCTTCACCGTGATCTGGTTAAGGCCTCTATAGTCTATACAGGGACGGAGAGAGCCGTCCTTCTTTTTTACGAAGAAGAAGCCTGCTCCCGCCGGGGAGGTAGATTTCCGGATGAATCCCCTGGCCAAATTCTCCTCAATATATTCGGACATCGACCGGGTCTCAGCAGCGGACAATGGGTAAATACGCCCACGGGGAGGAGTAGTACCGGGTAACAGGTCGATAGGACAGTCGTATGGTCTATGAGGGGGTAATGTCTCTGCCTCCTTTTTATTAAAGACATCAGCAAATGACCAATAGGGAATCGGAAGTCCAGGTAGATTAGTTGGGGTAGGAGAAGGACGGACGGGATGAACAGGAACCAAACAAGTCTTATGACAGTCCTGTCCCCAGCGAAGGACTTCTCCGGTCTGCCAGTCAAGCACGGGTGCATGTCTCTGGAGCCAAGGTAGACCTATTAAGAGGGCGTGAGAGAGTCCAGGCAGAACATGAAAAGAGATGCTCTCAGAATGCAGCATTCCCACCTGCAGAGTTACGGATTCGGTGATGAGTTGGATGGGACGTGGTAAGAGGCCCCCATCCACAGCAGCGACAGATAATGGTACAGCCAGAGGTTTGGTGGGAATGCGGTATTTTTCTACCAGGGACTGTGAGATAAGATTCCCGGCCGCTCCAGAGTCAAGTTGGGCTAGTTCGAAATAACGATTCTCCCCGCAGATAATAGAGACTGACAGTAGCAGAGATGGAGAGGATTTATTCTTGTCTAGGTTGACCTCTCTGAGCGAACCTAGACACAGGCGTTTCCCGACCTCTCCGGGCAGGTACGGATCCGGTGCTCCTTACTGCCACAGTAGAAGCAGCTCCCTTCGGCACGGCGTAAGTCCTGACGGGTTTTGACCATCTTGGTCTGGTCGACCTGCATAGGCTCAGGAGAGTGTACCTGGGGAGAGACGGATTTCTGAAAAGTAGGAGCTAGACGTGGAAACCTCCTCTCACGGGTGACCTCTTTGGCACGCTCCTGGAACCGTAGGTCAATCCGGGTGGCAAGAGTTATTAGGTCATCGAGAGTGGTAGGAATGTCCTGACCGGCAAGTTCATCTTTAATACGGCCGGACAGACCCTCCCAGAAGACGGATACCAGAGCGTCGTTATCCCAGGCCAGCTCCGAGGCAAGGGTACGGAACCGTATGGCATATTGGCCCACGGTGAGACTTCCCTGACGGAGGCGTAGCAGAGATGATGCGGATGAGGTCTTCCGTCCGGGTTCGTCGAAGACTTTCCGGAAAGCCATGAGAAAGGTAGGCAAGTCGGACACCAGGGGGTCTCCTCTCTCCCATAGAGGATTTAGCCAGGCCAGGGCCTCCCCGGTGAGATGGGACATGATGAAGGCAATTTTGGCCCGGTCGGAGTTAAACTGGTGGGACAGGAGTTCAAAGTGCAGGGTGCACTGATTTATGAAGCCCCGAGCCTGGGCGGAGTCGCCTCCGAAGCGAGGAGGTGAAGAAAGCCGGGGTCCGGGGTAGGATACCATGGTATTGGTGGGCAGCGGAGCTGCCGGATTGCGAGTCATGGCACTGGCGGTGGTTGCTGGTGGAGCAGTCAGAGTGTCCAGGTGAGAATTGACATTCCGCAGGTGACCCAGGATGGACTCCTGTTGGGACCTCTGACGGGACAGTTCATGACAGAGGTCCGAGAGCGAGGGAGCTTGGGTGCCACCGGGTTCCTTGGCCCGAGCAAACTGTAACGGGTCTGGGAGGCGGAACCTCTGAGCTACTATACAAGGGGGCGGTCCTTGTAAGGGAGCGGGTGGCGACCAGGGTAGACGGGCAGGTAGTCACAGCAGGTGACTGGGACAGTCTCTGAATGAACGGACAGGAGGTCACGGCAAGTGACCGGGGCAGTCTCTGGATGAACGTGCAGGAGGTCACAGCAAGTGACCGGGGCAGTCTCTGGATGAACGGGCAGGAGGTCACGGCAAGTGACTGGGGCAGTCTCTGGATGAACGGGCAGGAGGACACGGCAAGTGACCGGGGCAGTCTCTGGGTAAAGGATTGGTACGACCTGTGGCGGCAGATGATAGACGTGAGCTCCCAGGTGAGCAGGCGAGAGTCTCTGGATAATCGGGTGGCCACAGCATGTGACGGCGGAGCCTCCAGGAAGACCAACAGACAGGTAGCAGATGAGCGCTCCCAGGTGAGCGGGCAAGAGTCTCTGGAATAGCAGGTGGTCACAGCACGTGACGGCGGAGCCTCCAGGTAGGCAAGCAGGCAGGTAGCGGAGGAGCGCTCCCAGGTGAGCGGGCAGGAGTCTCTGGAATAGCAGGTGGTCACAGCACGTGACGGCGGAGCCTCCAGGAAGGCTAGCAGGCAGGTAGCAGATGTGCGCTCCCAGGTGAGCGGGCAGGAGTCTCTGGAATAGCAGGTGGTCACAGCACGTGACGGCAGAGCCTCCAGGAAGGCTAGCAGGCAGGTAGCAGATGTGCGCTCCCAGGTGAGCGGCCAAGCTGGTCCATAGACAGACTGACAGGAGTAGGAAGGCAGACCGTCGGACCTCAGGCTAGCAAGCAGGTAGCAGGAATATCAGGCAGGAAACAGACAGCAAACTGGCAGGACTCTGACAGGAATCAGGCAGGTAAATGGCAACTGGACCTGAAGGCTGAAGCAGAGTAGTGAACAGTGCAACAACATTGCTCGGGCACCTCCATTTTGGAGGAGGTGCCTTATATATGGTGAAGTCCTCCGGCCATTGGCCGGGGACTCCTTAGGATGGCGCGCGAGGCCCCTTTAAGAGGGAGGGAGCGCGCGCGCGCCCTAAGCACAGTGGCCGGGAAGGAGGGCGCGCTGCCAGCAGAGTGGGAGGAGGACGCCGGGCTCGGAGCAGAGAGGTGAGGGGAACAGCATCCCTGCCTAGCAGAGGGCAGGGACGCCGACGCTACAATATAATCTCCTCTCTTTCTTTCCATACTCTCTAACTATAATTTCCTCTCTCCAAACCCCATTTCATTCATTTTATTGGAAAATGAAAATTTATACTTACCTTTCCATACGATTTCCCGCGTCATCGCGTCATCGCCAGCGGAGGCGTGTCAAAGAAAAGGCGTGGGCGCGCCCCTGGAGCTTTGCTGCCATTCTGTATTGCGAGTAGCAGAGCTTCAGAAAGGCTCCCTGCCCAGAGATATGTGTCACCGATGATGGTACAGAAAAGAACCTTGGGTCCTGGGTGGAATAATCCGCCTATGGATACTGGATAGATAATAGACAATGGTGATTAGAGATATATAAATATATTCATGGGTAGAGGGATAGATAGATGGACAGACTTGACAAAGTTTTGGCTTTGACAAAACTTTATTGATTCAGTTATGTATGTTTTACATGTGTTTTTAGTGCATTTCCGCAGTGGAAATATACTAAAATGCATATGTGTTTTACCTGCAGATTTTCCACATCTAATGAAATTCTGTGGGGAAAATCTGCACATAAAACTAAACGTTCCTGCAAGAGAAATTGACCTGTTGCGGATTTCAAAAATGTACTACAGGTCAGTTTACGCTGCACAGTGCACAGAGGGCATGAGATTTCTATAAATCCCATCCAGTTTGCTAGAACTGTAGGATGCTGCGTTTTTGGCATATTGAAAATACTCAGCGTCAAAAACTCATCATGGGATTTTAATCTGATAGAGCAAAGTTATATTTATCACTGCTCTTGGATCTATTAGTTAATACCAGTGAACATTTCTTCAGGATATAATTTTTCCAGAGATAATAGCTTCAAAAAACAGTTGACCTGGAAATTTCTCCTCTCCATCATTGGGTAAATGTTATCTCTCATACAAAAAAATCTCCTCATATACACGTAGGTTTTTAACACTGAGTTATAGGAATAAAATATTAATGGAAAATTGTAATATTATCTTATTCTCTGATGACTTTTAGTAAAATTTAAAATACTAATTAAAAAGAATCTTAAAACTAGATACACATTTCGAGAATGTGACGCAGTCAAAGCTGCCAACATGCAGTTTTGCCAGAAATCGTCACATTTTTTTTCAAATTCATTGCTTGGTTGTTTAATTTTGTGTGTAAACAGCCTTAGGGTATGTGGTCACAATGTCTTTTTCAAGCAGATTCTACTTGGAAACTGCCTGAAAAAGCACCGAAAAACTGTCATAAAAAGTGAACATAAAGCACAGCAATATGAAAACAGCATTGCTGTGCACATGTTCAATTTATTGTTACTCCTTTAAATCACTTCAGGTTTGGGAAACTGTAAAGCGGTAAAAAGAAGTAGAATGTTCATTTGTCAGGCAGCTTCCACTAGAAAGTCGCTCACTAGTTATAGCTTATGAATAACAGAAAAACGACGCTGCAAAGACAACAGAAAATCCACAAGCGAACCAGCTTCATGAAATAGACCACCATTGCCTAGGACAGTGATGACGAACCTTTTATGGACCGAGTGCCCAAACTGCAATCCAAAACCCACTTATTTATTGCCAAGTGCCAACTCGGCAAATTAACCTGAATACTGAGGTTTTAGTTTAGAAAAAAACAACTCATACAAAGAGCAGACAAGGGTAGCATAGAGCAGCCACAGGAAGGAGCAGGGGTATGAAACTGCAGAAATAAAGAATGTGCTCACCCCCATCTTGGTATATGCCCCCATCCTAGTGATGCACCCCAGGGGGTCTGGTTGACACAGTGGTAGCAATACCATGTCTGAGTGCAGGCAGGAGTTTCCTGGTCAGGAGTGCTTTACATGCATCACCTCCTGCCCTAGGCCAGGAAGGGGAGGATCCTGCCCTTTATAAACTGGATCTGGGGCGGGGTTAGGGAGTAGTTCCAGAGACAGGGACAGAGCAGCAATGCAAGGAGCCCTCTAGGCAAGACAGGAGCAGAGAGCCACGGACGGGAGCAATTAGAGCTCGTCCTGGCTGGAGACACCACGAACCGGACACCGGAGTCCGAGGCTGTGGGGACTATACGCCCAGCAGCAGAAACCACACGGCAGGGGATTTCAGGTCCTCTGGCCATAGGAAGCCCGGAGGCTCAGCCACACAAAGGGGACCAGTATCGCCACAGAGGAGCGAGGAATACCAAGGGCCCAAGTCGCCAGCCATACGGGTGAGCACCACACGGTACACTCAGGGACGTGGGCTACCACACGACTACAGCAGGGTAGCCAAAAAGAGTACAGTCAGAACGGCAGGCCTACAACTTCACCTGGCCAGCGGAACTCTTACTTAGCTCTCAGACCGGCCAGGCCTCCACTGCTAGCCTGTACTCCCAGCGGGACCTTAATAAATGCCATCAGTAAAGGCCCTGAACTGCACTGCCAAGACTCTGAGTCGTTACTACTGCTCCCGTGCACAACCACCACCATCATTCACCTGCGCTGCCCTGAAGCTACACTCTTCCTGTGGGGAGTTATACTACACTTGCTGCGCATATCACCAGCTTCAGTGGAATGCTAAGCAGCGGCGGTTCTCCATAACCGCAATCCACAGGTGGCGTAGTCGGACTATATAAACCTATACACATAGACTGCCACTGGTTTGACCGCCCTGGGTCACGGACCGGGTCGCCGCCACAGTGACTACAACCCCAGCATCCAACAAGGCCCAGTTCCGGGTTCCCCCGCACTGCCCAGGGGACGCGTCAACTTTGGCGTAGTCGGCAGGATTACGTGCCCGCTACCACCGGGTACTGCGCGCCTTCACAGACTGTGTCGCATACCGTGGTGAAGATTTCCCGCCATCTGCTGCCGTTTTCCCGCCATCTTCCGCCATTTTCGGGTCGCCGCACTGGAAGAAGAGGGGTGAAACCGCTGAAAATGCGCGAACTCCAAAGCCCCCCCCCCATGCACTGACGCAGCGCCAGGTCCTGGAAGGAGCCACAGCGCGCGCTGACGCCAGACGCGTGCGACGCCAGGTCCTACAAGGAGACCATCACCTGTGGAACTGCGGCCTACGGAGGAAAGGAGAAGGAAGGTAGGCCACGGTTCACTAGAGGGGAAGAAGATGCCAGATATGGAGGGAACTTCTACCGCCAGCGCGGCCGCTGCCGCAGTGATGCCATTCACAATGCCCTATATCCCAGGAGCGGCGGGGCTGCCCCAGTACTCAGGGGAGTCGCACACCCTGAGTGACTTCAAAGAGAGACTAAATAGCCTGTTCAAAGTATACCCCGTCCGAGGAGCAGAAAGTGAGCATCCTGATAGGCCAGTTGATCGGCGCAGCCCAAAGGGAAGTGAAATCCTGGTCAGTCAGAGAGAAGGGGACTGTAAAGGAGATACTGGCCCGTCTAAAGGACACTTTCGACACCCACACCACTGCAGAGATCAAAATGAAATTTTATGAGTGCAAACAACGGGCACAGGACAGTATACGGGACTATGCTTTGAACTTACAGGAGGCGCTGAGAGCAATTAGGCAGGTGGACCCTGACAGTGTACGTAATGAAAATAGACTGTTAACAGAGCAGTTTATTGACGGTCTACTGTCCAGCGCCCACCGAACCCAATTGCGCATAATGGCCCTTCAGAACCCTGACTTACACTTTGCCCAATTTAAGGACAGAGCCATCCGGGTGCTCCGAGAACCAGCACCAGGTAGCGCCACAGCTCACACGCGCCCAGCTATCACTTACCACCAGGCCCCCTCGTCTGCAGAGCCTGTAGGAACTGAGGCACAGGCTCTGGACAATGCCCCATCTGCAGACCTACACCATCAGGTCCAAGAACTAACTAAAAGTGTAGCCGCGCTAACCAGAACTGTACAGTCTTTGCAGATTTCTCACCAAGGAAAGATCCAGCTGGCTTCCAGCCCGGAGGACGTCCCGTGGCACCGTCAGAAGAGGATTCCACCATCGAGAGGGAGGAAAAGCGACCGCTACGACCAGGACGGACAACCCATCTGCCGCCGCTGCAACCAGCCAGGACATTATGCAAGGTACTGTCATTTAAACGGGCAAAACCTGGGGCAGAGGGCCAACCCCCAGGAATAAGACCACCAGGCCCACCAAGCTGGCGAGACAAATATGTGGGAGGACGACCGGTCCTACCTGTCGTGCTGGATGGCTTTCCAATGAGCGCGTTGCTGGACACTGGATCCCAGGTGACCACCATCCCCTACATTCTTTTTAAGCGGTACTGGAATGACTCTGATATTACCCGCCGTCCAGACGAACATTTATGCATTTATGCCAGCAATGGTCAACCCGTGCCTCAGGTGGGGTTCAAGGAAGTGACCATAAAAGTTGTTAAAGTCGAGCTGCCAGCACAAGGACTGATAATTGTTGACATTGATCGCCGTGAAAGTCATCCCATGATAACTTTAGGCACTAATGTTATTGAAAATTGTCTTGCAGAGATAATTGTCTTATTGCAGCAGGTTGCGGAAACCGCCAGTTCCAGCCAGCAACGGGTTCTACAAAGGGAGAGCAGAGCCCTGATGAAAAGGCAACAGGTAGAACTATCTGGTGGTGAAATTGGTAATGTGAGGATGAGTGACCCATTCCCTATCGCCATGCCCCCAAAAAGTGAAATGATGATTTGGTGCCGGGCAGCTATAGGCCTAAGGGGTAGAGATTACCAAGCCATGGTGGAACCCGTCTACTCAGACAGTAGGCCCACCATTTTGACAGCCCGGGGGGTGGTTGATGTCCGCCATGGGATGGTACCCGTCCGCATCCTGAACATTGGGGAAAGAGAGGTCCATTTACCCCGCTATGCCACCCTAGCCAAACTGTTCACCGTCAACCAAGACTCTGTAAAAGCAGTGGAACCCTTGCCTCCATCTCAACCCGAGGAGGATAACAGCTCCAAGAAACAAATGGAGGACTGGTGTCAGAGGCTGCATGTAGGTACTGACTCCACTCCCCCACACCAAAAACAGGGAGTCTACCGGGTGGTTCAGGAGTACCAAAGAGTCTTTAGCAAACTTGACTTTGGGCGAGTAAAGGGGGTAGAACACCATATCCCCACGGGAGACCATCCACCCATGAAGGAAAGGTACCGGCCTTTTCCCCCTGCACACTACCAAAATGCCAAGGGAATGTTACGAGAAATGAAGGAGGCTGGGATAATAAGAGAGAGCTGTAGCCCCTAGGCGGCTCCACTAGTTCTTGTAAAGAAGAAAGATGGCACCATGAGAATGTGTGTAGATTACAGGAAGGTCAACCACATAACACACAAAGATGCGTACCCGTTACCTAGAATAGAAGAGTCCTTAGCTGCATTAAAAACTGCTAACTTCTTTTCCACTTTGGACCTTACTAGCGGGTACTGGCAGGTTCCTGTAGCAGAGGTGGACAAGGAAAAGACTGCATTTACCACTCCGATGGGCCTCAGCGAAATTAACTGTATGCCGTTCGGACTCTGCAACGCCCCAGGGACCTTCCAGCAGCTGATGGAGTGCTGTTTGAGACATCGGAATTTCGAGATGGTCCTGCTATACCTGGACGATGTCATCGTGTATTCCAAAACGTACGAGGATCATCTGAAGCACCTGGCAGAAGTGTTTTGACGCCCTGGCAGGCTTTGATCTAAAGGTGAAGCCTTCAAAATGCCATCTACTGAAACCAAAGGTACAGTACCTGGGACATGTGGTGAGTGCTGACGGAGTGGCTCCCGACCCTGATAAAACTACAGTGATTAAGGACTGGCCGAGACCCTCCAGCATAAAGGAAGTGCGGCAGTTCCTCGGGTTGGTAGTCTACTACCGAAGATTCATCCCCGGTTTCACCAAAATGGCAGCTCCTATGCAGGACCTCCTGATAGGCCAGTCCAGGAAGGCCAAAAACCAGAAGCCGCTCTTCAAATGGGACAAGCTGGAGGATGAGTCTTTTCGCCAGCTGAAGATGGCCCTCACGGGGGATGAAATTCTGGCGTACCCTGATTACGGCCAGCCTTTTATTCTCCACACGGACGCGAGCAACATCGGGCTAGGGGCGGTGCTGTCCCAGATCCAACAGGGCAGAGAACGGGTAATCGCTTATGCCAGCAGGAAGCTCCGGCCTACAGAGCAAAACCCTGAAAATTATAGCTCCTTCAAGCTAGAGTTCCTGGCAGTGGTGTGGGCAGTTACAGAACGCTTTAAACATTACCTTGCCTCTTCCAAGTTCACCGTGTATACAGACAACAACCCGTTGACACACCTGGACACTGCAAAACTTGGTGCCCTGGAGCAGAGATGGATGGCCCGTCTATCAAACTATGAATTCACCATTAAGTACCGGGCTGGGCGCAAGAATGCCAACGCAGACGCGCTGTCCAGAATGCCCCACTTGCTGGACTGGGGGGGGGGATCCGGAGGAGCTAGAAGAGATAGAGATCCCTGCCTTCCACCGTCATGGGATCACTCAGTGCTCCCACTGCGTGAAGGACAAACACTCTGCCGCCACATTTAATCCCTTGCCCCATCACGGCAGGGCAGAGATGCAAGACAGTGACCCGGCCATCCGTCTGGCGAAGGAGTTACTGACACAGGCTGATGCCAGCCTTGATCCAGATGCCCCGGAGGAGGCCAAACAGCTGTGGAAGGAAAAGAGCAAGCTGTTCGTCTATGGAGGGAAGCTGTGTCGGAGAAATGTCAATTCCCGGACACAAGAGCTGGTCTGGCAGGTGGTGGTCCCAAGACGGGACGCGGCTATGGTCTTGGAAGCGTACCACGATGGAGCGGATACTTCGGATGGAAAAAGCTGGAGGTCCTGCTGCGTGAACGGTTCTATTGGGTTGGCATGAGAGGAGCCATTGAGAGGTGATGTCGGGACTGCGGCCCATGCAACCTGAGGAGAAAAGACCGTACCAGCCAGAGGGCTCCCCTGCAGCCCATCGTCACCAAGCAGCCACTTGAACTGGTAGCCCTGGACCATGTGAAGCTATCTCCAAGCAGGTCAGGCTACGTCTACGCGCTCACCATCATAGACCACTACTCCAGGTTCCTGGTGGTAGTGCCGGTCAAGGACCAAACTGCTCAAACAGTGGCCAAAGTGTTCCAGCAGCATTTCTGCCATCCACACGGGTACCCGGAACGTGTGCTGACTGATCAAGGTCCAGCCTTCGAATCGGAGGTCTTTCAGGAATTCTGCAACCTGTATGGCTGCAAGAAGATAAGGACAATGCCCTATCACCCCCAAACCAACGGGCTGTGTGAAAAGATGAACCAGGCAGTGATAGACCTGCTGAAGACGTTGCCCCTGGAAGACCGCAGTCTGTGGCCTGAAAAGTTGCCGGACCTAGTGGACCTGTGCAACCACATCCCGGTGAATTCCACCAACTGCACGCCTGCTTACCTGATGAGAGCAAGGCCTGGTAAACTGCCCATTGACCTGGATATGGGAGTCCTGACACCAGAGGACGCCTCACCAGATGCAGACTGGGATACTGAACGACAACAGCAGTACCGCAAAGTACAGGAAAGTGTTGAGAGGAGTCTGTCTCAAGCAAGACAAAGGCAAGAGAGGGCCTACAATCAACATGCACCTGCTGTTCCCCTGGCACCTGGAGAGCAAGTCCTAAAGACAAAAAGGCGGCTCCATAAGTTGGATGACCAGTGGGAGAAAGAACCGTACACCGTACTACCATCAAGTTACGAAAACCCTAAGGTGTACCTTATAAGTAAGGATGGAGGGGAGACGACAGCAACAGTCTCCAGAGACCACCAGAAGAAATGTCCCGAGCATCTGCAAAGTGCTGAAGAAGACCAAGATAGCCCTCAACCCGCAGAGGAAAGGGAAGAGATGGTCAGTACAGTACTCTGAGAATTTCCCCGGTCCTGGACACAAGTAAATAATGCCATTGTAGTGCCCGTCCTTACATTTCTCCAGCCAACCCCTCAAGAGCCTACAGAGGATTCAGTAGAGTTGGAAGAGCAATTGGCCCCGGAGGCAGAAGATTCCTCGACAGCAGACCAGGAGAATCAACCGTCTGCTAGTAGCGAACCTGTCGTGCCCATGGTAAGTCAAAGGACACGTAGGAAGCTGCCCAACCTACCAGTAACACATTAAAATACCTGTAGTGCAGACACTAGTGAGCCCACTACACAAGGGGTAGAAACGAGGGACCCAGAAAGGACACAAGCAGGCAGTGTGCTGCGTAGGTCCACCAGGAGCACTAGGGGTCAAATACCCTCCCGCTGGAGAATTTAAATGTGATATATATACCTGTGTATTGCCACTGTTGAAATGTTCAATGTTTGTTGCCTGAGTACTAATTGTGTTATTCTAGTTACCCGACAGGGTTCATGGACTGGCAGGTTATGGACAATGAATATCCGGAACTGTACCTTGTAAATAGTTGCACCTGTAAAGTGCCCCTTTTGTGCCAGACCACAGAACAAAAACCCGTGGAGGTGGCTGAAGACGTGGTCCAACTCCGGATCATCAATGCCCTGTAGCCACCCTAGGGCCTACGTTGAGGGTTTGGGACGGGTCCCTCAAAGTGCACCTTGTTGGGTGAAAGTAACACCTGGTTACGGATGATACCGTGACCTTAAGGACTAAACTGCCTGTACATATGTTAATATGTTGATGTTATTGCTTATTACCTGTATGTCTTATAGAATGTGTTTAGTCCTGGAGTACTAAAATTTACTAGGGGGGAGTGTGGCACCCCAGGGGGTCTGGTTGCCACAGTGGTAGCCATACCATGTCTGAGAGCAGGCAGGAGTTTCCTGGTCAGGAGTGCTTTACATGCATCACCTCCTGCCCCAGGCCAGGAAGGGGAGGATCCTGCCCTTTATAAACTGGATCTGGGGCGGGGTTAGGGAGTAGTTCCAGAGACAGGGACAGAGCAGCAAAGCAAGGAGCCCTGTAGGCAAGACAGGAGCAGAGAGCTAGGGACGGGAGTGATTAGAGCTCGTCCTGGCTGGAGACACCACGAACCGGACACCGGAGTCCGAGGCTGTGGGGACTATACACCCAGCAGCAGAAACCGCACGGCAGGGGATTTCAGGTCCTCTGGCCATAGGAAGCCCGGAGGCTCAGCCACACGAAGGGGACAGGTATCGCCACAGAGGAGCGAGGAATACCAAGGGCCCAAGTCGCCAGCCATACGGGTGAGCACCACACGTTACACTCAGGGACGTGGGCTACCACACGACTACAGCAGGGTAGCCAGAAAGAGTACAGTCAGAACGGCAGGCCTACAACTTCACCTGGCCAGCGGAACTCTTAGTTTGCTCTCAGACTGGCCAGGCCTCCACTGCTAGCCAGTACTCCCAGCGGGACCTTAATAATTGCCATCAGTAAAGGCCCTGAACTGCACTGCCAAGACTCTGAGTCGTTACTACTGCTCCCGTGCACAACCACCACCATCATTCACCTGCGCTGCCCTGAAGCTACACTCTTCCTGTGGGGAGTTATACTACACTTGCTGCGCATATCACCAGCTTCAGTGGAATGCTCCGCAGTGGCGGTTCTCCATAAAAGCAATCCACAGGTGGCGGAGTCGGACTATATAAATCTATACACATAGACTGCCACTGGTTTGACCGCCCTGGGTCACGGACCGGGTCGCCGCCACGGTGACTACAACCCCAGCATCCAACAAGGCCCGGTTCCGGGTTCCCCCGCACTGCCCAGGGGGCGCGTCACTTGTATATATGCTGGCCTCCCCCAATCCATGTATATATGGCTGCCCTCCCCCAATCCATGTATATATGGCTGCCTTCCCCCAGTCCATGTATATATGGCTGGCCTCCCCAATCCATGTATTTATGCTGTTTCCCCTCCATTCCGTGCATATATGCTTTCCGCCCCATTCCATGTATATATGCTATTGCTGTTTCTCCTCCATTCCATGTATATATGCTGTTCCCCCCTCATTCCATGTATATATGCTGTTTCCCCCGCATTCCATGTATATATGCTATTTCCCCCCATTCCATGTATATATGCTGTTTCCCCCCCATTCCATGTATATATGCTGTCCCCCCATTTCATGTATATATGCTGTTTCCTCCCCCATTCCATGTATATTTGCTGTTTCCGCCCATTCCATGTATATATGCTGTTTCCCCCCCCATTCCATGTATATATGCTGTTTCCCCCCATTCCATGTATATATGCTTTCCCCCCATTCCATATATACAGTTATATGAAAAAGTTTGGGCACCCCTATTAATCTTAAGCTTAATGTTTTATAAAAATTGGTGTTTTTGCAACAGCTATTTCAGTTTGATATATGTAATAACTGTTGGACACAGTAATGTTTCAGCCTTGAAATGAGGTTTATTGTACTAACAGAAAATGTGCAATCTGCATTCAAACAAAATTTGAGAGGTGCATAAGTATGGGCACCCTTATCATTTTCTTGTTTTAAATCCTCCTACCTACTTTTTACTGACTTACTAAAGCACTTTTTTTGGTTTTGTAACCTCATTGAGCTTTGAACTTCATAGCCAGGTGTATGCAATCATGAGAAAAGCTACTTAAAGTGGCCACTTGCAAGTTGTTCTCCTGTTTGAATCTCCTCTGAAGAGTGGCATCATGGGCTCCTCAAAACAACTGTCAAATGATCTGAAAACAAATATTATTCAACATAGTTGTTCAGGGGAAGGATACAAAAAGCTGTCTCAGAGATTTAACCTGTCAGTTTCCACTGTGAGGAACATAGTAAGGAAATGGAAGAACACAGGGACAGTTCTTGTTAAGGCCAGAAGTGGCAGGCCAAGAAAAACATCAGAAAGGCAGAGAAGAAGAATGGTGAGATCAGTCAAGGACAATCCTCAGACCACCTCCAGAGAGCTGCAGCATCAACTTGCTGCAGTTGGTGTCACTGTGCATCGGTCAACTATACAACGCACTTTGCACAAGGAGAAGCTGTATGGGAGAGTGATGCGAAAGAAGCCGTTTCTGCAAGCACGCCACAAACAGAGTCGGCTGAGGTATGCAAAAGCACATTTGGAGAAGCCAATTTCTTTTTGGAAGAAGGTCCTGTGGACTGATGAAACCAAGATTGAGTTGTTTGGTCATACAAAAAGGCGTTATGCATGGCGGAAAAAAAACACAGCAGTCCAAGAAAAACACTTGCTACCCACAGTAAAATTTGGTGGAGGTTCCATCATGCTTTGTGGCTGTGTGGCCAATGACGGCACCGGGAATCTTGTTAAAGTTGAGGGCCGCATGGATTCCACTCAGTATCAGCAGATTCTTGACAATAATGTGCAAGAATCAGTGATAAAGTTGAAGTTACGCAGGGGATGGATCTTTCAGCAAGACAATGATCCAAAACACCGCTCCAAATCTACTCAGGCATTCATGCAGAGGAACAATTACAATGTTCCGGAATGGCCATCCCAGTCCCCAGACCTGAATATCATTGAACATCTGTGGGATCATTTGAAGAGGGTTGTCCATGCTCGGCGACCATCAAACTTAACTGAACTGGAATTGTTTTGTAAAAAGGAATGGTCAAAAATACCTTCATCCAGGATCCAGGAACTCACTAAAAGCTACAGGAAGCGACTAGAGGCTGTTATTTTTGCAAAAGGAGGATCTACTAAATATTAATGTCACTTTTCTGGTGAGGTGCCCAAACTTATGCACCTGTCAAATTTTGTTTGAATGCAGATTGCACATTTTCTGTTAGTACAATAAACCTCATTTCAAGGCAGAAACATTACTGTGTCCAACAATTATTACATATATCAAACTGAAATAGCTGTTGCAAAAACACCAATTTTTATAAAACATTAAGCTTAAGATTAATAGGGGTGCCCAAACTTTTACATATAACTGTATATATGCTGCCCCGCCATTCCATGTACATATGCTGTTCCCTCCCCCATTCCATGTATATATGCTGTCCCCCCCATTTCATGTATATATGCTGTTTCCTCCCCCATTCCATGTATATTTGCTGTCCCCCCCCCATTCCATGTATATATGCTGTCCCCCCCCCATTCCATGTATATATGCTGTTTCCCCATCATTCCATGTATATATGCTATTTCCCCCCATTCCATGTATATATGCTGTTTCCCCCCATACCATGTATATATGCTTTCCCCCCATTCCATATATATATATATATATATATATATATGCTGCCCCGCCATTCCATGTGCATATGCTGTTCCCTCCCCATTCCATGTATATATGCTGTTTCCCCATCATTCCATGTATATATGCTATTTCCCCCCATTCCATGTATATATGCTGTTTCCCCCCCCATTCCATGTATATATGCTGTTTCCCCATCATTCCATGTATATATGCTATTTCCCCCCATTCCATGTATATATGCTGTTTCCCCCCATACCATGTATATATGCTTTCCCCCCATTCCATGTATATATCCTGCCCCCCATTCCATGTATATATGCTGTTTCCCCCCCCAATTCCATGTATATATGTTCTTTCCCTCCCATTCCATGTATATATGCTGCCCCCCATTCCATGTATATATGCCGCCCCTCCATTCCATGTATATATGCTGCCCCTCCATTCCTTGTATATATGCTGTTTCCCCCTATTCCATGTATACATGCTGTTCCCCCCCTTCCATGTATATATGTATATATACTGTTCCCTCTCCCCATTCCATGTATATATGCTGTTTCCCCCCCATTCCATGAATATATGCTTTTCCTCCCCATTCCATGTATATATGGCTGACCTCCCCAATCCATGTATTTATGCTGTTTCCCCCCCATTCCATGTATGTATGCTGTTTCCACCCCATTCCATGTATATATGCTTCCCCCCCCATTCCGTGCATATATGCTTTCCGCCCCATTCCATGTATATATGCTATTGCTGTTTCTCCTCCATTCCATGTATATATGCTGTCCCCCCCCCATTCCATGTATATATGCTGTTTCCCCCGCATTCCATGTATATATGCTATTTCCCCCCATTCCATGTATATGACTCGCCCCCTGGGCCGTGGGGCACTCGGATCCGGGCAGTAGGGGAACGATGGGAGTAGTAGTGGCAACCCGGTTCCGTGGCTCAGGGTGGTCAGGCCAGTGGTAGTCCGTTATGCGCTGATGATTATGTCCGACTACGCCACCCGTGGACTGCGGTTATTAGGAACCGCCGCTGCATGCAGACCGCTGGGGCTGATGAGGTGTGCAGCTAGGGTAGTGTGACTCCCCACGGGAAGAGTGCGGCCCCAGGGCAGTATAATGGATGGTGGGAGTGATGGTAGTGAGAGTCCCGGTGCTGATAGTGCTGGAGGAGCAAGGAGCACACAGACAACAAGTTGCAGTCCAGGGTCTTTACTAAAACAGGTAAACTGACCTATAAACAGTCCCAGCTAGGAGGGGACCTGGATGTCTGAGAGCAACGGGGAAATTGGCCCTGGTCAGGGTGAGGGTGTAGGCCTACGGTGCTTTCTGCGCTCCTTCTGGCTATCTCCTCGTTATAGGGTAACAGCCCACGTTTCCGAGCTTTCCGTGTATTCTCGCCTGTATGGCCTGCGACGTGGGTTCCTTTCTGCTCCCAGCCTGGTACGGCTTTACTGGTCCCTTCGGTTGTGGCAGGGCCTTCAGGCTTCTTAGGCCAAGGAATATACAGTCCCTTGCGGACTGGTTATCTGCTGGAGGATGTAGAATCCTCTCAGCCTCAGACACCAAAGTCTGGTAAAGTAAGTCTTTTATCTGCCAAGACAGGCTCTCTTCGCCTCTTGTCTCTGGCCTGTGGCTCTCCTCCTGCCACACTTCCTCTTAGGTGCAGTGCAACTGTCTGTCCCTGCTCTGCTCTGGGACAAGTCTCAGTGCTGAGACAGGCCATGAAGTTCTCCCTAACCCTGCCCCCAGCACCAGCTTTTATAGGGGCAGCCAGCTCCCCCTACTGGCCTGAGACAGGAGGCATTGCATGCTAATGTTCCCCTGACTAGAGAACCTCCCCCTTGCTCTCAGACACAGCTTTAATTACACTTGTGGCATCCAGGCCAGGGTGACACATTCCCCCCTAGTGAAATTTAGTACTCCGGGACTAAACAATAAACAGAGACAATATGCATAACTATAAAACATTAATAGACAAACGACGCACAGATTGAGTTCTTAAGGTCTCAGTGTGGCCTGTGACCGGGTGTCCATATCACCAATACAACGGGGAGCCTTAACCAGGTAGGGGTCTGTCCTACCCCAAGTCCTTTACAGTCTTAGTTCATTCCTTGGTCAGGCTCCGAACGCAGTCCATACAAGGTCCCGGTTATAAAAAGTCCATAACCTTTGAGTCCTTACGGTAGCTGCAAGAAACTGAAACATAGAATTACCAAACATGCATGTAACTTTGCAAACATTTCAACATTTGGCAACAGGGTCATTTACAATCTTAGTACATCCTATATTCTCCAGCGAGCGGGTATCTGCCCCTTTGTGCTCCTGGTTGACCTCCTTAACCCACTGTCTGGTGGTGGACCAACCTGGCTTTCCCCACTAGCGTTAGGGGTACAGCTACCAGCTGGGTGTACAGGTAGGGCAGGCAGCTGTCTGCGGGTCCTTTGGCTTACCGCAGGCATGGCAGGCTCACTGTCAGCAGAGGGTTGACTCTCCTGGGCTGCTGGTACAGGCTCTTCTGCCTCTGGAACCGCTTGCTCCTCTTCACCTTCCGGCTCTGGTGTTGGTTGTTGCTGTGCCGGTTGCAGGAAATGCAGGACGGGTACCACTATGGCATCATTTATGCGAGTCCAGGACTGAGGGAACTCTCCGAGAACGGTGCTGATCATTTCTTCCTTGTCCTCTGCGGGTTCAAGGTCACTCTGATCCTCTTCTGCACTACGGAGTTGCTCGGGGCACCTTTTAAGGTGGTCTCTGGAGACGACACTAGTGGTTTCTCCTCCGTCCTTGGTGATTACGCACACCTTTGGGTTGTCGTAGTCAGACTGCAGTACGGTGTAGGGTTCCCTTTCCCACTGGTCGTCCAACTTGTGAAGCCTTCTTTTTCGCTTTAGGACTTGCTCACCAGGTTCTAGGGGACCAGCAGGGGCATGTTGATTGAAGAGTTTTTCTTGCCTTTCTCTCACCTGGGCCAGGCTCTTCTCCACACTCTCCTGTACCTTCTTGTACTGCAGTTGCCTTTCCGTATCCCAGTCCGCATCCGGGGAGGTGTCCTAAGGTATTAGGACTCCCATCTCCAGGTCTACGGGCAGCTTACCTGGTCTAGCTCGCATCAGGTAAGCCGGGGTGCAGTTTGTAGCATTCACCGGGATATTGTTGTATAGGTCTATCAGGTCCGGCAGTTTTTCTGGCCACAGGCTGCGTTCCTCCAGGGGCAACGTCTTCAGGAGATCAATGACTATATTGTTCATCTTCTCACACATCCCGTTAGTTTGGGGGTGGTAAGGCGTTGTACGAATCTTCTTACAGCCATAGAGGTTGCAGAACTCCTGGAAGATTTCAGCCTCGAACGCTGGACCCTGGTCTGTCAGGACCTGTTCCGGATACCCGTGTGGACGGCAGAAATATTGCTGGAAGGCTCTGGCCGCTGTTTGGGCTGTCAAGTCCTTTACCGGGACCACCACTAGAAAACGGGAATAGTGGTCCACGATTGTCAGGGCATAGATGTATCCAGACCGGCTTGGAGCCAATTTGACGTGGTCCAGAGCTACCAGCTTAAGAGGCTGCGTGGTGACGATGGGCCTCAAGGGTGTCTTCTGGCTGGTGCGGTCCTTCTTCCTCAGGTGACAAGGGCCACAGTCTCTGCACCACTTTTCTACAGCTCCTCTCATGCCGACCCAAAAGAACCTTCCTCTTAGCAGGAACTCCAATTTCTTCCAACCAAAGTGTCCCGCTCTGTCATGGTAAGCCCCCAGGACCATAGCTGCATCCCGCCTTGGGACCACGACTTGCCAGGTCAGTTCGTGCGTCCGGTGGTTAACAATCCTTCTGCACAACTTGCCTTCGTAGAGGAACAGCTTGCTCTTCTCCTTCCATAGCTGTCTAGCTTCCTCTGGGGCATCTGGATCTAGGCGGGCGTCTTCCCGGGTCAGCAGATCTTTCACCAGGCGGACTGCAGGATCACTATCTTGGGTCTCGGCCCAGCTGTGGTGAGGTAGGGGATTGATCATCACAGTTGTTAGATCCTCCTCCTTCACGCGGTGAGAGTATTGAGCGGCTCCATACCGGTGAAACGCGGGGAGTTCTACCTCCTCCAGCTCTTCTGGGTCTTCGTCACCTTCAGGTAAGTGAGGCATTCTTGATAGGGCGTCCGCGTTGGCATTGGTTTTGCCTGCCCGGTACTTAATCACGAAGTCATAGTTGGAGAGACGGGCCATCCACCGCTGTTCCAGGGCACCCAGTCTTGCATTGTCCAGGTGTGTCAACGGGTTGTTGTCCGTGTACACGGTGAACTTTGCGGAGGCCAGGTAATGCTTGAAGCGTTCCGTCACGGCCCACACCACCGCCAAGAATTCTAGCTTGAAGGAGCTGTAATTCTCCGGGTTCCTCTCGGTGGGCCTCAGCTTCCGACTGGCGTATGCGATCACCCTTTCTCTGCCCTGTTGGTTTTGGGACAGTACGGCTCCCAGTCCCACATTACTGGCGTCTGTGTGAAGGATAAAAGGCTGGCCATAATCAGGGTAGGCCAGGATCTCATCCCCCGTGAGGGCCATCTTCAACTGGCGGAAGGACTCCTCTTCCGGTTTATCCCACTTGAAGGGTGGCTTTTGACTTCTGGACTTAGACTGTCCGATCAGGAGGTCCTGCATAGGAGCTGCCATCTTAGTGAACCCGGGGATGAACCTTCGGTAGTAGCCTACCAACCCGAAAAACTGTCTCACCTCTTTGATGTTCGAGGGGCTTGGCCAGCTCTTGATTGCCGTGACCTTGTCAGGGTCGGGGGCCACTCCTTCCGCGCTTACCACGTGCCCTAGGTACTGGACCTTTGGTTTCAGCAGGTGACACTTCGATGGTTTCACCTTCAGGCCATAGCCTGCCAGGGCTTCGAACACCTCGGCCAGGTGCTTTAGATGGTCCTCGTAGGTCTTTGAATAGACGATCACGTCGTCCAGGTAAAGGAGGACTGTCTCGAAGTTTCGGTGCCCTAGACTGCATTCCATCAGCCTCTGGAAGGTCCCTGGTGCGTTGCAGAGCCCGAAGGGCATACAGTTGAACCCACTCAGTCCCATCGAGGTGGTGAAGGCGGTCTTCTCCTTGTCAGCCTCTGCCACAGGAACCTGCCAGTACCCGCTAGTAAGGTCCAAAGTAGAAAAGAAGTTAGCTGATTTTAGTGCGGCTAAAGACTCCTCTATTCTAGGCAGCGGATATGCGTCTTTGTGAGTGATACGGTTGATTTGTCTATAGTCGACGCACATTCTCATGGTGCCGTCTTTCTTTTTGACCAGAACCAAGGGGGCTGCCCAGGGGCTACAGATGTCTCTAATGACCCCAGCTTCTTTCATCTCTCTTAGCATGCCCTTTGCGTTCTGATAATGTGCAGGGGGTACAGGCCTATGTCTCTCTTTTATTGGTGGGTGGCTCCCTGTGGGGATGTGGTGTTCTATCCCCTTTACTCTGCCGAAGTCTAGCGGGTGCTTACTAAAGACTCTCTCGTACTCCTGTACCACCCGGTAGACTCCTTGTTTTTGGTGCAGGGGAGTGGAGTCAGCACCCACATGGAGTTTCTGGCACCAGTCCTCCTTTTGTTTCTGGGAGCCATTACCCTCCGCCTGTGGAGATGGAGGCAAGGGTTCCACGGCCCTGATAGCTTTGTGTTCGACAACAAACAGTTTGGCGAGTGTAGCGTACCTGGGTAAGTGTACTTCCCTCTCCCCAATGTTGAGGATACGGACGGGCACCCTCCCATGATGGACATCAACCACCCCCCGGGCTGTCAAAATGGTGGGCCTGCTGTCCGAGTACACGGGTTCTACCATGGCTTGGTAGTCTCTACCTCTCAACCCGATTGCAGTCCGACACCAGATCATCATTTCACTTTTGGGAGGCATGGAAATGGGGAATGGGTCACTCAGTCTTACGCTACCGATCTCACCACCAGACAGTTCTACCTGCTGCCGTCTTATCAGGGCTTTTATCTCCTTGTTGAGGACTCTCTGTTGGCTGGAACTAGCATTCACCGCCACCTGTTGTAAGATTACAATTACCTCTGAAAGACAATTTTCAATCACGTTAGTACCCACAGTTATTTTAGGGTGACTTTCACGACGGTCAATGTCCACAATAATCACTCCCTGTGCCGGCAGTTCAACTTTACCAATTTTAATGGTCATCTCCTTGAACCCCATCTGCGGCACGGGTAAGCCATTACTGGCGATGATGCTCAAGTTACTGTCTGGATACCGTGTGATATCAGCATCAGTCCAATACTGCTTAAAAAGTACATAAGGGATAGTGGTTACTTGTGACCCAGTATCCAGCAAGGCGCTCATGGGGATACCGTCCAGCACCACGGGTAAAACCGGGCGCCCCCCAACGTACTTATCACGCCAATTATAAGGGCCTGGTGATTTATGCCTGGGGGTTGGCCCTCTGCCCCAGGTTGGACCCGTTTAAATTACAGTACCTGGAAATGTGTCCGGGCTGGTTGCATCGACGGCAAATGGGCTGTCCATCCTCTGCGTAGCGGTCTGTGGGCCTCCCTCGGAACGACGGGATCCTCCTCTGTCGACGCCACGGGACATCCTCCGGACTTGAAGCCGGCTCGATGGGTCTTGACGGGTCCACTTGCAACGCCTGGACGGTCCTGGTCAACGCCGCGACGCTCCTGGTCAGCTCATGGACTTGGTGGTGCAGGTCTTTCGACGGGGCTTGGTTCAGGGCTTGTGCATCAGCCCCCACGGGGTCCATAGAGGAGGGCGTCCCCTCCTGGTGGTAGGTGAGAGCAGGGCGCTGGGGGTTTATAGCGCCACTGGTTGCAGATTCACGGAGCACCCTTATGGCCCTGTCCTTAAATTGGGCAAAGGTCAGGTCGGGGTTCTGAAAGAACATGAGGTGCAGCTGGGCCCTGTGGGCGCTGGACAGCAGACCTTCTATGAATTGTTCTGTTAGCAGCTTATCCGCTTCCTGCACACTGCCAGGGTCAGTTTGTTGGATAGCCCTCAAGGCTTCCTGCAGATTTAGGGCATAGTCTCTGATGCTGTCCTGTGCCCGCTGCTTACATCCATAGAACCTCATTTTAATTTCAGCGGAGGTACGTGTGTCAAAGGTACCCCGCAACCGGGCCAGAATACCCTTCACAGTCCTTTTCTCCTCAGTGGGCCATGATTTTACCTCCCTTTGGTCTGCGCCAGTTAACTGCCCTGTCAATATGCTGACCTTCTGTTCCTCTGTCAGGGGGTAAACGTGGAACAAACTGTATAGCCTTTCCTTGAAGTCAGTTAGGGCATGGGGCTCCCCTGAGTATTTGGGCAGCCAGGCCGCTCCAGGGATGTAGGGCAGGGAAAAGGGCATCACCGCTGCTGCAGCTGCGTTGGTGGTAGTGGGCGCCTCCGTGTCCGACATCTTCCTCCCCCCTAGTTAAGCGTGGCCTACCTTCCGACGATCCTCTTCTGTAGGCCGCGGCTCCGCTGCTGCTGCTATGGACGAGGACCTGGCGTCGCATCCTGATGACGTTAGCGTCGCTCTCTCTCCCTTCCAGGACCTTGCGCAGCGTCGGTGCGTGGGGCGGAGCTTCGGATCTCGCGCGGTTTTGACGTACATGCCCCTCTTCTTCCCACGCGGCGTCCTGAAGATGGCGTCCGATGGCGGGAAGCAGCTGCGGTGGTCGGGAAGACGGCAGAAGACGGCGGGAAACGGTCCAAGATGGCGTCTGATGGCGGGAATCGGCTCCGGATGGCGGGAAACGACTCCGGACGGTGGAAAACTTCGCCACAGGTAAGTTACAAAAGTCTTTTTCAGGCACACAGTACCCGGTGGTTGCGGGCACGAAATCCTGCCGACTACGCCAAAGCTGACTCGCCCCCTGGGCCGTGGGGCACTCGGATCCGGGCAGTAGGGGAACGATGGGAGTAGTAGTGGCAACCCGGTTCCGTGGCTCAGGGTGATCAGGCCAGTGGTAGTCCGTTATGCGCTGATAATTATGTCCGACTACACCACCCGTGGATTGCGGTTATTAGGAACCGCCGCTGCATGCAGACCGCTGGGGCTGATGAGGTGTGCAGCTAGGGTAGTGTGACTCCCCACGGGAAGAGTGCGGCCCCAGGGCAGTATAATGGATGGTGGGAGTGATGGTAGTGAGAGTCCCGGTGCTGATAGTGCTGGAGGAGCAAGGAGCACACAGACAACAAGTTGCAGTCCAGGGTCTTTACTAAAACAGGTAAACTGACCCATAAACAGTCCCAGCTAGGAGGGGACCTGGATGTCTGAGAGCAACGGGGAAATTGGCCCTGGTCAGGGTGAGGGTGTAGGCCTACCGTGCTTTCTGCGCTCCTTCTGGCTATCTCCTCGTTATAGGGTAACAGCCCACGTTTCCGAGCTTTCCGTGTATTCTCGCCTGTATGGCCTGCGACGTGGGTTCCTTTCTGCTCCCAGCCTGGTACGGCTTTACTGGTCCCTTCGGTTGTGGCAGGGCCTTCAGGCTTCTTAGGCCAAGGAATATACAGTCCCTTGCGGACTGGTTATCTGCTGGAGAATGTAGAATCCTCTCAGCCTCAGACACCAAAGTCTGGTAAAGTAAGTCTTTTATCTGCCAAGACAGGCTCTCTTCGCCTCTTGTCTCTGGCCTGTGGCTCTCCTCCTGCCACACTTCCTCTTAGGTGCAGTGCAACTGTCTGTCCCTGCTCTGCTCTGGGACAAGTCTCAGTGCTGAGACAGGCCATGAAGTTCTCCCTAACCCTGCCCCCAGCACCAGCTTTTATAGGGGCAGCCAGCTCCCCCTACTGGCCTGAGACAGGAGGCATTGCATGCTAATGTTCCCCTGACTAGAGAACCTCCCCCTTGCTCTCAGACACAGCTTTAATTACACTTGTGGCATCCAGGCCAGGGTGACACATTTATATGCTGTTTCCCCCCCATTCCATGTATATATGCTGTCCCCCCCCATTTCATGTATATATGCTGTTTCCTCCCCCATTCCATGTATATTTGCTGTTTCACCCCCATTCCATGTATATATGCTGTTTCCCCCCATTCCATGTATATATGCTTTCCCCCCATTCCATATATATATATGCTGCCCCGCCATTCCATGTACATATGCTGTTCCCTCCCCCATTCCATGTATATATGCTGTCCCCCCCATTTCATGTATATATGCTGTTTCCTCCCCCATTCCATGTATATTTGCTGTTTCACCCCCATTCCATGTATATATGCTGTTTCCCCCCCATTCCATGTATATATGCTGTTTCCCCATCATTCCATGTATATATGCTATTTCCCCCCATTCCATGTATATATGCTGTTTCCCCCCATACCATGTATATATGCTTTCCCCCCATTCCATATATATATGCTGCCCCTCTCCCTCCCATTCCATGTATATATGCTGTTCCCCCCCATTCCATGTATATATGCTGTTCCCTCCCATTCCATGTATATATCCTGCCCCCCATTCCATGTATATATGCTGTTTCCCTCCCCAATTCCATGTATATATGCTCTTTCCCTCCCATTCCATGTATATATGCTGCCCACCATTCCATGCATATATGCCGCCCCTCCATTCCATGTATATATGCTGCCCCTCCATTCCTTGTATATATGCTGTTTCCCCCTATTCCATGTATACATGCTGTTCCCCCCCTTCCATGTATATATACTGTTCCCTCTCCCCATTCCATGAATATATGCTTTTCCTCCCCATTCCATGTATATATGCTGTTGCTGTTTCCCCTCCATTCCATGTATATATGCTCCCCCCCCATTCCATGTTTATATGCTGTTTCCCCCCATTCCATGTATATATGCTGTTCCCCCCCATTCCATGTATATATGTTGTTCCCCCCATTCCATGTATATATGCTGTCCCCCCCCCATTCCATGTATATATGCTGTCTCCCCCCATTCCATGTATATATGCTGTTTCCCCATTCCATATATACAATATATGCTGCTTCCCCCGATTTCATGTATATATGCTCTTTCCCTCCCATTCCATGTATATATGTAGTTTCCCCCCCATTCCATTTATATATGCTGCTTCCCCCCCATTCCATGTATATGTGACACCCCAGGGGTCTGGTTGCCACAGTGATAGAGATATTACGTCTGAGAGCAGGTGGGAGGTCTCTTGGTCAGGAATCCTATGCATGCCACACCTCCTGCACAGTCCTGGGAGGGGAAGAACTTCCCCTATATAAAACTGGGGCTGAGGCAGGGTTAGTGAGTAGAGAAGAAGTAGAGACAGAGAAAAGAAGCAAATATAGGAACAGAACATCAGGAGCTCTGTGGGAGCAGTGTTACAAGGAGTCAGGGGCTGGCAGCTGCAGAGCTCGCCCTGACTGAGAAGATTTCTTACCGGACCCGGAGTCCGAGGCTGTGGGGACTAATTCCTACCCAGCAGCAGAATCCGTCAGGCAGGGGATTCCAGGTCCTCTGGCCAAGAAACCCGAAGGCATGGTCACACGCATGGGACCAGCACCGCCGTCGTGGAGCGGAAGCTACTAGAAGGCCCCGAGTCACCGGCCATACGGGTGAGCACCACACGGTACACTGAGGGACGTGGGCTACTTATACCCGCCTCTAGCAAGGTAGCCAGAAGAGTACAGTTAGTTTGGGAGGCCTACAACTCCGCCTGGCCAGGGGAGATCCCATCTGCTCAAGGACTGACCAGGCCCCAATCGCTAGCCAGTACTCCGGGAGGGTCTATCTTTGTCACCAGTAAAGACCCTGAACTACACCGTACCGTCTCCGAGTGGTTCCTGCTACCCCCATCATCCACGTCGGCTGCCCTGAGGCCATACCCCTCCCGTTGGGGTTATACTATCACGCTGCACAATCCTACCACCGGCCTCAGCGGTCTGCCCTGCAGCAGCAGCTCCTTAGCTGTACTCAACGGGTGGCGTAGTCGTCCAACATCTACCGCTGATACATCGCCGCTCAGTTTGACTCCCTGGGCACGGACCGGGTCACCGCCACGAGACTACAACCCTCAACAGATCCGGCTCCGGGTAAGCTCCCGCGTGCGCAACGCAGCGCGACACAGGCCCAGGGGCGCGTCAACTTTTGGCGTAGTCGGCAGGATTTCGTGCCCGCAACCACCGGGTACTGCGTGCCTGAAAAAGACTGTTCAAACTTACCTGTGGTGAAGATTCCCGCCATCCGGCGCCATCTTCAGCCTTCTTCCCGCCATCGGTGAAGATTCCCGCCATCCGGCGCCATTTTCAGCCTTCTTCCCGCCTTCCGTGGAGTTTTCCCGCCGTTGGACGCCATCTTGAAGACGTCGCGCGGGAAGAAGAGGGGCGTGGACTCCGAAAGCACGCGAGAACTGAAGCCCCACCTCACGTCCGGACGTCGCGTAAGGTCCTGGAAGGAGCCCAGCAGACGCCGACGTCACAGGAGCGCGACGGAAGGTCCTCAACCCTGACGATCTACTGCGGAGCCGCGGCCTACGGAAGAGGATCATCGCAAGGTAGGCCACGGTCCACTAGGGGGGAGGAGGATGTCGGATACGGAGGAGAGCTTCACTGCCTCAACCTCCGCCAGCGCCACCGCTGCTGCAGTCATGCCTTTCACCATGCCCTATATCCCGGGAGCGGCCTGGCTACCCCAGTACTCAGGGGAGTCACATACCCTGCATGACTTTAGAGAAAAGCTGGATAGCCTCTTCCAGGTGTACCCCCTCACAGAAGAGCAAAAAGTGAGCATCCTGGTGGCCCAATTAACTGGGGCAGCCCGAAGGGAGGTAAAGTCCTGGCCACCTGGGGGGAGGACTGTTGCAGGGATACTAACCCGGCTGAGGGACACCTTTGATACCCGCACCTCAGCCGAGATCAAGCTTAGATTCTACGGGTGCAAGCAGCGAGCATACGAGAGTATAAGGGACTATGCCCTGAACCTACAAGAGGCCCTGAGAGCCATTAAGCAGACCGACCCTGACGGCGTGGGAGACGAGGACAGGCTGTTGACTGAACAATTTATAGAGGGTTTATATTGCAATGCCCACCGAACCCAGTTGCGGGCAATGGCCTTACAGGACCCTCATCTGGGATTTGCACAGTTCAAGGACAGAGCCATCCGGGTGCTCCGAGAACCGGCACCAGGTGGCGTTGTGACCCACAGACGCCCCACTACCACTTACCACCAGGAGGCGGCACCCTTGTCGGCAGGGCCTGTGGGAGCTGATGCGCAGGCTTTGAACAATGACCCGGCTCCAGACCTGCACCATCAGGTCCAAGAGCTAGCTAAAAGCGTTGCTGCGCTAACCCGAACTGTGCAGTCTTTACAGGTTTCCACTCCAGGGAAGATCCAGCTGGCATCCGGACCGGAGGACATCCCGTGGCGTCGACCAAGGAGGACCCCACCGGCCAGAGGGAGACCCAGCGACCGATACAACGAGGACGGACGACCCATCTGCCGCCGCTGCAATCAACCCGGACATATGGCAAGGTACTGTCCTTTAAACTGGCACAACCTGGGGTAGAGGGCCAACCCCCAGGAAAAAGATCACCAGGCCCATCGAACTGGCGCGACAAATATGTGGGAGGACGTCCAGTCTTACCCATGGTACTGGATGGCATTCCTATGAGTGCCCTACTGGACACCGGGTCACAGGTCACCAACATCCCGTACGTGCTCTTCAAGCAGTACTGGAATGACTCGGATATCACCCGCTACCCTGACGACGACTTGAGTATCATCGCCAGCAATGGCCAGCCCGTGCCACAGATTGGATTTAAAGAGGTGACCATTAAAATCGGTAGAGTCGAACTGGCAGCACAGGGACTGATCATTGTAGACATTGACAAACACGAGAGTCACCCAAAGATAACTCTAGGAACTAATGTAATTGAAAATTGTCTTGCAGAGGTGATTTTCCTTTTACAGCAGGTTGCCAAGAACGCCAGCTCCGGCGAGCAGCGAGTGCTCCAAAAAGAGATCCGGGCACTGATGCGACGGCAACAGGTGGAACTCTCCGGCGGTGAGATTGGTAGCGTGAGAATGTGTGACCCTTTCCCTATTGCCATGCCCCCAAAAAGTGAAATGATGATTTGGTGCCGGGCAGCTATTGGTCTGAGAGGTAGAGATTACCAGGCAATGGTAGAACCAGTTTACTCAGACAGTAGGCCCACCATCTTGACAGCACGGGGGGTGGTTAATGTACGCCATGGGAGGGTGCCCGTTCGCATAATCAATATCGGGAAGAGGGAAGTGTACCAGCCCCGGTATGCCACGCTAGCCAAATTATATACCATTAACCAAAATGCTATACAATCTGTGGAACCCTTGCCTCCATCTCACCCGGAGGAAGGTAACGGCTCTAAGAAAACAATGGAGGACTGGTGTCAGTAACTACATTTGGGTACTGACTCCACTCCCTCACACCAGAAACAGGGAGTCTATCGGGTGGTTCAAGAGTACGAGAGAGTGTTTAGTAAACACCCGTTAGACTTCGGGCGAGTCAAGGGGGTAGAACACCACATCCCCACGGGAGACCATCCTCCCATAAAAGAGAGGTATCGACCCGTACCCCCTGCACACTACCAACACGCCAAGGGGATGCTTAGAGACATGAAGGAGGCTGGGGTGATCAGGGATAGCTGTAGCCCCTGGGCAGCTCCACTAGTCTTAGTCAAAAAGAAAGACAACACCATGAGGATGTGTGTAGATTACCGGAAAATCAACCGTATCACACACAAGGATGCGTACCCCTTACCAAGGATAGAGGAGTCTTTGGCTGCTTTAAGATCTGCTAACTTCTTCTCTACCTTGGATCTCACTAGTGGGTACTGGCAGGTTCCTGTAGCAGAGGCGGACCGGGAGAAGACCGCATTCACCACCCCGATGGGACTTAGCGAGTTTACCTGTATGCCGTTCGGACTCTGCAACGCACCAGGAACCTTCCAACGATTAATGGAGTGCTGTCTGGGCCACAGAAACTTCGAGACGGTCCTGTTGTACCTGGACGATGTCATCGTATATTCTAAGACTTATGAGGACCACCTGAAACACCTGGCGGAAGTGTTCGAAGCTCTGGCAAGCTACGGCCTAAAGGTGAAACCCTCCAAGTGTCACCTCCTGAAACCAAAGGTGCAGTACCTGGGACACGTGGTGAGCGCTGACGGAGTGGCTCCCGACCCTGATAAGATCACCGCAATTAAGGAATGGCCAAGTCCCTCCAGTGTAAAGGAAGTGCGGCAGTTCCTCGGGTTGGTAGGCTACTACCGCAGGTTCATCCCCGGTTTCACCAAAAAGGCAGCTCCTATGCAGGACCTCCTGATAGGCCAGTCCCGGAAGGCCAAGAACCAGAAGCCGCCCTTCAGATGGGAGAAGTTGGAAGAAGAGTCCTTCCGCCAGCTGAAGATGGCCCTCACGGGGGATGAAATCCTGGCGTACCCGGATTACAGCCAGCCCTTTATCCTCTACACCGACGCAAGTAACATCGGGCTAGGAGCCGTGTTGTCCCAGATCCAGCAGGGGAAGGAGCGAGTAATCGCTTACGCCAGCCGAAAACAGCGACCCACCGAAAGAAACCCTGAGAATTACAGCTCATTTAAGCTAGAGTTCCTGGCAGTGGTGTGGGCAGTCACCGAACGCTTTAAGCACTACCTCGCTTCTTCCCGGTTCGTCGTGTACACGGATAACAACCCGTTGACACACCTGGACACGGCAAGACTCGGTGCCCTAGAGCAGAGATGGATGGCTCGCCTGTCCAACTACGAGTTCACCATCAAATACCGGGCAGGACGCTCCAATACCAACGCGGACGCCCTGTCCAGGATGCCAAACCTACCGGACGTAGGAGAAGATCCAGAGGGACTGGAAGAAGTCGAACTCCCCGCGTTTCACCGTCATGGGACTATCCAGTATTCCCATCGGGTAAGGAGTAAGCAAGGCGCTACGCTTAACCTCTTACCTCACTACAACTGGGCGGAAACGCAAGACAGTGACCCTGCCGTCCGGCTGGTGAAGGAGATGCTGACTCGGCCAGAGGCTCGCCTTGACCCAGACGCTCCGGAGGAAGCCAAGCAACTGTGGGCAGAAAAGAGTAGACTGTTCCTTTACAAGGGGAAGTTGTGCCGCAGGATGGTTAACTACCGGACGCATGAACTAATCTGGCAAGTAGTGGTGCCACGACGAGACGCAGCCATGGTGATGGAGGCATACCACGATGGAGCTGGGCATTTCGGATGGAAGAAGCTGGAGTTCCTGCTGCGCGGGCGGTTCCATTGGGTAGGCATGAGGGGAACCATCGAGAGGTGGTGCAGAGACTGTGGCCCGTGCAACCTGAGGAGGAAGGACCGTGCCAGCCAGAAGACTCCCCTGCAGTCCATCGTCACCCGGCAGCCGTTGGAACTGGTAGCCTTGGATCATGTAAAACTGACCCCAAGCAGAAGTGGCTACGTCTACGCGTTAACCATCGTGGATCATTACTCCCGGTTCTTGGTTGTCGTCCCCGTCAAGGACTTAATGGCTCAAACAGCAGCTAGAGCCTTCCAGCAGCACTTCTGCCGTCCACACGGGTACCCGGACCAAGTGCTGATGGACCAGGGACCTGCCTTTGAAGCGGAGGTCTTCCAGGAATTCTGCAATCTGTATGGCTGCCGGAAGATAAGGACGACACCCTATCATCCGCAAACTAAT
Source organism: Phyllobates terribilis (assembly GCF_046119375.1). Classification (NCBI taxonomy): domain Eukaryota; kingdom Metazoa; phylum Chordata; class Amphibia; order Anura; family Dendrobatidae; genus Phyllobates; species Phyllobates terribilis. Next base: position 857,936,471 of record NW_027362762.1, read on the forward strand.
GGACTTTGTGAGAAAATGAACCAGGTGGTAATGGATCTTCTGAAAACGTTGCCCCTGGAAGAACGCAGTCTGTGGCCTGAGAAGCTGCCCGATCTGGTGGACCTATACAACCACATCCCGGTAGGTTCCACCAACTGTACCCCGGCTTACCTAATGAGGGCGAGACCTGGTAAGTTACCTGTTGACCTGGAAATGGGAGTCCTGACACCCGAGGACACTTCACCAGAAGCAGACTGGGACACAGAGAGGCAGCAGCAGTACCGGAGAGTACAGGAGAGCGTGGAGCGAAGTCTCTGTCAGGCTAGGGAGAGACAAGAGAAAACTTACAACCAGTATGCTCCCGCTGTTCCCCTGGTGCCCGGAGAGCAGGTCTTGAAGAGGAAAAGACGGCTCCACAAGTTGGACGACCAGTGGGAGAAGGACCCGTACACCGTACTGCCCTCAAGCCACGAGAACCCGAAGGTCTGTACCATCAGTAAAGACGGAGGGGAAACCACAGCCATTGTATCCCGGGATCACCTGAAGAAGTGTCCTGAACAGCTACGGAACCCTGAAGAGGAACAAGAAGACCATCGACCCGTAGAGGAAAGGGAAGATATGGTTAGTACTGTGCTCGGAGACTTCCCTCGGTCTTGGACTCAAGTCAATGGTGCAGTTGTGGTACCCGTACTCACCTTCCTCCAACCAGCATCCCAAGCACCTACGGAGCAACAGGTAGAGCTGGAAGAACAGCCGGTCCAGGAGGCAGAAGACCCCACACCAGCAGATCAGGAGGATCAACCCTCTGCTTGCAGTGAGCCTGCCATATCCCTAGTGAGCCAAAGGGCCCATAGACAGCTGCCCAATTTACCCTTGACAGCTCCTACACCCTGTAGTTCAGGGCCAGACAGTCAGCTCCGTAGGTCCACTAGGGCCACTAGAGGCCAGTTACCCGCACGTTGGGGGATTTGAAGTGTATAAATTGTTTTATTTGTGGTTACCTGTTTTTCTTGTTGCTTGTGTATAATTATGTGTTTCTAGTTGTTTATAGGAGTCTTTGGTGGATTTACCGGGAATCCTGTGTACATAGTTGGAGCGTAACCCAGGACGGACTAAAGACTGTTAAGGACTCGGGGCAGGACAGACCCCTACCTGGTTACGTCTCCCTGTTTTGGTGAAATGGACACCTTGCTTTCTTCAAAGACTGCACCCGGTTACGGACATGCCGTGACCACCTTTATGTGTTTCTTTATTGTATTGTTATTGTTATATCTTGTTATGTTTTTCTAAAATATGTTTAGTCCCGGAGTACTAAATTTCACTAGGGGGGAATGTGACACCCCAGGGGTCTGGTTGCCACAGTGATAGAGATATTACGTCTGAGAGCAGGTGGGAGGTCTCTTGGTCAGGAATCCTATGCATGCCACACCTCCTGCACAGTCCTGGGAGGGGAAGAACTTCCCCTATATAAAACTGGGGCTGAGGCAGGGTTAGTGAGTAGAGAAGAAGTAGAGACAGAGAAAAGAAGCAAATATAGGAACAGAACATCAGGAGCTCTGTGGGAGCAGTGTTACAAGGAGTCAGGGGCTGGCAGCTGCAGAGCTCGCCCTGACTGAGAAGATTTCTTACCGGACCCGGAGTCCGAGGCTGTGGGGACTAATTCCTACCCAGCAGCAGAATCCGTCAGGCAGGGGATTCCAGGTCCTCTGGCCAAGAAACCCGAAGGCACGGTCACACGCATGGGACCAGCACCGCCGTCGTGGAGCGGAAGCTACTAGAAGGCCCCGAGTCACCGGCCATACGGGTGAGCACCACACGGTACACTGAGGGACGTGGGCTACTTATACCCGCCTCTAGCAAGGTAGCCAGAAGAGTACAGTTAGTTTGGGAGGCCTACAACTCCGCCTGGCCAGGGGAGATCCCATCTGCTCAAGGACTGACCAGGCCCCAATCGCTAGCCAGTACTCCGGGAGGGTCTATCTTTGTCACCAGTAAAGACCCTGAACTACACCGTACCGTCTCCGAGTGGTTCCTGCTACCCCCATCATCCACGTCGGCTGCCCTGAGGCCATACCCCTCCCGTTGGGGGTTATACTATCACGCTGCACAATCCTACCACCGGCCTCAGCGGTCTGCCCTGCAGCAGCAGCTCCTTAGCTGTACTCAACGGGTGGCGTAGTCGTCCAACATCTACCGCTGATACATCGCCGCTCAGTTTGACACCCTGGGCACGGACCGGGTCACCGCCACGAGACTACAACCCTCAACAGATCCGGCTCCGGGTAAGCTCCCGCGTGCGCAATGCAGCGCGACACAGGCCCAGGGGCGCGTCATATATATGCTGTTTCCCCCCATTCCATATATATAAGCTGCCCCCCCCATTCCATATATATATGCTGTCCCCCCCCCATTCCATGTATATATGCTATTTCGCTCCCATTCCATGTATATATGCAGTTTCCCCCCCATTCCATGTATATATGCTTTCCCCCCATTCCATGTATATATGCTCTTTCCCTCCCATTCCATGTATATCTGTAGTTTCCCCCCCATTCCATGTATATGTGCTTTCCCCCCATTCCATATATATAAGCTGGCCCCCCCCATTCCATGTATATATGCTGTTCCCTCCTCCATTCCATGTATATATGCTGCCCCTCCCCCCTCCCATTCCATGTATATATGCTGTTTCCCCCCCATTCCATGTATATATGCTCTTTCCCTCTCATTCCATGTATATATGCTGCTCCCATTCCATGTATATATGCTGTCCTCCCCCAATTCCATGTATATATGCTCTTTCCCTCCCATTCCATGTATATATGCTGCCCCCATTCCATGTATATATGCTGTCCCCCCCAATTTCATGTATATATGCTCTTTCCCTCCCATTCCATGTATACTGTATATTCTGTTTCCCTCCCCCCTCCCATTCCATGTATATATGCTCTTTTCCTCCCATTCCATGTATATATGCTGCCCCCCCATTCCATGTATATATGCTGCCCCCCCATTCCATGTATATATCCTACCACCCCATTCCATGTATATATGCTGTTCCCTCCCCCATTCCATGTATATATGCTGTTTCCCCCCCATTCCATGTATATATGCTGCCCCTCCCCCTCCCATTCCATGTATATATGCTGTTTCCCCCCCATTCCATGTATATATGCTCTTTCCCTCCCATTCCATGTATATATGCTGCCCCCCATTCCATGTATATATGCTGCCCCTCCATTCCATGTATATATGCTGTTTCCCTCCCCCCTCCTATTCCATGTATATATGCTGTTTCCCTCCCCCCTCCCATTCCGTGTATATATGCTCTTTCCCTCCCATTCCATGTATATATGCTGCCCCCCATTCCATGTATATATGCTGCCCCCCCATTCCATGTATATATGCTACCCCCCATTCCATGTATATATGCTGTTCCCTCCCCCATTCCATGTATATATTCTGTTACCCCCCCATTCCATGTATATATGCTGCCCCTCCCCTCTCCCATTCCATGTATATATGCTGTTTCCCCCCCATTCCATGTATATATGCTCTTTCCTTCCCATTCCATGTATATATGCTGCTCCTCCATTCCATGTATATATGCTGCCCCTCCATTCCATGTATATATGCTCTTTTCCTCCCATTCCATGTATATATGCTGCCCCCCATTCCATGTATATATGCTGTTTCCCTCCCCCATTCCATGTATATATGCTTTCCCTCCCATTCCATTTATATATGCTGCCCCCCATTCCATGTATATATGCTGCCCCCCCCATTCCATGAATATATGCTGTTTCCCTCCCCAATTCCATGTATATATGCTCTTTCCCTCCCATTCCATGTATATATGCTGCCCCCCATTCCATGTATATATGCTGCCCCCCCATTCCATGTATATATGCTCTTTCCCTCCCATTCCATGTATATATGCTGCCCCCCATTCCATGTATATATGCTGCCCCCCCATTCCATGTATATATACTGTTTCCCCCCATTCCATGTATATATGCTGCCCCCCCATTCCATGTATATATGCTGTTTCCCCCCCATTCCATGTATATGTGACACCCCAGGGGTCTGGTTGCCACAGTAACGTAATGTTATGTCTGAGAGCAGGTGGGAGGTCCTTTAGTCAGGGATCCTGTGCATGCCACACCTCCTGCCCAGTCTTGGGAGGGGAAGAACTTCCCCTATATAAACCTGGGGCTGAGGCAGGGTGAGTGAGTAGAAGAAGAGAAGAAGTAGAGACAGCATAGGAAGAAACAGCAGTTACAAGGAGTCAGGGGCTGGCAGCTGCAGAGTTTGCCCTGACTAAGAAGACTTTTTACCGGACCCGGAGTCCGAGGCTGTGGGGACTAATTCCTGCCCAGCAGCAGAATCCGTCAGGCAGGGGATTTCAGGTCCTCTGGCCCAGAAGCCCGAAGGCACGGTCACACGCGTGGGACCAGCACCGCCATCGTGGAGCGGAAGCCATTAGAAGGCCCCGAGTCACCGGCCATACGGGTGAGCACCACACGGTACACTCAGGGACGTGGGCTACTTACATCAGCTCCTAGCAAGGTAGCCAGAAGAGTACAGTCAGTTTGGGAGGCCTACAACTACGCCTGGCCAGGGGAGATCCCATCTGCTCAAGGACTGACCAGGCCCCATCCGCTAGCAAGTACTCCGGGAGGGTCTTTTGTTGTTACCAGTAAAGACCCTGAACTACACCGTACCGTCTCTGAGTGGTTCCTGCTACCCCCATCATCCACGTCGGCTGCCCTGAGGCCATACCCCTCCCGTTGGGGGTTATACTATCACGCTGCACAATCCCACCATCGGCCTCAGCGGTCTGCCCTGCAGCAGCAGCCCCCTGGCTGCACTCAACGGGTGGCGTAGTCATCAACCATTTATTACTAATGGACTGCCGTCTAGTTTGACTCCCTGGGCATGGACCGGGTCACCGCCACGAGACTACAACCCTCCACAGATCCGGCTCCGGGTAAGCTCCCGCATGCGCAGCGCAGCGCGACACAGGCCCAGGGGCGCGTCAACTTTGGCGTAGTCGGCAGGATCTCGTGCCCGCAACCACCGGGTACTGCGTGCCTGAAAAGCAAAGACTGTTCAAACTTACCAGTGGTGAAGATTCCCGCTATCCGTGGAGGTTTCCCGCCATCCGGCGCCATCTTCTACCTTCTTCCCGCCATCCGCGAAGTTTTCCCGCCATCCGGCGCCATCTTCGACCTTCTTCCCGCCATCCGTGGAGTTTTCCCGCCATTGGACGCCATCTTGAGGACGCCGCGCGGGAAGAAGAGGGGCGTGGACTCCGAAAGCGCGCGAGAACTGAAGCCCCGCCTCACGTCCGGACGTTGCGTAAGGTCCTGGAAGGAGCCCAGCAGACACCGACGTCACAGGAGCGCGACGGAAGGTCCTCAACCCTGACGATCCACTGCGGAGCCGCGGCCTACGGAAGAGGATCATCGCAAGGTAGGCCACGGTCCACTAGGGGGGAGGAAGATGTCGGATACGGAGGAGAGCTTCACTGCCCCAACCCCCGCCAGCGCTACCGCTGCTGCAGTTATGCCCTTCACCATGCCCTATATCCCGGGAGCAGCTTGGCTACCCCAGTACTCAGGGGAGTCACATACCCTGCATGACTTTAGAGAAAAGCTGGATAGCCTCTTCCAGGTGTACCCCCTCACAGAAGAGCAAAAAGTGAGCATCCTGGTGGCCCAACTAACCGGGGCAGCCAAAAGAGAAGTAAAATCTTGGCCACCTGGGAGGAGGACTGTCGCAGAGATACTAACCCGGCTGAGGGACACCTTCGATACCCGCACCTCAGCCGAGATCAAGCTTAGATTCTACGGGTGCAAGCAGCGAGCGCATGAGAGTATAAGGGACTATGCACTAAACCTACAAGAGGCCCTGAGGGCCATAAAGCAGACCGACCCTGATGGGGTGGGAAACGAGGACAGGCTGTTGACTGAACAATTTATAGAGGGTTTATATTGCAATGCCCACCGAACCCAGTTGCGGGCAATGGCCTTACAGGATCCCCATCTGGACTTTGCACAGTTCAAGGACAGAGCCATCCGGGTGCTCCGAGAACCGGCACCAGGTGGCGTTGTGACCCACAGACGCCCCACTACCACTTACTACCAGGAGGCGGCGCCCTTGTCAGCAGGGCCTGTGGGAGCTGATGCGCAGGCTTTGGACAATGACCCGGCTCCAGACCTACACCATCAGGTCCAAGAGCTAGCTAAGAGCGTTGCTGCGCTAACCCGAACTGTGCAGTCTTTACAGGTTTCCACCCCAGGGAAGATCCAGCTGGCATCCGGACCGGAGGACATCCCGTGGCGTCGACCAAGGAGGACCCCACCGGCCAGAGGAAGACCCAGTGACCGATACAGCGAGGACGGACGACCCATCTGCCGCCGCTGCAATCAACCCGGACATATGGAAAGGTACTGTTCTTTAAACGGGCACAACCTGGGGTAGAGGGCCAACCCCCAGGAAAAAGATCACCAGGCCCATCGAACTGGCGCGACAGATATGTGGGAGGACGTCCAGTCTTGCCTGTGGTACTGGATGGCATTCCCATGAGTGCCCTACTGGATACCGGGTCACAGGTCACCACCATCCCGTACGTGCTCTTCAAGCAGTACTGGAATGACTCGGATATTACCCACTACCCTGACGACGACTTGAGTATCATCGCCAGCAATGGCCAGCCCGTGCCACAGATCGGATTTAAGGAGGTGGCCCTCAAAATCGGTAGAGTCGAACTGGCCGCACAGGGACTGATCATTGTAGATATTGATAAACATGAGAGTCACCCAAAAATAACTCTAGGAACTAACGTAATTGAAAATTGTCTTGCAGAGGTGATTTTCCTTTTACAGCAGGTTGCCAAGAACGCCAGCTCCGGCGAGCAGCGGGTGCTCCAGAAAGAGATCCGGGCACTGATGCAACGGCAACAAGTGGAACTCTCCGGCGGTGAGATTGGTAGCGTAAGAATGTGTGACCCTTTTCCTATTGCCATGCCCCCAAAAAGTGAAATGATGATTTGGTGCCGGGCAGCTATTGGTCTGAGAGGTAGAGATTACCAGGCAATGGTAGAACCAGTTTACTCAGACAGTAGGCCCACCATTTTGACAGCACGGGGGGTGGTCAATGTACGCCATGGGAGGGTGCCCGTTCGCATAATAAATATCGGGGAGAGGGAAGTGTACCTGCCCCGGTATGCCACGCTAGCCAAATTATATACCACTAATCAAAATTCTATACAATCTGTGGAACCCTTGCCTCCATCTCACCCGGAGGAAGGTAACGGCTCTAAGAAAGACATGGAGGACTGGTGTCAGCAACTACATCTGGGTACTGACTCCACTCCCTCACATCAGAAACAAGGAGTCTATCGGGTGGTTCAAGAGTATGAGAGAGTGTTTAGTAAACACCCGTTAGACTTCGGGCGAGTCAAGGGGGTAGAACACCGCATCCCCACGGGAGATCATCCTCCCATAAAAGAGAGGTATCGACCCGTACCCCCTGCACATTACCAACACGCCAAGGGGATGCTTAGAGACATGAAGGAGGCTGGGGTAATCCGGGATAGCTGTAGCCCCTGGGCAGCCCCACTAGTTTTAGTCAAAAAGAAAGACAACACCATGAGGATGTGTGTAGATTACCGGAAAATCAACCGTATCACACACAAGGATGCGTACCCCTTACCAAGGATAGAGGAGTCATTGGCTGCTTTAAGATCTGCTAACTTCTTCTCTACCTTGGATCTCACTAGCGGGTACTGGCAGGTTCCTGTAGCAGAGGCGGACCGGGAGAAGACCGCATTCACCACCCCGATGGGACTTAGCGAGTTCACCTGCATGCCGTTCGGACTCTGCAACGCCCCAGGAACCTTCCAACGATTAATGGAGTGCTGTCTGGGCCACAGAAACTTCGAGACGGTCCTGTTGTACCTGGACGATGTCATCGTATACTCCAAAACTTATGAGGACCACCTGAAACACCTGGCGGAGGTGTTCGAAGCTCTGGCGAGTTACGGCCTAAAGGTGAAACCCTCCAAGTGTCACCTCCTGAAACCAAAGGTGCAATACCTGGGACACGTGGTGAGCGCTGACGGAGTGGCTCCCGACCCCGATAAGATCACCGCAATTAAGGGATGGCCAAGCCCCTCCAGCGTAAAAGAAGTGCGGCAGTTCCTAGGGTTGGTAGGCTACTACCGAAGGTTTATTCCCGGTTTCACCAAAAAGGCAGCACCTATGCAGGACCTCCTGATAGGCCAGTCCCGGAAGGCCAAGAACCAGAAGCCGCCCTTCAAATGGGAAAAGCTAGAAGAAGAGTCCTTCCGCCAGCTGAAGATGGCCCTCACGGGGGATGAAATCTTGGCGTACCCGGACTATAGCCAGCCCTTCATCCTCTACACCGACGCCAGTAACATCGGGCTAGGAGCCGTACTGTCCCAGATTCAGCAGGGGAGAGAACGAGTAATCTCCTATGCCAGCCGAAAACTGCGACCCACCGAAAGGAACCCCGAAAATTACAGCTCATTTAAGCTAGAGTTCCTGGCCGTGGTATGGGCAGTCACCGAGCGCTTTAGGCATTACCTCGCTTCTTCCCGGTTCACCGTATACACGGATAACAACCCGTTGACACACCTGGACACGCCAAGACTCGGTGCCCTGGAGCAGAGGTGGATGGCCCGTCTGTCCAACTACGAGTTCACAATCAAATACCGGGCAGGACGCTCCAATACTAACGCGGACGCCCTGTCCAGGATGCCCAACCTGCCGAACGAAGGAGAAGATCCGGAGGGACTGGAAGAAGTTGAACTCCCTGCGTTCCACCGTCATGGGACTATCCAGTATTCCCACCGGGTAAGGGGTAAGCAGGCTGCTACGTTGAACCCCTTATCCCACTACAACTGGGCGGAAACGCAAGACAGCGACCCTGCCGTCCGACTGGTGAAGGAGATGCTGACTCGGCCGGAGGCTCGCCTTGAACCAGACGCTCCGGAGGAAGCCAAACAACTATGGGCGGAGAAGAGTCGACTATTCCTTTACAAGGGGAAGTTGTGCAGCAGAATGGTCAACTCCCGGACGCATGAACTACTCTGGCAAGTAGTGGTGCCCCGAAGAGACGCAGCCATGGTGATGGAGGCATACCACGACGGAGCTGGACACTTCGGGTGGAAAAAGCTGGAGTTCCTGCTGCGCGAGCGGTTCCACTGGGTAGGCATGAGGGGAACCATCGAGAAGTGGTGCAGAGACTGTGGCCCGTGCAATCTGAGAAGGAAGGACCGGGCCAGCCAGAAGACTCCCCTGCAGTCCATCGTCACCCGGCAACCGTTGGAACTGGTAGCCTTGGATCATGTAAAACTGACCCCAAGCAGAAGTGGCTACGTCTACGCGTTAACCATCGTGGATCATTACTCCCGGTTCTTGGTTGTCGTCCCCGTCAAGGACTTAACGGCTCAAACAGCAGCTAGGGCCTTCCAGCAGCACTTCTGCCGTCCACACGGGTACCCGGACCAAGTGCTGACGGACCAGGGACCTGCCTTTGAAGCGGAGGTCTTCCAGGAATTCTGCAATCTGTATGGCTGCCGGAAGATAAGGACGACACCCTACCATCCGCAAACTAATGGACTTTGTGAAAAAATGAACCAGGTGGTAATGGATCTTCTAAAAACATTGCCCCTGGAAGAACGCAGTCTGTGGCCTGAGAAGTTGCCCGATCTGGTGGACCTATACAACCACATCCCGGTAGGTTCCACCAACTGTACCCCGGCTTACCTAATGAGGGCGAGACCTGGTAAGTTACCTGTTGACCTGGAAATGGGAGTCCTGACACCTGAGGACACTTCACCAGAAACAGACTGGGACACAGAGAGGCAGCAGCAGTACCGGAGAGTACAGGAGAGCGTGGAGCGAAGTCTCTGTCAGGCTAGGGAAAGACAAGAGAAGACTTACAACCAGTATGCTCCCGCTGTTCCCCTGGTACCCGGAGAGCAGGTCTTGAAGAGGAAAAGACGGCTCCACAAGTTGGATGACCAGTGGGAGAAGGACCCGTACACCGTACTGCCCTCAAGCCACGAGAACCCGAAGGTCTGTACCATCAGTAAAGACGGAGGGGAAACCACAGCCATTGTATCCCGGGACCACCTGAAGAAGTGTCCCGAACAACTGAGGAACCCTGAAGAGGAACAAGAAGACCATCGACCCGTGGGAGAAAGGGAAGATATGGTTAGTACCGTGCTCGGGGACTTCCCTCGGTCTTGGACTCAAGTCAATGGTGCAGTTGTGGTACCCGTACTCACCTTCCTCCAACCATCATCCCAAGAACCTACGGAGCAACGGGTAGAGCTGGAAGAACAGCCGGTCCAGGAGGCAGAAGACTCCACACAAGTAGAACAGGAGAATCAACCCTCTGCTTATAGTGAGCCTGCCGTACCCCTAGTGAGACAAAGAGCCGGTAGACAGCTGCCCAGTTTACCCTTGACAGCTCCTACACCCTGTAGTTCAGGGCCAGACAGTCAGCTCCGTAGGTCCACTAGGGCCACTAGAGGCCAGTTACCCGCACGTTGGAGGATCTAAATGTTTAAGCTATTTTATAATGTTTACCTGTCTATAGTTGCTTGTGTGTAATTTTGTATTTCTAGTTGTTTTTAGGAATCCTTGGTGGATTTACCGGGAATCCTTGTATATAGTTGGAGCGTAACCCAGGATGGACTAAAGACTGTCAAGGACTCGGGGTAGAACAGACCCCTACCTGGTTACGTCTCCCTGTGTTGGTGAAATGGACACCTTGCTTTCTTCAGAGACTGCACCCGGTTGCGGACACGCCGTAACCATCTTTATGTGTTTTCTTATTGTATTATTAATGTTTTGCCTTGTTATGTTTTCTAAATGTGTTTAGTCCCGGAGTACTAAATTTTACTAGGGGGGAATGTGACACCCCAGGGGTCTGGTTGCCACAGTAACGTAATGTTATGTCTGAGAGCAGGTGGGAGGTCCTTTAGTCAGGGATCCTGTGCATGCCACACCTCCTGCCCAGTCTTGGGAGGGGAAGAACTTCCCCTATATAAACCTGGGGCTGAGGCAGGGTGAGTGAGTAGAAGAAGAGAAGAAGTAGAGACAGCATAGGAAGAAACAGCAGTTACAAGGAGTCAGGGGCTGGCAGCTGCAGAGTTCGCCCTGACTAAGAAGACTTTTTACCGGACCCGGAGTCCGAGGCTGTGGGGACTAATTCCTGCCCAGCAGCAGAATCCGTCAGGCAGGGGATTTCAGGTCCTCTGGCCCAGAAGCCCGAAGGCACGGTCACACGCGTGGGACCAGCACCGCCATCGTGGAGCGGAAGCCATTAGAAGGCCCCGAGTCACCGGCCATACGGGTGAGCACCACATGGTACACTCAGGGACGTGGGCTACTTACATCAGCTCCTAGCAAGGTAGCCAGAAGAGTACAGTCAGTTTGGGAGGCCTACAACTACGCCTGGCCAGGGGAGATCCCATCTGCTCAAGGACTGACCAGGCCCCATCCGCTAGCAAGTACTCCGGGAGGGTCTTTTGTTGTTACCAGTAAAGACCCTGAACTACACCGTACCGTCTCTGAGTGGTTCCTGCTACCCCCATCATCCACGTCGGCTGCCCTGAGGCCATACCCCTCCCGTTGGGGGTTATACTATCACGCTGCACAATCCCACCATCGGCCTCAGCGGTCTGCCCTGCAGCAGCAGCCCCCTGGCTGCACTCAACGGGTGGCGTAGTCATCAACCATTTATTACTAATGGACTGCCGTCTAGTTTGACTCCCTGGGCACGGACCGGGTCACCGCCACGAGACTACAACCCTCCACAGATCCGGCTCCGGGTAAGCTCCCGCATGCGCAGCGCAGCGCGACACAGGCCCAGGGGCGCGTCATATATATGCTGTTTCCCCCATTCCATATATATATGCTGTTTCCTCCCCTCCATTCCATGTATATATGCTGCCCCCCATTCCATGTATATATGCTGTCCCCCCATTCCATGTATATATGCTGCCCCCCATTCCATGTATATATGCTGTTTCCCCCATTCCATGTATATATGCTCTTTCCCTCCCATTCCATGTATATATTTTGCTACCCCCGCATTCCATGTATATATGCTGCCCCTCCACTCTCCCATTCCATGTATATATGCTGTTTCCCCCCCCATTCCATGTATATATGCTCTTTCCTTCCCATTCCATGTATACACTGGGGCATTATCATGCATGAAAATGATCTTGCTGCGGAATGTACGGTTCTTCTTCTTGAACCATGGAAGGAAGTGCTGTTTGAGAAACTCAACATACATTATGGAGTTCATCTTTACCCCTTCAGGGATCCTAAAAGGGCCGACAATCTCTCTCCCCATGATTCCAGCCCAAAACATTACTCCACCTCCTCCTTGTTAGCGCCGTAGCCGTGTTTGCATGGGGTGTCCATCAACCAGCCATCCTCCACTCCATCCATCTGGACCATCGAGATCATTTCATGCATGATAATGCCCCGTCTCATGCTGCACATAACACATCTGCATCTCTGGCTGCTATGGGCATAAAAGGGGACAAACTTATGGTGTGGCACCCATGCTCCCCTGACCTTAACCCCATTGAGAACCTCTGGAGCATCATCAAAAGGAGTGTCTATGATGGCGGGAGGCAGTTCACATCTAAGCAACAGCTCTGGGAGGGTGTTCTGTCCTCATGCAAAACAATTGGAAGCAGAAACCATCCAAAACCTGACAAATTCAATGGACGAGAGAGTTCAGAAGCTCCTTTCGAACAAGCGGTCCTATGTGCAAATGTAACATCACCTAGAATAAAGTTTTGAGTTGAAAACTGTTTGATTTCAGTTTGTAATAACCTGCTAATGCTTATAATTTCAAAAATGACCATTTTTTTGTTCTTTATTAAAATGAAAAGGTTGAAAACTCTGCTGTGCATAATAATTTGGAACATGCATTTTGAGTGCAGTTTGAGCTTTTTATTTTTTAAAAAATATACTGTTATCATAGGCAGTTTGTACAAAAACCTTTCAATTGTACTCTAATAGTTATTTGACTGGAAAATTACAATGACTGCAATTCATATAGGTAATTTGGGAAAATCTGAGAAAATATTATTTGCATAATAATTTGAAACACAGTGTATATGCTGCCCCTCCATTCCATGTATATATACTGTTTCCCCCCCAATTCCATGTATATATGCTGCCCCCCCATTCCGTGTATATATGCTCTTTCCCTCCCATTCCATGTATATATGCTGCCCCCCATTCCATGTATATATGCTCTTTCCCTCCCATTCCATGTATATATGCTGCCCCCCCATTCCATGTATATATGCTGTTCCCCCCCCATTCCATGTATATATGCTGCCTCCCATTCCATGTATATATGCTGTTTCCCCCCCCCATTCCATGTATATATGCTGTCGTCCCCCCATTCCATGTATATATGCTGCCCCCCATTCCATGTATATATGCTGTTTCCCCCCCATTCCATGTATATGACGCGCCCCCTGGGCCATATTCTTTAGGGGAATACCCGGAGCCGGATCAGATGGGGGTTGTAGTCTCCGAGTGGCTGTGACCCGGTCCGTGCCCAGGGTGTCAAGCTCAGAGTATGTGGCAGTCCTACAGATGTTATAAAGTTCTTTATGTCGACTACGCCACCCGTTGTATTGCGGTCACTACGGCCGCCGCTGCAGCAGGGTCCGCTGAGGCTGATGGTGTTGGTGCAGCTTTTGATAGTATAACCCCCAACGGGTGGGGTATAGCCTCAGGGGGTCAGGTGCAGAGGATGGGGGTTGTGGTGGTGCAGCATAGATGGTAATTAAAGACAGAGTCGGGTTGTGCAGTTTAGGGTATTTACTTACTGCTGATGTTCCGGTCACTCCAGCTTCAAGTGACCACCCGAGCCGTGCTGCGTCCACCAGGTCCTGGATTCAGCCAACCCCCAAGCAAGTCCGGAGCGTGACCCTGAGCCCTCCTTCCTGTCCTGTCTTCTGGCCGTCCCCACCAGGGATCCACCTAGGTCCAGCTCCCTCGGGCCTTCTGTTGGGAGACCCTTGGCCTTGGGTTCCCTGACCCTACATGTGGTTTGCCTTCAGGGTAGATGTGGTGGGTGGCCGTGGCAGATCCTGCCCACGGCCTCCGGTCTCTGGCTGGGGTGTGCTTAAGCCCCCACCAGTTTGGGATCCGGTACCCTATTGCCAACTCTTCACCCGATGATGGACTTTGGGTTCTCAGAGTCCTTTTCTTTCACCCCCTCTGGGTCTTTCTTCCTTTCTCCTCTCTCTCTCTCTGGGGCTGCTCTGCTCCTCTTCCTCTGACTTCTCTGCAAAGACTCACAGACTGACTGACTGTGGCTGACTGACAGACTGTGGCTGACTGACAGACTGTGGCTGACTGACCCTGATCTTAGATGGTGCCCACCTTATATACTCCCTCTATGTGTGAGCTCAGGTGACCAGCACCCAATGAGCTCCTATCTTTACCCAGGCTGCTCCCCCTATCTGCCCCTACACTACTGGGATGTACCACCCCCCTCCCACTCCAGCCAGGAACAGACTCGGTCGTACCTGCACATTTCTAAGTGGGAGTACCGTTGGTCTGTTCCTCGGAAATGGGATGTGTGTAGTGCATACAGCTTTCTGAGCTCAGTTCCACACTCCATCCTTACCCGGGAGTGGAATATCACACCTCTGGGTTGAGGTGCAATACCCCTGTAGCAGCCGAATCCTCAGGGTGCTACATTCCCCCCTGGTAAATCACAGCACGTCCTCGGGCTGTAAGATATAAAAACACCAAGACATACAATTTTTTTTTTTTTCATAAACAACATAATACAAACATATAAAATACCATATATATATCAGCATCATCATAAAACTTTTCATATTAATAACATTCTCGTCGCCTCTGGCTCCTCCTCCGGTCACTGTGCAACGTGTGACCGGGTAAAGTGCGACAGTCTTTGGAACTCGTGGCTTTCCTATAAAACCAGTAGGGGGCGCTTTAGGACGCGCAACTATTTACAAGGGTAGTGGGGCCGCTCTCAGTCCTCGGCCAGGTAATGGGAATAGGGATGACCGCTCTCAGTCCTCGGTCAGTGGGATTGAGGGAAATACGGGTAAACAGTTCACACTTGCTGGTCCCAACGGGGACTATATTAGCAGCAACAGTTTCTTTGGTACCCCTACGGGTAACTATATACAGCTTCTACTCTGCCGTACTCAACGACGACGTCCTCCTGCTCTTTCTTTGTGGTTACCTTTAGCTTCAGACCCGTCCGGGTCCTCTTGTTCTTCCTCCTCACACCGCAGCTCTTCCTCCGTCAGGCGATGCACATGGAGGGCGTAGGGTCCTTTGGCACACTTGTGCCGGGTAAAGGTGACCTCGTCCCCGATGTAAAGGTCACGACCTCTGTGTCCCTCCGGTAGGTGGGACTCAACGTCTCTCCTGGTCACGAAGACGTCGCCTGGGGTGCGGTGGTCTCGGATGAAGCCCCACCCATGCTGCATGTTAAACTTGATCACAGTCCCGGTGGTGCGGGGACTATGCGCTGCACGGGGGTCTCTCCTGGCCCGGCTCTTCTGCTCCGCGCTCCTTATTTGGGCTTGTTGTTCCCGGACCCGCCTCTCTCTCTGCTCCCTCTCAAAGACCTCGAGCTGCTGGCGGCAGCACTCTGCACGCTCCGCTGCGGCTGCCCGAGTCTCTTGAGTGAACCCCATGAGATCTTCTCCGGTGGGGTCCCACTCAAACTGCGCTTCTGCTAGCGGGGGCGAGATCCTCTTAACGGGCTTTGGAGCCGGGATCAGGGGTTCACACATGGGCCTTGCCCTCTTTTGGAGCTCTTGTTCGTAGTACTCCCTGGGCCAGACAAAGGGCTGCCCGTCCGGCCATGTGTGTTGGGCGAACAGATCTTCTCCCAGATGCGGCACTTTAGGTTTTATGGGCGCGGTGGTGGTGGCGGCGCCCGGGTTGCCCAGGCCTTGCGGCCAGGCCTGGGGCACCTGGAAAGTGAAGGGCACCGTAAGGACGGCGGCGCCCTGGGCTACTTGGCCCTGCGACCAGGCCGGTGGCTCCGCGGAGGTAGGGGGCGCTGTTAGTATTGCGGCGCCCGGGGGTACTAGGCCTTGCGACCAGGCTGGTGGTACTTCCTGCTTGGTCACGCTCGGTGTCGAGGCGTGTGACGTCACAGGGGTCGCGGCTCCCGTTTGAGGCCTAGTCTGCGGCGGTGACGTTGCAGCGACGGGCACGGCAGGGGATACTTCGGGCTCTGCGACGGGGAGCTGGGGCAGGCATGCGGTTTCCCGGTTTGGGGTATAGACGTCCCCTTTACCTGCCTCCTCTCGTTCGGCTCCCTTCTCGGCGCCGTCTCCGGCCTTCAGTCCTCCTGCGCCATCCTCAGAGGCGGTCTGTCTCCTCGTCTTGGGTGGCGTGCTCCGCTGACGGGTCTCGGTCTGCTGGGCCATCTCACGGCTCCACTCCGCCAACGTCTCTCGCTGCACCCGGGCCATCCTCCTTGCGAGGCCCTCCAGAGCGGTCTGCGCACACTCCCGGTCTCGGGGGAGCTGTGCCAGGACCTCCACTAAGCCTAGTGGGGTCGTTGCTTCTAGCAGGCTCCTGACCAACGGGTCGGTGCTGCTCTGCTCTCCTTCCGTTGTCTCCAGCAGGCTCCTGGCCAGCGGGCCGGTGCTGCTCTGCTCTTCTTCCATCTCCGGGTAAGCTTCTTCTGGACTCAGCTCTAGGCTTCTTGTCTCCGGGTGCGCTCTCTCCAGACTGCTCCAGGCGACACCCATCTTTTCTCTCTTCTTCTCAGTCCTCCCACTTCGAGGGCGGTCCCGGGGCCACTTGGTGATTGTCAGCTCCAGGGGCAGTTCTTTCACGCTGACAGACACCTCTAGCATCACAGTCTCTGTTGGTGGGGGCGGTTTCCACTTTTGGCGCCATTTTCGGTCCTGGCCCACGATGGGAGGTGGCCTCTTGCCACCCTCTGGCACGCCCATAATGGTGTCCGCTCTGACAAGGCGGGAAACCTTTGGAAATGGCGGGAATCGTCTCCCAGTGGCGGGAAACTGCAGATGGCGGGAAAAAGCTGTTAATGGCGGACAACCGGCGGGAATCGACCTGTGATGGAGTCCGATGGCGGGGACCCTCCGGAACCGGCAGGAGACTTCTTTTTGAGGTAAACTTGTTCTTTTCTTCAGGCACGCAGTACCCGGGTGTTGCGGGCACGTAATCCTGCCGACTACGCCAAAATTGACGCGCCCCCTGGGCCATATTCTTTAGGGGAATACCCGGAGCCGGATCAGATGGGGGTTGTAGTCTCCGAGTGGCTGTGACCCGGTCCGTGCCCAGGGTGTCAAGCTCAGAGTATGTGGCAGTCCTACAGATGTTATAAAGTTCTTTATGTCGACTACGCCACCCGTTGTATTGCGGTCACTACGGCCGCCGCTGCAGCAGGGTCCGCTGAGGCTGATGGTGTTGGTGCAGCTTTTGATAGTATAACCCCCAACGGGTGGGGTATAGCCTCAGGGGGTCAGGTGCAGAGGATGGGGGTTGTGGTGGTGCAGCATAGATGGTAATTAAAGACAGAGTCGGGTTGTGCAGTTTAGGGTATTTACTTACTGCTGATGTTCCGGTCACTCCAGCTTCAAGTGACCACCCGAGCCGTGCTGCGTCCACCAGGTCCTGGATTCAGCCAACCCCCAAGCAAGTCCGGAGCGTGACCCTGAGCCCTCCTTCCTGTCCTGTCTTCTGGCCGTCCCCACCAGGGATCCACCTAGGTCCAGCTCCCTCGGGCCTTCTGTTGGGAGACCCTTGGCCTTGGGTTCCCTGACCCTACATGTGGTTTGCCTTCAGGGTAGATGTGGTGGGTGGCCGTGGCAGATCCTGCCCACGGCCTCCGGTCTCTGGCTGGGGTGTGCTTAAGCCCCCACCAGTTTGGGATCCGGTACCCTATTGCCAACTCTTCACCCGATGATGGATTTTGGGTTCTCAGAGTCCTTTTCTTTCACCCCCTCTGGGTCTTTCTTCCTTTCTCCTCTCTCTCTCTCTGGGGCTGCTCTGCTCCTCTTCCTCTGACTTCTCTGCAAAGACTCACAGACTGACTGACTGTGGCTGACTGACAGACTGTGGCTGACTGACCCTGATCTTAGATGGTGCCCACCTTATATACTCCCTCTATGTGTGAGCTCAGGTGACCAGCACCCAATGAGCTCCTATCTTTACCCAGGCTGCTCCCCCTATCTGCCCCTACACTACTGGGATGTACCACCCCCCTCCCACTCCAGCCAGGAACAGACTCGGTCGTACCTGCACATTTCTAAGTGGGAGTACCGTTGGTCTGTTCCTCGGAAATGGGATGTGTGTAGTGCATGCAGCTTTCTGAGCTCAGTTCCACACTCCATCCTTACCCGGGAGTGGAATATCACACCTCTGGGTTGTGGTGCAATACCCCTGTAGCAGCCGAATCCTCAGGGTGCTACATATATATGCTGTTTCCCCCATTCCATGTATATATGCTCTTCCCCCCATTCCATGTATATATGCTGCCCCCCCATTCCATGTATATATGCTGTTTTCCCCCCATTCCATGTATATATGCTCTTTCCCTCCCATTCCATGTATATATGCTCTTTCCCCCCATTTCATGTATATATACTGCCCCCCATTCCATGTATATATGCTGTCCCCCCCCTCATTCCATGTATATATGCTGCCCCTCCCCTCTCCCATTCCATGTATATATGCTCTTTCCCTCCCATTCCATGTATATATGCTGTTTCCCTCCCCCCTCCAATTCCATGTATATATACTCTTTCCCTCCCCCCTCCCATTCCATGTATATATGTGACTCACCCAGGGGGATATATGGGGGGAGACTCGGTACCCGGGCCTTTACCTTCTTTGTAGGATATCACGGCAGTCGGCTCCCCGGCCTGTCCTCTGGGTTACTCTTTAAAAGGGGTTTTGTTAACAGTTTGTCTCGTGACGCCACCTGTGGTTTCAGGCAATGGTTACCAGCGTTGCTGCAGACCTCCAGGGGGTGATGGGATGGCAGCTGGGATGTTTCTGCTCCCCACAGGCGGAGCGGGCCCCCGGGGCAGGGTTGATAGAAGGGATGCAGATGAGAGATGGCCCGGCCGGGTCAGGGGGAATGACGGACACACACACGGGGGATTCGCTTCAGTACCTTTACTGGTGTAACGGCAGGTATGGTACAGGGTACTTGCTAGGAAGGGTGCACTTCAGGACTCTCCCCAGTGAGTGGGTATAAGGCCTCCTGATCCGTGTCTTCCTCTCTCTAAGCTTCTAGCCAGCCTGGAACTTGGCCTAGCTTCTATGTTGTGTTGCTTTCTCACCTGATTGCTTGGTAGTAGGACTTTTCCTTGGCAACCACTATCCCTGGATGCCGGGGCCTTCGTGGTTCCTAGTCCTGTTATTGCTGGTAGCTTCAGGATGACCAGGGGTCTAGAAGCCTCCTGGTATGCCGGTTGTCCCTACTGGGTGTAGAGAACCCTGTAGGCGCGGACACGGTGTCCGGCTTGTGTCTTGGGGTGAGCTTGTGATGCTCCTCTGCCCCCTTAACTCCTCTCTCCTTGCCTCGGCCACACTCGGGGCCCTCAGCACACAGCCGCTCACGTGCTGCTTCTTCACTGCTCTCCGTGTCAGCACGCTCTCTGACTTTCTGACTGCCTAACTCCACCCTCCAGTATATACATATCCCTAACAGGGCTCCCTCTGGTGGTCTGAGGTGGAAGGGTGGAGGTGTCTGTTTGTAGTGAGGGCCTCTTGTGGAGAAGTCCATCCATGCATCCTTTTGGGTCCTGTGGTACCTGGGTAGCAGGGTGCCACATATGCTCTTTCCCTCCCCCCTCCCATTCCATGTATATATGCTCTTTCCCTCACGCCCCATTCCATGTATATATGCTCTTTCCCTCACGCCCCATTCCATGTATATATGCTGTTTACCTCACCCCTCATTCCATTTATATACAGGGTAGTCCAAAAGTAGGTGGACAGAAAGTATAATAAGGTTATGAAGGGGGAGATTTATCAAACACTAAATTGCAGCCGCCTGTCTGGATCATCCTCCAATAAACCATGAATTAGACGTGGACGATAAGCTTTCCACCCAATAGATTTCAGGATTCGCATGATAGAAGCTCGTGAAATTCCCAATTCCAAAGAGGCTCTTCTGGTGGACTTTTTTGGACTCTGAACAAATGTTTCAGCAACAAGTTCTTTATTATCTTCTGTACAGACTGTTTTGGGTCGACCAGTTTTTGGACCATTAAAGATTGAGCCAGTGGTATTGAATTTGTCACGAATGCGGTAAATGGTTTGTCTCTTTGGGGCTTGAGTACCAAATGTTTCAACCCAATTTGCTCTAATGGTTTCAGCATTTTGAGATTTCCAATACTCCATTAAAATCCATTTTCTTTGATCTGTATTTAAATTATTTGCCATTATGTGTTATCTGAATTATCTGAAAAGAAAACAGATTTGGGGGAGATCTAGCTGTGAAAACTAGATCTGTGAAACTGGCTCAGTTGCCCTTAGCAACCAATCAGATTCAACCTTTCATTTTCCAAAGAGTCTGTGAGGAATGAAAGTGGAATCTGATTGGTTGCTAAGGGCAACTGAGCCAGTTTCACTATACACCATGTTTGATAAATCTCCCCCTTCATAACCTTATTACACTTTCTGTCCACCTACTTTTGGACCACCCTGTATTGCTGTTCCCCCTTCCCGCCCCCCATTCCATGTACAGTAGATATTGCTGTCGTCCACCCCCTGCCGCCCCGCATTCCATCCTGCTGGCACCGCTGTTCATATAAAAAAAAAAAAAAAACATAATAAACACTCCTACTCACTTTCCTTCCTCTCCCGCGCCGCATCCTCTCCTGTAGCCGGCAGCTGACTCCAGCGTCCTAGCGACGGGGGCGCATGATGTCACTGCCGTGCGCCTGGTCGCCTGTATGCTGACGTCAGCTGCTGCTGCTTGCCTCTGATTGGCCAGCAGCGTGTATTGCGGCGCATGGGCCTGGCAACTCGTGCGCTGCAATACACTTCAGCTAGATGTGTGTCAGAGAACGCACATCTAGCTGAAATGGGGACTGGCGTCTGCGGGCTCGCCCACCGGGCCGGGTCCTGGTCCAGTAGCGCTAGTGCGGCGGCGATGGCGCGCGTGCCCTTGGAGAGGGCTCTGCGTGCCCACTCTGGCACGTGTGCCATAGGTTCGCCAGCACTGGCCTAGGAAAACCTTGTCAGGTGCTCCAGGGTCTTAAAGATGTAGTGTGCAGATACCCTCAGAGGGTTTTTTTAATAGTGGTTTTAGACCAAGAACTGAGCAGAACCTCCATGTTTTTGTGGAGTTTTGAGATTTGCAGGAGGATTTTTTATTACATAGTTTTCACTCACAAAACCACTTCAGAAAAAAAATGTGTTGACTTTGTGGAAGCTGCCCGGAATCTACACATTTTATTTATTCATTTATTTATTGTACTCACTTATATAGCAGCATTAATTCCACAGTGCTTCACAGACAATATCCTCACTGTCCCCATTGGGGCTCACAATCTAGATTCCCTATCAGTATGTCTTTGGAGTGTCGGAGGAAACCGGAGAGCCGGGAGGAAACCCACACAAACATGGGGAGAACATACAAACTCCTTGCAGATGTTGTCCTCTGTGGAATTTGAATCCAGGACCCCAGCGCTGCAAGGCTGCAGTGCTAACCACTGAGCCACTAACCACTGCCCATGTACACAAGATACTTCTTTTAAATGCTCCAGGGTTTCCAAACCCTGAAGCAAATAAAAGACATGAAAAAAGACTGACCATATGCACAACAAGTTGTTTTTCCATAGATATGCATATGTTAATTCTTTTGAATGGTTTTTGAAAGTTATTCAGGTGGTTTCCCTGGCAGAAACTGCCTGAAAAATACATTCTGTCCACATACCCCATTTTTTCCCCAAAAACTCCATAAAAACTCAGTGTACACAGACAGGGCGAGTGCCTCTGGCACAATCTATTAGATTTTGATCTATGGCCGACCTAAAGGCCACTCCACCGTCAACCCACGATTGGGTTGCGGGGATCCAATAGAGTGACAAAGCGAGCAATGGCCCTCTGTCACACTCTTTACATGCAGCGGTCACTATTGACCATGGCATGTAAAGAGTTAATTGAGCTGCTGCAAAAAAACCACAGTTTTCAGAACATTTTCCTATATTTTACTAGCAGTGGGAATTGAAGGCAACGGCAGCGTGAAGATTCACTGGCTTTTCATGTCACAATTGAAAAGTTGCATGTCTACTAGGGCATGAAAAGCCAGTGAGCCGATTGAATGTGATTAAGACAAAACCCCAGAATTACAGTTAAAAAAAAGGCTTTTAGAGGGGGGGCCAACGCAAAGGAGAGGGACAATCTACAAAGAATTTAGGAGAATGGAAAATCTATCACAACAAAATATGGTCTAGATGTTGGGTGGTCTTTTTAAGGAAGATTTTCTATGGATTCAATTTCAGGGAGTTAATATGTGGCCCTCATTTGTGGGGCCTAGACCATCAAAATTTTCACAAATGCATAAATTAAGTGATACCTACATTACTGTATGTGGGGTACAGACAAGGTGCTCAAAACCTTACTCCTGCAAAAGACAATGGCCAGACATAAGATATATTAAAAATACATTACTTTATATATATAAAAAGATATATAATCAAAATGTTATCAAGAATAACAAAAAAAAACGGCGTCAAGCACATCAGGAGAGGAAATAAAATGCATATAGGCAAATCAATATTAGATTGCAATTATAAGTAGTGTTAATAAGGAAACCACAGATCAAAATGGAACAATATTGGACATAGCATAATATAACGCAGATGCATAATTGTGTAAGATGCTGATGAGTAATTGTTCCAAGCCAACACTCATAATTGGTGTATGCATCACGAAACGTTGAAAGTAAAAATGTGTAAAGTACATACCCATAAAGTCTTCTCCTGTTGTGCTGGCATCTGCCCTGGCGTGTTTTTCTGGCAGAAAGCCTTCATCCGGGGGTGAGCTGCATTATATGATGCTATGGTCCAATATTGTTCCATTTTGATCTGTGGTCTCTTTGCTTACACTACTTATAATTGCTATCTAATATTGATTTGCCTATATGCATTTTATGTCCTCGCCTGTTGTGCTTAACGCCGTTTTTAAGTGTGTGACTCACGATTTAAGCTCATAACTTTTTAATTATATATATATATATATATATATATATATATATATATATATATATTAATGTACATCTTGCGTTTGGTCATTGTCTTTTGTCAATAGAAGATAGACTTAATGTGAAAAATGGCAATGGAACTCTGAAAGGAAGGTCCTTTTTCTGATTTAACCCTTTCACCCCAATGCCTGTTTTCACCTTCCTGACCAGGCTTATTTTTTTAAATTCTGACCAGTGTCACTTTATGAGGTAATAACTCTGGAACGCTTTAATGGATCACGGTGATTCTGAGATTCATTTTTCATGACATATTGTACTTCATGATAGTGGTAAAATTTATTTGATATGACTTACGTTTATTTGTGAAAAAATCGGAAATTTGGCAAAAATTGTGAACATTTTGCAATTTTCAAAATTCTCATTTTTATACCCTTAAATCAGAGAGTCATGTCGCACAAAATAGTTAATAAATAACATTTCCCACATGTCTACTTTACATCAGCACAATTTTGGAAACATAATTTTTTTGTCATGAAGTTATAAGGGTTAAAACTTGACCAGCGATTTCTCATTTTTACAACAAAATTTACAAAACCATTTTTTTAGGGACCACATCACATTTGAAGTCACTTTTAGGGGTCTATATGACAGAAAATACCCAAAAGTGACACCATTCTAAAATCTGCACCTCTCAAGGTGCCCAAAACCACATTTAAGAAGTCTATTGACTCTTCAGGTGCTTCACAGGAATTTTTGAAATGTGGAAGACAAAAATAAACATTTAACTTTTTTTCACAAAAATGTTACTTTAGACTCAATTTTTTTTTACTTTCACAAGGGTAACATGAAAAAAATGACCCCCAAATTTGTTGTGCAATTTCTCCTGTGCACACCGATACCCAATATATGGGGGAAAACCATGAGAACCATTTGACGTTTTGAACATTTTCCCACCCAAATGTTTTTTAGCCCCATATTTTGCATTTTCACAAGGGTAACAGGAGAAATTGCACCATACAATTTGTTGTGCAATTTCTATTGGTTGGGCTCACAGCAGGGCTCGGAAGGGAAGGAGCGCCATTTGACTTTTTGAATGTAAAATTTGATGTAATAATTAGCGGATGCCATGTCATGTTTTGAGAGCCCCCAATGTGCCTAAACAGTGGAAACCCCCCACAAGTGACACCATTTTGGAAGCTAGACCTCTCAGGAAACGTATTTAGATGTGTGGTGAGCACCTTGAACCCCCAGGTGCTTCACAGAAGCATGTAATTTTGAGCCGTGAAAATAAAGAAATCAAATTTTTCCATGAAAAAAAAATGTTTAGCCCCAAATTTTGCATTTTGACAAGGGTAACAGGAGAAATTGCACCATACAATTTGTTGTGCAATTTCTCTTGAGTACACAGATGCCCAATATGTGCAGGAAAACTACTGTTTGGGTGCACATCAGGGCTTGGAAGTGAAGGAGCGCCATTTGACTTTTTTGCTGGAATAACTAGTGGACGCCATGTCGCATTTGGAGAGCCCCTGATGTGCCTAAACAGTGGAAACCCCCCACAAGTGATACCATTTTGGAAACTAGACCCCCTCAGGGAACTTATCTAGATGTGTGGTGAGCACCTCGAAACCCCAGGTGCTTCACAGAAGTTTATAACGTTTAGCCATGAAAATAAGAAAATCACATTTTTCCCACAAGAATGTATTTTAGCCCCAACTTTTGCATTTTCATAAGAGTGACAGGAGAAAATGGACCCCAGAATTTGTTGTGCAATTTCCCCTGAGTACGCAGATACTACTGAGTACGTTTGAGGCGTAGTGCAAAGCTCAGAAGGAAAGAAGTGCCATATTTGCGTTCAGATGTTGCTGGACTGGTTTGAGGATGCCATATCACATTGGTAAAGCCCCTGATGTGCCAGATCAGCCGAACCCCCCATAAGTGACCCGATTTTACAAACTACACCTCTCAATGAATTCATCTAGGGATCATATTAACACCACAGGTGTGTCACAGCATTTTATACCATTGATGAAAAAAAAATAATTACATTTTTATCAACAAAATTTTGTTTTAGCTCCAGATTTTACATTTTCACACTGGGAAATGGGTAAAAATGGCACCAAAATGTGTCCCATAATTTCTGCTGAATGTAGAAATACCCCAATGTGGCTGTACAGTACTGCTTAGCCTCATAGTGAGACTCAGGAGGGATGGAGTGCTATTTGCCTCCTGGAGCACAGATTTTCCTATAATAGTTTGTGGACTCCATATACAGAGCCCCTACGTGCTAGAAGAGCAGAATCCCCCTCAAGTGACCCTATTTTGGAAATTATATCCCTTTGTGAATTTATCTACAGGTGTAGTGATGATTTTGACTCCATGGGTGTTTTCCAGAAACAAGCATCAGCGGATGTTGCTGAGTGAAAATTGCAAACTGCCATTGTAGTGACCATTACGTTATTCCCCGCTCATGCCTCTGTTTTTTTTTTTTACGGTGTTCACTGAAGAGTTTAACTAGTGGGACAATGTTATACGTTGGGTTGTTCCGGACGCGGCGATAACAAATATGTGTACTTTTTTCTTTTTTTTTTTGCACAGATAAATGTATTTATTGGATTAATATTTTTTCTTTTTTTTTCTTTATTTTGTGATTGTTTCATAATATTTTTAGAATTTTTATTAAATGTTTTTTTTTTACTTTTTTACATTGTTCCAGGATGGGGCATCATCTTCAAACTGTCAGATCGCTGATCTGATGCTCTGCAATGCATCTGCACTGCAGAGCATCAGAGCAGCTTCTGACAGGCAGGAAGGAGGCGTCTCATCTCCTGCTCTCTGAGCAGGCGATGAGTCACAGCGGTATCACAGGGTTTAATTGGCCGCGATCGGTGCTAGCACCGAGCGTGGGCGGTGCTGCAGGGTGTCAGCTCTCACATAGAGCTGACACCCACATGTGATCAGCGTGAACCCACGCGATCACTGCGCCGTACATATACTGCTCATTGTGGGAACACAGCTCCCACAGAGCAGTATATGTACGGCACCTGTCGGGATGGGGTTGAAGGAAAACTGTCATCTGATTCATGTGGCCCAAACTGCGGACAACATGAATCAGAGCCTAGCTGTAATATGTTTTTCTCTGAAACGCGCCTGACTCGCCCCCTTGGCCGTGGGGTACTCAAGACCGGGTCTCTAGGTTGCGCGGTGCTGATGGGGGTAGTAGTGGCAACCCGGTCCCGTGCTCAGGGTGTCAAGCTAAAATGGTGGCAGTCTCTTTATATATATAGACATGTGAAAGTCCGACTACGCCACCCGTGGATTGCGGTCAGGGATAACCGCCGCTGCAGGACAGACCGCTGGGGCTGATGTTGGTGAGCAGCACAGGAATGGTATAACTCCCCACGGGAGAAGTGTAGCCCCAGGGCAGTGTAGGTAGATGTTGGGGGTGATAGTTCTGGCCGCGATAGTCAGAATGCAGAATCCGCTTAAACAGTTCAGGGTCTTTATTGTAACAGGTGGTAATGACCCAACAGCAGTACCGGCTAGAAGGGGGGGCCTGGATGTCTGAGAACACTCGGGAAGCCCCTCTGGTCAGGGTGAGGGTGTAGGCCTACCGTGCTCTCTATGCTCTTTCTGACTAGCTCCCCCTTTAGTGGTAAAATAGCCCACGTCCCTGAGCGTGCCATGTATTCTCACCCATATGGCTTGCAACTTGGGCTCCTGTTACCTCTGACCTCTCTTGGCTTTGCTGGTCCCTTCTGTTGTGGCGGAGCCTCCGGGCTTTTTAGGCCAAAAGACATGAAATCCCTCGCGGATTGGTTCTCTGCTGCTGGACTTAGAGTCTTTACAGCCTCGGACCCCAATGTCCAGTAGGAAGTTCTCTATCTGCCAGGACAGGCTCTCCGTGCCGTACGTCCCTGGCTCGTGGCTTCTCCACTGCCTCACGACCTCCTCAGCTACAGCTGAATTGTCCCTCCTTCTCTGGGACTAGTCTCACTCCTGAGCTAGGTCATCCAGTTCTCTCTAACCCTGCCCCCAGTTCCAGCTTTTATAGGGGCAGCCAGCTCCCCCTACTGGCCTGGGACAGGAGGTGCTGTATGCTAATTGTCCCTAACCAGGGATCCTCCCTCCTGCTCTCAGACACAGCCTTTATTATTTGTGGCATCCAGGCCTGGGGTGACACACTCCAGCATTTCAGGAACAGTAATTTAAAATATCCAGGCGGGAGCCATAGCCAGAGACCAGACTAGTCCGGCGCCGACCCCAATAGGCTTTTCCCTGCACTGCTGCAGTTCATTGGGAAGTCTCTCCCTCATGTGCGTACATAGCGAGAGACTTGTCAATCACCTACTGCAGTGATGAGAAAAGACAGCCTGGGGCAGCACCAGACTATTCTGATCTCTGGCTATGGTCCACAGCTTGATCTTTAAAGTATATTTTTTCTGAAATGCTGGAACTTTTATTTATTTATTTTTACTTTTCACTGTACTTGTTAGTCTCCTTAGGGGACTTAAAGTGATCAGTCACTCTGTGTGACTGCAGATTTATGAATCCCCCCCGCACTGTGTGCTGCAGGGATTCACCGATATGAGACCCGGGACCGGAGGATATGTATAAATTATACATACCCCCGGCCATTCAGCTCCGCCTTGCTCCGTACACTTTTATGGAGCGAGGCCACGCCCTGTCTAGTGAAGTGGATGGCCAGGGATATGTATAACACAGGGGTCTCAAACTCGGCTAAGTATATGTGTAGCACCCTGAGGACTCGGCTGCTACAGGGGTATTGCACCTCAAGCCAGAGGTGTGGTATTCCACTCCCGGGTAAGGATGGAGTGTGGAACTGAGCTAGATAGCTGCATACACTACATACATCCCATTTCCGGGGGACAGATCGACGGTACTCCCACCAATATATGTGCAGGTACGATAGTGTCTGTCCCTGGCTGGAGTGGGAGGGGGTTGGAACATCCCAGTAGTGTAGGGGCAGATAGGGGGAGCAGTCTGGGTAATGCTAGGAGCTCATTGGGTGCTGGTCACCTGAGCTCACACATAGAGGGAGTATATAAGGTGGGCACCATCTTAGGACAGGGTCAGTCTGTCAGAGTTTAGTCAGAGGAGCAGAGCAGAGAAGCTCAGCCAGAAGGGCTGACAGGGAGTTGTGGTTCCGGCTGGGCCCAGCTCCAAGGCCAAGAGAGAGAGAGGAGTCAGAAGGACCCAGAGAAAACAAGCAGGAACCCCAAGACCCCAGAATACAAACAACAGGGTGAAGGGTTGGCACCTAGGGTACCGGATCCCAAGCTGGCAGAGAGAAAAGCACACCTTAGCCAGAGACCGGAGGTCGTGGGCAGGATCTGCCACGACCCTCACCAAATCCACCAGGAAGGCAGACCAAGTATAGGGTCAGGGAACCCAGAGGAGGTGTACCCACCAAGAGACCCGAGGGAGCCGGACATAGGTGGATCCCTGGTGAGAACGGCCAGAAGAGAGGGAAAGTCAGACAGGAGCTCAGGACCACGTTCCAGAACTGCCTGGGGGTTAGCCGAGTCCAGGACCTGGTGGACGCAGCACGGCTCGGGTGGTCACTTCAGGCCAGAGTGACCATAAGAACACCCGTAAGTAAAAACCCCTGAACTGCACAGCCCGACTCTGAATCTTCTTGCGGATTCATCCTGCACCTTCACAACCACCATCCTCTACATCTGACCCCCTGAGGCTATACCCCTCCCGTTGGGGGTTATACTACCAAAGCTGCACACATACCAACAGCCTCAGCGGACCCTGCTGCAGCGGCGGCCTTTTGACCGCAAATCAACGGGTGGCGTAGTCGACACAAAGAACTCTAATAACATCTGTAGGACTGCCACACACTGAGTATGACACCCTGGACACGGACCGGGTCACAGCCACTCGGAGACTACAACCCCCATCTGATCCGGCTCCGGGTATCCCTAACAACATGGCCCAGGGGGCGCGTCAACTTTGGCGTAGTCGGCAGGATAACGTGCCCGCAACAACCGGGTACTGCGTGCCTGAAGAAAAGTTCACCGTTACCTCAAAAAGAAGTCTCCTGCCGGTTCCGGAGGGTCCCCGCCAACGGACCCCATCACAGGTCGTTTCCCGCCGGTTGTCCGCCATCTGCAGCTTTTTCCCGCCATCCATGGAGTTTCCCGCCACTGGGAGACGATTCCCGCCATTTCCGAAGATTTCCCGCCTTGGAAGAGCGGACGCCATTATGGGCGTGCCAGAGGGTGGCAAGAGGCCACCTCCCATCGTGGGCCAGGTCGAAGAATGGCGCCAAAAGCGGAAACCGCGCCCACCAACAGAGACTGTGATGCTGGAAGTGTCCATCAGCGTAAGAGAACTGCCCCTGGAACTGACAATCACAAAGTTGCCCCGGGACCACCCTCAATGTGGGCGGAGACAGAACAAGAGAGCAAAGATGGGTGTCGCCTGGAGCAGTCTAGAGAGAGCGCACCCGGAGACAAGACGTCTGGAGGAGAGTCCAGAGAGAGCGTACCCGGAGATGGAGGGAGAGTCAGGCAGCACCGACCCAGTGGTCAGGAGCCTGTTGCAGGTCGCCACTCCAGAAGGCCTGCTGGAGATCCTAACACAGCTCCCCCGAGACCGGGAGTGTGCACAGACCGCGCTGGAGGGCCTCGCACAGAGGATGGCCCGGGTGCAGCGAGAGACGTTGGCGGAGTGGAGCCGAGAGATGGCCCAGCAGACCGGAACCCGTCAGCGGAGCACGCCACCCGAGACGAGGAGACAGACCGCCTCTGAGGATGGTGCAGGAGGACTCAAGGCCGGAGACGGCGCCGAGAAGGGAGCTGAACGGACGGAGGCAGGTAAAGGGGACGTCTCTACCCCGAGCCGGGAAACCGCGTGCCTGCCCCAGCTCCCCGTCGCAGAGCCCGAAGTTCCCCCTGCCATGCCCGTCGCTGCATCGTCACCGCCGCCGACTAGGCCTCAACCGGAAACCGCGGCCGCGACCCCTGTGACGTCACACGCCTCGACTTCGAGCGTGGCCAAGCAGGAAATACCACCGGCCTGGTCGCAAGGCCTAGTACACCCAGGCGCCGCAATTCCAACAGCGCCCCCTACCTCCGCGGAGCCACCGGCCTGGTCGCAGGGCCGAGTAACCCAGGGCGCCGCCGTTCTTACGGTGCCCTTTGCCTTTAGGGTGCCCCAAGCCTGGTCGCAAGGCCTGGTCAACCCGGGCGCCACTACCACCACAGCGCCCATAACACCTAAAGTACCGCACCTGGGTGAAGACCTGTTCGCCCATCATACGTGCCCGGATGGGCAGCCCTTTATATGGCCACCGGAGTATTACCAACTTGAGCTCCAAAAAGAAAGACCCCTAGATGAACCTCTGATTCCGGTTCCGAAGCCCGCAAGGAGGACCTCGCCCCCGCTGGAGGAGGCACAGTTCGAGTGGGACCCCACTGGAGAAGACCTCATGGGGTTTACTCAGGAGAATCGGGCGGCCGCAGCGGAGCGTGCAGAGTGCTGCCGGCAGCAGCTCGAGGTCTTCGAGAGGGAGCGGAGAGAGAGGCGGGTCTGGGAACAGCAAATGCAGATAAGGAGCGCGGAGCAGAAGAGCCGGACCAGGAGGAAACCCCGTGCAGCTCATGGTCCCCGTGCCACCGGGACTGTGATTAAATTTAACCTGCAGCATGGGTGGGGCTTCATAAGAGACCATCATACCCCCGGCGACGTCTTTGTAACCCGCAGAGACGTAGAAAGCCATCTGCCGGAGGGACACAGAGGTCGTGACCTATATGTAGGGGACGAGGTCACGTTCACCCGGCACAAGTGTGCCAAAGGACCCTACGCCCTCTATGTGCATCGCCTGACGGAGGAGGAGCTGCGGTGTGAGGAGGAGCAAGAGGACCCGGACGGGTCTGAAGATAAAGAAGGAGCAGGAGGACGCCGTCGTTAAAGTACGGTAAAGAGACTGTAAATAGTTACCCGTCGGGGTACAGTGAACTGTTGCTGCTTTAAATATGTCCCCGTTGGGACCAGTGAACTGTTCCAGTGTGTCCCATCTCCCCACAGGCTGAGGACTGAGAGCGGCCATACCTTCCCTTGTATATAGTTGCGCTTTCTAAGGCTCCCCCTACCGGTTTTATAGGAAACTGTTGTTTTTACTACAAGAGACTGTCGCACTTTACCCGGTCACAAGTTGCACCGTGGCCGGAGGAACAAGAATGTTTATTATGTTTTATATGTTTATGTTTTATGAAAAAAAATTGTATGTTTATGATGTTTATTCTCTTACAGCCCGAGGACGTGCTGTGATTTACCAGGGGGGAATGTAGCACCCTGAGGACTCGGCTGCTACAGGGGTATTGCACCTCAAGCCAGAGGTGTGGTATTCCACTCCCGGGTAAGGATGGAGTGTGGAACTGAGCTAGATAGCTGCATACACTACATACATCCCATTTCCGGGGGACAGATCGACGGTACTCCCACCAATATATGTGCAGGTACGATAGTGTCTGTCCCTGGCTGGAGTGGGAGGGGGTTGGAACATCCCAGTAGTGTAGGGGCAGATAGGGGGAGCAGTCTGGGTAATGCTAGGAGCTCATTGGGTGCTGGTCACCTGAGCTCACACATACAAGGGAGTATATAAGGTGGGCACCATCTTAGGACAGGGTCAGTCTGTCAGAGTTTAGTCAGAGGAGCAGAGCAGAGAAGCTCAGCCAGAAGGGCTGACAGGGAGTTGTGGTTCCGGCTGGGCCCAGCTCCAAGGCCAAGAGAGAGAGAGGAGTCAGAAGGACCCAGAGAAAACAAGCAGGAACCCCAAGACCCCAGAATACAAACAACAGGGTGAAGGGTTGGCACCTAGGGTACCGGATCCCAAGCTGGCAGAGAGAAAAGCACACCTTAGCCAGAGACCGGAGGTCGTGGGCAGGATCTGCCACGACCCTCACCAAATCCACCAGGAAGGCAGACCAAGTATAGGGTCAGGGAACCCAGAGGAGGTGTACCCACCAAGAGACCCGAGGGAGCCGGACATAGGTGGATCCCTGGTGAGAATGGCCAGAAGAGAGGGAAAGTCAGACAGGAGCTCAGGACCACGTTCCAGAACTGCCTGGGGGTTAGCCGAGTCCAGGACCTGGTGGACGCAGCACGGCTCGGGTGGTCACTTCAGGCCAGAGTGACCATAAGAACACCCGTAAGTAAAAACCCCTGAACTGCACAGCCCGACTCTGAATCTTCTTGCTGATTCATCCTGCACCTTCACAACCACCATCCTCTACATCTGACCCCCTGAGGCTATACCCCTCCCGTTGGGGGTTATACTACCAAAGCTGCACACATACCAACAGCCTCAGCGGACCCTGCTGCAGCGGCGGCCTTTTGACCGCAAATCAACGGGTGGCGTAGTCGACACAAAGAACTCTAATAACATCTGTAGGACTGCCACACACTGAGTTTGACACCCTGGGCACGGACCGGGTCACAGCCACTCGGAGACTACAACCCCCATCTGATCCGGCTCCGGGTATCCCTAACAACATGGCCCAGGGGGCGCGTCATATGGGCCGCACATAGTAAAAATGTGAATTTGAAGGATGATATGAAATTTTTAATGATACCATATTGTTTATTCTATACAACTTTTGGATAATTTTTTTTAACATTTTTGGCTTTTTTATTTATTCTTTAACATGGCATTCATTTTATGGGCTATGGTACAGTTTTATAGTTTTTACAAGTTTACAGTTTTAGGCTGAGTTCACACGATGTGTTTTTCATGCGTTTCCGCGGCGTTTTTGCAGTTGCGTAAACGCCGCGGAAACGCATGAAAAACGCATGGTAGAAGGGCAGCAATGTTCCCCAATGGAAATCCGCATGTGCTGTGCCCATGATGCGGATTTTTCCGCAGCGTAAACGCTGCGGTCAAAAATCCGCAGCATGTCAATTAATTTTGCGGAAACGCTGCTCTTTTGCCGCCATTGACTTGCATTAGACCGCATGGAATCCGCATCACTGTATATGTTGATGCGCTTTTCATGTCTAATGTGCGGATGGTACCCGGGTGTGGATGAGAGGACTCTCATCCAGACCCAGGTACCATTAAAAAAAAAAGAATAAAATAAAAAATGCATATATTCTCACCTTCTGACGGCCCGCGCTGCGTCCTGCTGGCTTCCCGCGCACTTCGCGGTTGAATGAAGGACCTTCGCTGACGTCAGAGTCATGTGACGGGTCACGTGACGCTGACGTCGGAAGGTCCTACAGTCTCCACTGCCGGCAGCCGGGACCGATGAAGCAGGACACCGGGGGCCATCAGAGGGTAACGTATAGATTTATTTTTTCTTTTTTGACATCACACACTATATAAATCCATGCCGGTTGCATGGATTTATATAGTGTGAAGTTGACAAGCACTTTCCAAGTGATGCTAAAATCGCTTGGGAAGCGCTTGTCAACCCGCATGCGGAAATGAAAGTGAAGACCGCTTCATTTCCGCATGTCCCTGGCAGGAAACCGCATGTACAATCCGCATGCGTTTTTTCCTGCCAGAGAGATGCAGAAACGCTCAGGAAAAAATCCTGAGCATTTCTGCATCGTGTGCACATACCCTTACAGTTTTATTTTCTTTTTGTGTCCCCTAATTGGCCACATGCAGTGATTTTTTTTCTTACAATTTGCACCATATAGTAATTCTGACCAACTTGTTATAGTAATGTCCCCATCTTGTAGTAGTTTCCCCGTCTCATGGTAATATCCCCATCCTTGTCCGCATCTTGTAGTAATGTGCCCATCCTGGTCCCCATCTTGTAGTAATGTGACCATCCCGGTCCCCATCTTGTAGTAACATGACCATCCCGGTCCCCATCTTGTAGTAATGTGATCATCCCGGTCCCCATCTTGTAGTAATGTGACCATCCCGGTCCCCATCTTGTAGTAATGTGCCCATCCCGGTCCCCATCTTGTAATAATTTGCCCATCCCGGTTCCCATCTTGTAGTAATGTGCCCATCCCGCTCCCCATCTTGTAGTAATGTGCCCATCCCGGTCCCCATCTTGTAGTAATGTGACCATCCCGGTCCCCATCTTGTAGTAATGTGACCATCCCGGTCCCCATCTTGTAGTAATGTGATCATCCCGGTCCCCATCTTGTAGTAATGTGACCATCCCGGTCCCCATCTTGTAGTAATGTGCCCATCCCGGTCCCCATCTTGTAATAATGTGCCCATCCCGGTCCCCATCTTGTAGTAATGTGCCCATCCCGGTCCCCATCTTGTAGTAATGTGCCCATCCCGATCCCCATCTTGTAGTAATGTGCCCATCCCGGTCCCCATCTTGTAGTAATGTGCCCATCCTGGTCCCCATCTTGTAGTAATATGTCCATCCTGGTCCTCATCTTGTAGTAATGTGCCCATCTTGGTCCATATCTTGTAGTAATGTGCCCATCCCGGTCCCCATCTTGTAGTAATGTGCCCATCCTGGTCCCTATCTGGTAGTAAGGTGCCCATCCTGTTCCCCATCTTGTAGTAATGTTCCCATCCTGGTCTCCATCTTGTACTAATGTGCCCATCTTAGTCCCCATCTTGGAATAATGCACTCATCCTGGTCCCCATTTTGTAGTAATGGCCCATGGTGGTCCCTAACTTGTAGAACATTCAACTGAAAAGAATCACTGACTTCGGCGGCCCTCAGGACCAGGTCGCAATCATTACTGGTGCTCCGGTGCCTGCGGACCGCATTAAGCAGCCTCAGGGGCCGCATGCGGCCCTCGGGCCACGTGTTTGAGACCCCTGGTATAACACATACATACCCTCCATTAGCGGGTCTCATATCGGCGAATCCCTGAGTGACTGCAGACATCAATTTTGACTGGACAACCCCTTTAAAGCTGCGATCAAACTTGTGCTATATCCAGCGATGCTACAGCATAGTAAAAATCACAATCTTATTTGATGCCCAACCACAGGCAGGTTTTCAACGGCTCTTTGTTATGACAAGCTCGGAGGTCTTCAACAGCTCCCCTCCACCCGCGATTGTGTGAGGCAGGTCCTGGCTGTAACACACAGCCACCATGTGTTGAATGGGATGGTCTCACCCCGTGAGCCTACTCTATAGACCTGCTTCAGACTGGCGCAGTACATATATGGCGCCTGTCTTGAAGGGATTGAAAAAACTTGTGTTTTTTGAACTCCTCAAAAATATTTAGTGTGAAGATAGCTTAAGGGCACTGCCACCAAATCATAATAAAAAATAATCAAAAAACCAAACTAGAGAGTTATATTGTATATCAAAGCTTAATTATAATTATTGAACACAATAAAATAAATCAAGAACAAATACAGGGATGTCTATACAATGGTTATGCGTTTCAGGATGGCAATAGCCATGTAGTTGACCTGGTCTGATGAAGGGCTATTACCACTCTAATCATTTCATATACATGACAGTAATTGCGCTTGATTCATTTTATTGTGTTCAATAATAAATTATAATTAAGCTTTGATATAAAATATAACTCTCTGTTTTAATTTTTTGATTATTATGATTTGGTGGCAGTGCCTAAAGGTGTCTTTTTGAAACAAATACTTATCTGTATCCACTGGCGATTGATCCAAGGATCATCCAGGACACCAGGTCCAGCAGTCAAACGCAACCATTACCATTTGGTGGGTTATAGGCGTATTTATTGAAAGGTCAGCCTGCCTTTGGCGGGACCACCACCCTGTTTTATTCATCCAATGGGTTGCGCCGTCCTCGTATCTTTTGTTATCTTCCTATCTCCACTTGACAACTTGTCATTTTTTAACACCTCAAAAACCACTGTATGCTTCTACCTTAATAATCCCTGCCCTCCACCTCTGTGAACCATCTCACTAACCCTAACCATCTATGCTTCTTTCTTCCTTTCACTATGGTGTCACCTAGATCTTCCCTCTGTCTCTCAATATAATACTGTCAGATTCATCCCTCCTTTTTCTCCCAGGATACAGCTCTCACTTCCGTCTCCCTTTCTCAGTATCCTGTGTGTTGGCTCCTTTTATCCCTTATCTGATACAGCTGATACAGTGTAGCAGAGAGAAGGGGTTTCTGTTTAGGGCTGACATCTCATTAGTCACTGTTGCAAGGGAGCAAGTTGCTACTTGTAGACTCCTTGCAGACTGCCCCAGCTGGATAACCTCCTCTGACAGTAAATGGATGATTTGTAACTCCGAAGCATTTTAGGAGTTGCATGAAAATAACCCAGGTATGTGCTACAAAAGCAGCACATATTAAAGGGAACCGCTCACGTAAAAAAACTATATTAACCTGCACATGTGGTTAATAATAATAATCTTTTCATTTATATAGCGCCAACATATTTTCCGCAGCGCTTTACGATTCGAACAATTTTAGAAACATTATGGGCACTGTCCCCATTGGGGCTCACAATCTAGATTCCCTATCAGTATGTCTTTGGAGTGTGGGAGGAAACCGGAGAAAACCCACACAAACACAGGGAGAACATACAAACTCCTTGCAGATGTTGTCCTTGGTGGGATTTCAACCCAGGACCTCAGCGCTGCAAGGCTGCAATACTAACCGATGAGCCACCGTGCTGCCCAATAGCATTCTGAACCGCCCTGGCTCCGGCACTTACACCCGCTGCTGTGAGGAAATTAACCTTATTCCTCCTTGAAGCTTGTATTTCAGTCATGGGGGTGCCACTGATTCAGTCACCACTCTCTATACGGTGGCTGTAACCGCAGCCCCAATTATGAAAGCTATATTTGGTGCAAAGCCAACAATGCGCATCACCAAAATAACCATACCCACAGTGAAGCATGGTGGAGGCATCATTCTGCTTTGAGGCTGCTTTTCAGCAGCTGTATCTGGGACATTAGTCAAAGTGAAGCGGATTATGAACAGTTCCAAATATCAGTCAATTTTGCAACAAAACCTTTAGGCCTCTGTTAAATAGCTGAAAATGAAGATGCATTTCACCTTTCAGTGCAATGACCCTAAGCATACCTCCAAATCAACAACAATGGCTTCAACAGAAGAAGAATCAGAGCTTTGGAATGGCCCAGCCAGATCCCTGACCTGAGTCCAATTAAAAATCTGTGGGTTGATCTGGAAAAGGCACTGTACACAGGTGATGCCCTTGTAATCGGTAAGATTTGAAGGGCGACTGCAAAAAAGAGTGGGGAAAGATTGCTAATTCTAGTTGTGCCATGCTGATAGACTTCTACCCAAAAAGACTGACTGCTGTCACAAATTCAAAGGGTACGTCAGCAAAATATTAGTTTAAGAGTGTGCGTATTTATGTAAACACATAATTTTAGTTCTTTGTTTTTCTTTTTCCACCTGAAAAGATTTCAGTTTATTTTCCAATTGAATTGTACAAATTATAGGTGATATTAAAAGTGGAAAAAGATCTGAAATGATTCTTTTTCGTATGATTTTTTTTACATGACAAAAACCCTAGCATTTTAACAGGGGTGTGTAGACTTATTATATCCACTGTGTGTGTGTATATATATGTATATATATATATATATACATATACAGAGCAACAAAAGGCAAAGCATCTACAATATATATATATGTGGCACCCCAGGGGTCTGGTTTCCACAGTAATAGCAATATTACGTCTGAGAGCAGGTGGGAGGTCTCCTGGTCAGGAATCCTATGCATGCCACACCTCCTGCCCAGTCCTGGGAGGGGAAGAACTTCCCCTATATAAAACTGGGGCTGAGGCAGGGTTAGAGAGAAAGAGGAGAAAGAGGAGAAGAAGAGTCCCAGACAGAGACATAGTGTGGTCTGGAGAGGAGCAGCTATAGGAAAGAAAGATCAGGAGCTCAGTGGGAGCAGTGCTAAAAGGAGTCAGGGGCTGGAAGCTGTAGAGCTCGCCCTGATTGAAGAGTTCTCACCGGACCCGGAGTCCGAGGCTGTGGGGACTAATCCTTACCCAGCAGCAGAAACCGACCGGCAGGGGATTTCAGGTCCTCTGGCCAAGAAACCCGAAGGCACGGTCACACGCAAGGGACCAGCACCGCCGTCGTGGAGCGGAAGCTACCAGAAGGCCCCGAGTCACCGGCCATACGGGTGAGCACCACACGGTACACTCAGGGACGTGGGCTACTTTTACCCGCCTCTAGCAAGGTAGCCAGAAGAGTACAATTAGTTGGGGAGGCCTACAACTCCGCCTGGCCAGGGGAGATCCCATCTGCTCACGGACTGACCAGGCCCCGATCGCTAGCCAGTACTCCGGGAGGGTCTACCTTTGTCATCAGTAAAGACCCTGAACTACACCGCACCGTCTCTGAGTGGTTCCTGCTACCAGAATGCTATTCTGCTACCCCCTTCAAACACGTCGGCTGCCCTGAGGCCATACCCCTCCCGTTGGGGGTTATACCATCTATGCTGCACAATCGTACCACCGGCCTCAGCGGTCTGCCCTGCAGCGGCGGCCTCATAGCCGCATTCAACGGGTGGCGTAGTCGAACACCGTACCATCTTCTGCTAAACTCTGCCACTCACCTTGACTCCCTGGGCACGGACCGGGTCACCGCCACGAGACTACTACCCCTATCAGATCCGGCTCCGGGTAGGCTCCCGCGTGCGCAACGCTACGCGACTCAGGCCCAGGGGCGCGTCATATATATATGTGTGCACACACAACGAGGCTTTAACGAAAAACATGTTTGTAAAATGGCTTTTTTTTAATAAATAAGTCTGCTCCTTCCCCAGCAAATAGGAAAAATGATACCAGGGGACTGTTCATACTCCTGGCTGAGATAATACATCTTTGTGCAGTCACCGTAGTCAGACAATAAGAAGAATAGAACAATTCATGTGTCTCCATTATTGTGACAGCTGCCTTCTGGGAAACCCCTAAATGTAATGCAGGTTGGATTTTTCTAGGACAAATAGCTTGATGCGGTGTGTTCATGGAAACTGAGTTGTCACGCTCTATATGAACATGCAGCTCAGGTGTAAATAATATGTTAGACTTTTGTAATTTTGTTCAAGCAGTCAAAGAGGCCAGTCCATGAAGTGAAGCAAAAAATCATCCCAATCCGTAGTTAGGCAGCTGTTGATATGTATGAGATGTAGTATAGCCAGAAATGTGAAGTGCAGCGGTAAGCTCCTGGACAATACATGGCTCCCCACCTACCATATGGAAATTACAGTATAATGGTGGTGTTTCCATATTTCACAGTGGTCTTTTGTACCCCTTTTGGCGCCTTGTAACAGTGGTACACAATACGTGTGTTTACTGTCACTTAAAAAGGAACAAAATTCGTAATGGTTTCAGCACTCAATAGAGGGATTATGCTTGAAAGTTACATTATGAACCAACCTGTATGATCATGGGATAATATATAAATTCAGGGGGGGCATACCGCCGATGCCGCTGCACAGGGGCCCCGAAGGGGAGGGGGCCCAAACAACTGCTGAAACTTCTTATTCTACCATAGGGCCAGTGGCAGCATCAACACTAAGAGGAGAGGAAGGGGGCCCGCACCTGAGTCATTAGCAGACTGAGGGGGGCATGCACGCTGCAAAGACACTGTAAGTGGCCCCCTTCCTCTCCTCTGATGCTGTTGCTGGCCCTATGATGCAGGAGACGCACAGCATGGCTTCACAGTCACATGTGCAGGGGAGTGGCTCTGCACAGCCATTGAAGAGGAGTGGACCAACAATCCACAATCAACAACCTGATCAACTCTATGTAAAGGAGATGTGTTGCACTACGTGAGGCAAATGGTGGTCACACCAGATACTGACTGGTTTTCTGACCCCCTTCGGACCCACCAATACTGTAAAT
This sequence comes from Phyllobates terribilis, assembly GCF_046119375.1. NCBI lineage: Eukaryota > Metazoa > Chordata > Amphibia > Anura > Dendrobatidae > Phyllobates > Phyllobates terribilis. Next base: position 857,976,521 of record NW_027362762.1, read on the forward strand.
CTGCGCATTTTAGAGTGGCCTTTTATTGTGACAGCCTAAGGCACACATGTGCAATAATCATTATGTCTAATCAGCACCTGGATATGCCACATCTGTGAGGTGGATGGATTATCTCGGCAAAGGAGAAGTGCTCACTAACACAGATTTAGACCAATTTTTTAACAATATTTGAGAGAAAAAGACATTTTGTGTACATAGAAAAAGTCTTAGATCTTTGAGTTCAGCTCAAGAAAAATGGTAGCAAAATCAGAAGTTTTGCGTTTATGTTTTTGTTCAGTATATGTACATGCATATGACGCGCCCCCTGGGCCAGTGTTGTTGGGGATACCCGGAGCCGGATCAGATGGGGGTTGTAGTCTCCGAGTGGCTGTGACCCGGTCCGTGCCCAGGGTGTCAAACTCAGTGTGTGGCAGTCCTTATGATGTTACTAGATGTTCTTTTGTGTCGACTACGCCACCCGTTGATTTGCGGTCAATACGGCCGCCGCTGCAGCAGAGTCCACTGAGGCTGATGATGTGAGTGCAGCTTTGGTAGTATAACCCCCAACGGGAGGGGTATAGCCTCAGGGGGTCAGCCGTGGAGGATGGTGGTTGTGAAGGTGCAGCAAGGAGACTCAGAGACATAAAATGCAGTTCCAGGGTTTTACTTACTGGTGTTGCTCGGGTCACTGTGTACAGCAGTGACCACCCAAGCCGTGCTGCGTCCACCAGGTCCTGGACTCGGTCAACTCCCAGGCAACTCCGGAGTGTGGTCCTGAGCTCCTTTCTGTCTCTCCCTTCTTCTGGCCGTTCCCACCAGGGATCCACCTAAGTCCGGCTCCCTCGGGCCTCTTGTTGGTCAAGCCTCCTCTGGGCTCCCTGACCCTATTCTTGGTCTGCCTTCCGGGTGGATTTAGTGGGTGGTCGTGGCAGATCCTGCCCACGACCTCCGGTTCCTGGCTAAGGTGTGCTGTAGCCTCTGCCAGCTTGGGATCCGGTACCCTGTTGCCGACCCTTCACCCTATTAGCTCTCTTATGGGCTCTTGGGGTCCCCTCTGCGCCTCTGGGTCTCTCTCTCTTCTCCTCTGCTCTGCTTCTCAGGTTACACTCTGACAGACTGACTGACTGACTGACGTCTCACAGACTGACCCTGATCTAAGATGGTGCCCACCTTAAATACTCCCTCTATGTGTGAGCTCAGGTGACCAGCACCCAATGAGCTCCTAGCTTTACCCAGGCTGCTCCCCCTATCTGCCCCTACACTACTGGGATGTTCCACCCCCCTCCCACTCCAGCCAGGAACAGACACTGTCGTACCTGCACATTTCTCTAGTGGGAGTACCATCGGTCTGTTCCCCGGAAATGGGATGTGTGTAGTGCATGCAGCCTACTAGCTCAGTTCCACACTCCATCCTTACCCAGGAGTGGAATATCACACCTCTGGGTTGAGGTGCAATACCCCTGTAGCAGCCGAATCCTCAGGGTGCTACACATATGTAATGTGTACATGGGCATGTGGAATTTTTATTACATTGTGCTTAATGTGCATATACATGTAAATGTTTGTGTGTTTAAGTGGGTGGGGCTTGATGGGTGCAGGCACAAATCCTGCACAGGGGTCTATCACTGTCAGTGTCGGCCCCTGTATAGATTACTTACCCAGAGTCCACACCCATATACCAAAATCCAACCACATGTCAGGTATGTGGGTCTATAATGGCCATACTTTGGGTACTTTCTCCTGAATTCAGACTCTGCTTTCTGGGCCCAGCACTCCATCAAGTTACTGCCTCATAGCTCCCTGGGTCTCAATGGTCTCTAGTTTCATAATCTAAATGTTTCCTAACCCTTGGTCATTGTTCCATGTGTCTCAATGGTTACTTTTCCAAAGACTAGGGAGCCTATTTATTCATTTATAAGAATGGCATTGTTCACACCGGTTTTGATGAGAGGGCGTGCTGAGTCAGAAGCCCCTGATTCATGAAGAGGCGTATGCGTCTTCATAAATCAGGAGTGCTGGATGAGTGGCGTGCGCCTCGCTACAAATCCTACTCCAGCCACCTCTGCCACTTGTCATCAATTTGACGAATGGCTGTCGCCATGCCCCCATCCCACCTCAGCTCTACCCATATCAGCGGAGCTGGGAGAAACTGGTGTGATGTCACCAAAAGTCACAAAATTTAGAAGCAGGTACAAGTTGTGCCTAAATTTTCTGACTTCTCAAAGTTTTTCTGCCAGAATTCTGGCGTGAAAGCGTTGATGAATCGGGCCCTATGTTTTTACATATTCAGAATACTCCTCTCTGACACCGGCATGACAACTATGCAGCCCACTACTTAGACACTGACTCTCTTAAGGGCTCTAACTGCCCCTAACACTGTCCCTCCCCACAGTCCAATAAAATCCAGGGCTAGGCCTCCAGTTCACATCTTACACCTTCAGAGCAATTACACCTTCACTATAGTAGGAGGATTCTCTCAACCCCCCTAGAGGACCCAAACACATCTTTGCCTGGTTTTAAGCTCAATACTTTCATACTTACAGTTTTTATTTTAGGCTGTGTTCCACTAGTTCCCAACCTTACAGAGATAACATAAATCTCTAATAGGACCACATCACTTATAGCACAATTCTACCAGTGCTCCATGGCTCACTCACCTGTCCCCACCTAGAAAAGCAACAAAACGGTCTTTCACTCCAATGTTAGCACTTTTTAGGAACTGGCAACCCCTTCCCACAGCAACTCAAAGGCCTTTCCATCAAGTCTCCCAACTACTCTCCCACCACTTTAATCCAACAACCTTCCAGTCTTTTGCCTCTTCACTATAGAGGGACCAGTTTCTACTCCTGGTGACCACCTTTTTTCATAAGGTTTATTTATACTTCTTTATGAGGTCAGGACTACACGCTACAGACATTGCACAGCAAATTTAATGCATTATTGCTGAAGGTAAAGAGGAAAAAACATTTATGTGGCTACCTCCCCTTACTCCCCTGACAATAGGTAAAATTATCACACAGATGATACAAGATAAGAAAAGCAGGATGGAAAGTTACAAAACTTTATTGAAAAGTGAAATGTAGTATCTATTTGCTTTTTGCTTTAGTAAATGATGGTATTCCCTAAACAGTGGGGAAAATAAGTATTTGATACACTGCCGATTTTGCAAGTTGTCTCACCTACAAAGAATGCAGAGGTCTGTAATTTGTATCGTAGGTACACTTCAACTATGAGAGACAGAATCTAAAAATAAAAACCAGAAAATCACATTGTATGATTTTTAAATAATTAAATTGCTTTTTATTGAATGAAATAAGTATCTGATCACCTACCAACCAGCAAGAATTCTGGCTCTCACAGACCTGTTAGTTTTCCTTTAAGAAGCCCTCCTACTCTGCACTCATTACCTGTATTACCTGTTTGAACTCGTTACCTACATAAAAAGACACCTGTTCACAGACTCAATCAATTACACTCCAACCTCTCCACCATGGCCAAGACCAAAGAGCTGTCTAAGTACAACGGGGACAAAATTGTAGACCTGAAAAAGGCTGGGATGGACTACAGGACAATAGGTAAGCAGCTTGGTGAGTAGGCAACAACTGTTGGCACAATTATTATAAAATGGAAGAAACACAAGATGACTGTCAATCTTCCTTGGTCTGGGGCTCCATGCAAGATCTCGCCTCGTGGGGTAAGGATCATTCTGAGAAAGATCAGGAATCAGCTCAGAACTACATGGGAGGATCTGGTGAATGACCTAAAGAGAGCTGGGACCACAGTCTCAAACATTACAATTAGTAACACACTACGCCGTCATGGATTAAAATACTGCAGGGCACGCAAGGTTCCCCTGCTCATGCCAATGTGGCGCCCCTGCGGATTCAGTCGCCACAGAGGTACTGCATCTCACCCAGAGGTGTGGTATCTCACTCTCAGGTAAGGAAGGAGTACTGCCTGGGACCCTAACACCTGCATCCAACACTACACTACTCCAGACCGGCAGGAGGGGCAAGATGCATCGCTCTCCTGCTGAACACTGTCCCTGGCTGGAGTGGGAGGAACCAAAGTAGGGGGAACCATGTAGTGGGTGTGGGTGGAAAAAGCGGATTAGGGGAGCTCAGTAAGAAGCGATATAAAAGAGAGGGTGGAACATTCTAGAGGGGTGAGTCTGAAGAGATTGAGTCAGAGGACGAGTTGGGAGCAGGAGCTCTGCGGGAGCTCTGCTCAGGGAAGTACGGGCCTGAGTGATCAGGCCCAGGAGAAGGAGAGGAGGAAGGAACGGGAGCAGAGAGAAGGCTACAGGAGTGAAGAAAGGATCCCAGCGGTACGGGCAGTGCTGGAGGCCACCCGTACGCCCGAATCTACCAGGCGGTGGAGGGATTGGGTCGCAGAGGGGACCGGCCCCTAACTAGTGAGAATTGCAACGTTCAACTAGGTAACCGCAGGGTGCAGAATTTCAGGTGCTGCAGCCAAAAGCCACATCTGTCTCACCGAAAAGGTGGCCATAGAGGACCCAGGGGACAGAGAAGGCGTCGCCCGACAAGGTCCGTGGTCACTGGATTGGGACACTGGGTGTGAGGTGCAGGGAGACGGCCAGAAGGAACACACAGAAGGGGGTCCCGTTATGTACTCCGGAGGTACCTGAGGGTTTGCTGAACCCCTCCCTGAGTAAGCACAGGACGACGTGGGAAGTTATGATCTGAAGTTGTAACCAGGAGCAAAGTGAGAACTGTGAGTAAATCCGGAAGACTGCACCCCACTGTCTCTGTGAATTATTACTGCTGCGCCATCACCCCCTGCACTACACTGCACCACAACCGCTACCTCAATATCTACAACATCTACACTGCCCTGGAGCTAAGCTCTGCCTGTGGAGAGCTGAACCAACTCTGGTGCATCAACAACAGCTCCAGAGGACCTGCTCCGCAGCGGCGGCTCCCTTTAGCCGCATACCACAGGTGGCGTCACGAACTTTATATAAGAACTTTAATTCCCCTGTAAATATCCCCTTTTATTGACCGCCCTGGGTCACGGACCGGGTCACCGCCACTGTGACATCTCCCCTAGCATCGACCGGCCCGGCTACCGAGTACCCCACGGCCCAGGGGGGGCGCGTCACCAACACATGTCCAGGCTCATTTGAAGTTCGCCAATGACCATCTGGACGATCCAGGGAAGGCATGGGAGAAGGTAATGTGGTCAGATGAGGCCAAAATATAACTTTTTGATGTCAACTGCACTCACTCTGTTTGGAGGAAGAAGGATGAGTACAACCACAAGGACACCATCCCAAACGTGAAGCATAGTGGGGAAACATCATACTTTGGGGTGCTTTTCTGCAAAGGGGACAGGATGACTGCACTATATTGAATGGAGGATGGAAAGGGGTCATGTATCGCGAGATTTTGGCCAACAACCTCCTTCCCTCAGTAAGAGCATTGAAGATGGGTCGTGGCTGGGTCTTCCAGCATGATAATGACCCGAAACACACAGCCAGGACAACAAAGAAGTGGCTCCATAAGAAGCAACTGTGGAATTAATGGACTGATAGTTCTGGTTTAGCATCTAGGGAACTGCAGACATTTTGTGTAGGTCTGTTTTGACACCATGTTTTATATGACACCTCAACCTAAACTTCCCTAAGAATAAGTATGTTAATATTATTTTTATAAATTATAGAAATTTAGAGTGACTATTGTTATTATGACCCAGTGTATTGTTATCTACTTATAGAAAATAATATCTTTATTTTGGAGAACCAAGGAATATATTTCATGAGAAATGTATGTTAATGTTGGGGGGTAGAGGACTGCGTTCCTCCAAAGTTTGTAATGTTTGTGTTTTTGAAAATTCTTTTCAAAATAAATAAAAAAAACATTTGATTTAAAAAAAGAAGATGGGTCATGGCTGGGTCTTCCAGCAGGACAATGACCAGGGCAGCTAGGGAGTGGCTCCGTAAGAAGCATTTCCAGGTCCTGGAGTGTCCTAGCCAGTCTCCAGACCTGAACCCAATAGAAAATATTTGGAGGGAGCTGTTGCTCAGCGACAGCCCCGAAACCTTAAAGATCTGGAGAAGAACTGTATGGAAGAGTGGGTCAAAATCCCTGCTGCAGTGTGTGCAAACTGAGTCAAGAACAACAAGAAATGTCTGACCTCTGTAATTGCAAACAAAGGTTTCTGTACCAAAGATTAAGTTCTGTTTTTCTATTGTATCAAATACTTATTTCATGCAATAAAATGCAAATTAATAATGTAAAAATCATACAATGTGATTTTTCTGGATTGTTTTAAGATTCTGTCTCTCACAGTTGGAGTGTACCTACTATAAAAATTACAGACCTCTCCATTCTTTGTAGGTGGGAAAAATTGCAAAATTGGCAGTGTAGCAAATACTTATTTTCCCCACTGTATCTGGATAATCTTTTTAATAATTTTCTTTTGCTTCATTTTTTTTGTGATTAGCCTTTAAATGTATGAATAAATTGACAATTAGATGTTACCATACTCACTTTTCACTAAAGTTTCTGAAATTGTCATACAAAGTGTGCAGGGACATAGACCATTGAAAAATGAAAACACTCAGTTATCAATGTAAATGTTCAAGATTTCCAGGAAAAATAACAGAAGAACAGCACAATGGATAGTTCAATAAATAGATGATTCCAAATTGTTATTCATGCAGAAACATTTTCTAAGATAACATAAAAGGTGACAGGTTCCCTTGTTTAATTTTCTTTTGGTCACCATTGTTATCTTCATAATGCCATACAGACCTTTATCTTTATTACTTTTCTCTTGTTTTAGTAAGAGTGAAATCAGACGTCAGTATAGATCGGAAAGAGATCGGACTGAAATGCACGGACTGGCCGGCGGCTCTCCTGACCCGAGTGTGACAGTATTATAGAAATATATGAAGCTGCCATGTTGAGGTCAGGGGACCCGCCTGCCAGTCCGTGAATTGTGGCCCAATCTCGGTCCGATTTACATAGCTATCTGACTGTGTCCTAAGAGAAATCCATTTTCCAGCTTATCAAACGTCACAAATTATAGGGTTGTCGACCACTTTGAAATATTTCTTAATGTGCCCACGATGAAGAAAAAGAAAAAAGGATGCTCACCTACCACAACAGCTGCCACTTCGCACTCAGTACAGTTTCCCCCTACCCCCGGGTTCCTGGTATAAACATCCAGCAAAGGGAAGACTAAATGATAATTTGCACATACTGTACATTGTACTTATTTACATTTCCTTGCTTGTATAGAGCCACTCATGGCATTCAGGAAACTGGCAATCCACGTGCAATAGAAAAAGTTCTACTGTAATCTTTGTCATCAAGTTTAAAGTAATCTTTTTTTACAATTCATTACTAGACATCATTTAGGAAAAAGTAAGGAATACGTTTCTATATACAATGGTAAGAAGTGGCTGTGCCATGCTGATTCCATAACTACCATTCACATCAATGGAAGTTATGGAAACAGCGTTGCCCAGCCCACTCAGCTGTTTTCGTAATTCTGACCTCCGCTGGACATTAAATAAAGACAGGCATTCCTCTCTCAGCCTCTCAACAGAGAACGTAATACCCAATGCTGGAATGAGCACATTCTGGAGCAAGGTTTATTTCTTGTAGGAACTATTGAATAAGAGCAGAGACAGACTGCCGAATAACTCGTGTGATGATCGCATCGCACGGAATGGCTGGTGGCTTTCCTGACCTGAGCATGACAGCATGATGGATTTCTATGCAGGTGTCAAGCTCAGGTCAGGAGAGCTGCTGGCCAGTACAAGGTTTACGATGCTATCCTCGCACGAGTTATACGGCAGTCTGTCTCTGCCCTTAAAGGGGTTAAGGCGTTGTCCAAGGACATAATAAATTATTTGTATCTTTGTGATGAAGGTACAGTATATGGCTGTCAGGCTCAGCTTATTAACTAAACCAGTCCCTCTTCTCTATCTCAGAATCAGCTTTATTGAGAAAGAGTCTGACTCTGGCTCAACAAATAAACTTAGCTTGACAGCCAGCCCACTTTGATACAGAGGAGGCAAACTCCCTTCCTGTATCAGAATTAATATGGGTGGGGAGGTTTTAAGAAAGGTCTGAAATTGGGACATTGGTGCCAATTTTTATAATGACATCAGTTAAGATTTTATAGAATATTTTATGATTTGCTTTTGTAACTTCTTATACGCAGTAGCTTTCATGATGTTTGATTTAAATCTTTTAACATTGATTTCCAAACTGAGATTATATATAATATTTTCTGATTTGATTTTGTAACTTAAGCTTCCTTGGGTTTGATCACAGTTCTCTGCAAAATTGAAAGCTACCTGAAGTGCAAAGACTAATACTCAGGAAACCCAGCTTGATGAATGTTCCCCTTCTGTGAGCACAACCTGCTTCTTGTTTCATCTCATTTTTCACCATTGATATATTGGAAATCTGGCCAGGATCCAGCGTGTTCCATCCTGATGCACATTTTCTCCTTGGTGAAGCTGCCAAGACCATACTGCATTGGTATCTCGTAAATAAAGGCAAAACCGAGCTCCTTACTGCTGTCATCCGATAGTCGAGCAAAAGAGAGACCCAAGACAAGCGGCCCATGCACTGTCAAACTTTATTTCGTTCATGCCAAAAATACAAAATGGAATGCATTCAATCCCTCACCTCCTCCTCTAGATTTCTGTATATATATTCCTAATAACATGCCCTTGTCTTTTGGCAAGAGGAAGTCAGTGTGGGATTCCTGCATGCTACTGTTTGTTGATTGAGTGATATAAGACTCTAGAAAGGACCTCATTATCCAGGGAAGGTCAGCTGTGTTCGCTAGAGGAGAATTGTGGGGGTTTTATGCAAATGCTTAATGGTCATGCCACTTCTTAGCAAGGGTTGGAGCACAGCCACGTAGCTTCTAGTCTCATGGCACTATGCCCTACCTGCATTGCACCGCATTTCATCATAAATACTTTCCTGCTATGTCTCCATTAAGTGTCTCATCTAATCAGCAAGAAAAAGTTGCTGATTACAGAGATCATAGGAGTTACTGAACGGACATTGCTTCTACAAGTCAGGGGTGACCGACATATATGATGTACGCTGTGTGTCTGAACTCTTACTAATTCACAATGGAGATTCTATCACACATTGCATATGGAACAAAACATTGTAGAATTCCAGTTTTGGCAAAATATTACATCAACATTGGAATAAAAAATACATATGCAATAACCTCCGAGCAGGCAGCCTTCAACATTACAGCAATGTACTGTGGTGGCAGGTTAAAGGGGTTTTAAAGGATTGGAAAATGAAGACTACTATATTACAAGAACTGTGCCACACCTTTAAAGGGTGTCTGGTAGCCCAGTTTCATTGAAGTGATTGAGGCTGAACTACACTGCAATACCACACACAACCTGTGGACAGGTGTAGCACTGTCCTGTATAATTCCTTTAAGGGCTCGTGCATCCAACCGTTTAAATCGGATGTGTGCTATCCGTAAATTTGATGGATAGCACTTGTACCTATGTTATTCTGTGGGGCTGTGCACATGGCTGAATTTCCATGCTGTCCGAGGAAATAATCATTGACCTGTCGGATTTTGATGAGTGTCCAATCAAAATCGGCAATGCAAGTCTATGGGTCAGTGGAAAATGCTCGATTTTTATGGACTGATTGCATGGAGAAGGCAGAAAAACTTTTTTTTTTCCTTTCCACCTCCGAGAAAAACGGACCCCACTCTGATCAAACTCTGATTAAACTCTGATCAAACTCTGATCAGTGTTTGATTAAGATAATCGGACTGTTTTTCTGGGATGGAGAGAAAACGGTCTTGTGACCCTAGCATAAACATAATTCTTTCAAAGTTAATTTTACAATAATTATTCTTGTAATTGTTAACACTTCTTCATAAACATATACATTATACTATATATCCAAGGTTTAGCTTTTCTCCACATATTAATACAGGATTCCAAACAAGAATATAATCACCTAGTGCTGATTGATAACTTCCAAATTACGCCACCATGGGCAGGATGTTGATGGTTAAGAGGAATAGGCAGTCTCTTGTATGGGAGGGCACAATTTCTGGATTTTTTTTTTAAATAAAAAAGCAATTTTCTGCTGTTTCTTTTTCAGTATTTTCCTGTGATAAGAACACTGTAGAATAGTGGGGAAATGTGCAACAGAGGATCTGTCAGAACAAAATGACTGTTCAAACTAAGCCAAGGCACTAAGTGCACACCTGGTGAGGCCAAACAGTTCAGTGCACCTTCCCATATACTTGCCCACTCTCCCTCTGAGTCCCATAAAGCCAGGGCTGACAATCAAAGAAAAACTGGGTGGAAATAGATGAAAAACAAGAAGGTAGAAAGGTGCACTGAACAGCTTAGCTATGCCAAGGGTGCACCACACACCTATGCTAGGTCATAATGTGCTGACAGACTCCCTTTAAATTAATTAGCCATCCATCAGCTGTTATACTGACTGGCTGGTGGCGGTGCAACCTAAAACCACAGGGTTTTTAGCTATCAACAGACTTTCCCTTGCCCCTGTTGACCATCTACTGTGGAGGTAATTAATATAAAATACAGACACATTTTTGTACTTGCTGAAGATTGCCTACTCAATCTTGACAATTCAGAATGCTGCATAGTGAACACATTAATATTTAAATCATACAATATAAATACCGGAAAACATAAATGGCGTCAGTGATGAAGTTATTTGGCAAATGTTAGCACCATGGCTTATCAAATATACATCACAACATGTTCTTGTCCTGAGTTCCAAATAGATGTCACTCACCAGCACATGTCAATCACTATTATTGTACCTGCTCACCCAGTGCAGTGTGAAATCTAGTGAAAATTGAAAAGATCAATATATGCGAAAAATACCGTAATGTCAGAGTGACTCAGCTCGCATTACTCTGTAGTTTAACTAGCAAATTGGATTATGTTATTAGTTGTAAAGTATTTTTGCAGGACTTACAGTATTTAGCTTTGCCCGAGCTGTGTGAGCTTTTAAGTGTTTTTTCAGCACTGAGTATGTTACTATAAATTATGCATCTTGTAGATTTTACATTGAGAGAATGTCTATAATACAAGAAGAATCCAGCGGAGAGGGCAAAAATGGTGATTAACCGTAGGCTTGTACGTGACTATTGCTTATATTGGTGTGACTGACTATGGTACCTGATACGTGAATGCCCAATATTCAAACATGTTCAAGATTTTTTTTTTTTTTTACTCAGGGGTGATTTTTTATTTCTTCCTATAAAATATAACAGATCATTTAATTGCTTATTGAATTATGTTCAAAGTTGCGAAAAAAAGTTTTTTCAATCCAGCAAAGTGAATTAAAAGCAAAAATACTTTAGTTTGACTTCATTAATAGTAGTATGGGCATAAAAAATATATATGATGTTTTTGAGCCTAGCTGACTCTTAATCATAGATATAGTTAAAAAAGGGTCCTTTTTTTTTTTACTAGAAACGCGTCAGTATATACTTTTTATGCCCATGCTACTATTTTAATGAAGTCATGATAAAGTATTTTTGCTTTTAATTCACTTTGTTGGATTTAAAAACCTTTTTTCACAACTTTGAACAATGCTGCTTGATGCCTCACAAGCTTTATGTGTGCATAGTGGAGTGGATTGCCCAGGAAACCAGACTGAACAACGTACATATATTGGACGGGGTGAGCTGTATCTACAAACTTTTTTTCATGACTTATGTCAATTCTTATCTGAGAGGATACATTAGAAATTTAAGTATTAGTTCAATTAGATATTTAGACCTTTCTGATATCGTATTGTTTAGTGCTAAGTGTATTTTAAATGACCGGTTTGCTCATTAAAAATAATTTAAAAGAACTTATAGCTTATCGTAACTTTAATGGCCTTCCTGGCAAAGTTGATGTTCAGATGTAGTTACCGTAGTTGGCCAAAATCGGAGAAGCAACATAAGATAAAGAGTATTATAAACATTTCCAACTCCAAATAATGAAAAAAAGCTCTTTTTGTAGGCAACATAATACATGAGAAGTAATTATATTTCAATTTTTTAAACGAGAAAGAACATACATATAAGATAAATGTTGTCCAAACTCAACAATTTCAGCAAAACAATCTGATCACCTATAATGTATGGTCGTGTACTGACTCTCCCCTGGGGGCTGATGTTGGATTTCAAGAAGGTAAGGCGGCCACCAGACGTGTCCAACAGCAGCTTTTCCCCTCTCCTCATTGAGAATACACTTGAAGGCTCAGCCAAGTCGAGTGTGCATGCGTAGATGGAGGAGAAGAATAGCTACCGATGGAACAAGCATTCGGCCAACAGCTAAGTTATACAGCCTCCTTATTATTACTTACATATTTTGGTTACACCAGGTTATTAGTCTATTAGGTAAGGACAATCGTTAGTGAACAATGGTTCTTAAGATGTTTCTTAGTAACTGAGAGAATCTAATATCAACTTGTCCATACTTTCTTAGTTATTGAGATATTAATTGTCCACATGATTCCGACTGAAGGACCATGATAGAGTCCAATGTTCATAAAAGCAAGACTAAATACCTATGACTTGCAATTGCAAAGTGTAATAAACAATGGACAGATCAGCTTATATTTCTTAAAGTAAGTGCTTAAAGGGAATATGTCAGGTTGTACATTTAGTTTAATTTGTGGACAATGTGGTATAGAGAAAGAGAAACTGAGCAGAATGATATATAGGTTTGTTGGAAAGTAACTTATAGTTCCCATTGAAATTCCTGGTGTTTGTATACATGAGTCCAATGGTTGGAGCTACTAGTGATTGAAAGTTATCTGCATGCACAGTCATACTGGAAAGACTGCCAATCACTGAATAGGAATGCCCACTAAACTCATGCATACAAATACCAATTTTTATTAATAAAATGCAAGTTTTACTGAAACTTTTCCCGCAAAAAATGGTTATCAATCCGATCAGCTATTCCTGCGCTATAACACCCAGCCTGCAGATCAGATACCATTGTCAACATGACAGGATGATCCCTTTAAGAATTCTAATAAACGGAGCAGACTAGAAAGAAGTATAACCCCTGGCCTTTCTCTATCCTCATATGTGGCCATGTCCCTTTCTCTAAAGAAGCCTCTCTCGGGACCTTGTATTTCAGTGTCTGTGATCTGAAGATACAAAGAGAGAATAAATGGCAGCATTAGCTATATATAGCCGCTGCACTTATCTGGGTCATTTGCTACAAATGCTAGGTACGCAGTTTTGCAGAAGTCTACCCATGTCAATAACTCCTTTACTTGTATGAATGTCACAGCGCACGCCTGCTGCAAGCAAAGGAGAAGAGGTGCTTTGATCAAGAGAACAAGCAACCATGCAAATGGTTAGCCGCAGTTTTCTGTATATGTTGAATTTTTTGACAACCCATGAAAAATGCTAAAAAAGAGATTAAAAGTCCTGTTCCATTCTGTCAGCGAGGAAGCAGCATCATCCAAAACAGGGGGAGGTCACACAGCACGGTGCAGTGTCAAGTCCTTTCCTAATCGCAACCCTATATATGGCAGTTTTCAGCTTTATTATTTAATACAGACAATAGCTTTCATTCCTTTGATACAAAAGCTGGAAATAAAAAAGGAGTTGTGCTATCACCTGATTGCCAGTCCCCAAATGCCTCTCCATAAATTGTCCATCAGTAGGTTTTTATGATAGGAGGGCAACCTCAAGGCATCTCTCTGTTTCCCCTTTTGCAAGTCCCTTACATTTTGTGCTGTTCTCCTGCATCTCTCTCAATTCCCAAGGGTGTGTAAAGTGCTGCATGCAATCCCTTGGACCTTGGGAAGAGTTGGGTCTTTTCTTTCCTCCGGCCAGCCTCCAAAATAGAAGGGCCTTTTTGCAATGAAGAGGTTAAAAACTGAAGGAAACGATAAGGCAGGCCATTTCTGAATATCCGTCTGAGCCCCAGATTATCTGCAAATCTTAGTGGAAAACTAGAAGAGAAATAAGCAATGGTAATTAGAGCAGAGAAATGATTGAAGAAAGCATTAGGCTAAACACATTAGTCTCACGTCTAAAGGACTTGAAGACATGATCGACATGTGAATTGTTTTTTACTGGGGCATAAGCAATAATGTGATGTATCCTGAGAAACGATTTTCATGGTCTTGGGAGTAGATAGCGATACATCAAACAAGGCTATCTATATAATACCCATAAAGAGTCAAGCCAGGGGGAATAGAGTGCAAGTTCAACAAGTCTCTCAACCAGAGCCCTCTAGTTAAAGGGAACCTATCAGGTCCCCCAAGACTCCAAAACCGTCACAACTACACTTTAGAGCCCTCTTCCTACATTCTAATAATGTTTTTGATGTCCTAGTCCAACATTTCCATTTGTTGCAAAACAAGTTATATTCTGTCGATCACCATATGCAATTCACCTTTGGGTAGTCCTGTGGGGCGTGACTTCCTCCAGACTAGTCTGGCCTCAGTTGATGTGATCATGTTCCCCTGAGTGTGACTGATAATCTTCCCACAGTCCACATTATTTCTGCCTTGCAGCAAATATGACTCATGCATGCGACATCCTCCCCAAGCTTTCCTTCTTGAGCATGCACAATGAAGCCAATATCCTCTTCAGAGAGGAAGAATGAGTGCTATAACTCTAGTGTCACCTATTGGCAATACTAATCCTAAGGCTATGTTCACTTGTTGCGTTTTCACTGTGTTTTTTCATGCAAATTTTAAGCTGCGTTTTACAGTACCAGCAAAGGCTATGAGATTTCAGAAGTCTCATGCACACACATTGTTTTTTTTTCCTGACTGATTTGGAAAACTGCTGCGTTTTTGCAAACTGCAGCATGTCACTTCTTTCAATGTTTTTTTTCAGTGTTTTTGCAGCACTTTTTCACCCATAGAAAGCAATGAGTAAGTACAAAAACGCAGAAAAAGATGCAGGCATCAGGTTTTGCTACGTTTTTGATGCAGAAAATTCAGGGACTGCAGGACGTGATCTCACATGAAAAGGAAATAGGCAGAGAAATTAAACAGTGTTTTTGGATATTAAAGATTTTCAAAGATATAGCTAGCGATGAGAAACATGATAGACAGATAGATAGATAGATAGATAAAAATAGGTCAGTGTGCTATATAATCAGTGCTTTTTTTTCTGTACTTGTTTTTTTCATAACCAGCTGAGGGAAAGCCAACCACTGGGGGCTGATGTTAATATTCTGGGAAAGAGGCCAATAGCCCTAAAGGTTCCCAGGCTATTAATAACAGCTCACAGTTGTTTGCTTAGCCTTTACTGGGTAGGTTATGGGGAAACCCCAGAAAAAAAATTATGTAGGGTCCCCCTATAATTTCTAACCAGAAAAGGCTAAACAGACAGCTGTGGGCTGATATTAATAGCCAGGGAAGGGGCCATGGAACTAATTTGCGTAAAACCACTGAATAACAGGACTTTCAGTTTACTGAACCCCTGCTTTAATTAATAGGTTTTACCACTTATGATCCAAGATATGCCCTTGTGTAAAATATATATCCCCCTATTAGACCAATATGCCCTTGAATGGTATATAAAAAGGTGGTCTAAAAAGAGACCAAATGGTTATATTTTGTCCTGAAGTTATATTTCTTTACAAACTGTGCTGCCAGCTAATAGCCAGATGTCACCAAGACTTTACAGTTGCAATCAAAATGATTCCACCTCTCATTGCAAACTAGATTTAATAGCAAAATGTACAAACTTTGCAATAAACCAATCAAACAAGAACAATGTAAACAGATGAACACAACAAGTGGTCTTTCGACTTATTAGTTGTTTTGTATGGTTTGTGGCAAATAGCAGAAAGTGTGAAAATTTTACTAATAAACTTAATTTCCAAAGGGGATTGAATAATTTTGATTGCAGCTGTAGGATACTGCCTCCCCATATAGCACACACCTTTATAGACTGTTGACACCTATCTATTCAGGTCACTGAATCAACAGTGACCTGTCAGTCAGGCAGTAGGCAGGTGGTGGGCGGGGAATAGGAAGAGAGAACAGGAGAGCTGCAAGTGCAATATCCCACCACAAAGTACTTGCAGCTCATTTGCATACAAAGTTAGATTTCTCCAAAGCAGCAAAACAGATTTCTACAATCAAGGTATGGATTTAATCAGTTTGAAAGCGCCTCTACAGTCATGCCATTAGTTTGAAGTGTAAAATCCTTATGACAGGTTCCCTTAGATGACAGAGGAGGTTTGGATCTTTGCGACAATTGAGTCAGCAGAGCGTTGGGGACTTTTATGCAGTATGCATCTCAGCACTTGGAGAACCCGCTCTGTAACTTTATGTGATCTGTCTCTTCATGGCTGAGTTGATTTGGGTTCTAAATCCACTTTTCAATAATAATATTCACAGTTAAAGTGAATCTGTCACCAGGGTTTTGCTCCTCATCTGAGATCAGCATAATGTAGGAAAAGCGACCCTGATTCTAGCAATGTATCACTTAGTTTACTGGGTGCAGCCTTTGTCATACAATCAGAGTTAGATGTAGCAGAGCTCAGAAAGCTGTCCTCGC
This sequence comes from Phyllobates terribilis, assembly GCF_046119375.1. Classification (NCBI taxonomy): domain Eukaryota; kingdom Metazoa; phylum Chordata; class Amphibia; order Anura; family Dendrobatidae; genus Phyllobates; species Phyllobates terribilis. The sequence goes on from NW_027362762.1 coordinate 857,993,060, forward strand.
CCTCAACCCTGATTAGCACCTTTCTATGTACATTATATATTGACAGTAAGCTGCTAATTAGTGCTGGGGGGCGTGGTTGGACCAGAAAGCATGCAGACAGCTAGTCCTGGCAGTGAAAATCTCCTGCTGACAAAACACTCATTGTATTCAAACAACAGCACACAGCCTAATAAGTGACACATTGCTGAAATCAGTGTCTCAGCCCCTACTTCATGTTGCTCTCAGATTAAATAGCAAAAACATGATGACAGATTCTCTTTAATAATGGAATATAACAACATTTAATGAACTGACTTGTTACACCGGTGGCTCTGATTACAGAACAACGCGGGAATTGAATGAGCTCTTTAGAATGAGCCATTCTTTCATAAATGTTATTGAAGGCTGACTTCATGGCAAGGGGCTGGATTTTACATACTGGTGGCAATGGGATAGAATGAAAACTATAAATTCAATGATTAAGATGTGTGTCCCAATACTTTTGTCCATGTGCTTTTGTCCCCTCTGGTTAAGTGGTCATAGACAACTGCTTCCAGGTGAGAATGTGTACAGGGCTGGCCTCACATTTGTGGCTCTCTCTTTTCAGTTTTTCTTATATGTCTTACCTGTAAGACTGAGGATACAAAGGATGATGATGACAATTCCCAGCAGGATAGATACAACACTCAGTAGTCTGGCCAAGCGTCCCAATCTCCGGGCTCCATCCATATCACCCTGCTGCAAGCTGTTCCGTGACTAGAAACATGTAAAAAAAAAACAGCAAGAGAAAATAATATTAATAGACAGAAATTGGTGTAAATCATGGTATCTATATAACTACAAACAGTTTTCCTATATTTTTCTAATTGGTCAGTGTTTGATATACAGTGAAACATTTACTTCTCAATATTCTCTTCTTTTTGCAGCGTTCTCGGAAGTTATAAAGCAGCTTGTATTTTAGTTCAGTTGTAGTTTTTATTGAGAAAGACCCCAGTATCATCAAGTTACAAGATGTTCAGTTTGATTCAGTCTGTCCTATCTTGCAGATATGTCTACTGTGTGCCATTTAAAACTAGAGTACAGTCACTCTTTAGGTTGGCTGCATTCATGAGCAGCATTTATGAGAACTATATATAAGAGTATATTGTTGTAGGCTTGTCGGAAGAGGTGGGTCTTCAGGTTCCTTTTGAAGGTTTCCACGGTAGTCGAGAGTCTGATACGTTGGGGTAGAGAGTTCCAGAGTAGAGGGGAAACACGAGAGAAATCTTGTATGCGATTGTGGGAGGAGGAGATAAGAGGGGAGTAGAGAAGGAGATCTTGTGAGGATCGGAGGTTGCATGTGGGTATGTAACGGGAGACTAGGTCAGAGATATATGGAGGAGACAGGTTGTGGATGGCTTTGTATGCCATGGTTAAGGTTTTGAACTGGGGTCTCTGAGAGAGAGATGTAGCACCCTGAGGATTCGGCTGCTACAGGGGTATTGCACCTCAGCCAGAGGTGTGATATTCCACTCCCGGGTAAGGATGGAGTGTGGAACTGAGCTCAGTTAGCTGCATGCACTACACACATCCCATTTCCGAGGAACAGACCGATGGTACTCCCACTAGAGAAATGTGCAGGTACAACAGTGTCTGTTCCTGGCTGGAGTGGGAGGGGGGTGGAACATCCCAGTAGTGTAGGGGCAGATAGGGGGAGCAGTCTGGGTAAAGCTAGGAGCTCATTGGGTGCTGGTCACCTGAGCTCACACATAGAGGGAGTATATAAGGTGGGCACCATCTTAGATCAAGGTCAGTCAGTCTGTCAGTCTTTTGTCAGAGCAAAGCAGAGGAAGAGAGCAGAGGAGAAGAGCAGCTCCAAGGCCCAGAGAGAGAGAGGAGAGAGAAAGACCCAGAGGGGGAGAAAGAAGGAACTCCAAGAGCCCAAATTAGACCAGAGGGTGAAGAGTTGGCAACAGGGTACCGGATCCCAAGCTGGCAGAGGCTACAGCACACCTTAGCCAGGAACCGGAGGTCGTGGGCAGGATCTGCCACGATCACCCACTAAATCCACCCGGAAGGCAGACCACGAATAGGGTCAGGGAACCCAGAGACAAGGGTTTACCACCAAGAGGCCCGAGGGAGCCGGACATAGGTGGATCCCTGGTGGGGAAGGCCAGAGAAGAGGACAGGACAGAAAGGGAGCTCAGGACCATGCTCCAGAATCACCTGGGGGTTGGCCGAGTCCAGGACCTGGTGGACGCAGCACGGCTCGGGTGGTCACTTAAGGCCGGAGTGACCGGAACAACTGCAGTAAGTAAAAACCCTGAACTGCACAGCCCGACTCTGAGTCTCATTTCCATCCTCGCTGCACCACCACAACCCCCATCCTCTGCAACTGACCCCCTGAGGCTATACCCCTCCCGTTGGGGGTTATACTACCTGAGCTGCACATACATCACCAGCCTCAGCGGACCCTGCTGCAGCGGCGGCCGTATTGACCGCAATTCAACGGGTGGCGTAGTCGACACAAAAGAACATCTAGTAACATCATAAGGACTGCCACACACTGAGCTTGACACCCTGGGCACGGACCGGGTCACAGCCACTCGGAGACTACAACCCCCATCTGATCCGGCTCCGGGTATCCCTAACAGCACTGGCCCAGGGGGCGCGTCAACTTTGGCGTAGTCGGCAGGATAACGTGCCCGCAACAACCGGGTACTGCGTGCCTGAAGAAAAAGTTCATCGTTACCTTAAAAAGAAGTCTCCCGCCGGTTCCGGAGGGTCCCCGCCATCGGGCCCCATCACAGGTCGTTTCCCGCCGGTTGTCCGCCATTTGCAGCTTTTTCCCGCCATCCATGGAGTTTCCCGCCACTGGGAGACGATTCCCGCCATTTCCGAAGATTTCCCGCCTTGGAAGAGCGGACGCCATTATGGGCGTGCCAGAGGGTGGCAAAAGGCCACCTCCCATCGTGGGCCAGGTCGAAGAATGGCGCCAAAAGCGGAAACCGCGCCCACCAACAGAGACTGTGATACTGGAAGTGTCCATCAGCGTAAGAGAACTGCCCCTGGAACTGACAATCAAAAAGTTGCCCCGGGACCACCCTCAATGTGGGCGGAGACAGAACAAGAGAGCAAAGATGGGTGTCGCCTGGAGCAGTCTGGAGAGAGCGCACCCGGAGACAAGACGTCTGGAAGAGAGTCCAGAGAGAGCCTACCCGGAGATGGAGGGAGAGCCAGGCAGCACCGACCCAGTGGTCAGGAGCCTGATGCGGGCCGCCACTCCAGGCAGCACCGACCCAGTGGTCAGGAGCCTGTTGCAGGTCACCACTCCAGAAGGCCTGCTGGAGATCCTAGCACAGCTCCCCCGAGACCGGGAGTGTGCACAGACCGCGCTGGAGGGCCTCGCACGGAGGATGGCCCGGGTGCAGCGAGAGACATTGGCGGAGTGGAGCCGAGAGATGGCCCAGCAGACCGAGACTCGTCAGCGGAGCACGCCACCCGAGACGAGGAGACAGACCGCCTCTGAGGATGGCGCAGGAGGACTGAAGGCCGGAGACGGCGCCGAGAAGGGAGCCGAACGAATGGAGGCAGGTAAAGGGGACGTCACTACCCCGAGCCGGGAAACCGCGTGCCTGCCCCAGCTCCCCGTCGCAGAGCCCGAAGTACCCCCTGCCGTGCCCGTCGCTGCAACGTCACCGCCGCAGACTAGGCCTCAAACGGAAGCCGCGACCCCTGTGACGTCACACGCCTCGACCCCGAGCGTGGCCAAGCAGGAAGTACCATCGGCCTGGTCGCAAGGCCTAGTACCCCCGGGCGCCGCAATACCAACAGCGCCCCCTACCTCCGCGGAGCCCCCGGCCTGGTCGCAGGGCCAAGTAACACAGGGCGCCGCCGTTCTTACGGTGCCCTTTACTTTCAAGGTGCCCCAGGCCTGGTCGCAAGGCCTGGTTAACCCGGGCGCCGCTACCACCACGGCGCCCATAACAACTAAAGTACCGCACCTGGGTGAGGACCTGTTCGCCCAGCATACGTGCCCGGATGGGCAGCCCTTCGTATGGCCCCAGGAATACATCCAGCTGGAGCTGCAAAAAGCAAGGGCCATGTGCGAACCCCTGATCCCGGCTCCAAAGCCCATGAAGAGGATCTCGCCCCCGCTAGAAGAGACCCAGTTTGAGTGGGATCCCACCGGAGAAGACCTCATGGGGTTCACTCAGGAGACTCGGGCAGCCGCAGCGGAGCGTGCAGAGTGCTGCCGCCAGCAGCTCGAGGTCTTCGAGAGGGAGCGGAGAGAGAGGCGGGTCCGGGAACAACAAGCCCAAATAAGGAGCGCGGAGCAGAAGAGCCGGACCAGGAGAGACCCCCGTGCAGCGCATGGTCCCCGTACCATCGGGACTGTGATAAAGTTCAATCTGCAGCATGGGTGGGGTTTCATCAGGGATCACCACACCCCAGGCGACGTCTTCGTGACCAGGAGAGACGTTGAGTCCCACCTACCGGAGGGACACAGAGGTCGTGACCTGTATTTAGGGGACGAGGTCACCTTCACCCGGCACAAGTGTGCCAAAGGACCCTACGCCCTCCATGTGCATCGCCTGACGGAGGAGGAGCTGCGGTGTGAGGAGGAGCAAGAGGACCCGGACGGGTCTGAAACTGAAACCAACCAACAAGAAAGAGCAGGAGGACGCCGTCGTTGAAGTACGGTAGAGAGAGACTGTACATAGTTACCCGTCAGGGTATAAGAACTGTTCTAGTTGAAATATAGTCCCCGTTGGGACCAGCCAAGAGTGAACTGTTAACCCCGTGTGTCCCTATTCCCACTGACCGAGGACTGATAGCGGTCAATCCTCCCTAATACCTGGCCGAGGACTGAGAGCGGCCATATCCCCTTGTATATAGTTGCGCTTCCTAAAGCGCCCCCTACCGGTTTTATAGGAAACCGTGTTTCTTCAAGAGACTGTCGCACTTTACCCGGTCACAAGTTGCACCGTGGCCGGAGGAACAAGAGTGTTATTTATGATAAGTTTTATATGAAAAGTTTATGCTGATAATATATGATGTTTTATATGTTTATGTTTATGAAAAAAATTGTATGTTTTGGATGTTTTTGTCTTACAGCCCGAGGACGTGCTGTGATTTACCAGGGGGGAATGTAGCACCCTGAGGATTCGGCTGCTACAGGGGTATTGCACCTCAGCCAGAGGTGTGATATTCCACTCCCGGGTAAGGATGGAGTGTGGAACTGAGCTCAGTTAGCTGCATGCACTACACACATCCCATTTCCGAGGAACAGACCGATGGTACTCCCACTAGAGAAATGTGCAGGTACAACAGTGTCTGTTCCTGGCTGGAGTGGGAGGGGGGTGGAACATCCCAGTAGTGTAGGGGCAGATAGGGGGAGCAGTCTGGGTAAAGCTAGGAGCTCATTGGGTGCTGGTCACCTGAGCTCACACATAGAGGGAGTATATAAGGTGGGCACCATCTTAGATCAGGGTCAGTCAGTCTGTCAGTCTTTTGTCAGAGCAAAGCAGAGGAAGAGAGCAGAGGAGAAGAGCAGCTCCAAGGCCCAGAGAGAGAGAGGAGAGAGAAAGACCCAGAGGGGGAGAAAGAAGGAACTCCAAGAGCCCAAATTAGACCAGAGGGTGAAGAGTTGGCAACAGGGTACCGGATCCCAAGCTGGCAGAGGCTACAGCACACCTTAGCCAGGAACCGGAGGTCGTGGGCAGGATCTGCCACGATCACCCACTAAATCCACCCGGAAGGCAGACCACGAATAGGGTCAGGGAACCCAGAGACAAGGGTTTACCACCAAGAGGCCCGAGGGAGCCGGACATAGGTGGATCCCTGGTGGGGAAGGCCAGAGAAGAGGACAGGACAGAAAGGGAGCTCAGGACCACGCTCCAGAATCACCTGGGGGTTGGCCGAGTCCAGGACCTGGTGGACGCAGCACGGCTCGGGTGGTCACTTAAGGCCGGAGTGACCGGAACAACTGCAGTAAGTAAAAACCCTGAACTGCACAGCCCGACTCTGAGTCTCATTTCCATCCTCGCTGCACCACCACAACCCCCATCCTCTGCAACTGACCCCCTGAGGCTATACCCCTCCCGTTGGGGGTTATACTACCTGAGCTGCACATACATCACCAGCCTCAGCGGACCCTGCTGCAGCGGCGGCCGTATTGACCGCAATTCAACGGGTGGCGTAGTCGACACAAAAGAACATCTAGTAACATCATAAGGACTGCCACACACTGAGCTTGACACCCTGGGCACGGACCGGGTCACAGCCACTCGGAGACTACAACCCCCATCTGATCCGGCTCCGGGTATCCCTAACAGCACTGGCCCAGGGGGCGCGTCAGAGACAGAGATTGACAGAGAGGAGAGGCCGGGGAATAGCGGGGGGACAGGTTGATTAGTCGAGCAGCAGAGTTTAGGATAGATTGGAGGGGTGCGAGAGTGTTAGAGGGGAGGCCACAGAGCAGGAGGTTGCAGTAGTCGAGGCGGGAGATGATGAGGGCGTGCACTAGTGTTTTTGCAGATTCATGATTGAGGAATGTGCGGATCCGGGAGATATTTTTGAGTTGGAGTCGGCAGGAAGTGGAAAGGGCTTGGATATGTGGTTTGAAGGAGAGTTCAGAGTCCAGGGTTACCCCAAGGCAGCGAGCTTGAGGGACTGGGGAGAGTGGGCAGCCATTGACGTTGATAGATAGGTCAGTTGGGGGGGTTGAATGAGATGGTGGAAAGATTATGAATTTTGTTTTGTCCATGTTAAGTTTTAGAAATCTGGCAGAGAAGAAGGATGAAATAGCAGACAGACATTGTGGGATTTTGGTTAGTAAGGAGGTGATATCGGGTCCAGAGAGGTAGATCTGTGTGTCATCAGCATAGAGGTGATACTGAAAGCCGTGAGACTCTATGAGCTGTCCCAGGCCAAAGGTGTAGATGGAGAAGAGCAGGGGTCCTAGAACTGAACCTTGGGGGACACCAACAGATAGGGGGCGAGATGAGGAGGTGTTGTGTGAGTGGGAGACACTGAATGTCCGGTCTGTTAGGTATGAGGAGATCCAGGATAGGGCCAAGTCTGTAATGCCGATAGATGAGAGAGTCTGTAGTAAGAGGGAATGGTCCACTGTGTCAAAGGCAGATGACAGGTCTAGGAGGAGGAGGACAGAGTAGTGTCGCTTAGATTTGGTGGTTAGTAGGTCGTTGGTGACTTTAGTCAGTGCAGTTTCAGTAGAATGGTGCGGTTGGAAACCAGAATAATATATATATATATATATATATATATATATATATATATATATATATATATATATATATATTTTATTAGCCTTAGTGAACTGAAACCTACAATTTCCTCCAGCATGTTATGTGTCGGGGGTTAATTCATTATATTCAAAGGGTGTGTTTTTTGTGAGTAGGTGAGAGAGGGGCGGGATGCCTACTCACCATATCTCCGCCTCGAGGGTGTGGCACTGTTTTTTTTTCTGTGGTCTGGTCTGGAGAAGGAAGTCTCCAGGCTGTGAGTGGAGGCCAGAGAGCTCCACTGAAGGACTTTGCTGGACTGTTTGTGATACCGAGAGCGGGCAAAACCCACTCAACACTGCTGGAGTTTATACCGCATAATAATAAACCCGCAGGAAGTTAACCCGAGACGTGTGTCCCGTGTTTGCCTCTGTGAAAGCCGAGCAAGTCGCTTTACCACATCACATATTGCAGGGTTTTCAGATAATGTGCAAATTCACTCACAATTTTACTGCTAATACTACAGTTTTTCCTGCAAACCCACTCTGCATTAACGTAATTGATAATATTCACACATGTATATGTAGCACCCTGAGGATTCGGCTGCTACAGGGGTATTGCACCTCAACCCAGAGGTGTGATATTCCACTCCCGGGTAAGGAAGGAGTGTGAAACTGAGCTCGGTAGGCTGCATGCACTACATACATCCCATTTCCGAGGAACAGGCCGACGGTACTCCCACTTAGAAATGTGCAGGTACGACCGAGTCTGTTCCTGGCTGGAGTGGGAGGGGGGTGGTACATCCCAAGTAGTGTAGGGGCAGATAGGGGGAGCAGCCTGGGTAAAGATAGGAGCTCATTGGGTGCTGGTCACCTGAGCTCACACATAGAGGGTGTATATAAGGTGGGCACCAACTAAGAACAGGGTCAGTTGCAGAGAGAAAGTCAGCGAGCAGAGGAGAAGAGAGACCCAGAGTGAGAGAGGAGAAGAGAGACCCAGAGGGGGAAACAGAAGAGAGGACTCTAAGAACCCAAATTAAATCCCCGGGTGAAGAGTCGGCATCAGGGTACCGGAACCCAAGCTGGTGGGGGCAAAAACACACCCCAGCCAGAGACCGGAGGCCGTGGGCAGCGTCTGCCACGGCCACCCACCACGAAGGCATACCACGTGGAGGGTCAGGGAACCCAAGGCCAAGGGTCTCCCAACAGAAGGCCCGAGGGAGCTGGACCTGGGTGGATCAATAGTGGGGACGGCCAGAGAAAGGACAGAAGGAGAGCTCAGGGTCACGCTCTGGACTTATTTGGGGGTTGGCTGGATCCAGAACCTGGTGGACGCAGCACGGCTCGGGAGGTCACTCGAAGCTGGAGTGACCGGAACATCAGCAGTGAGTAAACATCCTAAACTGCATAACCCGACTCTGTCTCTGATTGCCGTCTACACTGCATTACCACAACCCCCATCCTCTGCACCTGATCCCCCTGAGGCTATACCCCACCCGTTGGGGGTTATACCACCAAAAGCTGCACCAACACCATCAGCCTCAGCGGACCCTGCTGCAGCGGCGGCCATAGTGACCGCAATACAACGGGTGGCGTAGTCGACATTAAGAACTTAATAACATCTGTAGGACTGCCACATACAACTGAGTTTGACACCCTGGGCACGGACCGGGTCACAGCCACTCGGAAGACTACAACTCCCATCTGATCCGGCTCCGGATATTCCCCCTAAAGAATATGGCCCAGGGGGCGCGTCATATACAGGCAGAACTACAGAAATACAGACAGAATGCTGCCCCACCGTATGCGGGCACAATGTGGCTATAAAACTGTGCAAACATGGCCTCAAAGAATTATCTTGGTTGTGGTTGAATGAATATAAATACACAAAGTGTCCTATATATATAAATATATATACTGTATAAATACCCAAGGTGTATGATGGTTTGGCCGGCAGCAATCTCTCCTGCCTGTCCTATACACAGGAGCGCTCACTCTGTGGGCACTCCTGTCTTCTCTATGAAGGAGCAGCTCCCAGACATCTCCAGAAAGTGCATATCTCTTTGAGAATAAAAGGATCAGCAGTCCAAAATCGGACGTGCCAGATCATTATCTCCCCTAACATCATCAGTTGGGAAGCCCCATTTACACTAGACTTTTGGTTAGACAGTGGCATGTAAAAGTTTGGGCACCCCTGGTCAAGATTACTATTATTGTGAACAGTTAAGCAAGTTGAAGATGAAATGATCTCTAAAAGGGCTAAAGTTAAAGATGACACATTGGATTTTAGGCAAAAATAAAAAAAATATATATTGTCATTTTTTTACTTTTTAAAAATTACAAAAAGAAAAATGGGCCGATGCAAAAGTTTGGGCATCCTTGGAGATTTTTGTGCTTAGATAACTTTGACCAAGGTTTCAGTCCTTAATTAGTCTGCTAGGGTTATGGCTTGTTCACTATCATGGTTATGAAATGCCATGTGATGCAAACTTCCCAGCTTTATAAAAACTCAGCTTCCTCTAACCTTGTGCCAAAAACAGCAGCAATTGTTTCTTCTAAGCAGCTGCATAGCACTCTGAAAATGAAAATGGTGGAGGCCCACAAAGCAGGAGAAGGCTATAAGAAGATAGCAAAGCGTTTTCAAGTTGCCCTTTCCTCAGTTCGAAATGTAATTAAGAAATGGCAGTTAACAGGAACAGTGAAGGTCAAGATAAGTCTGGAAGACCAAGCAAAATTTCAGTGAGAGCTACTGGTAGGATCGCTAGAGAGGCAAATCAGAACCCCCGCTTTACTGCAAAAGGCCTTCAGAAAGATTTAGCAGACTCTGGAGTTGTAGTACATTCTTCTACTGTTCAGAGACACTTGCACAAATATGGCCTTCATGGAAGCGTCATTAGAAGAAAACCTCTCCTGCGTCCTCACCATAAAATTCAGCATCAGAAGTATGCCAAAGAACATCTAAACAAGCCTGATGCATTTTGGAAACAAGTCCTGTGAACAGAAGAGGTTAAAATAGAGCTCTTTGGCCACAATGATCAAAGGTATGTGTGGAGAAAAAAAGGCACAGAATTTCAGGAAAAGAACATCTCACCAACCATTAAGCATGGGGGTGGATCAATCATGCTTTGGGGTTGTGCTGCAGCTAATGGCACGGAGAACATTTCACGAGTAGAGGGAAGAATGGATTCAATGACATTTCAACAAATTCTTGATGCAAACATGACACCATGTGTAAAAAAGCGGAAAAGAATATGGCTTCTACAAATGGATTATGATCCTAAACACACATCAAAATCCACAATAGACTACCTTAAAAGGTGCAAGCTGAAGGTTTTACAATGGCCCTTACAGTTCCCTGATCTGAATATCATTGAAAATATGTGGCGAGACTTCAAAATAGCAATGCATGCAAGACGACCCAGGAATCTCACAGAACTGGAAGAAATCTCCAAAGAAGAATGGATGAAAATCCCTCTAACAAGAATTGAAAAGACTGTTGTCCGGCTACAAAAAGTGTTTGTAAACGCTGTGATACTTTCAAAATGGGGTGCTACTAGGTACTAACCATGCAGGGTGTCCAAACTTTTGTATCAGACCATTTTCCGTTTTGTAATTTTTAAAATGAAAAAGATGAAAAAATATATATATTTTCCTAAAATACAAAGGAAATGTGTCATCTTTAACTTTAGGCCTTTTAGACATCATTTCATCTCCAATTTGCTTAACTGTTCACAATAACAGTAATTTTGTGCCCAAACTTTTACATGCCACTATACATAGATATATAAATATAACAGAGAAAAGAGAGCACTCCAGAATTAAAATTAGAATAAGATGTTAAGTATGTAATTGTAGCACCCTGAGGATTCGGCTGCTACAGGGGTATTGCACCTCAACCCAGAGGTGTGATATTCCACTCCCGGGCAAGGATGGAGAGTGGAACTGAGCTCGGTAGGCTGCATGCACTACACACATCCCATTTCCGGGGAACAGGCCGACGGTACTCCCACTTAGAAATGTGCAGGTACGACCGAGTCTGTTCCTGGCTGGAGTGGGAGGGGGGTGGTACATCCCAAGTAGTGTAGGGGCAGATAGGGGGAGCAGCCTGGGTAAAGATAGGAGCTCATTGGGTGCTGGTCACCTGAGCTCACACATAGAGGGTGTATATAAGGTGGGCACCAACAAAGATCAGGGTCAGATGCAGAGAGTCAGATGCAGAGAGTCAGTGAGCTGCAGAGAACAAGTCAGGAGCAGAGGAGAGAAGAAAGACAAAGACCCAGAGTGAGAGAGGAGAAAAGAGAGAGACCCAGAGCACAGAAGAGAAGGACTCTGAGATCCCAACTAAAATCCCCGGGTGAAGAGTCGGCATCAGGGTACCGGAACCCAAGCTGGTGGGGGTAAAAACATTCCCCAGCCAGAGACCGGAGACCGTGGGCAGCGTGTGCCACGGTCACCCATCACATCCACCCCGAAGGCACACCACATGAAGGGTCAGGGAACCCAGGGCCAAGGGTGTCCCAACAGAAGGCCCGAGGGAGCTGGACCTAGGTGGATTACTGGTGGGGACGGCCAGAGAACGGGACAGAAAGAGAGCTCAGGGCCACGCTCCGGACTTGTTTGGGGGTTGGCTGGATCCAGGACCTGGTGGACGCAGCACGGCTCGGGTGGTCACTAGCAGCTGGAGTGACCAGTACAACATCTGCAGTAAGTAAACACCCTTAACTGCACAACCCGACTCTGTCTTCACTGCCGTCTGCACTACACCACCACAACCCCCATCCTCTGCGCCTGTCCCCTCTGAGGCTATACCCCTCCCGTTGGGGGTTATCCCACCAAGCTGCGCACCCACCATCAGCCTCAGCGGACCCTGCTGCAGCGGCGGCCACAGTGACCGCATCACAACGGGTGGCGTAGTCGACACAAAAGAACTCTTAATAACATCTGTAGGACTGCCACATAACACTGAGTTTGACGCCCTGGGCACGGGCCGGGTCACAGCCGCTCGGAGACTACAACCCCCCATCTGATCCGGTGCCGGGTATTCCCCTCAAAAAGGAATATGTCCCAGGGGGCGCGTCATAATACACATTTTATTAACATGTAACTACCGGCGAAACGCGCGTTGGGACAGAGCATGTGGTCTATGGTTAGTACCTTAATATTGCATGCTATATCATGACATGCTTATCCTATATTTAAGGTCCTTTCTCTCTGAACTTTCATAGGCATGGACTGACAAGTATATATGTCCCACTTTGGGGTTCATTTACTGTTTGCACTCTGATAACTGATATGATATTCTGTGCTTTGACACGAACTTTGGGTCATCTCTTTTCTATTTGAATTTACTCTGGCATTTATATTATATATATTTATTTATTTATCTAGTCCTTCTGATACTAACTCATACATTTAGTGGTTTTTGCACATATAATCACAGCAATGTAATACATATTGGACTGATTTCAATTTTTTTTATTTATTTACACCTCGTTCATGTATACTTAGTCAGTTATTGTATGTGCATGATATAGGGACAATGTCTATTTACCCATTTATTAACCATTGTCCTCTGACCATATGTATTTATTTTTTTAACTTGTATTTTCCCCTTGTTATTTTTATATACACTGCTCAAAAAAATAAAGGGAACACTTAAACAACAGAATATAACTCCAAGTAAATCAAACTTCTGTGAAATCAAACTGTCCACTTAGGAAGCAACACTGATTGACAATCAATTTCACATGCTGTTGTGCAAATGGAATAGACAATAGATGGAAATTATTGGCAATTATCAAGACACCCTCAATAAAGGAGTGGTTCTGCAGGTGGGGATCACAGACCACATCTCAGTACCAATGCTTTCTGGCTGATGTTTTGGTCACTTTTGAATGTTGGTTGTGCTTTCACACTCGTGGTAGCATGAGATGGACTCTACAACCCACAGAAGTTGCTCAGATAGTGCAGCTCATCCAGGATGGCACATCAATGCGAGCTGTGGCAAGAAGGTTTGCTCTGTCTGTCAGAATAGTGTCCAGAGGCTGGAGGGTCTACGAGGTGACAGGCCAGTACACCAGGAGACGTGGAGGGGGCCGTAGGAGGGCAACAACCAAGCAGCAGGACTGCTACCTCTGCCTCTGTGCAAGGAGGAGTGTGTCACCCCAGGCCTGGATGCCACAAATATTAAAGGCTGTGTCTGAGAGCAGGAGGGAGGTTCCCTGGTCAGGGACAATTAGCATACAGCACCTCCTGTCCCAGGCCAGTAGGGGGAGCTGGCTGCCCCTATAAAAGCTGGAACTGAGGGCAGGGTTAGAGAGAACTGGACGACCTAGCTCAGGACTGAGACTAGTCCCAGAGAAGGAGGGACAGTTCAGCTGTAGCCAAGGAGTCCGTGAGGCAGAGGAGAAGCTGCGAGCCAGGGACAGAGGCGACGAGAGTCGGTCCTGGCTGAGAGAACTACACTACCGGACATTGGGGTCCGAGGCTGTCAGGGTTGCAAGCCCAGCTGCAGAGAACCAACCCGCGAGGGATTTCAGGTCCCTTGGCCTAAGAAGCCGGAGGCTCCGCCACACAGAGGGACCAGTACAGCACGGAGAAGCAAAAGGTACCTAAGGCCCGAGTCGCAAGCCGTACAGGCGAAGTACACGGCCAGCTCAGGGACGTGGGCTATTACACCACGAAAAGGGGGATAGTCAGCAAGGGCAGAGAGAGAACGGTAGGCCTTCACACTCACCCTGACCAGTGGGGCTCGCCCGAATGCTCTCAGACACCCAGGCCCATTCCTACCCGGTACTCCTGTTGGGTCAGTAGTAATACCTACAATAAAGACCCTGGACTGTTTGAAGCGGATTCTGAACTCTTATTATTGTGGCCTGCACTATCACCCCCAGCATTCACATACGCTGCCCTGAGGCTACACTCTTCCCGTGGGGAGTTATCCTATCCCTGTGCTGCACACCAACATCAGCCTCAGCGGTCTGCCTTGCAGCGGCGGTCATCCCTGACCGCAGCCCACGGGTGGCGTAGTCGGACATTCATAACTCTACAAATAGACTGCCACAGCATTTGGTCTGACCACCCTGAGTCACGGGATCGGGTTGCCACTACTACCCCCATCATCGCACTGAAGCCCGGTTCCGGGTGCCCCACGGCCCAGGGGGTGAGTCAGGAGCACTGCCAGAGCCCTGCAAAATGACCTCCAGCAGGCCACAAATGTGCATGTGTCTGCACAAATGGTTAGAAACCGACTCCATGAGGGTGGTATGAGGGCCCGACATCCACAGATGGGGGTTGTGCTCACAGCCCAATACCATGCAGGACGCTTGGCATTTGCCACAGAACACTAGGATTGGCAAAGTCGCCACTGGCGCCCTGTGTTCTTCACAGATGAAAGCAAGTTCACACTGAGCACATGTGACAGACGTGAAAGAGTCTGGAGACACCATGGAGAGCGATCTGCTGCCTGCAACATCCTTCAGCATGACCTGTTTGGCAGTGGGTCAGTAATGGTGTGGGGTGGCATTTCTTTGGAGGGCCGCACAGCCCTCCATGTGCTCGCCAGATGTAGCCTGACTGCCATTAGGTACCGAGATGAGATCCTCAGACCCCTTGTGAGACCATATGCTGGTGTGGTTGGCCCTGGGTTCCTCCTAATGCAGGACAATGCCAGACCTCATGTGGCTGGAGTGTGTCAACAGTTCCTGCAAGATGAAGGCATTGAAGCTATGGACTGGCCTGCCCGTTCCCCAGACCTGAATCCGATTGAGCACATCTGGGACATCATGTCTCGCTCCATCCACCAACGTCACGTTGCACCACAGACTGTCCAGGAGTAGGCGGATGCTTTAGTCCAGGTCTGGGAGGAGATCCCACAGGAGACCATCTGCAACCTCATCAGGAGCATGCCCAGGCATTGTAGGGAGGTCATACAGGCATGTGGAGGCCACACACAATACTGAGCCTCATTTTGACTTGTTTTAAGGACATTACATCAAAGTTGGATCAGCCTGTAGTGTGTTTTTCCACTTTAATTTTGGGGGTGACTCCGAATCCAGGCCTCCGTTTGTTAATAAATTTGATTTCTATTGATGATTTTGTTGTCAGCACATTCAACTTTGTACAGAACAAAGTATTCAATGAGAATATTTCATTCATTCAGATCTAGGATGTGTTATTTGAGTGTTCCCTTTATTTTTTTGAGCAGTGTATTTTGTATTTAATAAAATTTACATATTTTATTTATTATTGTCTTTGAATATCTCTGGGTCATGTATCTTGTTTGTAGGTTTATCCTCTTGGTTAGACACATGCCCATACAACATGATAAAATTTGTGTATACTAGAGTTTGACCAGTTTGACCAGAGTGTGGTCTGAGTGTCGTCTAATTTTCTTGTATATGGAGAAATTAAAAAAACGACACATTGCAAACACTGATACTAATAAATTGCTTTGTCATTCCTGAAATTCTCTTTTAAGAACGAAGTCAGACGACAGTATAAATTGTACCGGGACCAGACCACAGTGCACGGCCTAGCCGGCGGCTCTCCCGACCCGATCGTGATACCTGCATAGAAATATATGAAGTCATAGCTTCTGAGCTGGTACCCCAATCCTGGATAACTACATTCAACTACAAGTTCGGCTCCAACTTTTGCAGCAAGCAATAAAAATGCTCTTTAAGAATTTACAAGCATTAAATTGGTCTCATCCTAACGAAACAATACAGAAAAATGAACTACATGATGTGTAGAACCAGAAAACATCAATATTGCTAATGAATGTTTCAGGAATTTCTTCATAAGTGAAACAAAAAAAGAGTTCTTTGAAGTACATTATATATTACCATTAGAAGTCTTTAGATGGTGAAATAATGATATATTGATTACACTTGTGTATTGTAGTTACAGCACATAGTTCTGTAGCACCCCGAGGGCTCGGCTGCTACAGGGGTATTGCACCTCGAACCAGAGGTGTGGTATTCCACTCCCGGGTAAGGATGGAGTGTGGACTAGGGCTCAGTAAGCTGCATGCACCACACACACCCCATTTCCGAGGGACAGGTCAACGGTGCTCCCACTAGACAGAAGTGCAGGCACAACAGCATCTGTCCCTGGCTGGAGTGGGGAGGGGGTGGAATACCCAGTGGTGTAGGAGCAGATAGGGGTGGGTCTCTGGGCATAGGCAGGAGCCCATTGGTTGCTAGTCACCTGGGCTCACACATAGAGGGAGGTATATAAGGTGGGCACCATCTTAGGACAGTGTTCAGTTCAGTCAGGAGTTCAGCCAGAGAGGGCTGACAGGGAGCTGTGGCTCAGTCTGAGCCCAGCTCCAGAGGCAGGCCTGGAGTGGAGGCCAGAAACAGCAGAAAGAGAGAGGAGAAGGAGCGGAAAGGAAAGTAAGAAAGGAACTGGAACAGAGGAGAAAGGAAGCAAGGAACACAGAGAAAGGCCCAGAGACACGAGGACAGAAGGAACCCCATATGCCCAGGAGATACAGGGTGAAGGGTTGGCAGAGCAGGGTACCGGAACCCAAATTGGTGGAGGCAACAAATTCCTCAGCCAAAGACCGGAGGTTGTTACCACATCTTGGTGCGACCCCTCACTACATCCACCAGGAAGGCATACCATATAGGGTCAGGGAGACCGGAGATAGGTTTCGCCAATAGAAGGCCCGAGGGAGCTGGACAAAGGTGGGTCACTGGTGGGGACGGCCAGAGAAGGGAAGAGAAGGGAGCCCTGTGCCACACTCTGGAATTGCCTGGGAGTTGGTCGAGTCCCTTGCCTGGTGGACGCAGCACGGCTTGGGCAGTCATCGCCTGCAGGATTGACACGAATAACAACTGTGAGTAAAGCATTGGAAACTGCAACCGCACGTCTCTGTGTTTCATCACCACACCAGCACCATTAGTACTTGGACGCTCACACCATCACTCCCATCATCCACACTAGCTGCCCTGAGGCAATACTTCTCCCGTGGGGAGTTATTCCATACTTGGCTGCGCATACAACATCAGCCTCAGCGGTCTGCAGCGCAGCGGCGGTCCCCACTGACCGCAATCCACGGGTGGCGTAGTCGGACACTTGTTACAACATTAAGACTGCCACTGGTTTGACCACCCTGGGCACGGACCGGGTCACCGCCACACTGAGACTACAACCCCCAGCGATCCGGCTCTGGGTATCCCCTGCACAGCACAGGCCCAGGGGGCGCGTCAGTTCCATATACACCGAAGAAAAGGAACATGTATAATAATAAACCTTGTACTCAGCTAATATGTAGAGGTCATATATAATGTATTCTCTGCCACCATTAAAGAGGAGGCCACCAGGCCAGTAGTAGCCAGGTTTCCTCTTATTTTATTCCTGTTGCTCCCCAGAGTATTTTTTTTCCAGAAATATGGTTGTTTTTTTTAGTGCTAATTTTCATGGTTTTTACAAGGGGGTGTGGCTCATGGGGTAATTATGCAGAGCAGAATAGGGAGATGCCCCTGAGTTCTGTGAGCCACGAAAAGACCGAAATAAAAATGCCCATATCTCTGGAACCCTATGGTGCACTTAAAAAAATACCCTAAGAAAAAACTAAAAAAACGTATTGTTCAGAGGAGGAGTAGAGATATAATGTGAGCAAAAACTGGCCATTTTAGATCTGGTGACACGTCCTCTTTAAGGAGGTGTCCTCGACATCTCAAAAATCATTTTATGTAATTGCAGATTATCAGCCTTGGGCCACGTTCACACGTTCAATATTTGGTCAGTTTTTTACCTCAGTATTTGTAAGCCAAAATCAGAAGTGGGTGAAAAATACAGAAGTGGTGACGTGTTTCTATTATACTTTTCCTCTGATTGTTCCAATCCGGATTTAAAATACTGACCAAATACTCAATGTGTGAATGTGCCCTAAGGTAAATCCACCATTTTACATATGCAAAATATTAGCATATTTTGTTAAGTAGACTGATATAGATCCAGACTAGGGTTTCCTCTTAAGTTAATCCTGCAGGTGGTCATACACTTTCAATCTCTGCTGGCCAGTCTCTTCCAACCCTGCATACACATGCATGCTCAGCACAGCTGAGTGTACATGTGTTCTGTATAAGGAGGTACATGCGTTCTGTATAAGGTGCTGCCAGACACTCTGGTGGCACCTTATCTACTGGCAGAACAAAGAAATTGGGCATTTTAATTCAACATGCCTGATTCTGCCATGGAAAATTCAAAATGCCCCCATGCTGAATAGATGGCCAGGCAGTCATGGTGGATCTGGCTGTCTGTAATCTAATGTGAATAAGGGCTTTAACCAATTCATGACCAGGCCATTTTACCCTGCGACTGACCAGGCAAATTTTGGGGTTTTATTGTACATTTTAACGGCTCTAAAAAAATGCTCACGTTCAGACATTAAAATAATTTTTACCTCTTTTTTTCACAATAAATGGAGCTTAATTTTTATGTAATTTTTATGTTTTTTTTTGCTGATATTGGGAGAAATATATATATATAAAAAAACTAAATACATTTCTATTTGTCACTTTTTTTATGACCACAATGGACCTATAAACATTTTAAATTGGACATATTTTTTTGTTGTTGGGGACGGTGCCAGAAACAGCAATTCAGACTGGTGTTGTTTTTTTTTTTTGCGTTTTGTTTTATTTATTTATTTTTTTCTATCATGCTTTTTATTTATTTATTTGCTTTTCATCTATTTTGAACACTTAGCCCCCCATAAAGTCTTATATTGCTGATTTTCCCTATAGCTGGGGCTGATATATTAGTTCCAGTTTCAGGAGAAAATACAGTCTCTTCGCTGCACAGCAGAGTTCTATGGGTTTCCTAGGATCGAGAAGGTAGACATGATAATAATGATAGCGCTGCTCCCACAGTCGCACAATGTGTGCAGCAGCTCTTTTATGCAAAATATCACTGCCGAACAGAACGGGGACCACCCTGATGTTTATAGTCTATGATCGGTCTTTAAGTAGTTAATGGAGCTCTGAATACAAGCTCCTCACTTAATCTTTTCCTTTCTCATCGCAATCTAAAACTGAGAAATATATAAAGAAACTTTTGTGCCTGGGGAGCTCAGCCATGTCCCTCTGCCATATTCCCCTTCTCCTCCTATTTGTCTTGTTCTTGGTATAAGACAACTTGCTGCAGAGAAAAACTCTTTCTCTGCCCTGGATTTTGACTAAGGTCTTCAGTCAGTCACCAGCAAAAAATGGAACTCATTGGCAGGAGATTAGCCCCTATGTTCTCTCAGCCTGAGCTCAGCTCCACGAGGCAGGCCTAGAGAGAAGGCCGGGGCCAGAGAGGAAAAGAGGAGAAGGAGAAGGAAGGAAGGAGAAGAGACAGAGGAGTGGAAGGGCTCCAGAAACAAGAAGGCAGAAGGGACCCTAAGAGAGCAGAACGGACAGCTCCCGTTGCAAACCCGCGTTATATCGGGTGAAGGGTCAGGCTGTGGAAGGGTACCGGATTCCCAAGTTGGTGGAGGTAAATTATCCCTCAGCCAAGAACCGGAGGTCGTGATCATTTATAGGTGCGACCCCCCGCCAAACCTGCTAGGAAGGCGCCATATAGGATAGCGGGAAGCGGAGGCCAATGCTTACCCGACACGGTCCGCGGTAGCTGGACAGAAGTTTGGTCACTGGTGGGGCACGAGAGGCCAGAGAAAGGACAGAAGGGGGTCCTGTGCCATACTCCTGAATTGCCTGGGGGTTGACCGAGCTCCTCACCTGGTGGACGCAGCACGGCTCGGGCAGTCCTTGCTGACAGAAGTGACTTGGATAACAACTGTGAGTAAAAGACCCTGGACTGCATCATTGGACTCTGTGTGATTTCTGTTGCGCCTGCACCATCACCCCCAGCATCCCCTTACACTGCCCTGAGGCTACACTCTTCCCGTGGGGAGTTATCCTATCCCTGTGCTGCACACCAACACCAGCCTCAGCGGTCTGCCTTGCAGCGGCGGTCATCCCTGACCGCAATCCACGGGTGGCGTAGTCGGACATTCACAAAACACTGATAAATAGACTGCCACAATTTGGTCTGACCACCCTGAGCCACTGGATCGGGTTGCCACTACTACCCCCATCAGCACCGTACACAAGAAGGCCCGGTTCCGGGTACCCCACGGCCCAGGGGGCGAGTCATATGTTTCTGGATTTTACTAAAAAAGAAGTGACAGGGAAGTTGTACCCTTCAAATAAAATTGGTGATTATTATGTTTTATCTATGAATCCAATCATGGGTGTAACCTGTACCTGGGGCAAGGTAAGTAATTTGCGCCCCTAATCCCTGAATCCATTCCACTAGTCCAGTATTGAACCTTTTATTCCCCAAACACATGTATTGTAATTTGAGGAAAATACTGATGTAATTATAGTTTGTACTTTGCCGTTTTAGTTTTTTTTTTAGCTTTTTGCTAAAATTTTCAAAACAAAGTTATATATATATTTTTTGCTTTTTTTATTACATTTTTTTATGTAACAAACCTATTACCTTAGTCCTAACCCTGGGCTGAAACCTAATACTAAACCTAACTCTAAATTAATCCCCAAATCCCTAGCACAATTATGCACCCCAATAGACTTTGGTGCCCAGGGTAACCGACCTCCTGGCCCCTCCATTCATCACTGGAACCAGCACCAGATTGGCACACCAAAGAAAGTGACTCTTGATTCTTCAGGACACTTTTAATTGTATTGAAAAACCAGGACATATCATTATTAAGGTCTAATGCTTTAGATTAACGTCAAAAACATCCCTCCCCCTGTATCATGGTACCATGAATAAAAAATATTTATTATTTCTGTTTGCTCGCAGTTCTCAATTTTGTATGTAACACTGTAGACAAAAGCTTTTTTCATTCCACTGCATCTAATTTGTACTTGTACTTTTTTAACAGAGGAGCTGTCTCTTCTCTTGACAACTGTTTTAGTAAATGCCTCTCATAAATACATGCCATTAAATAACAATGCTGAAACATCTTAGAACTTTACTGTATTGTTCCTCTTTTGTTCCTACTGAAAATGTAGAAATAAATTTACAACTAAGCGTCACCACTATATTTGATAATAAGGTGTATCCTTACCCAGTCAGACAATATCAGCACTGATAGACCATACATACAGTGGTAGAGTGTCTAAGGATTTGCCACATTGATCATTTGAATGAAGACACTAAGAGGAATGACACAATGAAATATTACAAAAGTAGTACAGAATTTGTTAAAGGGTTTATGCAGGATTTTTTTTTACTATGGACTTAAAAACTAACAAGCAGGTAGTTGCTAACTACCTGCCTGTTCTACCTGGCGTCGGCACAGAGCGGTCACTGCCAGTGATTCAACTGTTCAACATCAACAGAGCAGCTCTCCTTCATCCGGGCTGCTCTGTCGACAGGGCGTAACAATTGAGGTCATGCTGATTGACTGTTGGCTCCCCGCAGTTAGGCAATGGGGAGCCAGCTATCAATCAGCATGATGTCAATAGTCATGTCCCATCAACAGAGCAGAGCAGAAAGCATTTTTTGAGGTGATGTCTGTGACAGCTCTGTGCCGGCAGAGATCGTCGCCAGGCACAACAAGCAGGTAGTTAGCAAATACCTGCCTGCTAGTTTTTAGGCCGATATTGGAAAAAAATAGTCTTGGATAAACCCTTTAATGGGGAACAGAAACATTTCGGAAAATAGACATTCCAAGAGTGGTCCAAAAGGGTGGTGATTCCATCACTCAGGTAGTTTCCAATAAAAAAAATGTAACGTTATTAAAAATATATATTTTTAAAAACAAACATTAGTAATGCATTAGGTCACATTCACAAGTTGAGTATTTGGTGAGTTTTTTACCTCAGTATTTGTAAACCAAAACTAGTTTGCATTCCCTATTTTTGTATTACACTTTTGGCGAGTAAGTGATCGCAAACAATCAATCCAGTTCCATCCAGCAGTGTACGCCTAGGAACCAGCGCAGCAGCCATCTATTGTGGACTCACACACCCTCTCAAGTGTTGTGCCCACTATGTACAACCTCCCCAGGTGAGCAGTGCACGATCTGGTACTGAAAGTAGATCCACAGTTTTACACAAGGAGCGTTTTCCCCATTTTTGTATTAAAACTAGGAGTTTAACAGTTAGAGAAAAAGTATAATAGAAACACTTCTGCATTTATCACCCACTCCTGGTTTTGGCTTACAAATACTGATGTAAAATACTGACCAAATACTCAAGATGTGCACATGGCCTTATGGTATATCATACTGCAATCCTGATGTTTGTTTTTAAAAACATGTTTTTAATAAACTACTGTAAGGAGAGGGACATATTGCAAGTTTAATGTTATGAGATAATAATGTGAACTGTGATATGTAATGTAAATTGTGATGTGTGTTAAATGTGTTAGTAATACTGAGAGTGTGTACAGTTTGACAGTAGGAATAGTGGCAGTTAATGTTTGGAAGTAGCCTAGGGTGGGAGGGGATAAGTTGCAGGGAACGTGAAAATTTCTTGTTAGAATGGCAGATAGGGCCTAAATTGCATAGAGAAAGGACCTAATGTCCATTGTGAGCAGAGCCTCATTCTGGGGTGTACCTAAAATGAGAGGAGAACGAAGGAAAGACATAGCGAGATCCGGAGCAGAAGAGACAAACAGACAGAGTGATCGATCGGAAACAGGTCCTGGGAGAGGACACCTACCCAAAAGATCCAGAGTTTATAACTCTTGAAGGTAATGGGCCTAGACAAGACTGAGTTGATGGGAAGAGTAGAAAGTCCCGAGCGGAAGTTCCAGAGCATCAACACTAGAGAAGATAAGTATCTGCCATACTGGCACCCTGATTGGAAGGTAGACACGATATCACAGGTCAATTAAAGGACTCTTGCTAAATAGGTCTGTAGTTCTGAGCTGGGTTGTGGTGAACTAGTAAGAAACTGCATCGGGGTCCATAGGACTCTAGTTTTACCAATGGTCAGATATATCTGGTTTCAGGTTCCACAGAAACAAACATTTAAGGTGCACTAAATTTACATACAAATTCCAACCACAAGTACAAGAAAGAGAAACAAATACTACAGTGTGCAATTTTGAGTCTACGCTATGCCACTTCCCTAACCTTGCCCAGTCTTTTATATGCCAATACAGAAATATTGCGACAAGTGATGCCCATTAGTGTTCCCACACAGTATAATTCAGCTTTCATAGTCCTTTCAGTACATTACTCCACACATAATCAATGCCTCCACAGTCCCCTCCACACACAGTATTATTTATTATGCTTACTTACCGTATATAGCACCATCATATTCCACAGCACTTTACAGATGTTATGCCTCTCGCACAGTCCCTACACATAGTAAGATACCCCACATAGCACCCACACAGTATGATGCCCCTCACACAATGTATGATGCACCCTACAGTCTCCCACAAACAGTATCATATCCCTCAGTTTCCCACAAAGTTTGATACTGCCCCACAAACAGTATTATAATCCCCAAACCCCCCACACACAGTATGATAACCCTAATGTCCCTGACGCACAGTATTATACCCGCCACAGTATAATGCCCTCAAAGACTCAGCTCACACAAAAAAAGTATGATGCCCTTACAACCACCTGCCCCCAAACACATAATATAATGCACCCAGAGGTCCTCAGAAATCTCATGTGTGCATTGATACACTTCTACAAACGTGTTGTGAAGATGAGACTTTGAAAGTTTCCTTTTTTTTTAATTATTTCACATTCAAATTATCAGCTAATCCTAAAGGTTCACATAGGTTTGACACTCACAGGCTCATTTAAAAAATTATAAAGTTTAATACATTAATTAATTTTTTTTATTTGGTTCTCTTTATCTACTTTTAGGATTTGTGTGAAAATCTGATGTACTTTTAGGTCATTTTTATGCATAAATATAGAAAATTCTGAATGGTTCACTAAGTTTCACGCATCACTATACCCCTGACCTCTCAGAACATTGGGACAGCTCCCCAAATTCCCGACTGTCCTGCCAGATACGGGACTGCTGGGAGATATATGTGAATGTGCCTGTAAATTATCAGAACTGGAGAAGTAAAATTAACAAATACATTTTTTCTTAACTGATAGTAATCCTCTAACAAACTGTACTGTTAATCTCTCCTCATCCGGAAGTCCGCATTTTTCATGTTGCCTTCAAGGAGGATGAACTGTGTGGACCCATATAGGCTGGCTATGTATCCTAAATAACATCTGAGCCAGGTGTTCACTGAAGACAGAAAATGGTGATGATGATATTTTGTGCATATGTTACGTGGACGCCACTAGGTTTAGATAGGGGCGAGACAGGTTTCATGAATTCTTGGAATCCTGGGGGAACTGTTACTCAGGGCGACCATGCAGTGCAGCTTTCTCAGGCATAAGATGTATGCACTTGCTGGCACAGACACACTTGACAGAGTCCTCATGAACAGTAGAATTTAATATAACAGCACATCCAGTACAGATCAAGTCTCTTAAAGCAACAGACTTCATCAACAGCTTCTTCACAAAGGCACCTTAACAGTCTCTTTTAGTAGCACAGTTCAGCGCATCCATGAGCACAGTCTCTTTAGTCATACTACTCAGTGAACCCACCAGCAGTCCCTGTCCACAGTGCCACATTTACCTTCTTGCAGTGAGGTACGGTGGGGGGGTAGAACAGAAGGATGAGTCCAGTACTCAGACATGGTGTTCAATCTTTCTTCTGCTTAAAAACAGTTGACTCCTTCTTCAACTTATTTCTGGTGTAGATACTCCTAGCAACTAGCAGGCAGTCGCAGTAAGAGAGATCAGGACCCTCATCAGCCTGGTGAAGAGGTCTGCATCCTTCAAGCTCGCTCTTCAGCTCAGCACTGACTCAACCCAGTCCAACTGTGGCAGGCATGACCACTCCCCTAAGTTGCACCCTGTTAACCCCTCTAGTTCCTGGATTCTTTACAACATCATAACAGTATCTACCTGTCACACTTTTCCCTCCTTTTTGAATGTCATCCTCGACATTGGCCTTCTACCTGGTTACTCTTAAACAGCCCCTTGGAGTTGTTCTTCCCTACTATCACTGACAGTGTTCCCGCAATACTGCCCCTTCAGATAAAGGTGAGGTGGTGGCCGGACACTGTGGACACTTTGTTACTCATCTAGCACTTTACAACACATGTTTATCACACTTCTTCTATCTATCTCTCTTTCATTAGTTGATCTCCTGTAAGAAATAAACAACAATTTGAACCAACAGCCGTTCCTCAGCCGGAGCTATTCGTTCGTCTTCAACCAGCTCTCCCTAACTACCACTAAACATTTTTATCAAATTCAAGTATAAAAAATTTCAAGTATAAAACATTTGCAAACTGCAACAGTTTGTACAAAATAGGTGGCAGTCAAACAAATACATACAATTAACACAGTCCATATTCCTGAGAATCGTGGTCCTCGGTCCTTTTAGGTAAGGACCCTGGAACAGGCAAGGGGGACAGTCCTTTAAAATAGGGGCAGAAACAATGTCCGTTTCTTGTAAACAATCAAGTCACAGTCCATAAAGTGCAATTTGAGGAACAGCTCCTGGATACACACGGCAAAGTCCATAAATTGAGAGTGAAGACTCCCCAATTTTGCTTGAGGTGCCCGCATACCAGCAGAAAAGGGCACAACAGGTGCAAATAAAAATAAAGGCGAAAATAAAATGTAGCTTGTCCAGCTATTCAAGTGTATGCGTTTTTTTTTTTTTCAACATTGGCCTCACCAGCCCAAACAGGGAAACAAAGCAGCAACAACAGTCGTGTTACTGTACAAATTCACTGTCAGCTTTACCAGACTTTAAAGGAAACAAACACATGGGCCTCAGAACTGATTAGTCACTTTTTGAGACAGGGAATTGTCCCTTTAACACTTCGTGCAACTAGCACAACTCTGTGATCTTTCAGGTGGGACCAAACAGTCTTAATCCAGCTTCTCTTTTTTGTGGCCCGGTGTTGACGGCACTGCACAGGATATATATAACTGGCTGTTTGTGGCGTGGACTGTGGGGAGCTGTACCGTGGTTGGAGGAGACTCCCCCCCCTTGCTTCAGCGGATGCAGCCGCCCCCTGAGGTATTGCATGTGGAGCCGCTTCTCTCTCACGGGTCGGCCGGGTCCTAAACTGGTGCCCGGCGGGGGTGGGGAATAGCCCCCTTACCTGGCCCATGGCTCTTGGGTCCTCAGCGTCTGACCAATCCTCAGGGTGGTACTCCTCCATCTCAATGATATGGGACACCGATATGGTGTACCAACCCCGAGGTCCCCACATTTTTAAAAAGTGTACCCTGTCCCCTGGCCAGAGAATGCGAGGATCACACCCCTATGACTGAACGAGCAGGTAGGATATAAGTACATAAAGTGCTGTGTAATGTGACATGCCGAAGTAGTGCTGTTGCTTTAAAAGCATTCAGTAACTATTAGAAGTAACACAAGCACGAGACAGGAACTGTTGTGCTCCCGGAGCATCCAGCAACTAGAGGCGTTAACACAGTCACAGGAGAAGGGGAGTGTTTTAGCAGAGCCCCAGGGGGATTGTGGGGAAGTTGTTTACTGTCTGGCTGGAGCCGAAGAGAAAGGTGGTGTGTGTGTTCTGTATCTCACAGAAGCGCCCCTGCAAGTGAAAAAGATTCAAGTCAGGAGTGAAGCTAAGCACAGGTCAGGTACAGTTCCTGAACTAGCGGTGCAGAGTATTGTCAGGCAGAAAGATAAGGACTGGAAGAAATTCTTATGTAAAGAATGCTGTGTTCATTAATGTGCCTTTCCATTTGAACTGTACTGTCCTGTACTACTGGGAAGACTGTGAACTGCTGTGCTGCTCAGGAAACTGTACTGTTTGTCACTGCAGCCTGTTGCTCATAAGACTTAACTTGCACTGGCTGTGCGGCTTCTTATTAAAGGCTACTCTCCTACCGTTTATGAGGACTCTTGTCAAGTGTGTCTGGTCATCAAGTGAAACAACCTACATGTCTGTGCCTGAGGGTCAATACCCCTGTGTGCCTGAGAGAAGCTGCAGCACATGGTCTGTGGTCTCCCTGAGTAACGATTCCCCCAGGATTCCAAAGAATTCATGTAACCTGTCTCGCCACTATCTGAACCTAGCGGCGTGCATGTAACATTGGGGGCCCGTGCGGGGAATCCTGAGTGGGCATTAGCGTGTAGAGGAAGAAGAGGAAAAGTGTATGGAAAAACACAGCAGCACAGCACCTCAACTCAACTCTGCTACACAAGTTAAAGGGGACCAGCCCTAAAGAAAAACTCACTAGCAGCAATGGATGTGGAAATACAAATGGACAGAAATATTGAGCTGCTTCTTCAGTTAACCTGTGAAGAATTGAGAACAGTAGCAGAATATATAAAGATGTCAGTAGAACAAATTTCCAAAGAACACAACTGTTAGCTGCCATTATCGCAAAAATGGATGAGCTGGGGGAGAAAGAAGCTGAAGACGTTATTGGGACATTCCTCCAGGAACTAACACAGTTTCAAACCAGGTTGAAGTTGGAGGATGGAGGGGTGGCACCAATTACCAAAATCGGGAATCTCCGACGACAGATTGAACTACAGGAACTGAAAGAACAATTCAAAGCCCTAATAACAGCCCTGCAGGAATCGACAAAAACCTCTGAACGGGTGATAGACTCAGACAGGACCTTTAACCTGCTCAGGTTAGATAAATCAGGGAGACAGTCCTCTCTAACACCACAAATCACCATAAGGAAAGAATTCAAGATCCTGGGACAGATTGGAGAGTGTGAACAGAAAGAGAGACTGTCTTATAGGATCTTATTGCACCAGATCGATGCAGGCTTACAGGAGGGCTACCAGTCAGATGAGATCGTTGAGGGAGCAGTGAAAGCGATCAGCTCAGGACTGAACCTCCGTAGTATGCTAGAAATGAAAAGTCAATTGACCTTGCAACAGCTGAAGATGATTTTAAAAGGGCACTATAAAGAAGAGAGTACTTCAGAATTGTTCCACCAACTCATTAACCTCTCACAGAAAAATAATGAATCACCCCAAAATTTCTTGTTCAGAGCAATTGAACTGAAGGATAGACTGTTGTTTGCATCCAGAGATGTAGAAGCGGAAGAGAAGTTTAATGCTGGACTAGTACAGAAGAAATTCTTGAAATCATTGAAACAGCAAAGATATAAAATTGCAGCTGAAACAGTACCTAGAAGATCCTGGCATTTTGGACGAAGTCCTAATTGAAAAAATTAATAAGGCCGCTAGTTTGGAGTCAAAGAGCGAACAGAAGTTAAAGAAAGGCTCTGTTCCTAAAATCACCAAAATGAGTCAGCTGAAGTTGGTCACCCCCGGTGGCCAGTCCGAATATCATCATACAGACCCTCAAGTGCCACCTCCGAGAGGGAACCTTAAATCACCAACAAAAGAGAGGCCTGCCATTGCTGACTGGGAGGATGTAATAGGAGAACTGCGAGCCGAGTTGAGTGAGGTGAAAAAGTTGATTCGTTCCAGGCCAGAACTGGTATCCCTCAGACCTAGGAGTGGGTTCCAAAACAGAAGATACCCGGCTTGTGAAGCGTGCCATTCATAAAATCAGAGTGTGTCCACTGTCTAAGATGTGGTGAGGAAGGACATTATCCCAAGGAATGCCAATGGTCACGGTCGTTTGGGTTAAAAGACAGGAGATGAGACTGTGCTTACGATTCCTACTGGTAGCTTTGCTCAAGTGACAGTACCGGTGATGAATACTATGAAACACAAAATTAGACTGGATCCAAAGACTTTGTTAGGTCACATCGAAATCATAAAAACGGTATATCCAGCCAGTGTGAGACCAGCCCAGGGGTCTACAGTGAATTCAGTCTCCCCACCAAGGAACAGGAGTTGCCCAGGGAAGGAAATTGCGCAACCCACCTCGGGGTCCTGGGATCCCCCAGTACCCTTGGAACACTTGTGTGCTGAAGATCTAGCGGTAGCAAAACAGATGCTGAGAGAAAAGTGTCAAGCGTTCTCCAAAGATGACTCTGATATAGGCTGTATTCCGTCGTTGCATTTGAAAATCAATTTGAAAGACACGACCCCAGTAATCCGAAGTTACATGTCTGTGCCAAAACCATTACATCGTGAAGTGAAAGAATATTTACAAGATCTCATCAACAGAGGTTGGGTCCAAAAGTCGAAGTCGTCTTATTCCTCTCCTATTGTCTGTGTTACGAAGAAGGACGGTACGTTGAGACTCTGTTGTGATTACCGGGAACTAAACCGAAAGTTAGTACTTGATCAACACATGATACCAAAGATCCAAGATATGCTGGATTGCCTATCAGGAAGCACCTGGTTCTCTGTCCTCGATCAGGGTAAGGCATACCACCAAGGGTTTGTCGAAGAGTCCAGTAGACCCTTGACAGCATTCATCACATCGTGGGGATTATATGAGTGGATCCGCATACCGATGGGCTCAGTTCAGCTCCAGCAGAATTCCATGGGAGCATGGAGACATGTTTAGAAGGATTGAGGGACAATATCTGCCAGCCGTACTTGGATGACAATGTGGTAAACAGCAAAACCTTCCGGGAGCATGTTGAACACGTGAGGACCGTATTACAATGGTATCAACAATACAGGGTTAAGTTGACCCCAAAGAAGTGTGAACTTTTCAAAAGACAAGTCTGATTTCTATGGGAAATTGTGTCCGGAGAAGGATATACCATGGACCCAGCAGAAATCGCTCCGGTACTGGCCTTAAAAGACAAGCGGCCCTCTACCGTCGGGGAGTTGAGGCAGATATTAGGATTCCTCTCCTACTAGCGTACTTCCGTTCGGAACATCTCCAGGATTGTCGTCCCACTATACCTC
Source organism: Phyllobates terribilis (assembly GCF_046119375.1). Classification (NCBI taxonomy): domain Eukaryota; kingdom Metazoa; phylum Chordata; class Amphibia; order Anura; family Dendrobatidae; genus Phyllobates; species Phyllobates terribilis. The sequence goes on from NW_027362762.1 coordinate 858,023,120, forward strand.
CTCTTGTGGGGGACGACAGAGACAACAACACCCACGGAGAAAAAGAAGAACGCGGGTAGGACCGGGCTTAAAAGAAACAACGCTGTTTCGTCCCAACAGCCCATTCTCTGGACAGCAGACCACCAGGAGGTATTGGAAGAACTAGTAGACTACCTGGTAAAACCACCCATCTTGGGATATCCTGATTTCAATTTACCATTTGTTCTTCATTGTGACGCATCTAAAGTTGGACTGGGGGCTGACCTGCAGCAGTATCAAGATTGGAAAATAAGAGTCATCGGTTACGGTTCTAGAACGTTGACAGACGCCAAGAAGAATTACCATCTACATTCCGGAAAATTGGAGTTCCTGGCATTGAAACAGGCTATCTGTGAATGATTTAGAGATTATCTCTACTACAGCAAAGAGTTTGAAGTATACACTGACAACACCCCTTTGACCTATGTCCTTACTACAGCCAAACTGAATGCAATGGGTCAGAGATGGGTCGCTGAACTAGCTGACTTCAATTTCAGCATCTAGTACAGGCCAGGAAAATGCAATGCTTATGCTGACAGATTGTCAAGAATGCAACTAGAGCCTGAGGAGTTCATGCAAGAATACTCGGAGGAAGTCAGTCGGAAAGCAATTGAGAGCACTATCCAAGCAGTACAAGCTTATCAGGAGAAAGACACAGCATTGTGGTGTCCGTTGACGGTGGAAACCACCATAAAAGCGAGAGAACAAGATCACTCCCGGTCTATTCAACAACTACCAAAAGGGAAAATCTGTAGAGCACAATGGGAAGATCAGATAATTGGTAGAATACTACTTTATGTGGACCAAAATTGGTTTCCAAGTAAACGGGAGAGAGACAATGAGTCATCAGCAGTATCTGTTTTAATTAAAGAATGGACGAAGCTCTACCTCAGTGAAGACGGTATCCTGTATTGTAGAGGAGGACAAAACCGGCAGTTGGTACTACCCAGAGTATTCCGTCTTCAAAGAACTCCGCGAAAACATGGGACACCTGAGAGTGGAAAGGACAACAAATTTGAACAATGAAAGTTTCTTCTGGCCGTACATGCAGAGAGATATTGAGAGGTACGTGACCAGGGAGTGTGGGTGTCTGAAAGATAAACGTCGCAACACATCAATCCGGGCACCTATAGGCAACATCCAAACTATGTATCCGTTTGAGATGGTCTCAATAGACTTTCTACATCTCGAGGCATGCAAGAGTGGTTATGAATACATATTGGTGTTGATGGACCATTTCACTCAATTTGCTCAAGCATATGGCACTACCAATAAATCAGGTCGAACAGCAGCAGAGAAGATCTTCAATGATTTTGCTTTGAGGTTTCGGTTCCCTACGAGGTTACACCACGACCAAGGAAAAGAATTTGAGAACTAGCTCTTTGCCAAGCTAGGAAAGTACTGTAGAATTCAGAGATCCCACACAACTCCCTATCTCCCAGAGGGTAATGGACAAGTGGAACGTTTTAACTGGACATTATTGTCAATGTTGCGCACTTTAACAGCTGATGAGAAGCAAGACTGGAAGAGTTCTCTGTCAAAAGTGGTACATGCCTATAACTGTACAAAGAGCGATGCAACCGGTTACTCACCCTTTTTCCTATTGTATGGATGATCGCCAAGACTGCCAATTGACATCATGTCTCCGGTGTCAGAGACATACAGAACATATCCGGAGTATGTTCAGAAATGGAAGGAACGGATGGTAGAAGCATACAACATAGCGTCCAAAGTGGTTATGCAAGGACAGAACAAGAGTAAGGAGTACTATGATCGAAAATGTGATGCGGCAAAATTGGCACAGGGAAGCCGGGTGCTAGTCAAGAACGTACATGAGAAAGGAGGTCCAGGAAAACTTTGTTCGTACTGGGAAGACAAGGTGTATGTGGTCGTAAGGAGGAAAGTTGATGACAGCCCAGTGTATGAAATCCAATTGGAAACGGGAGACAAGAAAACCAGAATAGTCCATCGGAATTTACTGCTACCCTGTGATTATCTCCCACCACAACAAGACTTTCCAGAAGTAGACCGACATCGTCCAAGATCGACTAAGGGATCACCACAGACTGAAGCTCCAAAGGTGGATAGTGACCTTGAAAGTTCCTATGGAGAAGAACACACTGTTGTATTTCTCGGACCGGCAAGGAGAGGGATGTACCATCCTCAGGAGAATAAACTAAGTCTTGAGGCTCCAGAGATCGTACCAAGGAGTTAAGATGAAGTCCAATTCTACTCTGATGATCGAACACCGGTCCCTGAAGAGACCGATCGACACTCAAGAGGAGCGGAATTACCAGACCGTGCGGAAACAAGTGACTCAGGAGAAGTACAGGAACTTACAGAGGCAGCTCCAAGAGCATCTGAGGAAGCACGGGAAATGAGTGTGGCGGAAGAAACTTCTGCGACAGAAGAACCCGTGGTCTATGAGGAACAACCCACCAGGAGGATGTCAACTTGAGAAGTGAGTAGGCCCGTGATGCTGACATATGAGACACTTGGTGAACCGAGTTAAGTGCCAAGGATTGTCGACTGGAAACAGGTTTCTCTGCCTGTGGACCAGGTAATCCCACTTGAGTGGTATTGACCATAGAGAGGCAGTATAGAAGATGTTGCCTGGTGGAAAGACTTGTTTTCATGCTTTGATTTTCCTTAAAAGACTTTGTAGAAATAAAGAACTGTCAAAGCAATAGAGAGAGAGCAGGTAGATGACGTACGAAAAGCTCCAGCTGAAGAGATGCTGATTGTTTTAATTGTGTTAATTGTTTATTTCTTACAGGCATCCTGCAAGAAAAAAGTTGTAAGATTAGGTTGTTATCAATGTTTGTGAACGTTATACCAATTTCACAATGACAATTTGTATATAAAGTTATCCAACTTTCACCACTGTCTCAGAATTGGAATTGGTCAGATTGACCAATTAAGACGAATGTCATATGACATTCAAAAAGGAGGAAAGAGTGTGACATGCAGAAGTAGTGCTGTCGCTTTAAAAGTATTCAGCAACTATTAGAAGTAACACAAGCACATGAGACAGGAAGTGTTGTACTTCAGAAGCATCCACCAACTAGGAGGGTTAACACAGTCACAGGAGAAGGGGAGTGTTTTAGCAGAGCCCCAGGGGGATTGTGTGGACTTTGTTTACTGTCTGGCTGGAGCCAAAGAGAAAGGTGGTGTGTGTGTTCTGTATCTCACAGAAGCGCCCCTGCAAGTGAAAAGGATTCAAGTCAGGAGTGAAGCTAAGCACAGGTCAGGTACAGTTCCTGAACTAGCAGTGCAGAGTATTGTCAGGCAGAAAGATAAGGACTGGAAGAAATGGTGTCACAGGGATCCTCTCCCTCAGCAAACCCTTCCCCCCTCCTCCATCTCACTGTGCTGTAAAGAATGCTGTGTTCATTATTGTGCCTTTGCATTAGAACTGTGCTGTCCTGTACTATTGGGAAGACTATGAACTGCTGTGCTGCTCAGGAAACTGTACAGTTTGTCACTGGAGCCTGTTGCTCATAAGACTTAACTTGCACTGGCTGTGTGGCTTCTTATTAAATGCTACTGTTCTACCGTTTATGACTCTTGTCAAGTGTGTCTAGTCAGCAAGTGAAACAACCTACGTATTTGTGCCTGAGGGTCAATACCCCTGTGTGCCTGAGAGAAGCTGCAGCACAAGGTCTATGGTCGCCCTGAGTAACGATTCCCCCAGGATTCCAAAGAATTCATGTAACCTGTCTCGCCCCTATCTGAACCTAGCGGCGTGCATGTAACAATACTCATGATATTAGTGCCAATTTAACTGAAAAAAGCATGTTAGTGATGCACATTGCACCACTAACAACGCAATGGGGGCAGTTTACATAGTAGACAGGACATGACAGGTTCCCTTTAACTCCTTCTTCAACTTCTTTCTGGTGTAGATACAGTTGTGCTCAAAAGTTTACATACCCCGGCAGAATTTTTCCTTTCTTGGCCTTGTTTCAGAGAATATGAATGATAACAAAAAAACTTTTTCTCCACTCATGGTTATTGGTTGGTTGAAGCCATTTATTGACAAACTACTGTGTTTTCTCTTTTTAAATCTTAATGACAACCAAAAACATCCAAATGACCCTGATCAAAAGTTCACATAACGCAGTTCTTAATACCGTGTATTGCCCCCTCTAACATCAATAACAGCTTGAAGTATTTTGTGGTAGTTGTGGATGAGGTTCTTTAATTTCTCAGATGGTAAAGCTGCCCATTCTTCTTGGCAAACAGCCTTCAGTTCCTGTAAATTTCTGGGCTGTCTAGCATGAACTGCGCGCTTGAGATCTCCCCAGAGTGGCTCAATGATATTGACGTCAGGAGACTGAGATGGCCACTCCAGAACCTTCACTTTGTTCTGCTGTATCCAATGACAGGTCGATTTGGCCTTGTGTTTTGGATCATTTTTATGTTGGAACGTCCAAGTACGTCCCATGCGCAGCTTTCTGGCTGATGAGTGCAAATTTGCCTCCAGTATTTGCTGATAACGTGCTGCATTCATCTTTCCTTCAACTTTTACCAAGTTTCCTGTGCATTTGTAGCTCACACATCCACAAAACATCAGTGATCCACCTCCGTGCTTTACTGTAGGAATGGTGTTCCTTTCATCATAGGCCTTGTTGACCTCTCTCCAAATGTAATGTTTATGACTGTGGTCAAAAAGTTTAATTTTGGTCTCATCACTCCAAATTACCTTGTTCCAGAAGTTTTGAGGCTTGTCTCTGTGCTGTTTGGCGTATTGTAGGTGAGATACTTTGTGGCATTTGCGCAGTAATGGCTTTCTTCTGGTGACTCGACCATGCAGCCCATTTTTCTTCAAGTGCCTCCTTATTGTGCATCTTGAAACAGCCACACCGCTAGTTTTCAGAGAGTCCTGAATTTCAGCTGATGTTATTTGTGGGTTTTTCTTTGTATCCCGAACAATTTTCCTGGCAGTTGTGGCCGAAATTTTAGTTGGTCTACCTGACTGTAGTTTGGTGTTTACAGAGCCCCTGATTTTCCATTTGTTAATCACAGTTTGAACGCTGCTGACTGGCATTATCAATTCCTTGGATCTTTTTTTGCATCCCTTTCCTGTGTTATACAGTTCAACTACCTTTTCCTGTAGATCCGTTGACAATTCTTTTGCTTTACCCAAGACTCACAATCCAGAAATGTCAGTGGCTCGATGAATGATGCAAGAGTCTGTCTGGATCCCAGAAACTCACTCAGCTTTTATGCTCACACACTGATTACAAGCAGACAGGTCACCGGTGAGGATGTTACCTTTAGTAGCTATTCAAACCCATTTGTGTCAAATTCTGTGCATGTTATCAGGCCAAAATCACCAGGGTATGTGAACTTTTTATCAAGGTCCTTTGGATGTTTTTAGTTGTCATTAAGATTTAAAAAGAGAAAACACAGTAGTTTGACAATAAATATCTTCACCCAACAAATAACCATGAGTGGAGAAAAAGTTTTTTTTGTTATCATTCATATACTCTGAAACAAGGCAAGGAAAGGAAAAATTCTGCCGGGGTATGTAAACTTTTGAGCACAACTGTACGTCTAGCACCTAGCAGGCAGTCGCAGTAAGAGAGTTCAAGACCATCAACCAGCCTGTTGAAGACGACTGCATCTTTTAAGCTCGCTCTCCAGCTCAGCACTGACTCAACCCAGTCCAATTGGGGCAGGCCTGACCACTCCCCTAAGCTGAACCCTGTTAACCCCTCTAGTTGCTGGATGCTTAACAACACCATAACAGTATCTACCCGTCACACATAGACCCAGTAAGGGACAGCGGAGAACATGTGTAAGGCTTCATTCAGATATCTGATTTTTGTGTATGAGTGCGATCCGTGTTTTTCACGGATAGAACTCGGACCTGTGATATTCTATGGGGCCATTCACATATCCGACTTTCTGCTCGGAGACATGTCCAATTTTGATCTGAGAGTCAGATCAAAATCTGTAATGCAAGTCAATAGGTCTGTGAAGAAAATCGGACTGCACTCAGATGATATCTGTGTGTGGTCCGTTTTTCACGGACTGTCAGAATGAAGAAGGTGAAGAAATGTTTTTTTTATTTCTTCATGTACAAGAAAATCGAATGACACTCATAGCATACTCTGGTCAAACTCTGATCAAACTCCGATCAGAGTCTGATCTGAATAATTGGTCTGATTTTCTTGTACATGAAAAAATCGGACATCTGAATGAATCCTAAGAAGGAGGTTTGGTGCATTTTGAGTCTGAACTAATCACATGAAGCACTAGACCTGAGTGCTGACGGTCTGTGAAGAGATAGACCAGGACCTGGTCACCAATGAGACTCAGGCTGGAGCCTTTGAGATAAGGCAGGGAGAATGAAGACTATAACTGAGACGATGGAGTTGTAGCCTTGGAAACAGTATATCTCATGATTGTCAACTCTCCTGGAACGTCCATTCCAGGAGGCTTTCAGAGAAAACAGAGGCCTCTCAAATGAGTGCAGTACTAATCTTACTTCGTGCACAGAGCTGATGGTTGCCTGCACTTCTCTCAGCACTCCAGTCACAGTGGTCTTCTTCAGTGCATACGTAAGGAGATGGACATACTGTTCACGTTCCCCCTTGAAGACATGCCTAATGTGTGTTGTGACATGCGTTATTTGTGATGATGTTGTATTCTTCCCGACAGTAGGGAGAGTTAGGGTTAATGTTTTGGACTGGCCCAGAGTGGGAGAGATAGAGTAAAGGGACAGGAACAGTTTCCTGTCAGTATGTCAGATAGGGCTCAGCATGCAACAGAAGCAAACTAGTCAGCAGAACTGTGTGTTGTGGGTGTCCCTGACGTGAGTGGAGACCAAGGCAGTGGATAGTAGAGATGAGGGAAAGTGACTGAAGGACAGAGTGATCAAATGGAAACGGGTCAGCGGTATGGCCCTGATTTCACAAGTAAAAGATGTAACGGGCCAGGATGGAACAGTGAACGTGAGACAAAGGGAGTGCCCCGGGCAGGAGTTCCAAGGTGTCAGCAAATAGAGAAGCTAAGTAACAGCCATAGTGGCAATCTAGCTCCTCTAAGGGGAAAAGTACTGGACGCTCACTTACTGGACTGTAGTACTTTGCTGGGTTGTGGTGAAGCAGAGGAACTTGGGGACAGTAGCAAGTAAGCCTGGAACCTGGAAGAGGTAGAGAGACCGTGTGTGAAGATGTTCCATGTTGTAAAGGAAACCTTCGTGAAGTTATGCACCCGCTGTACATAGTTCCCACCAAGTGCCTGGCCTGTTTAGTAAAAGACTGTTTATTGTTGACTGGTGGTCTCCCTCATTGAACTCTTCACCAACATCTGATCATGGCCAGCTGTAGTTACTAGCATCATGCGGCCTGCAAGGGCGTAGCGCCCCCATAAACGAAGTGCACACACCCAGCCAGGACCCTCATCTTCATGTAGCGTGCCAGTGCATGAAAGAAGAGTACCTTGCCCACGCCCCCCCCGTGCCACATTGCACATAGTCAGCCACTCATTAGCAGTGCTGGTGACGTGTGATGCTGCTGTTCATTGTGTTCATCTTCCATATACTATGTTATTAGCTCTAGTGGGGAAGTTCTGCCCCTTGATTCTGCAGTGTGTCATCTAGATTTGTCTGCTGTGCAAGACCCATAACTACACAGGAATAATATATGGTGTGACATAAGCCTGTAATATGGAACTAGCCGTTTCAGAATGGAAGAGGACTGAAACTCTAGCGCCACCTATTGGAGGTAGCAATCTTAAAAGTCATCATCAACTCTTTAAAGGGATTGACCAGTCTTAAGGTACTGTACCAGTCTACAGTTACTATTTGTGACTGCAGAGATGTGAATCCTCACATTGCTCGCATTGCACACTGAAGCAGTGGGCGCATGACCACAAGTCTGTGACTTATGTATATGTGAAAACATGCAACTAGACGAGTGCGGCATCTCTCAATGCAAGTGTGTTAAGCAAGGCTAGATACAGTCTAGTTGGAATGTGGCCAGAAGTATGCAAATAGTATACTTGCGTTCACATTACCGTCTGCTCCTGGTGCCGGTAGTGTGCGCGATGTGAGGATTCACAAGTCTACAGTCAAATACAGGGAAATAATCTAAACCCCTCATCAGAGCAAAGCAGATGATCTGATTTGGTTGTGTGAGAGGCCTCTGACAGTGGGTCTAGGGGGTAAATTTTCTCCCTGTCGCCATGAGGAGACTTATAGGCAATGCAATACTCCACTGGGAATTTAAATATGTAAATAGCCTCTTCAGAGAGATTGAAAATTACTACTACTATATAAATCACAATACAATTAGAAATGAATGGGCTGGCACCTACAACTATTTGGTAGAGGTCAGTCACAATAGATAAAGTACTTTTAATCTCAACATGGAAGAAAGGTGACACTCACCACGGGTGCACTTATTACAAGTACATAAACCAGCAATTCGTGGTCACAAGGAGGTAGAACTGGTCACACAAACTAGGTGACAGATGTTTTATGATGCATGTGCACTTCGCCCTTCTTGTGACATCTGCTACATTATCTGTATACAGAGAGTTATCACTATGTGTTACCTGGGGTGTTACATAGGACTACAGAACTACATTTGCAGAAAGGGCAATGTGCCTTTAAGTTTGGCTACCATTAATTTTATGTTATGGGTGCTACAAGAACATGTAAATGGGTATGGTCGGTAAAACGAAGTCTACAAAAGGGTGTTTGCTCTGCAAAATGTTGTGGTATGTCATTAAAATTCTGTATGTGCCGCATTCTTGCGTCTCCGAAAAGGCAGTTTTCAAAAGTTGACAAGTCTGGTACTGCTGCTTTGTTAAGTGGGGAATGGATTATGTGTTACAGAGAATTAACAAATTGGTCTATAGGTTGGAAGAGCCTAGCTGCGCAAAGTGTATTGGGTGGGCCGCTATAGAAGTGGATTCAGTTCACATAAAGCATCAGCCTGAGTGGTTAGCTAGGATGATCTACGTGAGCCATCAGGACAGGATGATTTATTTGGGATCTTTTGGGAGGTTTAGGAAGATTCCTGTGTGGTGGTAGATAACTACAGTGAGATTTAGTTACCCTGTAGGCATCGGATGTGGTCTAGTAGTACAGCCCTAAACTAAATCGGACTGGCTAGAGTACAGAGGTCTAGGGGTGGCAAAGTGGAAGCTCCTTTTGGGCCAAAGTGGGAATCCTAGGGCACAACTTATTAGCAATGACTAAAATGTTATTGATCTGTCAGCATGTCATGTTCAAGGGTACCACACTTTACAAAATGGCCAATGTTTCTAACCTCCTGGACCTTGATCACTTAAAAGAACATGAGGTTGTTGCCATATACAGTTGAAACCAGAAGTTTCCATACACTATATAAAAGACACATATACTTGTTTTTCTCAATATCTGACATGAAATCAGAATAAACCTTTCCCGTTTTAGGTCAGTTAGGATTACCATAATTTTTAATATTTGCCAAATGCCAGAATGAGAAAGAGAGAATGTTTTAAGGCATTTTTATTACTGCAAAGTGAAAAATTTACATACATTTCATTAGTATTTGGTACCATTGCCCTTAAACTGAATGACTTGGGTCAAACGTTTGGGATATCCTTCCACAAGCTTCTCACAATAGTTGGTCGGAATTTGGGCCCATTCCTCTTGACAAAACTGGTGTAACTGATCCTGGTTTGTAGGTCGCCTTAGTCGCACCTGCCTTTTCAGCTTTGCCCATAAATTTTCAATACGATTGAGATCAGGGCTTTGTGATGGCCACTCCAAAACATTGACTTTGTTATACTTAAGCCACTTTATTACCACTTGGCAGTATGTTTTGGGTCACTGTCCATTTGGAAGACCTATTTCTACCCAAGCTTTAACTTCCTGGCTGATGCCTTGAGATGTTGCTTCAGTATTGCCACATAATCTTCTTTTCTCATGATGCCATCTATTTTGTGAAGTGCCCCAGTCCCTCCTGCAGCAAAACAACCCCACAACATGATTCTGCAACCCCCCGTGTTTCACAGTTGGGATGGTGTTCTTAGGCTTCCAAGCTTCTCCCTTTTTCCTCCAAACGTAACGATGATCATTATGCCCAAAAAGTTCAATTTTAGGTTCATCAGACCACAGGACATGTCTCCAAAAATTAAGGTATTTGTTACTGTGTGCATTTGCAAACATTAATCTGTCTTTTTTATGTTTCTTTTGAAGTAATGGCTTCTTCCTGGCAGAGTGGCCTTTCAGCCCATGTTGATACAGTACTCGTTTCACTGTTGTTATTGACACAATCTTACTAGATTCCGCCATCATCTTCACAAGGTCTTTTGCTTTTGTCCTTGGGTTGATATGCACAAGTCGGAACAAAGCACGTTCATCTCTGGGACACAGAACCCGTCTCCTTCCTGAGCAGTATGATGGCTGGACATTCCCATCTTGTTTGTACTTGCGTATAATTTTTTGTACAGATAAATGAGGCACCTTCAGGTATCTTGAAATTGTACCCAAGGATGGGCCAGACTTGTGCAAGTCCACAATTCTCTTTCTGATATCTTGGCTGATTTCTTTAGACTTTCCCATGATACTACACAAATAAGCAGTGTGTTTCAGGTGTGCATTAAAATACATCCACATGTGTGTCTCTAATTCAGATGTTGCCAAAAAAACTATCAGAAGCTACCAAACACATGACATCATCATATGGGCAGTCCAGAATGGTTTAAAGGCATAGTAATCTTAGTGTATGTAAACTTTTGACTTGCAGTAAGTAATAAAAATGCCTTAAAACATTCGCTCTCTCTCATTATTCTGGCATTTGTCAAATATTAAAAATTATGGCAATCCTAATTGACCTAAAACGGGAAAGGTTTATTCTGATTTCATGTCAGATATTGAGAAAAACATGCATATGTGTCTTTTTATATAGTGTATGTAAACTTCTGGTTTCAACTGTACAAGACAAAGTTGTGAGACTTTGTGAAGTTACACAATGTTGACGGGGTGCCTGTGAGAGAAATAAGAGACCTTAGCAAGAAGAATAGACAAATCATTCAGTGCTTTATTAGTTTGGTTTGTTCAGTATTGTTTGATAATTGCCACTCTTATGAGTGTTAAAACCATTTCCCATATTATGGCTTATTATCCTCTTGCTGCTCTGTAACATATATGGCTTCAGTGACCTACAGTAATAATATGATGATGCCATCACTTGCGGGAGCCAACTGTATTAAATAGCTGACATCTCCAGGGTCAGTGATAACTCAGATTCTGGCTGTTAAACCCCTTAGATGCAGAATTTGGAGCTTGGCTCCTCATCTAAATGTTTAAACAGAGGGAGGTGGCTCTCTCCATTACTCTATTGTACTACCATCCCCTGTGACAAAGGCAAGATCTACTAAGTTGGCCATCAGATTTACAGTCACAGACATACTGTGATACAGCATATAAAATGTTGAAGTCTCTTACTTAGAAAAAAGAAAAAAAAAGTCAGTAAAGTGTTTAGTATTACCGCATCTATAATGGCTATACAGTCCTACTCATCGTTATTAGCACCCATGAAGTTTAAGTACATAATGTGGAATATCTCCTGAAAAAAATGAATCAAGTGAAACAGTTTTTTGTAAAGAGCCCTCGTGTTAAATACAAAAGAGCAAATGATAAACAATAATTTAAAACAAAAAACAATGGGAGGGAAAAATAGAAAAACCTAAAGCTCGCTGTGCACCCTTTACATTAATTTATTATGGAAACACATTTTAACTCACCTGTGGTAAATCAGAAAAGAGATTCACCTGTGTGTGTAATTATCTTTGTCCATCTGACATGAATTAGTCAATGAATGATGACTTCAGTGTTTTAATAAAGCCACATTATAGGCCCTTATAGGCCCTGTTTCTTTGTCACAATGGTGAAGACAAAGGAGCTGAGGACATCAGAACTGCTATTATTAGCAAACACAAGACTTCCTAAGGGTATAAGGCAATCTCCAAAGACCTTGGTATCCCAGTTTCAACAGTGCGCAATGTTATTAAGAAGTTTGCCAAGCATGGAACCGTCAAGAATCTCGCTGGACGTGAGGGAAAGAGGAATATTGACAAGAGATGTCTTCAAAGGAGGGTGCGAATGGTGGGAAAAACACCAAGTCAAACATCCAAAGACCTGAAGGTCAACCTGGAACAGTCTGGGGTCATGGTTTCAACAAGTACCATATGACACACTTATCCAAGCAGAGCTTGATGGGCCAAGGCCAAGGAAGAAACCATTGCTGAAGAAAAGACATAAAAAGGAACGATTGATTTTTGCCAAAGAGTACCTTGACAAACCACAATCCTTCTGGGAAAATGTTCTGTGGACAGATGAAACAAAAAAAGTGTTTTGGCAATACAAAACAACAGTTTGTTGACAGACGGCGCAATGAAGCATATGAGGAAAAGAACAACAGTTAAGCATGGTGGAGAATCCATAATGCTGTGGGGTTGCTTTGCTGCGTCTGGTACTTGTCTTGCCTTGACCGTATCACAGGAATCATAAAATCAGAGAATTATCAAGAGATTATGGAGCAAAATGTCCTACCCAGTGTAAGAAAACTTGCTTTGAGTCGAAAATCTTGGGTCGTGCAGCATGACAATGACCCAAAGCACACATCCAAAAGGCCCGCAATGACTCCTGACCTCAATCCCATTGAAAATCTTTGGGGTGAGCTGAAATCTGCCATTGGGAAAAAAAAACCTACAAACATTCAAGAGCTTGAACAAACTGCAAAGGAAGAGTGGAAGAAAATTCCAGCTGAGAAGTGCAAGAAGCCTATAGATGACTACAAGAAACGTTTGGAGGCAATGCCAAAGGGTATGCAACCAAGTATTAATTAGGGGTTCGTTTATTGCTGCTCATGCTGTTTATTCTGTTTCTTCTTTGAAATTACAACATAGACGTTGAAAAACAATGTTCTATTGTTATAATACTTTGGACTACTAATTAAAAAATCCTGAAGATATAACTTATACATTTCCATTTATTTCTGAAGATATTGTAGAGACTATGAAACAAATGAAGGGGTGCTGTGAAGAATGGCCCCTGAGAGATCCTGCAGAATCCCACCGCTGCCACCACTTGTGATGGATCCACGCCTCGCCTCGGGACGCGTATGGTCAGATTGCTACAGTTCTACACAGACACCCCCTGTCCACACGAGTACAGGAAGGCACCAGGAGTGAGAAGAGGTGGCCAACTCAGTCACTGGCATGGCACCACACTCGCTCACACCGCTGACAGGCTGAGAGGTCCCTTCACTAGCCCCAGTGAAGCAGAACCTTGTCAGCCTGGTAGAGCTGCCACCAGATCCTATTAAATATAATTCCCGCTAGGACCCAGGGATTATATTGAGCCAGTAACCAGCTCTGGTAGTGTGTTCGTTGGACCGAACAACGGACGTGAGGATTTGTGGATCGAGATAAAGAGAACAGCGCAAAGTTAAATTATATATTTAGTTGCCTTAAGGGCACACTATACAATACACTATATACATAAGGGTTATACATACATAATGGTCAGAGATGCAAACACAATAGTAGCGGTACAAAAGGTATAAGCAGTTATTAAGAGTTAGTTACCAGTCAGATAGAAGGCCTGGCTTGCGGGGGAGGGGCTGCCACATGGGAGGCTGGTAGTCCCCTTTGTTGCAGGACTTCTCCCACATGATGTGTCATCGTGACCTCCCATCAAAAAAGACACTGAGCTAGGGCTGCTGGAGCTTTTAACCCCTTTGGGTCACCCCCCCTCCTGCCCCCTGGCTGGACCTAAATCTCCACCCCTTGTCTCTCTCAGCTAAAAACTCCAAAAACTAAAATGGGCTATACTTCATTAATGGACGGTCCTAGGGAGCCGGTTCTAGTGTCATCGGATCCATCCAAGCCCCTGCTACGCGGAGAGACCAAACACAGGGGCCCTAGGGTTCCTGAAAGGCTGTGCCGTGTATCTCCCCATCCCTACGCGCAAGACTGTGCTGGAAGCTAGGGTGACATTCCTCCAGTTTGTTTGATTCCAAAAATCTATTTGGTGTATCGCTGGGATGTATCGTATTCCCATAACTTGGTATTGAATTATACTTGTCTGACACAAAGGACATGCCGCATGGCTGGGGTCCACAGGGGGTCTTCCTGTGGCAGCTCCACAGCAGAAGATAGGGGTTTTGTCACTCACTGTCCCTCAGCCCCCTCCCTTCTTGTTTAGCTGCAGAAGTGTCCAATTACAGCTGTACATTGTAGACCTCTATAATCCCTCGCCTCGGCACAATAATTGACATGGGATTATATCTTGAATATTCTTCACACCTCCCCCCTTTAGAGGGCGCTAGAGGGCAGCACCACCTGTCCGCAACTTCCCCTTGTCGGGATAAGCCATCAGCATTGCCATGGTCGCTTCCCTTTTTGTGGCGCATGGCGAAGTAGTACTGCTGGAGTGCATCCCATTCGTTCCGGATACGGTGTGTAACCAGCTGAGGGGGTTGCGGTTTGTTTCCACAGTGAATTGGCGTCTGTACAAGTATGGCTGCAAAAACTGCAGGGCCCACACAATTGCCAGACATTCCTTCTCCATCGTGGAGTAGGCCACCTCCCTCGGCAGGAGCTTCCGGCTCAGGTACAAAACAGGGTGTTAATGGCCTGTAGTGTCGACCTGGCTGAGCACAGCTCCGAGGCCAAAGTCACTGGCGTCGGTCTGCACTACAAACGGCCGTGTAAAGTCGGCTGCCTGTAGTACTGGGGAGCTAGAAAGGGCGGTCTTCAGTGCCCGGAAGGTCATCTCACAGTTGTTTGTCCAATCGACTGAGGAGGGCACTTTCTTCTTGTTGAGGTCCGTCAGGGGCTTTGCCAGGCTACTATAGGGAGGGACGAACCTCTTATAGTACCCGGTACCCGGCGGTGCCCAGGAAGGACTTCACCTTTTCTTTGGTCCTGGGGGAGGGCTAGGATGCGATGGCATACACCTTCCCGGGCTCTGGCTTGAGAGCTCTTCCACCTACCCGGTGTCCCAGGTAGTGGACTTCACTCATACCCAGCTGCCACTTTTCCGGCTTAATGGTCAAGTCTGCCCATTGGATCCGCCCGAGCACCTGTGCCAGATGCTCCAGGTGATCCTCCCAGGTGGAACTGAAGATGGCAATGTCATCCAGGTACGTGGCCGCGTCCCCATCAAGTCCTTTGAGCAGTGTGTTGACCTTCTGCTGAAAAGTGGCAAGGGCATTCTTCAAGCTGAATGGCATCACTGTGGACTCGTATAGTCCAAATGGGGTGATAAAGGCAGAGCGTTCCCGTGCCTCGGGGGTCAGAGAAATCTGCCAATATTCCCAGCTTAGATCCATGATGGTCAGATACTTCGCCCTAGCCAACTGATCGAGCAGGTCATCGATTCACGGCATTGGGTACGCATCGCTACAGTGACAGTATTGAGCCTCCTGTAGTCCACACAGAACCGGATTGTCTGGTCCTTCTTTGGGACCAGGACCACAGGCAAGGCCCAATCACTGCTGGAGGGTTGGATGACACCTAGCTTCAGCATCTCGTCAATCTCCTGGCGCATGTGCTGCTGTACCTCCAGGGAGACCTGATATGCTGAACACCGGATTGGGGGGTGATCCCAGTGTGCATGTGATGGACAGCCGAATCTGTTCTTCCGGGCTTGTTGCTGAACACATTCCAGAAGGGGTGTGGGGTTGCCCACAGCTGGGACCATTGGTCCGACAACAGCTTGTGGCAAACCTCCACGTCCTCGATGGTCCCACTCGCCCTTGCCTGGGAGAGTATGTCCGGGAGGGTCTCGGCCTCTCTGCCTCCTCTGGCAGGTTGCATACGGGGAGGGCGCAGGCCTCCCGCTCATGATGGTCCTTCATCATGTTTACGTGGAAGGCCCTCCGCCTTCCCCGGGCGTGGTCCATGGTGACCAGGTACGTTACGGCATTGAGCTGCCTGTGCACAAGGTATGGGCCTTCCCAGGCCACCTGAAGCTTGTCCTGGGGTACGGGGACCAGTACCCATACCTTTTGACACACCTGGTAGGTCCTCTCACAAGCATTCTGGTCGTACCATCTCTTCTGGTCGGCCTGGGCTCGCGTCATATTATTGTGCACCATCTGCACCAAGGCCTGCATTTTGTCACGGAAGTGCATGACATATTCGATGACCGACATTCCAGGGGTGGCTAAGTCCACTTCCCAGACCTCCTTCACCAGAGCCAGGGGGCCCAGCGCACACTGGCAGTACAGTAGCTCAAAGGGGGAGAACCCCATTGAGGCCTGTGGAACCTCCCGGTAGGTAAATAGCAGGTGTGGGAGGTACCGTTCCCAGTCGCGCTCGCGGGAGTCGACCAACATCTTAAGTATCTGCTTCAGGGTGCAATTGAACCGCTCGCACAGGCCGTTGGTCTATGGGTGGTACAGGCTGGTCACTAGATGTTGCACCTGTATTTGCTTACAGAGGGACTCCATCAGCTGCAACATGAACTGGATCCCCAGGTCGGTGAGCATTTCAGGGGGAAAACCTACTCAGTAGAAAACCTCCAGTAAGGCGGTGGCCACCTTGTCGGCCCGAATGGACGACAAGGCTACCACTTTCGGGTACTGGGTGGCATAGTCTACTACTGTCAGTATGAAGCGTTTCCCGGAGATGCTGGGAGTGACCATCGGGACAACCAAATCCACAGCCACCCTCCTGAAAGGCTCTTCAATGATGGGCAGCGTAACCAGTGGGGCTTTAGGGCGCTGCACCGTTTTCCCTACCCTCTGACAGGTGTCACCCGACAGGCAGTAGGCAGTCACCTCGGCCCCCATCCTTGGCCACTATAAATGCTGGGCTAGCCAGGCCTTGGTCTTAGTGACCCTTAGATGTATGGCCATCGGAATCTCATGCGCCATCTGCAATAACTCCGCCCTGAACGGATAGGGTACCACTAACTGTCGGTCCCTGGGCCACACCTCTGGTGAACCTCGCTGGACCGCTACCTGGTACAGCCGTCCTTGGTCCCACCCGCTCGAGGTCTGAGTCTGAGGGAGGCTGTGCCGCCTGCTACTTGAGAACTTTCAGGGTGTCGTCAGTCTCTAACGCCGCCTGAAACCCCTGACTGGACGTGGCCAGAATAGTTGAGACTGCCACATCTTCTGTCAGTTCCTCGGGACCTGTCTCCTGGCCTCCGTCTGACCCAGCAGCCACTTGGTCGGAAGGGGAGAAGCAATCGGACTCCAAAGGGGCCACTGGGGCCCGGGTGCCACCACTGCGTGTGACAGTGGCCATGGCTGCTGTGACCACGGCTACGGCCACTGTGACCGCAGGTAGCGCCCACTTCTCCTCTGCTTCTGACCAAGTCGCCGGTCTAAACGGACTACTCTGGCCCTCTGACACCCTGGTTGTGGAGGAACCTTGCCATGTGGCCTTACCTGGGAGCCCTACCTCTCCTGGGACTGCCCCACCCTCCATGGCATGCTCCCCCTCCGCAGCTGTCTGTCTCCTCTGTGACAACCTCACAGGACAAACTGTTCCAGCATGCCGGCTGGCCACACTCTAAGGCCTTATCACAGCTGACTTGATTGATCTCCTCCCCCACGAGGGGAGACAGACATAGTACATCACCCACCCCCACATCCCCATCAGTAGGCATGTTAATAACATTGGCATCAATAGGGGTGGACATGACGTTGTCTGGAGAGTCAGGCCTTGGGGGTTCAGTGGCCACATAGTGGGAGACTAGCCACCCCAAGTCTCTCCCAAGTAAAACACTCGCAGGAATGTTCGGAGTTACCCTCACCTCCCGCACTCCCCTCCTGGCGCCCCAGTCCAAATACACCTTGACAACGGGCAGCGCCGGCTCTATGCCTCCAATCCCCGAGACGGCGAGAGTTTTCCCAGGTATCAAATCCTGGGGCAACACCAGTTCAGGCCGCACAAGAGTGATCTCAGCTCAGTTGATGGCATGGCCTATGGTGACGGTCTGAAGGTTGTCAAGGGACCTCCCACCACCCCCATTCACACACAAAACAATGGACAGTTTCTGGGACAGGGACAGGCCCTTCTGGTGCTGGGGACACATGGCTTTGAAGTGGCCTGGCTGTATGCAAAGGTGACACAGTCGAGGTTCCTCTAACGGCGTGTAGAGGAAAGCATGGGTAGGTGAGCCCTTGTACCTGGGGACAGGGAAAGCGGGCACCGTGTTTGTCTTACTCCCTCTCCAGCCGGCAAGTTTCTTGGCCTCTGGAGTCCTGTTGTTGGAGTACTCGTCAGCAAGTGTCGCTGTTGCAGAGGCCCCCTTTGACTTTCGGTCACGGAAGTACTGCTGGATGTCCTCCGGGCAGTTCCACAGAAACTGCTCAGTGTCGATGAGCTCCTTCAGCTGCTGGACGGTGGTAAGCTCCAGTCCCGTGGTCCATTGATCAACAGCTCTCAGTAGGGCCGCATTTGATTGACTCAGCTGTCTGCAGGACCCCGCTGTATACTCCAGAGCTTCTTCCAGTACGTCTCAGGGGTCAAGATGTACTGCCGGACCAGAGCCTGCCTGATGTCCTCATAGCTCGGGGTCAGGGTGGTCTCACAGGGCAGGTACCCAAAGATTTCCAGGGCCTTACCCCTAAGGCGAAGGGTTAAGAACCGAACCCACTGGTCCTCAGGTAGATGATACTGAAGGCAGGTTTTTTCAAATGCCAGTAAGAGAGTGTTTAAGTCCCCTCCTTTGTCCAGCAGGGGGAAGTCCTCCACCCGTAGCTTCGGCGAATCTCTCTCTGGGGAGCCTGGGCGGGACTCCCCTTCTTCTAGAGCGACATCGTCTTCCATCTCTGCCCCACCACCCGGAGCATTGGCCATTTCCTTGGTTCTGCCCCTGGTGGCACTGGCCGTTCTTGCACTTTATGGTCACTGACACTGAACTGCAACCTGATGCACCCACACACCTTGCAGTATTTGCACTCGGACTGTCTAGTGCTGAGCTGATCTTAAGACCCCAGCAGCAAAAGCTACTACTAGCAGTCTTTAGTGTCTGTGAGTATACGTTCTACATTCACACACACTATTATCTCGATCCCACACCGCTTGCCACCACTGTGAAGAATGGCCCCAAAGAGATCCCGCAGAATCCCACCGTTGCCACCACTTGTGACAGATCCACACCTCGCCACCCACCTGACGTCACAATTATGTCAGACGGATCACGTGATATGGATCGGCCCTTTTCACTAACTTGATGTTCCACACCCCCCTTGCGGATGCGTAAGGTTACAGTGGTACAGTTCTACAGAGACACCCCCTGTCCACACAGGTACAGGAAGGCACCTGGAGTGAGAAGAGGTGGCCCACTCAGTCACTGATATGGCACCACACTCGCACACACCCCTGACAGGCTGAGAGGTCCCTTCACTAGTCCCAGTGAAGCAGAACCTTGCCAGCCTGGTAGAGCTGCCACCAGTTCCTTTAAATATAATTCCCGCCAAGACCAGGGGATTATATCAGGCCAGGAACCAGCCCGGTAGTGTGTTCATTGGACCGAACAACGGACGTGAGCCCAAGGTTAAATTATATATTTAATCGCCTTAAGGGCACACTAGACAATACACTATATACATAAGGGTTATACATACATAATGGTCAGATGCAAACACAATAGTAGCAGTACAAAAGGTATAAGCAGTTATTAAGAGTCAGTTACCAGTCAGATGGAAGGCCTGGCTTGCGGGTGAGTGGCTGCCAAATGGGAGGCTGGTGGTCCCCTTTGTTGCAGGACTTCTCCCATATGAAATCTCGTTGCGACCTTCCAGAGAAAAAGACACTGAGCTAGGGTTGGACCTAAAACTCCACCCCTGATCTCTCTCAGCTAAAAACTCCAAAAACGAAAATGGGCTATACTTCATTAATGGACGGTCCTAGGGAGCTGGTTCTGGTGTCATCGGATCCAGCCGAGCCCCTGCTACGAAGAGACCATACACAGTGGCCCTAGAGGTTCCTGAAAGGCTGTGCCGTGTATCTCCCCATCCCTATGCGCTAGACTGTGCTGGAAGCTAGGGTGACATTCGTCCTGTTGATGTGATTTCAAAAATCTATTTGGTGTATCGCTGGGATTTATTGTATTCCCATAACTCAGTATTGAATTATACTTGTCTGACACAAATGACATGCCGCATGGCTGGGTTCCACAGGGGGTCTTCCTGTGGCAGCTCCACAGCGGAAGGTGGGGGTTTTGTCACTCACTGTCCCTCAGCCCCCTCCCTTCTTGTTTAGCTGCAGAAGTGTCCAATTACAGCTGTACATTGTAGACCTCTATAATCCCCTGCCAAACCGGGCACAATGATTGACATGGGATTATATCTTGAATATTCTTCACAGGTGCCAATAATGGCGAGCAGCACTGTACATCATAATGATTGCATTTATCCTACATGATGATCACAGGAAAAAATTGCTATATTTTGTTCATTCTGCTTCCAAAAATGGAAATAAAGGTGATCAAAATATCGAAATGACACCAATGAAAACTACAAGCATTGTGCAAAAAAAAACAAGCCCACACACAGTTTACCAATAGAAAAATTAAAATGTAATGAATCTTTGAATGCAGCAACCCTAAAGTGATGCCAAAAAATACAGTTTGACCTAGAAAAACAAGCCCTGGTGCGCTACAATAAAAAAAGTTATGGTGTTTGAAATGTGGAGATAAAAAAAGAAACAAATTGCTGCATCAATAAAGGGAATCTGTCACCCCCTGGGTGATATGAGACCTCTAATATGGGCATACAGGTTATAGAAATGTAAATCTATATTTACCTGTATGGCCCATAGTAGAGGTCTGCTTGCAGAAAAATGTGTTTTTATAAAATCTGTTTTCACATGATTTTGGATCCGCGGGACGCCAAGAAACCCCCGCCTATCTGATTAGGAAGCCCAGAAATCCCCGCTATCAGTTTATTTAGCACATCCCCCCACCTCCCCTGCACGTCATAGGGCAGCTATCATCAGGAGCGCTTTTTTTTCCTCCCGGCCCAGGTTTTCTCTGCAGTGTTCTCAGGGCCGGCGTCAGCACCCGGCGCACCTGGGCAAGTGCCAGGGCCCTGAGCAGGCAGGGGGGCCCACTCGCCGTCGGGCACCCTGCCGCACTATGGGACCCGTGAGCGGAGGAGATCAGTGTCAGCGCCTGCTCCCCCCCGCTTGCTCAGGGCCCCGGCAGCCGGCGGCACAATACTTACTTCTCCCCGTGCCTCCGCAGCAGTTCCGGTCTCTTCCGCGTCTCAGGTCAGAGGGTGCGGTGATGTCTTTCCACCACGCCCTCTCCTGAGCCGTCACAGCGCAGTGCGGGAAGACGCCGGCGACTCTGGAGTCCAGAGCAGCGGCAGCAGGTGAGGAGAAGTGAGGTGAGTATTTGATTTTTTTTTTTTTTATGTATGGAGTCATGGGTCATTATAAGCGGGGGTGACA
Organism: Phyllobates terribilis; assembly: GCF_046119375.1. NCBI lineage: Eukaryota > Metazoa > Chordata > Amphibia > Anura > Dendrobatidae > Phyllobates > Phyllobates terribilis. The sequence goes on from NW_027362762.1 coordinate 858,044,564, forward strand.
TCCTGCATGGGACATTAAGAGGGGGGGTGACATCCTGCATGGGGCATTATAAGGGAGGGGGGTGACATCCTGCATGGGGCATTAAAAGGGGGGTGACATCCTGCATGGGGCATTATAAGGGAGGGAGGGTGTGACATCCTGCATGGGGCATTATAAGGGGGGGGACTGACAACCTGCATGGGGCATTATAAGGGGGGAAGTGACATCCTGCATGGGGCATTATAAGGGGGGAAGTGACATCCTGCATGAGGCATTATAAGGGTTGGAGGGGAGAGGTGACATACTGCATGGGGCATTAAAAGGGGGGGAGTGACATCCTGAATGGGGCATTATAAGGGGGGAAGTGACATCCTGCATGGGGCATTATAAGGGGGGGAAGTGACATCCTGCATGGGGCATTATAAGGGATGGGGGGGAGAGATGACATCCCGCATGGGGCATTATAAGGGGGGGTGACATAATGCATGAGGCATTATAAAGGGGGGTGACATCCTGCATGTGCATGGGGCATTATAAGGGGGTGGGGGTGACATCCTGCATGGGGCATTATAAGGGGGGTGACATTCAGCATGGGGCATTATATGGGGGGAATAGCCTGCATGGGGCATTATAAGGGGGGAACAGCCTGCATGGGGCATTATGTGGGGGGAACAGCCTGCATGGAGCGTTATATGGGGGCCAGTATTCTGTATGGAGCGTTATATGGGGGCCAGTATCCTGTATGGAGCGTTATAAGGGGGCTAGTATCCTGTATGGAGCGTTATATGCGGGCCACTATCCTGTATGGAGCATTTTATGGGGGCCAGTATTCTGTATGGAGCGATTCGCCGGTTTCTAAGCCATTGTGGAATTTACAATAGATATCGGTCATGTAATGTAAGAAGTGAAATATTCGGCATTGTACTATATATATATATATATATATATATATATATATATATATATATATATATATATATATATATATATATATATATATATATATATATATTTCTCTCTGCGGTATCTGTGAATCATGAATTGTGGTATGTGTTAAAGGGGCCCACTGAGACTCTTTCGCCCTGGGCCCACAAAAACCTGGAGCCGGCCCTGAGTGTTCTAGTGCATAGGCGCCGGGGAGTCAATGTGACAGCTGATGAAGGTTGTAAGCAGCCGAAACGCGTTGTGTAAACTAGTGTTTTGATAATCTTTTATTTTTAAATAAATGCTCACTGAAGCAATCAAAAAAGACTCCGTCCTTGATTCAATCGTGGCAACAGAAGACTGGTCTCCATTTCTGATTCTTCTACTGTGGGAAACTCCTGGAAGCGGTTTCCCCTGTCTCTCCAGGAATAACTACAGTCTATCACTTTTGAATCCAAACCAAAATGAGAGTTGTGCCTCAGGCAGCACAACTATATCAGGTGAGCAAGTTTTCTTACACAACTCACCTTTTACAACGTGACATAAACTCATTACCCTTAGATAGCGCCACGTCTTTTTTCTTTTTTTTTCTCTTTTAGGATACTCCAGATAATCGTAATCCATTATTAAAAGAGAAGACATTCAGAGAGGAGTTAGCAGCAGCCATAGATTCATTCTCCAAATAACTGCAAGATATTTCTCAATGTACAGGAGAGATAAAACTATAAGTGTCATGGCTGCTGATCATGAACGACCACTCTACATGTCTAGACTTACTGGATTTAAATTTTGAAGATATCAATAACAGATCCTATAGGGGGGGATATTACAATCAGAGGTCATCAGAGGTCTACCAGAGATCATGACTGGCCTGAAAGAAACTATTATGAATCTCTTAGACCGCAGGTGGACCCCTCCCTCCAAACTACGTATTACAAGGATCCACAGAGCACTTAAGAGACCATGATCAGATGAAACCAAAGTGTTGTTGTACTGATTCCCCTGTTCTTCCCTCACTACAATTCTACTCATATGATCCGCACTCTTGAGGAGGGCAAAAGAGCACTAGAAAGACTCTGCGGATCCACTCTTCAGCTACATGGAAATATGACATTATTCACAAAATTACCTCTGCTTCTATATAATAATAAACTGGGTGGTTTGTTTAATGAATGAGGAGATCCTGCACATTTAGCATTTTGTCTGTACATAGTGAATCAAATGTATTGGGCCATCTACTGTTCATGTAGAGGATAAGTGGCTTACTCCTTCGGGGGGGGGGGGGGGGGGGGGGGGGCACCGGGGAATTTATCTGTTCCCCTAAGGGTCAGTCTGAGCCTTCAGATGTCCCTTTATTGACTGTGCTACACAACACCCATATATCTTATGTTTACAAGAAATACATTGTCCCTCCTCATCACCCCCTAGATTCTACAACTCATGCTTTATGAGATACTTTTTAGCTCCTTCTACTGGAAAATTCAGAGGTGCTGTCATCCTCCTTATCAATTCCCTGCCATTTAAGCCTACTGATTTTTACTCTGATGCCGACAGACATTTTGTAGTTTTCATAGACACCCTACAATTCCTACCCATTTGTATAATCAATAGCTATGACCCCCTTAAACTTTCCAACTTCAATTGGTAATAGCAGCTATCTCTCTCTTCTCTTGATACTCCTACTAGACACTTAATCGACGTGGGGATCTTAGTTTTACTCTTAACCCTGTGCTTGATAGTTCCTCCACCAGAAGGTCTGGCCTCTCCAGCACCACCAGGAGATATTTACACTCTATCCTTAAAAACTACCAATATACACCTGGAGGGAGTTTCATTACTCTCCCGTACTCAAGAATTGACTTGATCCTTACCAATTCTAGCTCACTTCCATCTGTAGTATTCTCCTTCCACTTACTATCTTATTGGTCAACTCACAACTACGTATTCTTGGCCTTCAAATTTTCAAACCAAACCACCATGCTCTACTATTGGAAGCTTAAAAATCTTTATTCACAGACCCAATGCATAGGATCTATATGGCTCATAAACAATTTATTAAAGGGACTTTAATCCATTTAGCCTCTGAGCGCAAAAAGAAAGGTACATCTTTCCAAACTGATCTACAAAACTAGCTTTCTAGACAAGTATCAGAGAATCAATCATATCCATCTTTATACCTTAGTAAACTCAGACTTGCTATTTAGTTAGAAAAACTAAAAAGTATACAAACAACACACAGAGAGAAAGAGCTCTGAAATAGAAGCAGGTCTCCTTCTACAGATGCATTAATAAACTGAATAAAATACTTTCCCGCAAGCTGAGAAACAGTCACTCAACACTGTGTTCTCCATATATCAAAAGCTCTTCTCCAATAATTTTTAACCCTCAACAGTTTCTAAATAATCTAAATGTCACTAAATTTACCTACTCTACAGCTACAGGCTCCTATATCAGAAGAAGAGATTGAGGAGGCAATAAAGCACCTGAAGATGGGGAAGACCACAGGGCAAGATGGCTTGTGAGCCTTATGTTACATAAAAAGCATATTCATTCTGCCTCCGCATATTAAAAAGTGCTGTAATGCCTTGCTACAAGAATCAAAAATGACTGAGTAAATCACTGGTCAGATATACTGGAAAGAGTTCCACGGCTGTCTGTAAGTGAATCCCATAAACTGTCCCATATATATGTGATATACCAGGTATACAGGACACCTCAAATCTTATTTAACATAGGCTTTCGTTCAAGTTCCCACTGTCCTAGATGCAAAACTAACATAGCAGATATGCTTCATATGATGTGGAACTGTCCTAACTTGGTGTACTTTTGGAAGAGTGTTATAGCAATGATTAACAGAGTTTATTCAATTGATACAGAGCTTTCACCATTCAATTGATACAGAGCTTTCACCATTACAGGTACAGGTGCTTCTCACAAAATTAGAATATCAGCAAAAAGTTAATTTATTTCAGCTCTTGAATACAAAAAGTGAAACTCATATATTATATAGAGTCATTATAAACAGAGTGATCTATTTCAAGTGTTTATTTCTGTTAATGTTGATGATTATGGCTTACAGCCAATGAAAACACAAAAGTCATTATCTCAGTAAATTAGAATACTTTATAACAACAGCTTGAAAAATGTTTTTAAAATCCGAAATGTCCTACTGGCCTACTGAAATACATGTTCAGTAAATGCACTCAATACTTGGTCGGGGCTCCTTTTGCATCAATTACTGCATCAATGCGGCGTGGCATGGAGGCGATCAGCCTGTGGCACTGCTGAGGTGTTATGGAAGCCCAGGTTGCTTTGATAGCAGCCTTCAGCTCATCTGCATTGTTGGGTCTGGTGTCTCTCATCTTCCTCTTAACAATACCCCATAGATTCTCTATGGGGTTAAGGTCAGGCGAGTTTGCTGGCCAATCAAGCACAGTGATACTGTTGTTTTTAAACCAGGTATTGGTACTTTTGGCAGTGTGGACAGGGGCCAAGTCCTGCTGCAGAATGAAATTTCCATCTCCAAAAAGCTTGTCGGCAGAGTGAAGCATGAAGTGCTCTAAAACACAGTGGACCTACACCAGCAGATGACATGGCTCCCCAAACCTTCACCGATTGTGGAAACCTCACACTAGAACTCAAGCAGCTTGGATTCTGGCCTCTCCACTCTTCCTCCAGACTTTGGGACCTTGATTTCCAAATGAAATGCAAAATTTACTTTCATCTGAAAACAACACCTTGGACCACTGAGGAACAGTCCAGGTCTTTTTCTCCTTGGCCCAGGTAAGACGCTTCTGGCGTTGTCTATTGGTCATGAGTGGCTTGACACAAGGAATGCGACACTTGTAGCCCATGTCCTGGATACGTCTGTGTGTGGTGGCTCTTGAAGCAATGACTCCAGCAGCAGTCCACTCCTTGTTAATCTCCCCCAAATTTTTGAATGGCCTTTTCTTAACAATCCTTTCAAGGCTGCGGTTATCCCGGTTACTTGTGCACCTTTTTCTACCACACTTTTTACTTCCACTCAACTTTCCATTAATATGCTTGGATACAGCACTCTGAACAGCCAGCTTCTTTAGCAATGACTTTTTGTGGCTTACCCTCCTTGTGGAATGTGTCAATGACTGCCTTCTGGACATCTGTCAGGTCAGCAGTCTTCCCCATGATTGTGGAGCCTACTGAAACAGACTAAGGGACCTTTTTAACTACTTAGGAAGCCTTTGCAGGTTTTTTTTATTAATTATTCTAATTTACTAAGATAATGACTTTTGTGTTTTCATTGGCTGCAAGCTATAATCAACATTAACAGAAATAAACACTTGAAATAGATCACTCTGTTTGTAATGACTCTAAATAATATATGAGTTTCACTGTTTGTATTGAAGAACTGAAATAAATTAACTTTTTGATGATATTCAAATTTTGTGAGAAGCACCTGTATACTGGGATATGTTGAAGATCTGACTATTGATGAGTACGGCAAAATTGCGGCGGCACGTATGTTATATATGGCAAGAAAATTGATAGCCCAAAAATGGATAGCAGATCAGGAGCCTGTTATATCAGAATTTATTGATAAAGTTAACTGGCTAGTAAATTTGGAAAAGGCATGTACCAAAAAAGAGATGCTATCTCTAAATTTGACAAGATATGGGGTCTATGGATTGATGGCTCTGGTTTGACATCTAGGGAACTGAGGAGATTTAGCCTCGGCTTGCTTTGAGTTACGTTTATACAATGCCTCAAATTAAACTTCTTTGAAAGTTAATAAAAAGGTTATTAGTATTTCCACAAGTTATATGTAATTGGATTGACTATTGTTACTATGTTCAAATACTTGTTCATCTAATTATGCTGGTTTTGCAGAGCCAAGATGTATAAATAACTCATGTTTAATGCTTCTTAAGGTTGGGGGGTGGAAAACTGTGTTTCTCCAATGTTTGTCTGGTTGTTGTTTTTTCCTTTTTTTTTATTTTTGACTTTGTGTAAATCTTTATAAAAATCAATAAAAAATATTTGATTTAAAGAAATGACTCTGAGTGTTATGCCGCCCACGTAACTGTAATTTCCAAGATGAAATGTGGTCATCTCATTCCTAAAAACTACAGACCCATATATTTACTTAAAGAAGCACTTCCATTAACCTTTCTTCCCCTAAGCCGGTTTAAATGTTAGGGTAGTGTAGTGTCAGTGTGTTAATATACTCAAAGACTGCCGTCTTCTCCAGTATCCAGCACCATCCCTCTCCTCTTCTAAGTCATGTGACCGCAAATCAGACTCTCCAGATCACACTGTGCTCTGTATGACCCAAAAGTGGCTTTTAGGCTGAGTGCACACGATGCGGTTTTAATGCATTAAAACCGCTTGGTAATAGGTCTGCCATGTATAGCAATGAGGATCCGCATGTGCTGTGCACATGATGCGGACATTTCCGCTCCGGATTATCATTGCGGCAAAAACCGCAGCATAACCAATTCAGGCGCGATTCCGCTGCAAATTCGCGCCCATTGACTTGCATTGAATCGCAGCAAGCCCACATGTATAATATCTATACATGCGGATTTGCTTCGTTTCAATGAAAATCAAAAGGCGCAAAATCGCACTGAAATCGTGCTGTGGCTGGTACCAGGGTCGGGAGAGGAGACTGCTACTCCTCTCATCCAACTGCTGCTCTGGCTGATAACAGCGAGAGCAGCGTGGATGGGAGGTGCACAGTCTGCTCTTCCCAGCCCGCGTGCCCCCGGTAGTTAAAAAAAGAAAAAAGTAAAAATAAAAGAAAAAACCTTTATACTCACCTGTCCGGTTGCCCCCTGGTCCCCGGCGGCGATCCTCTCTTGTCGGCGGCCAGCCAGCGGTACACTGCAGAGAGCGGGCTCGCACCCCACAGTGTACTGCCAGGACCTGCCGTGACGTCACTGATCACCTGATGATCACGCGACCATCAGGTGATTGGTGACGTCAGCGGTCAGCTGATGGTCGTGTGACCATCAGCTGATCAGTGCCGGCAGCAATCAGCTGATGGTCACGTGACCATCAGCTGATTGCTGACGCCGGTAATCAGCTGATCGGTCTCATGACCGATCAGCTGATGCTCACCGTGGGGACATTCACAAGAATGTTCCCATGGTCTCTAGCTCACCGGGGCTACCTCCTGCAGCATGTATACTGACAGGGGGTGATTTTACACCCCTGTTAATATACAGTGCTGTATTCTACATCTTATAGACACCCTCCATTACTAACCTGGGCTTCACGTCAGCCGGGAATACAAGGCTGACGTGAACCCCAACCCCATTACCCCACTTGCCACCGCTACAGGGCAGTGGGAAGAGAGGAGGCTAAGTGCCAGTTTTCTGGAACTGCTGAGGGGTGATATAAATAGCCACGAAGGCTATATCACCCCGCAGCTGTCTAGTTTAGCCTTTGCTGGTTAGATTTTATAGGGGGGCACCACATCAATTTTTTTCTGGGGTCCCCCTGTAATCTAGCCAGTAAAGGCTAAACAAACAGCTGTGGGCTGATATTAATAGCCATGGAACATTGTTGGCTAATGGCCCCTTCCGCGACTACTAATATCAGCCCCCAGCGGTCGGCTTTCCCTCTGCTGGTTATAAAAATGACGCGGGAGCCCACGCCATTTTTTATTTTATTTTAGGCTCTGTGCCCATAATTCAGACGTAGCAGCGCTTTGGACACAAATTTTTGCTGCGTCCAAAACATTGCATTCTATTGAACACAGGTGTGTTTACTGAACCATGTGGATTTGCCGCATTCTATACATTCTAGTGGTTAAATTTCTGTTGTGGAGACTAGCGACTCCGCAAGAGAAATTAACATGCTGCGGTCCTGAAAGACGTGCCGCATGTCAGTGTCCACAGGTGGTTCGCAGCCTCTGATGAACGCATAGCGGACATGAGATTTCTAGAGATCCCATCCACTATGCTGTAACATCTGGACGCTGCGGGTTTGACGCTGTATATACATGCAGCATCAAACCTGCAGCGACTCCTGATCATGGCCACGTACCCAAACTCACCCGCAGCGTATCAATTTCTGGAGCTGACACGCTAGTCTCCGCTGCAGATTTTGACTGATTGAAGTTTCATTATATGCGGTGGATTCACATGTACCAACAACAAAAGTGTGGCATTAGAACACCGCGTTTTGGACGCAACATAAATACGTTGTGTCAAAAGCGCTGCTGAGTGCTGATTGGGGGGCGTAGTGGCTAACAAACCAGCTGTGAGATGTTATTTAATGGTCAGAGGAATGTTTGCCTAATGGTACCTTCCCAGGCTAAAAAAAACAGCTCACAGCAGTCGCATAAATTACATGAATAGAAATGCTAATGAAGATTGGGTGAATGGGACTAACTGATACCCAGTTCTTTTGTTTGGTGATGTCAAGGTGTCAATCAGACCTTTTCATCACCAAACAAAGTAAAGAAACACACAGACACAGTGTAAACACTTTATTTGAAATACAACAGACCCATTCTTTAATCATTTAAATGAACCAATATACTCACCCCAGTTCTTATGGTAATCCAAGGGCTTAAGCAATGTCCCACCAAATAACTTTATTTAGCTCCAAAATCATTCATTGATGCTCAAAAGCTCTTAAAGAAACGCATATAAAAACGCATGTAAAAACGCGTCAAAAACGCATGTAAATCCGCATGCGTTTTTTTCTGCCAGGGAGAGGCAAAAAAGCTCAGGAAATTTCTGCTTCAATTCCTGAACGTGTGCACATACCCTAAGGCTATGTGCACACGATGCGTATTTCATGCGTATTTTGTGCGGAAAATTCCGCAGCGTAAACGCATGAATTACGCATGTTAGCCTTCTGCCATGGTCCTGACGCGCCCCTGGGCCTGTGTCGCGCTGCGTTGCGCACGCGGGAGCTTACCCGGAGCCGGATCTCTTGAGGGTTGTAGTCTCGTGGCGGTGACCCGGTCCGTGCCCAGGGAGTCAAACTGAGCGGCGATGTAACAGCGGTAGATGCAGGACGACTACGCCACCCGTTGAATGCAGCTATGGAGCTGCCGCTGCAGGACAGTCCGCTGAGGCCGGTGGATGGATGGTGCAGCGTAGATGGTATAACCCCCAACGGGAGGGGTATGGCCTCAGGGCAGCAGATGTGGATGATGGGGGTAGCAGGAACCACTCAGAGACGGTGCGGTGTAATTCAGGGTCTTTACTGGTAACAACGATAGACCCTCCCGGAGTACTTGCTAGTGAACGGGGCCTGGTCAGTCCTTGAGCAGATGGGATCTCCCCTGGCCGGGCGGAGTTGTAGGCCTCCCAAACTGACTGTACTCTTCTGGCTACCTTGCTAGAAGCGGATATAAGTAGCCCACGTCCCTGAGTGTACCGTGTGGTGCTCACCCGTATGGCCGGTGACTCGGGGCCTTCTAATGGCTTCCGCTCCACGATGGCGGTGCTGGTCCCACGCGTGTGACCGTGCCTTCGGGTTTCTGGGCCTGAGGACCTGAAATCCCCCGCCGGTCGGCTTCTGCTGCTGGGTAAGAGTTAGTCCCCACAGCCTCGGACGCCGGGTCCGGTAAGAAAGCTTCTCAGTCAGGGCGAGCTCTGCAGCTGCCAGCCCCTGACTCGTAGTAGTATTGCTTCTGCTGTTTCTTGTCTCTACTCTCCTTGACTGCTAACCCTGCTTCAGCCCCGGGTTTATATAGGGGAAGTTCTTCCCCTCCCAAGACTGGGCAGGAGGTGTGGCATGCACAGGATCCCTGACCAAAGGACCTCCCACCTGCTCTCAGACATAACATTACATTACTGTGGAAACCAGACCCCTGGGGTGCCACATTCCCCCCTAGTAAAATTTAGTACTCCGGGACTAAACACATTTTAGAAAAACATAACAAGATATAACAATAACAATACAATAAGAAACACATAAAGGTGGTCACGGCATGTCCGTAACCGGGTGCAGTCTTTGAAGAAAGCAAGGTGTCCATTTCACCAAAACAGGGAGACGTAACCAGGTAGGGGTCTGTCCTACCCCGAGTCCTTAACAGTCTCTAGTCCATCCTGGGTTACGCTCCAACTAATTGTACAAGGATTCCCGGTAGATCCACCAAGGATTCCTAAAAATAACTGGAAACACAAAATTATACACAAGCAACAATACACAGATAAACATAAATAAAACAATTTACACACTTCAAATCCTCCAGCGTGCGGGTAACTGGCCTCTAGTGGCCCTAGTGGACCTACGGAGCTGACTGTCTGGCCCTGAACTACAGGGTGTAGGAGCTGTCAAGGGTAAACTGGGCAGCTGTCTACCGGCTCTTTGTCTCACTAGGGGTACGGCAGGCTCACTATAAGCAGAGGGTTGATCCTCCTGTTCTGCTTGTGTGGAGTCTTCTGCCTCCTGGACCGGCTGTTCTTCCAGCTCTACCTGTTGCTCCGTAGGTGCTTGGGATGCTGGTTGGAGGAAGGTGAGTACGGGTACCACAACTGCACCATTGACTTGAGTCCAAGACCGAGGGAAGTCCCCGAGCACAGTACTAACCATATCTTCCCTTTCCTCTACGGGTCGATGGTCTTCTTGTTCCTCTTCAGGGTTCCTCAGTTGTTCGGGACACTTCTTCAGGTGGTCCCGGGATACAATGGCTGTGGTTTCCCCTCCGTCTTTACTGATGGTACAAACCTTCGGGTTCTCGTGGCTTGAGGGCAGTACGGTGTACGGGTCCTTCTCCCACTGGTCGTCCAACTTGTGGAGCCGTCTCTTCCTCTTCAAGACCTGCTCTCCGGGTACCAGGGGAACAGCGGGAGCATACTGGTTGTAAGTTTTCTCTTGTCTTTCCCTAGCCTGACAGAGACTTCGCTCCACGCTCTCCTGTACTCTCCGGTACTGCTGCTGCCTCTCTGTGTCCCAGTCTGTTTCTGGTGAAGTGTCCTCGGGTGTCAGGACTCCCATTTCCAGGTCAACAGGTAACTTACCAGGTCTTGCCCTCATTAGGTAAGCCGGGGTACAGTTGGTGGAACCTACCGGGATGTGGTTGTATAGGTCCACCAGATCGGGCAACTTCTCAGGCCACAGACTGCGTTCTTCCAGGGGCAACATTTTTAGAAGATCCATTACCACCTGGTTCATTTTCTCACAAAGTCCATTAGTTTGCGGATGGTAGGGTGTCGTTCTTATCTTCCGGCAGCCATACAGATTGCAGAATTCCTGGAAGACCTCCGCTTCAAAGGCAGGTCCCTGGTCCGTCAGCACTTGGTCCGGGTACCCGTGTGGATGGCAAAAGTGCTGCTGGAAGGCTCTAGCTGCTGTTTGAGCCGTTAAGTCCTTGACGGGGACGACAACCAGAAACCGGGAGTAATGATCCACGATGGTTAACGCGTAGACGTAGCCACTTCTGCTTGGGGTCAGTTTTACATGATCCAAGGCTACCAGTTCCAACGGTTGCCGGGTGACGATGGACTGCAGGGGAGTCTTCTGGCTGGCACGGTCCTTCCTTCTCAGGTTACACGGGCCACAGTCTCTGCACCACTTCTCGATGGTTCCCCTCATGCCTACCCAGTGGAACCGCTCGCGCAGCAGGAACTCCAGCTTCTTCCACCCAAAGTGTCCAGCTCCGTCGTGGTATGCCTCCATCACCATGGCTGCGTCTCTTCGTGGCACCACTACTTGCCAGAGTAATTCATGCGTCCGGGAGTTAACCATTCTGCGGCACAACTTCCCTTTGTAAAGGAACAGTCGACTCTTCTCTGCCCATAGTTGTTTGGCTTCCTCCGGAGCGTCTGGTTCAAGGCGAGCCTCCGGCCGAGTCAGCATCTCCTTCACCAGTCGGACGGCAGGGTCGCTGTCTTGCGTTTCCGCCCAGTTGTAGTGGGGTAAGGGGTTCAACGTAGCAGCCTGCTTACTCCTTACCCGGTGGGAATACTGGATAGTCCCATGACGGTGGAACGCAGGGAGTTCAACTTCTTCCAGTCCCTCCGGATCTTCTCCTCCGTCCGGCAGGTTGGGCATTCTGGACAGGGCGTCCGCGTTGGTATTGGAGCGTCCTGCCCGGTATTTGATTGTGAACTCGTAGTTGGACAGACGGGCCATCCACCTCTGCTCCAGGGCACCGAGTCTTGCCGTGTCCAGGTGTGTCAACGGGTTGTTATCCGTGTACACGGTGAACCGGGAAGAAGCGAGGTAATGCTTAAAGCGCTCGGTGACTGCCCATACTACGGCCAGGAACTCTAGCTTAAATGAGCTGTAATTCTCGGGGTTCCTTTCGGTGGGTCGCAGTTTTCGGCTGGCGTAGGCGATTACTCGTTCCTTCACCTGCTGGATCTGGGACAGTACGGCTCCTAGCCCGATGTTACTGGCGTCGGTGTAGAGGATAAAGGGCTGGCTATAATCAGGGTACGCCAGGATTTCGTCCCCCGTGAGGGCCATCTTCAGCTGGCGGAAGGACTCTTCTTCCAGCTCCTCCCATTTGAAGGGCGGCTTCTGGTTCTTGGCCTTCCGGGACTGGCCTATCAGGAGGTCCTGCATAGGTGCTGCCTTTTTGGTGAAACCGGGAATAAACCTTCGGTAGTAGCCTACCAACCCGAGGAACTGCCGCACTTCTTTTACGCTGGAGGGGCTTGGCCATTCCTTAATTGCGGTGATCTTATCAGGGTCGGGAGCCACTCCGTCAGCGCTCACCACGTGTCCCAGGTACTGCACCTTTGGTTTCAGGAGGTGACACTTGGAGGGTTTCACCTTTAGGCCGTAACTTGCCAGAGCTTCGAACACTTCCGCCAGGTGTTTCAGGTGGTCCTCATACGTCTTGGAATATACGATGACATCGTCCAGGTACAACAGGACCGTCTCGAAGTTTCTGTGGCCCAGACAACACTCCATTAGTCGTTGGAAGGTTCCCGGTGCGTTGCAGAGTCCGAACGGCATGCAGGTGAACTCGCTAAGTCCCATCGGGGTGGTGAATGCGGTCTTCTCCCGGTCCGCCTCTGCTACAGGAACCTGCCAGTACCCGCTAGTGAGATCCAAGGTAGAGAAGAAGTTAGCAGATCTTAAAGCAGCCAATGACTCCTCTATCCTTGGTAAGGGGTACGCATCCTTGTGTGTGATACGATTGATTTTCCGGTAATCTACACACATCCTCATGGTGTTGTCTTTCTTTCGGACTAAGACTAGTGGAGCTGCCCAGGGGCTACAGCTATCCCTGATCACCCCAGCCTCCTTCATGTCTCTAAGCATCCCCTTGGCGTGTTGGTAGTGGGCAGGGGGTACGGGTCGATACCTCTCTTTTATAGGAGGATGGTCTCCCGTGGGGATGTGGTGTTCTACCCCCTTGACTCGCCCGAAGTCTAACGGGTGTTTACTGAACACTCTCTCGTACTCCTGAACCACCCGATAGACTCCTTGTTTCTGGTGTGCGGGAGTGGAGTCAGTACCCAGATGTAGTTGCTGACACCAGTCCTCCATGTTTTTCTTAGAGCCGTTACCTTCCTCCGGGTGAGATGGAGGCAAGGGTTCCACAGATTGTATAGAATTTTGGTTAATGGTATATAATTTGGCTAGCGTGGCATACCGGGGCAGGTACACTTCCCTCTCCCCGATATTTATTATGCGAACGGGCACCCTCCCATGGCGTACATCAACCACCCCCCGTGCTGTCAAAATGGTGGGCCTACTGTCCGAGTAAACTGGTTCTACCATTGCCTGGTAATCTCTACCTCTCAGACCAATAGCTGCCCGGCACCAAATCATCATTTCACTTTTTGGGGGCATGGCAATAGGAAAAGGGTCACACATTCTTACGCTACCAATCTCACCGCCGGAGAGTTCCACCTGTTGCCGTCGCATCAGTGCCCGGATCTCTTTCTGGAGCACCCGCTGCTCGCCGGAGCTGGCGTTCTTGGCAACCTGCTGTAAAAGGAAAATCACCTCTGCAAGACAATTTTCAATTACATTAGTTCCTAGAGTTATTTTTGGGTGACTCTCATGTTTGTCAATATCTACAATGATCAGTCCCTGTGCTGCCAGTTCGACTCTACCGATTTTGATGGTCACCTCTTTAAATCCGATCTGTGGCACGGGCTGGCCATTGCTGGCGATGATACTCAAGTCGTCGTCAGGGTAGCGGGTAATATCCGAGTCATTCCAGTACTGCTTAAAGAGCACGTACGGGATGGTGGTGACCTGTGACCCGGTGTCCAGTAGGGCACTCATGGGAATGCCATCCAGTACCACAGGCAAAACTGGACGTCCTCCCACATATCTGTCGCGCCAGTTCGATGGGCCTGGTGATCTTTTTCCTGGGGGTTGACCCTCTACCCCAGGTTGTGCCCGTTTAAAGAACAGTACCTTGCCATATGTCCAGGTTGATTGCAGCGGCGGCAGATGGGTCGTCCGTCCTCGCTGTATCGGTCACTGCGTCTTCCTCTGGCCGGTGGGGTCCTCCTTGGTCGACGCCACGGGATGTCCTCCGGTCCGGATGCCAGCTGGATCTTCCCTGGGGTGGAAGCCTGTAAAGACTGCACAGTTCGGGTTAGCGCAGCAACGCTCTTAGCTAGCTCTTGGACCTGATGGTGTAGGTCTGGAGCCGGGTCATTGTCCAAAGCCTGCGCATCAGCTCCCACAGGCCCTGCCGACAAGGGCGCCGCCTCCTGGTGGTAAGTGATAGCAGGGCGCTTGTGGGTCACAACGCCACCCGGTGCCGGTTCTCGCAGCACCCGGATGGCTCTGTCCTTGAACTGTGCAAAGCCCAGATGGGGATCCTGTAAGGCCATTGCCCGCAACTGGGTTCGATGGGTATTACAATACAGTCCCTCTATAAACTGTTCGGTCAACAGCCTGTCCTCGTTTCCCACTCCATCAGGGTCGGTCTGCTTAATGGCCCTCAGGGCCTCTTGTAGGTTTAGTGCATAGTCCCTTATACTCTCATGCGCTCGCTGCTTGCACCCGTAGAATCTAAGCTTAATCTCGGCTGAGGTGCGGGTATCAAAGGTGTCCTTCAGCCGGGTTAGTATCCCTGCGACAGTCTTCCTCCCAGGTGGCCAGGATTTTACTTCCCTTTTGGCTGCCCCTGTTAGTTGGGCCACCAGGATGCTCACTTTTTGCTCTTCTGTGAGGGGGTACACCTGGAAGAGGCTATCCAGCTTTTCTCTAAAGTCATGCAGGGTATGTGACTCCCCTGAGTACTGGGGTAGCCAAGCTGCTCCCGGGATATAGGGCATGGTGAAGGGCATAACTGCAGCAGCGGTAGCGCTGGCGGGGGTTGAGACAGTGAAGCTCTCCTCCGTATCCGACATCTTCCTCCCCCCTAGTGGACCGTGGCCTACCTTGCGATGATCCTCTTCCGTAGGCCGCGGCTCCGCAGTGGATCGTCAGGGTTGAGGACCTTCCGTCGCGCTCCTGTGACGTCGGCGTCTGCTGGGCTCCTTCCAGGACCTTACGCAACGTCCGGACGTGAGGCGGGGCTTCAGTTCTCGCGCGCTTTCGGAGTCCACGCCCCTCTTCTTCCCGCGCGGCGTCCTCAAGATGGCGTCCAATGGCGGGAAAACTCCACGAATGGCGGGAAGAAGGCAGAAGATGGCGCCGGATGGCGGGAAACTTCACCGATGGCGGGAAGAAGGCTGAAGATGGCGCCGGATGGCGGGAATCTTCACCACAGGTAAGTTTGAAAAGTCTCTTTTTCAGGCACGCAGTACCCGGTGGTTGCGGGCACGAAATCCTGCCGACTACGCCAAAGTTGACGCGCCCCTGGGCCTGTGTCGCGCTGCGTTGCGCACGCGGGAGCTTACCCGGAGCCGGATCTCTTGAGGGTTGTAGTCTCGTGGCGGTGACCCGGTCCGTGCCCAGGGAGTCAAACTGAGCGGCGATGTAACAGCGGTAGATGCAGGACGACTACGCCACCCGTTGAATGCAGCTATGGAGCTGCCGCTGCAGGACAGTCCGCTGAGGCCGGTGGATGGATGGTGCAGCGTAGATGGTATAACCCCCAACGGGAGGGGTATGGCCTCAGGGCAGCAGATGTGGATGATGGGGGTAGCAGGAACCACTCAGAGACGGTGCGGTGTAATTCAGGGTCTTTACTGGTAACAACGATAGACCCTCCCGGAGTACTTGCTAGTGAACGGGGCCTGGTCAGTCCTTGAGCAGATGGGATCTCCCCTGGCCGGGCGGAGTTGTAGGCCTCCCAAACTGACTGTACTCTTCTGGCTACCTTGCTAGAAGCGGATATAAGTAGCCCACGTCCCTGAGTGTACCGTGTGGTGCTCACCCGTATGGCCGGTGACTCGGGGCCTTCTAATGGCTTCCGCTCCACGATGGCGGTGCTGGTCCCACGCGTGTGACCGTGCCTTCGGGTTTCTGGGCCTGAGGACCTGAAATCCCCTGCCGGTCGGCTTCTGCTGCTGGGTAAGAGTTAGTCCCCACAGCCTCGGACGCCGGGTCCGGTAAGAAAGCTTCTCAGTCAGGGCGAGCTCTGCAGCTGCCAGCCCCTGACTCGTAGTAGTATTGCTTCTGCTGTTTCTTGTCTCTACTCTCCTTGACTGCTAACCCTGCTTCAGCCCCGGGTTTATATAGGGGAAGTTCTTCCCCTCCCAAGACTGGGCAGGAGGTGTGGCATGCACAGGATCCCTGACCAAAGGACCTCCCACCTGCTCTCAGACATAACATTACATTACTGTGGAAACCAGACCCCTGGGGTGCCACAGTCCCCTATGGCATTCCGCAATTGTAATGCCCACGCTGCGGAATTTTCCGCAGCGTTTTGTTGTGCGGAAAATTCCGCAGCATGTCAATTCTTTGTGCGTTTACGCATGCGGAATTGCCATCTACAATGCAGTAGAAAACGCAAGGCAATTCCGCATGTGCAAAACGCGCGAATTACGCGCGAAAAACGCATGACAAATTCCGCATGCGTTTTCCAGGAAAAAGGACATGCGGAAATGAAGCGGAAATTTCCGCTTCAAATACGCATCGTGTGCACTTAGCCTTAGAATGTAAGTCTATGGAGCACCAGAACAAAGCTCAATAACATTCAATAAAGCAGTCCAACATGCTTCACAGAAAAGCATAAAATACAACTTTACAGCATCAACGATCTTTAGAGCAGAATCCACATTATTCAAAACCTTCCATCTTTGTCAGTATCAGTGTATTTATCCAATGATGTCGCTATCAGTCCTGCTGAGACTAGTAGTTCCCCAAGCAATCACCACCAACAATACTGTCACAAGTTTCCCTTAAAGAACAACCAGTCATAGAGCAGCATAGCTGGACAATTAGCTTCCAATTGGTGTTATTTATAATGCTCACAAAAATAATAGAAGAATAAATTATTTAAAAACAAATATATCCAACACACCAGCTTCTTCCTGGCCCTAGGTTTCACTTATTGGCTTCTTCCTGAGGTTTCCCCAAGAAGAAGCCAAACCCAGGGTCATGTAGAAGCTGTAGCATCGAAGTTTGATATATTTTTTGTGTTTTTAATTCATTCTTGTGAGTACAATAACAAAAAAAAAACTGTTGAAAGCTAATTGTTCAGCAGTGCTGCTCTATGGTTTATTTTTAAGGGAAACTTGAGACAGTATCATTGGTGGTGTTCACATGTGGTACTACTGGTCTTAGCAAGACTGATAGCCATATAATTCTATGAATACAACAATACCAAAAGTGAGACGAAGTGGGAGGATTTCGGATGATGTGGATTCTGCTCTAAAGATAGTTGATGCTGTAAAGTTGTGTTTTGTCTCTTTTTACTGTTAAGCGTGTTGGACTACTTTATTGAACTTTGCCTTGCTCCGATCTCACTGGTGTCTTTCGGTGGAAAGAGTGCCCAGTGTAATAATTAGAGTCACAAATTTGGATTCTCCCCCTCCATTATTACAAGCTCCCTACTACAGCCCCCTGTCTCCATATAGCAAAAGGAAGTCACCAAGGAAGCCTGCTGTGTCCATCACTATGTTCTCTAGTGATCAAGCCCTTGGCAGTGGCCATGAGGGCACAGCACACCCAGATATCGTTGCCTTCTACCTTCATTCTGCACAATACAAGGCCAGTCTTTTCACAGATGATTTATTAATGACCATTACTCATCTACACACTACACTTTATAACTTATTTGACCTTCTGAGCTGGCTTGAACGGATTATCTAGCCTCAAGATAAATGCTGAGAAAACAGAAGCTCTTAACACACTGCCTTCCAAGAAAATGGTATTATTTCTCAACTTGGATTCCAAAAGAGAGACCGTTATCTTACATACCGTACTTAGGCATCAGCATGACAACCAATAAAAACTCTGCTTAAATTGAACTATTCGCTGCTTATTGGGAAAATTATGGAGGATCTGTCTTGATGTTCTACCTCTTCACATTCTTGGCTAGGTCGAGTTCATGTGATATAAATGGTTTTCCTTCCTAAATTTCTCTATCTCTTTTGTTCCCTCCCCATCTTAATCTCGGCTAGGGTGGTTGCACAAATTAATATGATTTTTTTCTGAGATTTGTCTACCAAGGCAAGCACTCCAACCATGAATAGACACAGTTATATAGGAAGTATGTCTCTCGCTAAATTTCTCTGTATTGCAAAGCAGTGCAAATTACACAACTCTCAAATGTCCCCACACACAATAGCAACTGTAGATGGATACATCTAGCTTGTGCCTTATCCTCCCCATACACCCCGCAAGGATTCATGTGGACTACTGGCCCTCTTGCTGAGGGGATTGCAACCATAGCTCCTTTCTCCTCACATTCCTCAACTTGTGGAGACAAATGCATTTCCAATTTAAGTTACAAACCCACCCCTCACTACTCCTATCTTTCTTTAATAACCCTATGTTTCCACAGGTCAAGACACAACACAACTGAATATCTCCGGTGGAAGCACAGGGGACTCACAAACCTAAGACCCCTGAAGTCTGGAAACAGGCTTTTATGATTTCTGAGTTCATATACAGTTCCATCCCTCCATCCAAAACTTTCCATTTTAACCAAATAAACCACTGTATTAAAGGGAATCTTTCACCACTTTGGAGTTATCAGACCTCTACTATGGGCACACAGGGTATAGAAAAGTAAATCTACACATACCTGTATGGCCCATAGCAATCCCGTGAAAAACCAAGAAGATAAAACTACATTTCTCTGCAATCAAACCTCTACTATGGGCCATACAGATATGTATAGATTTACTTTTCTATACCCTGTATGGCCATAGTAGAGGTCTGATAACTTCAAAGTGGCGACAGATTCCCTTTAATTCACTTCCTACCAATCCTTCTACAGCCATTGCCAGGAGGGTTGAAAGAACTGCACTTTTGGCTGAGGTGTGATATCCTTCTTGCACTCACAGCTTAAAGCGCACCTGTCAACAGGATTGTGCTCAGTAAACTACATACACTGTCAGGTGGGCTACATTACTCGGATTAAAAAAATGTTGTTGTGTTGTCTTTACTTTCAGTTTGGAGATAATGATATGCCCGTGCTCTGGGGTGGGAATGTGGGGTGGGCTCTATCTGGTGCTCTGCTTACATATTCATCTGTATGCTCTTATGACAGATCACTGCGCATTCACTGACCTGCCTCCTATTTAACATAATGCATCTAGTAGTGTGGGGTTATGTAAAATAGGAGGCAGGTCAGTGAACAATCAGTGAGCTGTCGTAAGAGAATACAGATGAATATGTAAGCTGAGAATCAGATAGAGCGCCCCCTACAGTTCCTTCCTGAAGCACGAGCATCTTATTATCGCCATACTGAAAGTAAAGGTTACGCAACAACCACAGGGCGGCTTTCATCAGCCAAGGTATTATTTTAATCAGTGTAATGTCGCCCACCTGACAGTATATGTAGTTTACTGAGCACAATCCTGCTGACAGGTGCGCTTTAATCCTCCTCCCCATGGTGTTAGGTTGAGATCCATTAGCAATGGGAGATGGATCATCTGAAAGATGGTGGCACTGAGGTGATATCTTGTGTACAACCTTGTCCTGTGTTTATTATCTGCGATTTAGCTTTTAAACAGCATCCGGTTCTTACTCTTGTGACTCAACATTCACTAATATTTAGTACTATATCTTCAATCATATATGCAGTATACTTTGTCAGACCGCTGTTCTGTACCTCCCTTCTCTCTCTCCCTGTTTTTGTCCTGGTTTACTGAGCAACGGCCCCATGCATGTGCTAATAATCCTTTTATTCATTGTAAAATTGTCTTTTATCTTCTGTTCAATAAAATCATTATTGGAACTAAAGTGATAGTGACCAAAACACATTGTATACCACTTTATCTGTAGTTATATTCACTTAGGGCTCATTCAGACATCAGTTTTTCTCGTACAAGTGCTATCAGTGGTTTTCACGGTAAGCACTCGTACCTTTGACTAAGTGGTCCGTTTTAAAAAATGGAAATGGGTTTGATTTTTATCCCAGGGTTGGATCAAAATCAGCAATACAAGTCTATGAGTCAATGAAAAAAAACGGACTGCACTCGGATGCCATCTGAGCGTGGTCTGATTTTCACGGACTGTCACATAGGAGAAGGTGAAGAAACTTTTTTTTTTCACGTATGAGAAAAACTGATGACACTCGGACCTCACTCTGATCAAAAAATCGGTCCATTTTTTCTGGTATGTGGAAAATACTAGCTTCTGAATGAGCCCTGAAGTTGAACTGTCAAGGCCGAGTGTCTGAGTGTCATCAGTTTTTCTCGAAAGTGGAGAGAAAAAAAGTTTCTCCACCTTCTCCATACTGACAATTCGCGAAAATCGGACCACACTTGGATGTCATTCGAGTGAGGTCCGATTTTTTCACGTATGCATAGACTTGCATTGCCAATTTCGGATCAAAATCAGACATGTCTCCAATATTTTCCGCGGACTATTTGGAGGAAAAAAATCGGACATGTAAACAGCCCCATGGAATAAAACGGAGGGCACCTGTATGAGTAAAACTGATGTGTGAATGATCCTCAAAAATGTTATTGGTCTGCGATTGTCTTCTTTTTATAGGGGGTAAAATAGTATGAACCATCATCACTAGTGGTGAAGATCCACTTTTTTCGCATCTCTTTCCATTTTATACATTTACAAAATATTAGGATGTTTTTTTAAAAGGCTCTCATGATTTATTATAAATATGAAACCTCAGCTAAATCAAAGTAATCATTCCAACAAACGACAGAGTCCTCGCCATGAATAAAATAACAATTAGTTGTGGCGCTCACAAATGAGCTGACTTGTAAATCTCGGCATACTTTTGCCAGTTACTTGCAGACACAGGAAACGCTGCCAATACACCAGCAGTTTTCTACTGCATTAATTTGCAAAGAACACAAACTGGATTCAGCAAGTAATCTCATCTACTTCTTGGCTTCACACGTAGCCGCTACTTTCTGTCTACGGGAGTTTTATGGTGTTTCATAAAGTAGAGGATATAAAAGTGAAACCTGCACCGATAGTGATGTTTTATAAGCATTGTAGTCAATTAAAAATGTTATATTTGCTATCAAATGTGTTGTGCATTTTTGACCCCTTGAATAGGTTGTCCACGTTATCTTTGTTTTAACAAATATGTTTGGCGCATGATTTTCTGGCAATGTATAAGTATTACAAGTTCAGTGACAATCTCCACCCTTGTGAATCGGTGCCCACTTGGAAGGGCAACTTTATTGGTTCAATGCTAGGTGCCTTTATTCAACATGTCTGATAGTAGAGGGGCACGTGCTCAGACAGATTCATCAACCTCCTCCAATTGAAACACTTCTTTCCCATGGGCGGTGTTTTTCAACCGAAGTAGACTGATGTTCCGGTCTGATCACGTTCCCCGCCATCGGAGGCCATGTTGAACAAGAGCATTATGCAGCCCATGAATAAGCCTGCACTAACAAGTAGATGGTATTTTACAAAGGAGATCGGAACTGAACCTATAATACTCATATACCCCAAAATTATGCCCCCAAAATGTATTAATAGAAAGATAAACCAGACAACCCCTTTAAGTCAGTTTTGTAAGTAAAATCCCCATATCCTACATATATAATTTACTCACTTAATATGGAGTAAAAAAAAAAAAAAAACCTCTGCAAACAGATGAGTAGCCACTATCTAGACAGGACTTTCAATTCCCTTTAGGTCTTTTAAGATGACCTTCCCTCAAAAAGACCATTTTTCATTCAATTTTATTGTGCTCTTTTCAAAGAGGTTTCACAGAATTGATCTGAGCGAGCTGACTTTAATCTTCAATTTGTAATGAAGTAAGGTGAAAGAGCAGCAGTTACTCTGGTTATAAAAGACTAAAGGTGAAAGAAGTGGAATCACAATTCAAGATGTGAATATTTTTGGACAGTTCCAAAAAAACACCTATAAATTTGGACACATCTTTAAAGGGGATATGAAAACAGGTTTTTCTATTTAATCTGAGAGGGGCATGATGTAGGGACAGAGAGCCTGATCCACGCGATGTGTCACTTATTAGACAGTGTGCTAAATTTGAATACAATTAGTGTTATTAACAGGAGATTATCAGTGCAGGACTATTTGTCTCATGCTGGCCAGTCCAGCTACTCTGTGTAACCCCACCGCCAACACTGATAGGCAGCTTGCTAACAATGCACAGTGTACACAGGAAGCTGCCAATCAGTGGTGTGGTCGGGGTTATACAGAGCGCAGCATTCTGACCACTGCTCCATCTACAAGCGAGAAAATGAGTATTCTATCAAAACTGCAGCAAGCAGCCCAGTAAGAGATACATCGCTGGTATCACGTTTTCTGCCCCTACATCATATTGTTCTCAGATTACATTGAAAAAAAGCTGTTGTCAGATTCCCTTTAAGATGGTTACTGCACAGCAGTTTGTTGGTGGAGAGTTAACTTTCATCTTGGCCGATCAGAGACATGAATCAGACTCACTTAAGCATTTCTCTTCACCTTTAGATCATTAAAAGTAAGGCTATGTTCACATATCCAGTAATCATCCGTTAGAATGGATCGAGAAGCAATCCGTTGACAAAAAAGTTATGCTAACATAACTTTTTTGTCTGTTTTTAAAAAACTGATTTCAGCTAGATCTGTTTTTTTAACAATGAAGCCTATGGAATACGGATCCATTAAATAGCCATCCGTTTTCTTTTATATGAAACGGATCCAGTAAGCAAAACACGGATCCTTTTCATATGAAGGAAAAACGGATAGCTATTTAACGGATCCATTTTCCATAAACTTCAATGTTAAAAAAAAACGGATTCAACTGAAAACAGTTTTTTAAAAACGGACAAAAATGTTATGCCTACACATCTTTTTTGCCAAAGGATCGCTACTGGATCCGTTCTAACAGGCGATTACTGGACATGTGAACGAAGCCTAAGTCTAGAGGAGGCATTAAAAGGCCAAGTAAGCTGAGCTAAAACAGGGTACACTGAGTGTTTCCTATCTCGGCAGGTGACCATAGCAGTATGTGAAGGGGTTCGGTTATTTATCTGTATTGCTAAGCCAGCCCCCTTATCTGTTGTGGCCGAGAAGTGGGCCGGCTTAGGATTTGAAACAAAAAGCTGCTGCAGCGGTGACCAGAGGATCGAGACCATGGTCTAATATAACTGTATTAGTAAGTTATGCAGCTCACTATTTACAGCTGATTTAGGTATATTTTTCCCTGAATAAAACTTTTAAAATGTTATATATTTCAGAGGGACTCTGTGTTTTACATCTCTGCATGATCTAACGCAGTGGTCCCCAACCTTTTTTGCACCAGGGACCGGCTTGAAGCAAGATCATTTTTCCATGGCCCAGCAAGGAGGGGGTGGGGTGGGCGGGGCTTTGGTCATATGGGGGCGGGGTAATGGAGGGATTTGGAGTTTAGTGCATACTTATCATATAGTGTAGACCAGGTCCCCGCCAGGAGCTATGCCAGGAGCCCCACATAATGTGCTGTGCCAGGAGCCGCATCACTGAGGCCCCATCACGCCCTGCAGCAGGACAGGGCAGCTGTCCTGACAGCTGCTGTTCAGCTGCATTTACTTCATCCCAGGGGCGGACACAGACTGTAGTGGGCCCCTGTGCAAGAAATTTTTGGGGGCCCCCCCCGCCCTTCATAAGGCAACAAAGTTATGTAAACATAACCCCCCCATGTGCATCTCTCACCCCCCCATGTGCAGCTCACCCCCGTGCATCTCTCATCCCCCTCCGTGCATCTCTCATCCACCCCCCGTGCATCTCTCATCCCCCCCGTGCATCTCTCATCCACCCTCCGTGCATCTCTCATCCACCCTCCGTGCATCTCTCATCCACCCCCCGTGCATCTCTCATCCCCCTCCGTGCATCTCTCATCCCCCTCCGTGCATCTCTCATCCACCCCTCGGTGCATCTCTCATCCACCCCTCGGTGCATCTCTCACCCCTCCGTGCATCTCTCATCCCCCCGTGCATCTCTCACCCCCCCGTGCATCTCTCATCCACCCCCCGTGCATCTCTCATCCCCTCCGTGCATCTCTCATCCCCTCCGTGCATCTCTCATCCCCCCCGTGCATCTCTCACCCCCCCGTGCATCTCTCATCCACCCCCCGTGCATCTCTCATCCCCCCCGTGCATCTCTCACCCCCCCGTGCATCTCTCACCCCCCCGTGCATCTCTCATCTCTCCCCTCCCTCCCATGTGCATCTCTCATCTCTCCCCTCCCCCCATGTGCATCTCTCATCTCTCCCCTCCCCCCATGTGCATCTCTCATCTCTCCCCTCCCCCCATGTGGATCTCTCATCTCTCCCCTCCCCCATGTGCATCTCTCATCTCTCCCCTCCCCCCCATGTGGATCTCTCATCTCTCCCCTCCCCCATGTGCATCTCTCATCTCTCCCCTCCCCCCATGTGGATCTCTCATCTCTCCCCTCCCCCATGTGCATCTCTCATCTCTCCCCTCCCCCCATGTGCATCTCCCATTCCCCCCACTCCTAGTTAATTGTATTTAAAAAAAAATAAAACTTGTTATACTTACCCCCATGCGATCCCTGCAGAATCCTGGCGCTCGTCCAAATCGCTGACACCAGGTTCTCCTGACTTCCGGCCATGTGACGGCGCCGTCACATGACCGGAAGTCAGGGGAATCATGAAGGTGCTGCCGCAGCAGCGCAGCGCTAACATGTCCCGGACCCGGCGCTTACCATGCGGCCGGGGGCCCCATGAGGAGAGAGACGCACAAGAGGGGGGCTCCTACCGGCCGGGCCCCATACTGGAGTCAGGGCAGTCATGCCCTGATGGCGGCCCTGCTGGAGGCTGGAGGGGCCCCCTCTCCCCGCGGACCGGCTGAAAAACCCCAACGGCCCGGTCCTGGTCCGCGGACCGGCGGTTGGGGACCTCTGATCTAACGTTACAAATTGTTTGGTTTTCCACATTTGCCAGTGCTATGATAAATATACTCCTAGCATAAAATTAAATGCTTATATAAAACCTGCACAGCTATGGTCTATGCTAGTCTGACCCAGCATTAGGATCACATAACACACACATATTTCAATGAGTTTTTGTTGTAAAGATCTTGGATAATATAATCAGAATGTAATTCTAGCATAGCTGCTAAACGAGGTCTCCAGGGATATGGAGTACACTGCCATGATCTGACTCTTTTACAAGTTTATTAGGATATATTTCTCAAATTAGGGCCTCAAGAACATTTATTCATGTACAAATTCCCCAAAGGTATGCCATACAATTACACTAAAGGGATAATCTCAATATATTAACCAGAACAAATTTTCAAAACAAACCCCACTCATTTTGCACTTATGTATGCATCCCTTGGAAGGTTTAAAGGGTTTGTCTTGTCATCATAAATGGGTAAAATTGCAAAGAGCTTAGAAAAACAAATAAATAAGCAAAATTTGACTTCGTTAACATCCTATTTGTTTTCGAGAATATGAAAAATAAAGGGATTATTAATTTAATAGTTTACAGCTCATTGCCAAGGTCATCAGCCACCTCAGAGGAGGCCGGTTTCCTAAACAAGGAGCGTGCGCTTGCAAGCTTTTTACTAGACAGCTTGCAAGTGCTGCTCTGAAGATGTCCATATTGCTGGATCAGGATAGCTTCAGTGCTACGGCATTCAATTGATGTTGGAGAGGAGAGCGCATAGTTAAAGAGGTTGTCCACTACTTTATCATTGATGACCTATCCTTAGGATAGGTCATCAATGTCTGATTGGTTGAGGTCCGGCACCCGGGTCAGCTGTTCTCGGTGTCGTCGGTGGCCACCAACCGGAAATTCTCAATTGTGAAGCTGCTCCGTCTTTTGATAGTGGCTACGGCAGGGTACTACACATCCGCCTCCTATTGATTTGAATAGGAGGTGGATGTGCAGTACCCTGCCGCGGCCACTGTCAGAAGGCAGAGCAGCTCCACAAATGAGCATTTCCGGCTGGCGGCCACCACCGAGAACAGCTGATCGGCGGGGATGCCCGGTGTTGGACCCTGACCTATCATACATTGATAACTTATCATAAGGATAGGTCATCAATGATAAAGTAGTGGACAACCTCTTTAAAGACAGCAGTTCGTCCATGGAACCAGCTCAACCCATGAATCATCAGCAGTTTACCAATCTAAGCAGGAAGCAAGAAGGCAGAGGACTGGTGCACTCCTGCAGAAATATGAGTACATCCATTTAATATGATGGTAGATTTCCTCTTTTATAAATTGTAAAATTCTGCATTATTATGAGGCTCAGCAAGATATATATAATAAATGTGCAAAAGAACCAAGATTTATCATGATTTGTGTTTTAAAATACATTTATTTAATCAAAGACTGCACTAATCGTTCTATTTTCTTTAACAGCCGAAAAATAGTTCTTTATCATCCTGGGCCAAAGTATTCTAATGCGTAGACATGGTCCTTACACTTAACAAAGAAGCAGTTGTGTAACTTTAAGCTTGTGGGCCCCAATGCAAAATCTTCAACTGGGCCCCCAACTATTGCAGGTTTTTAATAGTAATAGTGTTTTTATATGGACCAAGGAAACATTTTGGTCCTGCCTAGTCTCTAGGGTCCGGGTGCAATTGCAACCCCTGCACCTATTATAGTTATACCCCTGCAAAGGAGACTAATGATCATTTGCTGGCATGTTCCCCTTCAGATTGAAGATAATAGCAGGATGTTATCCCAGCAGCTGCTCACCATGTTCAATTTATCATAGGGGTAACTTACTTACAAAAAGGGATGACCCAAAGCAGACAACGCTCCTATCTTCACCGCAAAGTAGTGATTGTATTTCTACTTTGTACAGTCCCCCACATAATTTATTGTCTGCAGGCAATACAATTGGTTATAAAGAAAGAATTAGATCTTTGGGAAATGGAGTTTTATAAGTTTTTTTTTCAATATTAGCACTTTGGCCCCAATTCATAATTTCCATTTTTTTCATCATTCATTATTCACATCGCTTTCCTTTATTTTCTTGTGGCATTAGTTAGTTGCCATTTTTTCAACCCAATTCATCAAAATGGTGTACGCGATTCATGAATTTGCTGCAAAGTCAAAAATTTTCTTTTTTCCTGTCTTGATCTGTTTTGCGTTTATTTTGGTGCCAAAATTCTTTAAAATTGCACCAAAATTATGACATACTTAAAAACATACAAGGGAAGAACTGGAGTAAAGTTGCTCCAAATTTTGTGACTTTGTAAAAAGTAACAATTTATGGATCAGGCAAAAAAAAAACATTTGGAATTGTTAAACTCTGTCTACAAAGAAGAAAAAGAAAAGCAGGCAATTATATATAAAATAGACTTAAAGAAAGGCGCAAATAGCATAATGAATTAAGTGCAAACAAAAAAAGGCATAAAACACCCAAAACTAGACAAAATAAACAGACACAAAGGCAATGATGAACCATGGCCTTTTGACTTTCGTTCATAAATGAAATAAAAGGAGTGTGCTAGATCCATTGTATGATAGATCTAAAGAGAACCCAAAGACCAATGCTGCCATATAATAGATATAATAGAGTATATTAGGGTTCCACCAATTCTCTATGTTTTAATGGCATCAAAATTATATAAATCTTGATGAAACTCTGAATAAGAATGCCAGAGATGTGAAAAGAGTCTTAACCACTTCGCGCCAGAGCCTGTTTTTGCCTTCGTGACCAGGCCAATTTTTTCAATTCTGACCACTGCCAGTTTATGAAGTAATTACCCTGGAACGCTTCAACGTATTCCCCTGATTCGGAGACTGTTTTTTCGTGACATATTGTACTTCATGATAGTGGTAAAATTTCTTCGATATCACTTGTGTTTATTTGTGAAAAAATCGGAAATTTGGCGAAAATTTTGAAAATTTTGCAATTTTCAAACTTTGAATTTTCATGCCCTTAAATCAGAGAGATATGTCACACAAAATAGTTAATAAATAACATTTCCCACATGTCTACTTTACATCAGCACAATTTTGGAACCCAAATTTTTTTTTGTTAGGGAGCTAGAAGGGTTAAAAGTTGACCAGCGATTTCTCATTTTTCCAACAAAATTTACAAAAACATTTTTTTAGGGACCACATCATATTTGAAGTCACTTTGAGGGGTCTTTATGACAGAAAATACCCAAAAGTGACACCATTCTAAAAACTGCACCCCTCAAGGTGCTCAAAACCACATTCAAGAACTTTATTAACCCTTCAGGTGCTTCACAGGAATTTTTGGAATGTGGAAGAAAAAAATTAACATTTAACTTTTTTCACAAAAATGTTACTTTAGACCCAATTTTTTTATTTTCACAGGGGTAACATGAAAAAATGGACCCCAAATTTTTTTGTGCAATTTCTCTTGAGCGTGCTGATACCCCATATGTGAGGGATAACCACTGTTTGGG
Source organism: Phyllobates terribilis (assembly GCF_046119375.1). Classification (NCBI taxonomy): domain Eukaryota; kingdom Metazoa; phylum Chordata; class Amphibia; order Anura; family Dendrobatidae; genus Phyllobates; species Phyllobates terribilis. The sequence goes on from NW_027362762.1 coordinate 858,073,279, forward strand.
CGCACGGCAGGGTTCGGAAGGGAAGGAGCGCCATTAGACTTTTTGAATGTAAAATTTGTCTGAATAATTAGCGGACGCCATGTTGCGTTTGGAGAGCTCCTGATGTGCCTAAACAGTGTAAACCCCCCACAAGTGACACCATTTTGGAAACTAGACCCCTTAGGGAACTTATCTAGATGTGTGGTGAGCACCTTGAACCCCAAGGTGCTTCACAGAAGTTTATAATATTGAGCTGTAAAAATAAAATTTTCACATTTTTCCCACAAAACCGTTTTTCATCCCTTAATTTTGCATTATCATAAGGGTAATAGGATAAATTGCACCATGAAATTTGTTATGCAATTTCTCCTGAACACGCTGATACCCCATATGTGGAGGCAAATTACTGTTTGGGCACATGGCAGGGTTTGAAAGGGAAGGAGCGCCATTTGACTTTTTGAATGTAAAATTTGTTTGAATAATTAGCGGACGCCATGTCACATTTGGGGAGCCCCTAATGTGCCTAAACAGTGGAAACCCCCCACAAGTGCCACCATTTTGGAAACTAGACCCCTTAGGGAACTTATCTAGATGTGTGGTGAGCACCTTGCACCCCCAGCTGCTTCACAGAAGTTTATAATATTGAGCCGTAAAAATAAAATTTTCACATTTTTCCCATAAAAAATGTTTTTCATTCCCTAATTTTGCATTATCATAAGGGTAACAGGATAAATTGCACCATGAAATTTGTTGTACAATTTCTCCTGAGTACGCCGATACCCCATATGTGGGGGAAAACCACTGCTTTGGTGTACGGCAGGGTTCGGAAGAGAAAGAAGCGCTATGTTGGCTGGGATAGGCAGCAGACACCATGTCACATTTGAAGAGTCGCTGACATGCCAAAACAGCAGATACCCCCACAAGTGACCCCATTTTGTAAACTACACCTCTCAAGGAATTCATCTAGGGAAGTAGTGAGCATTTTTTAATTTTTAAATTTATACCATTGGGCAGTGAAAAAAGCATAATTATATTTTTACCACAAAAAAATGTTTTACCCTCAGATTTTACATTTTCACACAGGGCAATGGGTAAAAATGGTGCCGAAATGTGTCACACAATTTCTTCTAAAAGTGTCAATACCCCATATGTGGCTGTATCGTACCACTTAGCCATACGGTGAGATTTGAGGGGGAAGGAGCGCTATTTGACAATTGGAGAACAAATTATTGTAGAATAGGCATTTGGATTTGGGAGCACAAAATTTTCTGAATTTCTTTTGGGGGGCAAGGACCATTTTGCTTTTCCAGAGCCTTTCTGCTACCAGTAACTTGGAAGTCCCTTATATTTTTAACAGATGATGGACCTGAGTGGGGACTAGCTTTTTTTGAGGACTGAGTTGAAGCTTTTATTGGGAACATTTTACGTAACATTTATCCGGCGCTCTAGGCTGAGCACTTACATCGGGGTTTCCATCTAATTTTCCAAGTGATGTAATTCAGATGAAACCCCTGCAGGATCCATTCACTGTAATGAGGCAGCAGAGTTACTCTGGACTCCGTCTGGCCTCTGTTTAGTGGTGTCCTTTTTTTCAGAAGTGCACAAAACTGTGGCCAACCGCACTTTTATGCACGCCTAAAACAAATGACACCGTGGGATCCCAGGCTAGACGGCATCCACAGTGGCCTATATCTGCCTCATTACAGGGAATCTTCCATCATGGGTTCTGGCTGAATCACGTATTTCAGAAATTTACACGGAAACTCTGGTGTAAGTGCTCAGCGCAGAGCACAGGATAAATGTGAGCAGAGCCTTACTGGGATCTTTGGGAGACATAATAAACAAATCAGTAGCAGGTGAATAATATTTGTTTTATTTATTTTTTATGCCGTTCCTAGTGTGATATAACTGATTAGATTACTTTATTCTTCGGGTCGGTGCGATTACAGAGATACCAGATTTATATCAGGTTTTTATGACTGACAGCTGTCACACACTAAAATACGCTTTTTTTGCAAAATCTAGTTTTTGCATCACCATATTTTGAGAGCTATAATTTTTCCATATTTCGGCCGATAGAGTCATGTGATGGCTTGTTTTTTGCAGGACGAGTTGAAATTTTTATTGGAACCATTTTTCGGCACGTGACATTTTTTGATCGCTTTCTATTCTGTTTTTTGGGAGGTAAAGTTAACAAAAACAAACACTTCAGGAATTGTTTTTTGAGTTTTTTTTTATGCCGTTCTGCGTGTGGTAAAAGTGATCAGGCAGCGTTATTCTTTGGGTCAGTACGTTTACAGCGATACTACACTTACTGTATTTTTTTTATGTTTTGGCGCTTTTACGCAATAAAACAATTTTATAGAAAAAAAAATATTTTTTTTGCATTGCTTTATTCTGAGCGCTATAACTTTTTATTTTTTGGCTGATGGAGCTGTATGGCGGCTTTTTTTTGCGGAACAAGATGACGTTTTCAGTGGTACCATTTTTATTTCTATTCTGCTTTTTGATCGCATTTTTTTCCACTTTTTGTTTGGCGATATGATGAAAAAGCATATTTTTTTGCTCCGTTTTTTATTTATTTTTATTACGGTGTGCACAGAAGGAGTTAATTAGTGTGACAGTTTTATAGCTCGGGTTGTTTCGGACGCGGCGATACCAAATATGTGTTCTTTTTTTGGTTTTGTAATAATTTACGGATTTATTGGTTTAATATTTTATTTATTTATTTTTATTTATTTTGTGATTTTTTTTTTTAATATTTTAAAAACTTTTTTTTTACTTTTTTTTACATTTTTACTTAGTCCCTGTATGGGACATTAATTTTTATTTTTCTGATCACTGATCTCATGTAATGTAATACACATATATTACATTATATGAGATCTTCACTGACTGTTTCAGTCAGAGTCTCCTGTCTGACTTCAGCTACATACAGGCTGAAGTCAGACAGGAAGGACACCATATATGGCAGAGCTGGAGGCGGTCATGTGACCTCCAGCTGCCATAGCAACCCCAGGTCCTCAAACGAAACGGAGGTCTTCGGAGGTAAGTAAGACGACCCCCTCTCTTCCTGCTGTCTCCTATATGCCGCGATCACTATAGATCACAGCATATAGAAGACAGCAAAGGGTTAACATCACTGGGACCTGATCTAATCAGGTCCCGATGATGTACCCTGTCAGAGCTAACGCTCTGCACCGGAATCGCAGTGCTTGCAGGACCCTGGGGGTCCTGAGCACTGCGAGACCACCCACCGTTTTTAAACGTCGGCACTGCACAGAGCCCGGCAAGCGCCGACGTTTATCTACAGTGGGCGGTCGGGAACCGGTTAATTAAAGAAGCAATCCCATCAAAGTTTTTAATAATATATTGCAATCATCATATTATATAGCACTGTGTACTTACAATTGCTCATTTTGCTTTTCTACCCATCTAATTGTTCTCTCTTCTCTGCTCTATGTAGAAACAGGAAGTCTCTTGTCCCTGCATTTATCATCTTCAACTCCTGACCAAGCTTCTCCCTCCTTCCCCCTGCCAGAAACTTTTGCAGTGACTTATGAATCATACAGGGAAAATTGACCTCATGTTTCTACATAGAGCTTAGAAGGTTTCAGCTAGTCAGTTTTTAATCATGTGATGTCATAGAACTAATGGAAAAGAGAAGAATTAGCTGGGTAGAAAAGCAAAAGGGATAATTGTAAGTACATAGTGCTGTATATATAATATTATCATTGCAATATATTAAGGGGATAAAAATTTGGATAGGAGTGCTTCTTTAATTAAAGAGGTTGTCCAGGACTTAACAATTGCTGACCTATCCATAGGATAGGTAATTAATATAAGATCGGTGGGTGTATAACACCTGACAACCCCACCAATCAGCTGAAATCTTCCCCACCAGCAGCCAAGTATAAGCAGTGTACAGGGCAGAACCCAGCAGCCGTATACATCGCTTAGCTGCCACTGCCGCGTACTGCTGTTTATTTTCCGTCCAACTGAATGGGAGAAAAAGTGCAGTACTTAATAGCGGCCACTAAGCTATGTTTCACCCCATACATCGCTTAAATGCCGAAACTGCCAAAGCAAATTTCAGCTGATTGATAGTGGTGCCAGGTGTCAGACCGATCTATTTTTGATGAACTATCCTACATATTCTGTTAGCAATTGTAAAGGCCCAGTCAACCCTTTTAAGGGGCAGTCAAAGACCTCATGTCTGCCTTCACTATGTAAATGCATGCTTTCTGCTTGTTTAATGACTGTGGATGACTAGTGATGTTCCTTGTGTATGAATGTAGTAGACACCTTGGCTGATTTCCTTTGAAATTGCATTGCGTTAGTTGCAAAAGCTCGATGTTCTACTTGTTTGGACCCAACCATTACTATTATTGTTGTTCATTAAAGGGGTTGTCCACTACTCAGGCAACCACTTACCTATGTTTTCCCCTTGTAAAATAATAACACCTATACTTACCTCCGGTGACAGCACCGTTACAGCAGTGTCAGCATTGGCTCTCCCCGGGATCACGTGACATTATTATGTAATGTTATCCCTGCGGCCAATCGGTGCTAGCTTCTCTCTCCTTTGGATGAATCACCTACATCCGGAGGAAGTGAGAGAGCAGCAACTCTGATTTCCTCCGGATGTATGTGATTCGCTTGAAGAAGAGTGAAGCCAGAGCCGACTGGCCGCAGGGATCGCATGACATAACAATGTCACATGGTCCCCGGGAGAGCCGGTGCCGACACCGCTGAAATAACACTTGCACCAGAGGTGAGTATAGGTGTTATTATTTTATAAGGGGGAAACATGAGGATTGAGAAAGGGTTGTTCAAATAATGGACAACCCCTTTAAACCTGTTTTTCCAGAATCAACAATTAGTTATCACCTTTGCACAGGTGATCGCTGGGAGTCCAACCAATGGGTCTTCCCTGATTATGAACATGCGCAATTCAAAGTCCACGGAACTGACAGATATAACTAAACGATAAATATTCTTTTACTTAGGGGGCGGCTCAGTGGTTAGCACTGCAGCCTTGCAGCGCTGGGGTCCTGGGTTCAAATCCCACCAAGGACAACATCTGCAAGGAGTTTGTATGTTCTCCCCGTGTTTGCGTGGGTTTTCTCCGGGTTCTCCGGTTTCCTCCCACACTCCAAAGACATACTGATAAGGAATCTAGATTGTGAGCCCCAATGGGGACAGCGACGATAATGTATGTAAAGCATTGCGGAATGTTAGCGCTATATAAAAATAAAGATTATTATTATTATTACTTATTAATTTAAAAACTATTCCAATATCATTGTATTAACAGATATCCTACAATCCTTCATGAATACCCTCAAGTTGCAAACATAAATGTAGTACAAGAGGAAAAGCGAAATGGCCAAATGCTTTGTCATGTACATGGGTCAACGCGTGTAAAAACTGTCAACGCTTCATCAAATATTCTTAAAACATTTTAATAATGAATGAACATTTGTGCAATTCTCTGTAGGGTTTTAAGTGAACGGTGAACCACAAATGAACTTCCAAATAGCTTTTTACATGAAATGTTATAAATGTAAGAGTTATGGCGAAGATCATAATAAGAAATTATGTAGTAAGGTGATGTCGCACGCTATTCCTTGCAATGACTAGAATGAAGGTTATATAAAGTTCCTAATCCATGGCAACCCAATTGATGGCCAATACCTACATATCAGTGACATTAAGACCCTCCCAAAATGATCTATGGATAGCAGTCATGTAATAGTGCAAATAGTGCAATGCCTGTAATACATGATTGTGAATTGTTCCTCGCTTTAAGTACTGCAGGACCACGGAGAGTTCCTGATCGGAAATGCCCTATCATTACTCTACAGACTCCATACAAACTCATCAACTATAAATCTGTGTGTGGGATGCGGCAGTCTCCTCCCTAATAAACTCACTCTCCTGTTTCAGAGAGAGAGAGAAGTCATCAGTCTGCACATTTATTATACACCATACTGCAGTAGCTGTCTACATGTAAATGATATATGCCTATAACAGCTTCAGGGCTAGGGAATTGGCCAAGCTTAATCTTTTTGTTTCTACTTAGCTGTGAATTAAAGATGAATGAAAGTAAAAAAAAATTGAAGTCAACCAAGTCTGCAGGTCTGATATAAATCCCAGAGCTGAGTATTGATCCACATCTATCTGGGAATCGATAGCAATGTTTTATTAGGACATTAAAGGGCCCCTCCCATGCAGGCGGTGGACGGACACTTTGCATTTGTTAAACAGTCGATTCCATGTGACCCCCTCCCTCTTCTTACATAAAATAAATTTCAACCTTTTCTATAAAATCCTTTAGAGGTTGGAAGACAACCCACCAATAAATCAAGATGTGAACATAATAAGAGCTGAAGAATTATTTTCCCATCTGTTTACAAAACATTATTATTTTTGATACATTCTAATAATCTACAATGTATCCCAACAACAATCATAAACTGTGTTGCAATCTACTGAGATCTTAGATTACTTAAAGGGACTGTGTTGAAATCTACTGAGATCCTCAATTACTTAAAGTCACTATTTTGCGCAAATCCTTAATCTATTAATTGAACAGCTCTCTTAACAAGTAACAGAAAATCAGGTCATTGGGGAAAGAAAGCTAAAATATTTTCCATCAGCTGAGTTGTTACACTAAGTCTATATTATATTTGTGATATTTTAGCATTGTGAAGGGACATTTCATGAACTGAAGAGCATGCAGTAGGAAAGTCAATGTCTTTTGTGTGCCATATACCCCGGGGTGTATTTTAGGCAGCAGATACAATCGTTCATTGCTGAACGAGTAGCAGTTGAAAGTACAATGGCTCCAGTATCAATATGAACAGTGGCTGGATAATGCTGACCTTTCACTAAACAATATTGGAAGTTCTTGCCCAGTTGACCCACATAAGGGTTAAATGCTGAAAATCAGCAACCGATAACACATAAATTCCCCCCTGCTTGTCATGCATGCTCCCTCCCTGCTTTTCAGTCTGATTAAAAGAACAGGCTCAATTTCCAAGTGCTGAGATGGTCAGAAGTATATTGGATGCGGGAAGCAGCAGGGAGGAGTCAGTATCTTGCTATGTCCCATTAACAGAGATGGCATTTGTAATATGGTACAGTAAGAAGCACATGGAGGGCATGCTGCCAAAGCCAACCTATACCAGGAAAACACAGCTATATATGAGAACGGTGTGGGTAGAGCTGTAACACATGTCATCATGCAGTTGCTTATACTCTATGTGTATCATATACTGTTGTTGAAATCCGTGTGTGCATTGTTTCATTTCCACTGTTGGGTGGGGCTTTGCATGCATTCAGATGCAGTGATTACTTTTTCTAATAGAATGTTTCGGTTTTGTATCAAACACAGAATTCTAAAAACATAGACTATAAAGCAGCTCATGCAGTGCACCCTGGCACAAAGTGCTCCACCCTGGCACAAAGTGCTCCACCATGCCACTAGCAGTTGGGACTGTACTCACCATGATGGAGAAGACCAAGGCCACTATGTTGACTGGCCAGACAGGACAAAAACAGGATAAGATGGCCAAGACCAGATAGTCAGTGGGCCTATTTTGCTCCTGGGCAGTGGTGGTGGCTGTAGAAGATGCCCTGGCAAGGCTGCCTCTGGAGGGTGAGAGGGGTGCAGACTCCAGTTGTCCTGCAGAAACTGACTTGTAGGGCAGACTGTGGCCATTCTGGTCCAGGTCTCCTATAGACTTTTCGCTGGACATGGTAACTGAGAATGACTTCTTCATCCCATTCTCTTCTTTTGCCTCAGAGGCAGATGTCAGGAGTTTCTCAGTTTCATGAGCATCTGCAGGTAAAGGGTTACCTGATCCACTCAGTGCCTTCTCATACTGGGCATCTGTGTTAATGGCCATGACGGTGATAGACGTCTCCACCACACTGTCTATTGCAGTATTTACAAAAGTGATAAAAACTTCTCTTTCAGAGCCGCTAAAATCCCATGGAGACTGTAAGACAGAAGCTAATGCAAAGTAGCAAATGTTTGTGTGTGAGATGGAGAGGAAAGGGGTCTTACTGGGTTACAGAGGAGCAGAATGGAGAGTTGGGTGGTGTAGGATCCTATGTGAAGCTCTAGCTCTTTGGTAGATTTGCTGCAGACTGCTGCTGCCCTGCCCCAGCCTCTGCTAAAGGCTTCTCAAGTGGAATCGTCCTCTCAGGACGAACCAACTCAGCTGCTGGGCTGATGACACAAGCAGATTATTGCAGTTTTCACAGTGAACAGCATCACTGGATTCTCCTGGGTGTTACCAGTGGAATTCCTCAGCTCTTCTCTTCAGCCATAAAAGCTTTTATTCTTTAACTGATGTTATTCGGATATTCAGAACCTCTTGCAATCTCCGTATCCTTTCCTGGGCTTTCACATTTACATTATGCTACATTATTTTTTTTTTATTAGCAGATGAAAAAAAACTTAAAAAAATCCCAGCGGTTTGGTTGATATATTCAAGACACGGTAATATCTTTTTAACTGCAGTCCAGATTTGTGTTAACTTCTATGATCTTTTCTCGCATTTCACTGAATTTATAAAAAAATGCCTTGTTAAATACCATAATAATTCAATGAGGTAACAGCTTGGTAAGACTCGGTTGAAAGGAGAATTTAATATTCCTTTTCTGGCTTGTTATTCAGAATTAAGGTAATGTAAATGGGCAAATGAGAAACATTTTAGTCTGACACCTTTGCCATTTCCCTAAAAAAAATCTTGTTATTAAAGAGCTTAGTTAGCGGTGGTCTCATCATGGTGACTCTGCATCATCATACGGTTCCAGAGATATGGGCCTTTTTATTTAATATAAATTTTTATGGTCTTTACAAAGGGGGCATGGCTAAAAGGATTCTCTGGGGCATGTGTTTAGGCTGCTCTGCATTATTACCCTATGAGCCATGAAAATTAACACTAAATAAAAAGGCCCATATCCCTGAAACTGTTGGCAGATTTAACATATATAATGAATGAAATAATCAGGGGAGCAGGAATAAAATAAGAGCATAAACTGGCTACTTGTGACATGGTGACAGCTCCTATTTAATGGAGGCTAATACACCATTTCTCAATAAAAATGGAGACCAGGCTCCACGTTTATCGATATCAGTGTATGTCCTAAAACAGTCACTCTCCATTAATTTTTTTTTATATATATATGAAAATCAGCGTGAGCGCATTTATCTGTTCCTATACTTCACACAAAATATAGGCTGACCACAGGGTGTGTTGCTGCTTAGACCCCACCTTTCCCCAATGATCAGCTTTAATTTGTCAACCTGGAAGAATTTAATTTAATTCTTATGCAACGAAAGTGAAGAATTATTTGATGTCTACTGCAATCCATGGGCTGTCCATGTAAAGCATGTTGGACGGGCTAGGATCTCCAAAAAAGAGTGACCACTCTCCAATAAAAGCCTTATGAGATATCTGAGAAAAGATTCATTTAAAAATTGTAGCCAGTTATCATTACGGGATAGGCCTTTGGGGGTTCGTCCACCATCCCATTCTTTCTTATGGGGCTGGAGGAAAAAGCTGAATACAGATTCTAGGCAGTCCAGAAGGAATGAATGGAGCAGCGGTCGATCATGTACACTGCTGCCCTATTCTAATAGACATAAAAGTGCCCTGTTCTGGCCATCTGTAAGGGTCCCATCAGCTTGACACCACTAATACAGAAGTTATCACTGTCCCTCTGAATAGGTGAAAAATTGTTCCAGTGGGACAACTCCTTTAACCCCGTTACGTTAAGGTATGTCATAGGTCGCCTCCCTCCCTTTGATGCGGGCTCTGGTACTGAGCCCGCATCTTTTCAGGCACATCTGATCAGTTGACATGTGCCCCTTACAGTCGCGTGTGGAATCACGATCCACCCGCGGCTGTTAACATGTTAAATGCCGCTGTCAATCTCTGACAGTGGCATTTAACATGAGCATATCACAAACCATGCCCATCGGCACACGTCACATGATCGCGGGGTGCCGATGGGTTGGCATGACAATTGGGGGTCTGCAGGAGATCCCCGTGCATGTTATTGCAGATCTGATGATTTTTGCTACATATAGCAGGACTGAAGCCCTGCTACATGTAGGAGAAGCGATCAGAAGATCGCAGCTTCAAGTCTCATATGTAGACTATTGAAGCAAGTAAAAAATAGAACCAAAATGTTTTAAAAAATGTTAAAAAATAAATAAATAAAAGTTTAAATCTTCCCCCTTTTGCCTCATTCAAAGTAAAACAATAAAAAAAATACACATATTTGGTATCGCCACGTTCAGAATCGCCCTATCTATCAAAATATAAAAAGAATTAATCTGGTTGGTAAACGGCATAATGAGAAAGAAATCAAAACGCCAGAATTATGTTTTTTTTTTGTTCGCTGCAACATTGCAATAAAATGCAATTACAGGTGATCAAAACATTGTATCTACCCCAAAATGGTATCAATAAAAAAGTCAGCTCAGTTCGCAAACAATAAGCCCTCACCCAGCCCTAGATCCCAAAAAATGGAGACACTATGGGTTTCGGAAAATGGCGCCATTTTTTTTTTTTTTTTTTTACAAACTTTGGATTTTTTTTCATCACTTATATAAAAAAGAACCTATACATGTTTGGTATCTGCGAACACGTAATGACCTGGAGAAATGGCTGGTCAGTTTTAGCATTTAGTGACGATGGTAAAAAAAAAAACCCAAAGAAAAATTGTGGAATTGCACTGTTTTTGCAATTTCACCACACTTTAATTTTTTTTTCCCGTTTTCCAGTACACGATATGGTAATATCAATGCAGCTATTGAAAAGTACAACTCGTCGCACAAAAAGCAAGCCGTCAAACGGCCATATTGACAGAAAAATAAAAAAAAGTTATGGCTCTGGGAAGAAAACGCAAAAACGGAAAATGGTTTCAGAAATTGGTCAATAGTAGCCATACCTACTGGATATATAGTGATATGTTCTCACTGATCAGTGAGTGATTGGTAAAAAGGAGAAAAACTCATAAAAAATAATGCCGGGTAGTGACGTCAACGCTCATAGTCGCCAGATCGCGCTGAGCGCAGCGAGACTTGGTGGCTCTGATGAGCATCGTAGTCACTACCCGGCGCCTGTGAATAGCAGGAACTTTACTGCTATTCACAGACTATGGAGACAGATTCCAGGAATGTGGACTACATCGGACCTGCGTTGCAAAATTTTGGGTAATAAATTGGTGAACGACGGAGTGTCTATTGTCTTTATTTCTGTCTTTTTATGTTTTTCAGGTATCCTTTTCTGAACTTCTTCAGATTCGCTGGATTACTTTGGACCTGCATGTTTTTTTTTAATCTTTTCTTCAATAAATTGGATAGTGTGGGGGGAGTCTTTATTCAAATAAAGTTTTTTCTGTGTGTGTTTTTATTTTTTATTAGTGGGTTAGTAATGGGGGTGTCTGATAGACATCTCTCCCTTACTAACCCCAGGGGTTGATGGCAGCTGTGATTTTTGACAAATCACACCTCTCATCAACCCCAACTACCATTACCCCGATTGCCACTGCACCAGGACAATCGGGAAAAGCCGGGTAAAGTGCCAGAATTGGCGCATATAATGTGATGCTCCAATTCTGGTGTGGCTGCGGGCTGGTATTTTTAGGCTGGGAAGGGCCCAATAGCCAGGGATCTTCCTATCCTAATAATATAAGCCCGCAGCTGTCTGTTTACTTTTGCTGGTTATGAAAATTAGGGGGGACCCCATGTAATTTTTTAAATTATTTATTTATTGGGTTAAACCAGGCTAAAAACATCTGGGTAAACGCACTTACAACGCATGGGCTTTTTTAAATTTTTTAATTTTCCGCATCTAATGCAAGACACACGCAGTCTAACAGCGACAAAATATATGGGGCAGGAACTCAAGCATGGCGCTCGAGCACCCACGATACTTGATCGAGTAACGAGCAGTGGCGAACACGCTCTCTCATCACTAATACATATTCACACTGTCCATTCATTGGCAGAAAAAGTGCTACATGCCGTGCTAGTTTTTTTCTGTAGAAATGACAGTCAATCTAAGGGAAAAATAATTGACTCCATAATAGTCAATGGGATCTGTAGGATGCTGTTTGTATTCATCATGTGATAGACCCATTTCCTGTTTTTCTGTTCCAATAACACGACAAAGAAATGTATTTTAAATAGCCTTGCATTCTTTATTCTTCTTATGTTCACCACTGTTAATTATTGACTCCCAAACCCTAAATCATTTTAGGTTAATTCAGAAGAGTTTAACAATTTTTATTTTGGTGAATTTGGTGATACATGTTCTCAATATTTAAGGCAATCTGATTAAACCACTTCAGATAGTGAAATCATTTATGGTGATCACGTACTTGTATGTGGCTGGTAAGCAATGGAAATCCAGACCATGAATATCAAGATAAACAGTAATGTATGGTGAGTACTGTAACTAAGGGTAAAATAATTTTGTATTTTGCACATATACCGCCAAGTGGTCACTCAATGAGGCACAATATTCTCTTTTATTCTAAGGGATAATGTTTATGTTAGGCCGGTTCAGTCGGTTATATTTCACAGTCTGTATATGGACTGAAATGCACGGGCTGACCACGGGTCTTCTTACCTGAACTTAAAATTCATACATACCTATGAGCCTGTAAGGATCAGGAGACCCATCGTTCAGTTTGGGCTTTACAGTCCATATTTATTATTATTTAATGGCCTACAGCTTGATCTTGAGCCAAGGCGACTTGATGGATGAACGCTCTGTAGCTAGATCGATCTGCAGGCCTAAATATGTCCACCAGGATCTTCTCTGCTGTTCTCTTGATAATATCAAGCCATTGAATTGCTGGTCTTCCTCTTTCCCTTGTTCCTTCTATTCTTCCGACCATGATGTCCTTCTCCAGTGATTACTTTCTTCATACGATATGTCCAAAGTAGGCAAGTCGTAACTTGGTGATCCTTGCTTCGAGTAACGTGTCTGGCTTGATTTGTTCCAAAATGTATTTGTTTGTTCTTCTTGCCATCCATGGTATTGATAACATCCTTCTCCAGCATCACTTTTCGAAGGCGTTGATTCTCCTTCTGACTTGTTTCTTTATTATCCAGGTTTCGCATCCGTGTGTTACCACAGAAAAGATCTAACTATGAAAGAGACGTGCCTTCGCCCCCAGTGGAATGTTCCTCGATTTGATGTCCTTAATCAGTGACTTCCTTGTTGGTTTGCTCTTAGCTATTCTCCTATTGACTTCTGGTGTCATCGCTGCATTTTGAGTTATCATCGATCCGAGTAAGTTGATGTCGCTTATGTGGCACCCCAGGGGTCTGGTTTCCACAGTAACAGCAATGTTATGTCTGAGAGCAGGTGGGAGGTCTCTTGGTCAGGAATCCTATGCATGCCACACCTCCTGCCCAGTCCTGGGAGGGGAAGAACTTCCCCTGTATAAACCTGGGGCTGAGGCAGGGTTAGAGAGTTCAGAGGGAGAGTTCAGCCAGGAGGGCTGACAGGGAGCTGTGGCTCCGGCTGGGCCCAGCTCCTGGGCCATGCCAGAAGTAGAGACAGAGAAGAGAAGCAGCTATGGGAAGAAACAACAGGAGCTCTGTGGGAGCAGTGTTACAAGGAGTCAGGGGCTGGCAGCTGCAGAGCTCGCCCTGACTGAGAAGATTTCTTACCGGACCCGGAGTCCGAGGCTGTGGGGACTAACTCCTACCCAGCAGCAGAATCCGTCAGGCAGGGGATTTCAGGTCCTCTGGCCAAGAAACCCGAAGGCACGGTCACACGCATGGGACCAGCACCGCCGTCGTGGAGCGGAAGCTACTAGAAGGCCCCGAGTCACCGGCCATACGGGTGAGCACCACACGGTACACTCAGGGACATGGGCTACTTATACCCGCCTCTAGCAAGGTAGCCAGAAGAGTACAGTCAGTTTGGGAGGCCTACAACTCCGCCTGGCCAGGGGAGATCCCATCTGCTCAAGGACTGACCAGGCCCCAATCGCTAGCCAGTACTCCGGGAGGGTCTATCTTTGTCACCAGTAAAGACCCTGAATCACACCGCATCGTCTCTGAGTGATTCCTGCTACCCCCATCATCCACGTCGGCTGCCCTGAGGCCATACCCCTCCCGTTGGGGGTTATACTATCACGCTGCACAATCCTACCACCGGCCTCAGGGTCTGCCCTGCAGCAGCAGCTCCTTAGCTGTACTCAACGGGTGGCGTAGTCGTCCAACATCTACCGCTGATACAGCGCCACTTAGTCTGACTCCCTGGGCACGGACCGGATCACCGCCACGAGACTACAACCCTCAAAAGATCCGGCTCCGGGTAAGCTCCCGCGTGCGCAACGCAGCGCGACACAGGCCCAGGGGCGCGTCAACTTTTGGCGTAGTCGGCAGGATCTCGTGCCCGCAACCACCGGGTACTGCGTGCCTGAAAAAGACTGTTCAAACTTACCAGTGGTGAAGATTCCCGCCATCCGGCGCCATCTTCTGTCTTCTTCCCGCCATCCGCGAAGTTTTCCCGCCATCCGGCGCCATCTTCTGCCTTCTTCCCGCCATCCGTGGAGTTTTCCCGCCGTTGGACGCCATCTTGAAGACGCCGCGCGAGAAGAAGAGGGGCGTGGACTCCGAAAGCGCGCGAGAACTGAAGCCCCGCCTCACGTCCGGACGTTGCGTAAGGTCCTGGAAGGAGCCCAGCAGACGCCGACGTCACAGGAGCGCGACGGAAGGTCCTCAACCCTGACGATCCACTGCGGAGCCGCGGCCTACGGAAGAGGATCATCGCAAGGTAGGCCACGGTCCACTAGGGGGGAGAAGGATGTCGGATACGGAGGAGAGCTTCACCGCTTCAACCCCCGCCAGCGCCACCGCTGTTGCGGTCATGCCTTTCACCATGCCCTATATCCCGGGGGCAGCCTGGCTACCCCAGTACTCAGGGGAGTCACATACCCTGCATGACTTTAGAGAAAAGCTGGATAGCCTCTTCCAGGTGTACCCCCTCACAGAGGAGCAAAAAGTGAGCATCCTGGTGGCCCAATTAACCGGGGCAGCCCAAAGGGAGGTAAAGTCCTGGCCACCTGGGAGGAGGACTGTCGCAGAGATACTAACCCAGCTAACCGAGGAGGAGCTGCAGTACTACCAATACGAGGAAAGCCAAGAGGACCCGGACGGGTCTGAGGACTACCCTCAGGAGGGAGCACAAAGAGGACATAGCTACTGAAGGGAAGTAGCGTGAATAAAGAGCTGTAAATAGTTACCCGTAAGGGTACAAGGACTGCTGCTAATTAAAATATGGTCCCCGTTGGGATTAGTGAATTGTTCCCCATGTGCCCCTATCTTAAACCAGGCTGAGGACTGTGAGCAGCCATTCCTTATCCCCACTGGCCGAGGACTGAGAGCGGCCATATCCTGTAAATAATTATGTGTTTCTAGTAATTTATGGGAGTCTTTGGTGGATTTGCCGGGAATCCTTTGTACATAGTTGGAGCGTAACCCAGGACGGACTAAAGACTGTTAAGGACTCGGGGCAGGACAGACCCCTACCTGGTTACGTCTCCCTGTTTTGGTGAAATGGACACCTTGCTTTTCTTCAAAAACTGCACCCGGTTGCGGACACGCCGTGACCATCTTTATATGTTTTTCTTATTGTACTATTATTGTTTATACCTTGTTATGTTTAAAAATATGTTTAGTCCCGGAGTACTAAATTTCACTAGGGGGGAATGTGGCACCCCAGGGGTCTGGTTTCCACAGTAACAGCAATGTTATGTCTGAGAGCAGGTGGGAGGTCTCTTGGTCAGGAATCCTATGCATGCCACACCTCCTGCCCAGTCCTGGGAGGGGAAGAACTTCCCCTGTATAAACCTGGGGCTGAGGCAGGGTTAGAGAGTTCAGAGGGAGAGTTCAGCCAGGAGGGCTGACAGGGAGCTGTGGCTCCGGCTGGGCCCAGCTCCTGGGCCATGCCAGAAGTAGAGACAGAGAAGAGAAGCAGCTATGGGAAGAAACAACAGGAGCTCTGTGGGAGCAGTGTTACAAGGAGTCAGGGGCTGGCAGCTGCAGAGCTCGCCCTGACTGAGAAGATTTCTTACCGGACCCGGAGTCCGAGGCTGTGGGGACTAACTCCTACCCAGCAGCAGAATCCGTCAGGCAGGGGATTTCAGGTCCTCTGGCCAAGAAACCCGAAGGCACGGTCACACGCATGGGACCAGCACCGCCGTCGTGGAGCGGAAGCTACTAGAAGGCCCCGAGTCACCGGCCATACGGGTGAGCACCACACGGTACACTCAGGGACGTGGGCTACTTATACCCGCCTCTAGCAAGGTAGCCAGAAGAGTACAGTCAGTTTGGGAGGCCTACAACTCCGCCTGGCCAGGGGAGATCCCATCTGCTCAAGGACTGACCAGGCCCCAATCGCTAGCCAGTACTCCGGGAGGGTCTATCTTTGTCACCAGTAAAGACCCTGAATCACACCGCATCGTCTCTGAGTGATTCCTGCTACCCCCATCATCCACGTCGGCTGCCCTGAGGCCATACCCCTCCCGTTGGGGGTTATACTATCACGCTGCACAATCCTACCACCGGCCTCAGCGGTCTGCCCTGCAGCAGCAGCTCCTTAGCTGTACTCAACGGGTGGCGTAGTCGTCCAACATCTACCGCTGATACAGCGCCACTTAGTCTGACTCCCTGGGCACGGACCGGATCACCGCCACGAGACTACAACCCTCAAAAGATCCGGCTCCGGGTAAGCTCCCGCGTGCGCAACGCAGCGCGACACAGGCCCAGGGGCGCGTCACTTACAACTTCCGTTCTTCGCTGTCCAGCTAAAATGTGTCCTGATTGTACCTGGCAGTAGTCAATATCTTTGCGTTCTTTGTTTTGAGTAGAAGTCCCATGCTCGAACTTTCCATCTCGACACTCCGTAATAAGTCCTTCATTCTATCTATACTTGTTTCTATCAATGAAAAACCAAAGACAAGCAAAATGCCCAAATAACTGGAAGTAAATGGATAAATCGCACAGCGCATAAAAAGGTTTTTTCTTTGTAGTTTAGTGTGCTTCTGTGCATATAAGGGTGTGGCCGCCCTTTGTCTGAGCTGAAAGGTTCATTCTGCCTCTCAGGTCCATGCTTCTACTAGGGGTTCAGTCTCTCTGCCCTTGTCCATATGTATTTCACTTGACAAATGGTAAGGTTTTAATATTAGAGTTAGGACTGTCCCATAAGGCTTGCCGTGACGTGGCGGTATGGCTTTTACATTATTTTGATCAAAATTTATGTTAACTAAATATCCTTTATTATTTATCATTATTTTCATGCACTGTGCGATTTATCCATTTACTTCCAGTTATTTGGGTATTTTGCTTGTCTTTGGTTTTTCTATGTCTAGTGGACTTATGTGAACATGCATTTACATTTTGCATGCACATCAATTTACGTTTCAGTTCAGACTCCCAGGTTTTTTCTTTGTTTCTATCAATGTTGTATCATCTGCATATTTAAGATTGTTGATGATTCGTCCAGCAATTTTGATTCCTTATTTTTTTCGGTATGTTCAGCGTTCCTGAAAATAGCTTCTGCATATAAATTGAAGAGAAATGGTGACAGGATGCAGTAAATATACAGACTTTGAAGTATAGCTTTCTGAACCCGGCTTTACAAGACTTGCCATGGAATATGCAATGGCTACTTTTTCTGACAAAGCCCGTATTATAAAATTAGTGGCATGCGGAAGGTCACAGATCTCTTTATGGCAGCAGCAAAGTTATAATGGAGACATGCTAGTGCTACTTACTAATTAATGAAGCAGAATTTTTCCTCTGATGTCAGCCACATTCATGCTTATGTATCAGGTAAACCATCTATAATTAAAATGATTGACTAATATGGTTTATCAGTGAGCAAATTTATAGCCCATTTGACAGACATTTCCCAAATATAACCATATTATATAAGAAAATGAGTTAAGGATGAATATGAAGGGCACAGCCAAATCCGCTCTTCCAGCTGAAACACTATAGAATCATTCTTCTTTAATAATCAATTGAACATATAAATGTGATTATAAGATTATCTAATGATAGGCCAGCTAATGCAGCATTTTCACAACTCTATTGCGGCCATTAAACAACTTCTTATTGGCTACTTGTAGGCTGATTGCAGTCATTCAATAGCCTTTTAATAGCTTATTTAGACAGGCTGGCCGTACTTCTATGCACACAGAACAATTATTAATACTAACGAACAAAATATCATTGTTCTCGGCAGCATATGGCCTGCTTACACAGGACGATGTGCTGCAGAGAACAATGATTTTTAAGCTTGCTTGAAAATCATTTCACCTGAAGAACAAGCATTTTGCTTGTTTCTCAGGTGATTGCTGGACTGTACAGACAGGCCGTTAATTGTGTAAGGCTAGGGTCACCCGAGCGTATACTCTCTCATCCAAGAGAATCGGGTCGATTATAGAAATCATACTCTGATCAGAGTGTCAGCATAGTTTGATCCGATTCTCTCGAATGAAGAGAAGATGGAGAAAAAAATTTCTCCACCTTCTCCATTCTGTCAGTCGGTGGAAATCGGACTGCACTCAGATGTCATCCGAGTGCAGTCTGATATTTTCCACTGACTCATTGATTTTTTACACCAGTCCGAGGAAAAAATCTGACATGTACACGGCCCATAAAATAACATTGGGACGAGTGAGATCCGATATTTTGTCGGATCGCATTCAAACCAAAAATACGGCCATGTGCATGAGCCTTTACGAGCATTTCTGGGAACGCTCGCTCCCAATTAGCTGCCACTGTTTATGGGCCCTAAGTTCACCCTCAATCTCCCCGCTGTTAATTATACAGAACTATGTGTTGTGAGGCAGTGACTGGGATCGTATACGAGGGACATTATATATCCCCAGAATGTGTACAGAGACCTATTAAACCCGTTGGAGTGCATTGCAGTCACAGACACACCACGGCTGCAATGCAGGAATGGAGGTGAGCATTGACCTGGTCAGGCTATCTGACTAAGGCAGATTAGTAAAAACCCAGCAGGGCCTTCATTTCTGGGAGGAGGTCACAGGAGGCAGTGGGGCGGCCTCCTCCCTCCAACCCGGGTTTTCCAGTGGCTCTTGCCACAGGTCCTTTAAAAACCCTGCACTAAGGATTAGTGTTGGGTCCTGCTAGGAACATAGAAGGAAAACTTGGCAGAACCGTGTATAGCTGAACCCATGTGACTCGCCCCCTGGGCCGTGGGGCACTCGGATCCGGGCAGTAGGGGAACGATGGGAGTAGTAGTGGCAACCCGGTTCCGTGGCTCAGGGTGGTCAGGCCAGTGGTAGTCCGTTATGTGCTGATGTTTATGTCCGACTACGCCACCCGTGGATTGCGGTTATTAGGAACCGCCGCTGCATGCAGACCGCTGGGGCTGATGAGGTGTGCAGCTAGGGTAGTGTGACTCCCCACGGAAAGAGTGCGGCCCCAGGGCAGTATAGTGGATGGTGGAAGTGATGGTAGTGGGAGTCCCAGTGCTGATAGTGCTGGAGGAGCAAGGAGCACACAGACAACAGGTTGCAGTCCAGGGTCTTTACTAAACAGGTAAACTGACCCACAAACAGTCCCAGCTAGGAGGGGACCTGGATGTCTGAGAGCAACGGGGAAATTGGCCCTGGTCAGGGTGAGGGTGTAGGCCTACCGTGCTTTCTGCGCTCCTTCTGGCTATCTCCTCCTGATAGGGTAACAGCCCACGTTTCCGAGCTTTCCGTGTATTCTCGCCTGTATGGCCTGCGACGTGGGTTCCTTTCTGCTCCCAGCCTTGTACGGCTTTACTGGTCCCTTCGGTTGTGGCAGGGCCTCCAGGCTTCTTAGGCCAAGGAATATACAGTCCCTTGCGGACTGGTTCTCTGCTGGGGGATGTGGAATCCTCACAGCCTCAGACACCAAAGTCTGGTAAAGTAAGTCTTTTCTCTGCCAAGACAGGCTTGCTTCGCCTCTTGTCTCTGGCTTGTGGCTCTCCTCCTGCCACACTTCCTCTTAGGTGCAATACAACTGTCCCTGCTCCACTCTGGGACACGTCTCAGTGCTGAGACAGGCAATCCAGTTCTCCCTAACCCTGCCCCCAGTACCAGCTTTTATCGGGGCAGCCTGCTCCCCCTACTGGCCTGAGACAGGAGGCATTGCATGCTAATGTTCCCCTGACTAGAGAACCTCCCCCTTGCTCTCAGACACAGCTTTAATTACACTTGTGGCATCCAGGCCAGGGTGACACATTCCCCCCTAGTGAAATTTAGTACTCCGGGACTAAACAATAAACAGAGACAATATGCATAACTATAAAACATTAATAGACAAACGACGCACAGATTGAGTTCTTAAGGTCACAGTGTGGCCTGTGACCGGGTGTCCATATCACCAATACAACGGGGAGCCTTAACCAGGTGGGGGTCTGTCCTACCCCAAGTCCTTTACAGTCTTAGTTCATTCCTTGGTTAGGCTCCGAACGCAGTCCATACAAGGTCCCGGTTATACAAAGTCCATAACCTTTGAGTCCTTACGGTAGCTGCAAGAAACTGAAACACAGAATTACCAAACATGCATGTAACTTTGCAAACAATTCAACATTTGGCAACAGGGTCATTTACAATTTTAGTACACTCTATATTCTCCAGCGAGCGGGTATCTGCCCCTTTGTGCTCCTGGTTGACCTACGTAGCCCACTGTCTGGTGGTGGACTGACTTGGTTTTCCCCACTAGCATTAGGGGTACAGCTACTGTCAGCAGAGGGTTGACTCTCCTGGGCTGCTGGTACAGGCTCTTCTGCCTCTGGAACTGCTTGCTCCTCTTTGTCTTCCGGCTCCGGTGTTGGTTGTTGCTGTGCCGGTTGCAGAAAATGCAGGACGGGTACCACTATGGCATCATTTATGCGAGTCCAGGACTGAGGGAACTCTCCGAGAACGGTGCTGATCATTTCTTCCTTGTCCTCTGTGGGTTCAAGGTCACTCTGATCTTCTTCTGCACTACGGAGTTGCTCGGGGCATCTTTTGAGGTGGTCTCTGGAGACGACACTAGTGGTTTCTCCTCCGTCCTTGGTGATTACGCACACCTTTGGGTTGTCGTGGTTAGACTGCAGTACGGTGTAGGGTTCCCTTTCCCACTGGTCGTCCAACTTATGTAGCCTTCTTTTTCGCTTTAGGACTTGCTCACCAGGTTCTAGGGGACCAGCAGGGGCGTGTTGATTGAAGAGTTTTTCTTGCCTCTCTCTCACCTGGGCCAGGCTCTTCTCCACACTCTCCTGTACCTTCTTGTACTGCAGTTGCCTTTCCGTATCCCAGTCCGCATCCGGGGAGGTGTCCTCAGGTATTAGGACTCCCATCTCCAGGTCTACGGGCAGCTTACCTGGTCTAGCTCGCATCAGGTAAGCCGGGGTGCAGTTTGTAGCATTCACCGGGATATTGTTGTATAGGTCTATCAGGTCCGGCAGTTTTTCTGGCCACAGGCTGCGTTCCTCCAGGGGCAACGTCTTCAGGAGATCAATAACTATATTGTTCATCTTCTCACACATCCCGTTGGTTTGGGGGTGGTAAGGCGTTGTACGAATCTTCTTACAGCCATAGAGGTTGCAGAACTCCTGGAAAATTTCAGCCTCGAACGCTGGACCCTGGTCTGTCAGGACCTGTTCCGGATACCCGTGTGGACGGCAGAAGTATTGCTGGAAGGCTCTGGCCGCTGTTTGGGCTGTCAAGTCCTTTACCGGGACCACCACTAGAAAACGGGAATAGTGGTCCACGATTGTCAGGGCATAGATGTATCCTGACCGGCTGGGAGCCAATTTGACATGGTCCAGAGCTACCAGCTCAAGAGGCTGCGTGGTGACGATGGGCCTCAAGGGTGTCTTCTGGCTGGCACGGTCCTTCCTCCTTAGGTGACAAGGGCCACAGTCTCTGCACCATTTTTCTACAGCTCCTCTCATGCCGACCCAAAAGAACCTTCCTCTTAGTAGGAACTCCAGTTTCTTCCAACCGAAGTGTCCCGCTCTGTCATGGTAAGCCCCCAGGACCATAGCTGCATCCCGCCTTGGGACCACGACTTGCCAGGTCAGCTCGTGCCTCCGGTGGTTGACAATCCTTCTGCACAACTTGCCTTCGTAGAGGAACAGCTTGCTCTTCTCCTTCCATAGCTGTCTAGCTTCCTCTGGAGCATCCGGATTCATGCGGGCGTCTTCCTGGGTCAGCAGTTCTTTCACCAGACGGATGGCAGGGTCACTATCTTGGGTCTCGGCCCAGCTGTGGTGAGGTAGGGGATTGATCATCACGGTTGTTAGATCCTCCTCCTTCACACGGTGGGAGTATTGAGCGGCTCCATACCGGTGAAACGCGGGGAGTTCTACCTCCTCCAGGTCTTCTGGGTCTTCGTCACCTTCAGGTAAGTGAGGCATCCTCGATAGGGCGTCAGCGTTGGCATTGGTTTTGCCGGCCCGGTACTTGATCACGAAGTCATAGTTGGAGAGACGGGCCATCCACCGCTGTTCTAGGGCACCCAGTCTTGCATTGTCCAGGTGTGTCAACGGGTTATTGTCCGTGTACACGGTGAACTTTGCGGAGGCCAGGTAATGCTTGAAGCGTTCCGTCACGGCCCACACCACCGCCAAGAATTCTAGCTTGAAGGAGCTGTAATTCTCCGGGTTCCTCTCGGTGGGCCTCAGCTTCCGACTGGCGTATGCGATCACCCGTTCTCTGCCCTGTTGGTTTTGGGACAGTACGGCTCCCAGTCCCACATTACTGGCGTCTGTGTGGAGAATGAAAGGCTGGCCGTAATCAGGGTAGGCCAGGATCTCATCCCCCGTGAGGGCCATCTTTAGCTGGCGGAAGGACTCCTCTTCCGGTTTATCCCACTTGAAGGGTGGCTTTTGACTTCGGGACTTAGACTGTCCGATCAGGAGGTCCTGCATAGGAGCTGCCATCTTAGTGAACCCGGGGATGAACCTTCGGTAGTAGCCTACCAACCCGAGAAACTGTCTCACCTCTTTGATGTTCGAGGGGCTTGGCCAGCTCTTGATTGCCGTGACCTTGTCAGGGTCGGGGGCCACTCCTTCCGCGCTTACCACGTGCCCTAGGTACTGGACCTTTGGTTTCAGCAGGTGACACTTCGATGGTTTCACCTTCAGGCCATAGCCTGCCAGGGCTTCGAACACCTCGGCCAGGTGCTTTAGGTGGTCCTCGTAGGTCTTCGAATAGACGATCACGTCGTCCAGGTAAAGGAGGACCGTCTCGAAGTTTCGGTGCCCTAGACAGCATTCCATCAGCCTCTTGAAGGTCCCTGGTGCGTTGCAGAGCCCGAAGGGCATACAGTTGAACTCACTCAGTCCCATCGGGGTGGTGAAGGCGGTCTTCTCCTTGTCAGTCTCTGCCACAGGAACCTGCCAGTACCCGCTAGTAAGGTCCAAAGTAGAAAAGAAGTTAGCTGATTTTAGTGCGGCTAAAGACTCCTCTATTCTAGGCAGCGGATATGCGTCTTTGTGGGTGATACGGTTGATTTGTCTATAGTCCACGCACATTCTCATGGTGCCGTCTTTCTTTTTGACCAGAACCAAGGGGGCTGCCCAGGGGCTACAGCTGTCTCTAATGACCCCAGCTTCTTTCATCTCTCTTAGCATGCCCTTTGCGTTCTGGTAGTGTGCAGGGGGTACAGGTCTGTGTCTTTCTTTTATCGGTGGGTGGCTCCCTGTGGGGATGTGGTTTTCTATCCCCTTTACTCTGCCGAAGTCTAGCGGGTGCTTACTAAAGACTCTCTCGTACTCCTGTACCACCCGGTAGACTCCTTGTTTTTGGTGCAGGGGAGTGGAGTCAGCACCTACGTGGAGTTTCTGGCACCAGTCCTCCTTTTGTTTCTGGGAGCCATTACCCTCCGCCTGTGGAGATGGAGGCAAGGGTTCCACGGCCCTGATAGCTTTGTGTTCGACAACAAACAGTTTGGCGAGTGTAGCGTACCTGGGTAAGTGTACTTCCCTCTCCCCAATGTTGAGGATGCGGACGGGCACCCTCCCATGACGGACATCAACCACCCCCCGGGCTGTCAAAATGGTGGGCCTGCTGTCTGAGTACACGGGTTCTACCATGGCTTGGTAGTCTCTACCTCTCAACCTGATTGCAGTCCGACACCAGATCATCATTTCACTTTTGGGAGGCATGGAAATGGGGAATGGGTCACTCAGTCTTACGCTACCGATCTCACCACCAGACAGTTCTACCTGCTGCCGTCTCATCAGGGCTTTTATCTCCTTGTTGAGGACTCTCTGTTGGCTGGAACTAGCATTCACCGCCACCTGTTGTAAGATTACAATTACCTCTGAAAGACAATTTTCAATTACGTTAGTACCCACAGTTATTTTAGGGTGACTTTCACGACGGTCAATGTCCACAATAATAACTCCCTGTCCCGGCAGTTCAACTTTACCAATTTTAATGGTCATCTCCTTGAACCCCATCTGCGGCACGGGTAAGCCATTACTGGCGATGATGCTCAAGTTACTGTCTGGATACCGTGTGATATCAGCATCAGTCCAATACTGCTTAAAAAGTACATAAGGGATAGTGGTTACTTGTGACCCAGTATCCAGCAAGGCGCTCATGGGGATACCGTCCAGCACCACGGGTAAAACCGGGTGCCCCCCAGCGTACTTATCACGCCAATTATAAGGGCCTGGTGATCTTATGCCTGGGGGTTGGCCCTCTGCCCCAGGTTGGACCCGTTTCAATTACAGTACCTGGAAATGTGTCCGGGCTGGTTGCATCGACGGCAAATGGGCTGTCCATCCTCTGCGTAGCGGTCTGTGGGCCTCCCTCGGAACGACGGGATCCTCCTCTGTCGACGCCACGGGACATCCTCCGGACTTGAAGCCAGCTCGATGGGTCTTGACGGGTCCACTTGCAATGCCTGGACGGTCCTGGTCAACGCCGCGACGCTCCTGGTCAGCTACTGGACTTGGTGGTGCAGGTCTTTCGACGGGGCTTGGTTCAGGGCCTGTGCATCAGCCCCCACGGGGTCCATAGAGGAAGGCGCCGCCTCCTGGTGGTAGGTGATAGCAGGGCGCCGGGGGTTTATAGCACCACTGGTTGCGGATTCACGGAGCACCCTTATGGCCCTGTCCTTAAATTGGGCAAAGGTCAGGTCAGGGTTCTGAAAGAACATGAGGCGCAGTTGGGCCCTGTGGGCGCTAGACAACAGACCTTCTATGAATTGTTCTGTTAGCAGCTTATCCGTTTCCTGCACACTGCCAGGGTCAGTTTGTTGAATAGCCCTCAAGGCTTCCTGCAGATTTAGGGCATAGTCTCTGATGCTGTCCTGTGCCCGCTGCTTACACCCATAGAACCTCATTTTAATTTCAGCGGAGGTACGTGTGTCAAAGGTACCCCGCAGCCGGGCCAGAATACCCTTCACAGTCCTTTTCTCCTCAGTGGGCCATGATTTTACCTCCCTTTGGGCTGCGCCAGTTAACTGCCCTGTCAGTATGCTGACTTTCTGTTCCTCTGTCAGGGGGTAAATGTAGCACCCTGAGGATTCGGCTGCTACAGGGGTATTGCACCTCACTCCAGAGGTGTGGTATTCCACTCCCGGGTAAGGATGGAGTGTGGAACTGAGCTCAGTAGGCTGCATGCACTACATACATCCCATTTCCGGGGGACAGAACTACGGTACTCCCACCAGTATATGTGCAGGTACGACAGCGTCTGTCCCTGGCTGGAGTGGGAGGGGGGTGGAACATCCCAGTAGTGTAGGGGCAGATAGGAGGAGTAGTCTGGGTAAAGCTAGGAGCCCATTGGGTGCTGGTCACCTGGGTTCACACATAGAGGGAGTATATAAGGTGGGCACCATCTTAGGACAGGGTCTTTGGTCTTTTTAGCCTGAGGAGCAGAGCAGAGGAGTTCAGCCAGGAGGGCTGACAGGGAGCTGTGGCTCCGGCTGGGCCCAGCTCCAGAGCTAAGCCTGCAGAGGAGAGAGGAGAAAGAAGGACCCAGAGAGAAAGACAGAGGGAACCCCAAGAACCCAGAAACAGACCAGAAAGGGTGAAGGGTTGGCGGACACGGGTACCGGAACCCGAACTGGTGGAGGCCACTTATCCTCAGCCAGGAACCGGAGGTCGTGGTCAAGATTTGCCACGACCCTCACCAAATCCACCAGAAAGGCACACCAAGCATAGGGTCAGGGAACCCAGAGGAGGTTTGACCACTAAGAGACCCGAGGGAGCCGGCCAAAGGTGGATCCCTGGTGGGAACGGCCAGAGACAGAGAGAGAGAAGGGAGCTCAGGACCACGCTTCAGAACTGCCTGGGGGTTAGCCGAGTCCAGGACCTGGTGGACGCAGCACGGCTCGGGTGGTCACTCAAGGCCAGAGTGACTGAGAGAACAACCGTGAGTAAAAACCCTGAAACTGCACCTCAAGTCTCTGACTCTCCTTTCTACAACATAACTACACCCATCATCCACACCTGCTGCCCTGAGGCCATACCCCTCCCGTTGGGGGTTATACCATCACTGCTGCACATATACCACCGGCCTCAGCGGACTGCTCTGCAGCGGCGGCTTCAAAGCCGCATTCAACGGGTGGCGTAGTCGATCAAATTAACATCTACTGCCATAGACTGCCACTTAGTTTGACACCCTGGGCACGGACCGGGTCACCGCCACAAGGACTACTACCCCCATCGAGATCCGGCTCCGGGCATCCCTTGCACATGGCCCAGGGGGTGCGTCATAAACGTGGAACAAACTGTATAGCCTTTCCTTGAAGTCAGTTAGGGCATGGGGCTCCCCTGAGTATTTGGGCAGCCAGGCCGCTCCAGGGATGTAGGGCAGGGAAAAGGGCATCACCGCTGCTGCAGCTGCGTTGGTGGTAGTGGGGGCCTCTGTGTCCGACATCTTCCTCCCCCCCTAGTCAAGCGTGGCCTACCTTCCGACGATCTTCTTCTGTAGGCCGCGGCTCCGCTGCTGCTGCTATGGACGAGGACCTGGCGTCGCGTCCTGATGACGTCAGCGTCGCTCTCTCTCCCTTCCAGGACCTTGCGCAGCGTCGGTGCGTGGGGCGGAGCTTCGGATCTCGCGCGGTTTTGACGTCCACGCCCCTCTTCTTCCCGCGCGGCGTCCTGAAGATGGCGTCCGATGGCGGGAAACAGCTGCGGATGGCGGGAAGACGGCAGAAGACGGCGGGAAACGGTCCAAGATGGCGTCTGATGGCGGGAATCGGCTCCGGATGGCGGGAAACGACTTCGGAAGGCGGGAAACTTCGCCACAGGTAAGTTACAAAAGTCTTTTTTTTTTCCAGGCACGCAGTACCCGGTGGTTGCGGGCACGAAATCCTGCCGACTACGCCAAAGCTGACTCGCCCCCTGGGCCGTGGGGCACTCGGATCCGGGCAGTAGGGGAACGATGGGAGTAGTAGTGGCAACCCGGTTCCGTGGCTCAGGGTGGTCAGGCCAGTGGTAGTCCGTTATGTGCTGATGTTTATGTCCGACTACGCCACCCGTGGATTGCGGTTATTAGGAACCGCCGCTGCATGCAGACCGCTGGGGCTGATGAGGTGTGCAGCTAGGGTAGTGTGACTCCCCACGGGAAGAGTGCGGCCCCAGGGCAGTATAGTGGATGGTGGAAGTGATGGTAGTGGGAGTCCCAGTGCTGATAGTGCTGGAGGAGCAAGGAGCACACAGACAACAGGTTGCAGTCCAGGGTCTTTACTAAACAGGTAAACTGACCCACAAACAGTCCCAGCTAGGAGGGGACCTGGATGTCTGAGAGCAACGGGGAAATTGGCCCTGGTCAGGGTGAGGGTGTAGGCCTACCGTGCTTTCTGCGCTCCTTCTGGCTATCTCCTCCTGATAGGGTAACAGCCCACGTTTCCGAGCTTTCCATGTTTTCTCGCCTGTATGGCCTGCGACGTGGGTTCCTTTCTGCTCCCAGCCTTGTACGGCTTTACTGGTTCCTTCGGTTGTGGCAGGGCCTCCAGACTTCTTAGGCCAAGGAATATACAGTCCCTTGCGGACTGGTTCTCTGCTGGGGGATGTGGAATCCTCACAGCCTCAGACACCAAAGTCTGGTAAAGTAAGTCTTTTCTCTGCCAAGACAGGCTTGCTTCGCCTCTTGTCTCTGGCTTGTGGCTCTCCTCCTGCCACACTTCCTCTTAGGTGCAATACAACTGTCCCTGCTCCACTCTGGGACACGTCTCAGTGCTGAGACAGGCAATCCAGTTCTCCCTAACCCTGCCCCCAGTACCAGCTTTTATCGGGGCAGCCTGCTCCCCCTACTGGCCTGAGACAGGAGGCATTGCATGCTAATGTTCCCCTGACTAGAGAACCTCCCCCTTGCTCTCAGACACAGCTTTATTACACTTGTGGCATCCAGGCCAGGGTGACACACATGCCTGGGAAGGCTCTACACCTGTCAGGCTCAGAGCGGCCCGGTGCGGCCGTTGTCCCCGGCAACCGTTGTTTATGGACTCGTGTTAACCCTGCTGCAAACTGGAGGACTTTTCTGTTTACCCGTGAGTTGCTGAATAAAGCTGTTTATGTTGGACTTGCTTGGGTCACTGCCTCAGTTACTGCACGGTGTGCCTTACAGTGTATATAGATATATATACTATACTATTTACTTTATTGAGCAGTACAATGATAATAATTAACTAAATCAATCCCTGCCATCAGTGAGTCACACACAATTGCGAGGGTCAATTCACTGAAAGTCAAATTGAGCTATTAGCACATCATGTAGATGTGACTCCGGTTATACTGTGCTAACTTACATCACTGTGCTGACAAGGTACTTGCACTATTGCATGGCAAGCAGAAAAATAGATAATTGCTAAATTGACCATAATCAGGCTACCAACATGGTGCAACAACTACGCTAAAGACAAAGCAGCATATGCCATTATTTCTGAATACAAGTGCTGTTACTTACGTGTACGCTTCAGTAGCCGTGATTCTCAGTCTTGGCTTTTGAATGTCAGTAAACATGTATGCTAATGCAAAAACAATAGCTACAGACTATCAGGCTCTAATATGGCACATAACTGAAAAAGAGGTGAAAAAAAACAAGAGGGCGCTTATAGGTGACGGCCTGAAGAAGATCCGGAAACGTTGTATATGTCACAGTACTTTACTAACATAATAAATAAGTTTACATGATAAAAACTCTAGACATTATTACCTATTTTAGGGTTAAATCAATGCTCTACATTCTACAAGTTCTTGGGCACCAATTCAAAATTTGCAACAAGGGTCCCCATCTACTACATACTGATACCCCTGAAGAAGCCACAGTAGCTGGTGTAACGCTCATCCTTTCACTCTCCTCCTTTATTTTTCCTGGGAAAACACTCTTATTGATTTACATCTTTTGTGATCTATTGGTATACTATAGCCACTATTTATTGCAATTTGCATTTTTTGCCTTTGGGTGCTATATATGTCCATACCCTTGTATTTATGTGTAACCCAAGGGTGCATGGACATCACATCTATATTCTCTCCCATTGGCCCGCAGACATATTTAATGTGTGACGCTCCTCTGCCGTGACAAGCCCCCCGAAGAAGCGGGCGAAACCCGCGTCGGGACAGAGGGACGCAGCTTTGTATCCACATTTCTTATGGCATCTTTGACAGGTAAATAGGGTCTTCTGACCTTTCTCATTCATGGCACTATTGCACTTCAAGTATTAAAAGCACTTTATGTGATTCTCACATGCACAGGTACTGAAAGCACTTTCTCTGTTGTTCATTAGCACAAGCAATGAGTGGATAATACAATATCAATATAGTTTTTTTTAATTTTGAGGACTGGTCTAACATTACAACCTCCCATTGAATCTTATTGAGTGCAGGTGTAAAGGGTATTTAAGACTGCCTCCATACAATTTACAGTAATTATATCGCTTTTCCTTGCTTAGGAATAGCAGAATAGCTGCAGTGCACAAGAAATAGGCTGAACTGGATGGACGCTTGTCTTTTTTCGGCCTTATAAACTATGTAAACTATGTAACTATGTAACCATGAGCAGTTTTAAATGATAGTATAATTTGGTATATATTTTATGCCCTTTATTGTCTGAGACCATGAACTATATGCTGCTGATTTTGTAAATTAATAGTCTTATGTGTATAGTTGTCCCATCAATTCGATGTCCTGGAATTTTACCAGATAGAAAGATGGATAATAAAATGTCAGTTATTTGCATTAATTGGCAGAGATAGTACCTTTAATAGATACTGTGCTATGGTTCAAAGTACGTATTACTAATGCAATTACCTGTTTAAAACCTGTAACCGTGATTCACACAGATTTCTATGCTTAATATGTTCAGAATTTATGTCCCTTTCCTGCTTTAAAAAATTATGTATTAATAAAACTTTTAATTTTATATTACTTTTATCTCACATATTGTCACTGGGTGGATAAGTGAACCTGGTATTGTGATACATTTTGACTAATCTGAAGTGTATACCCTAGAATAAGGTTCTAGTTTATGGTAAAGATCTTCTCTTTTTGTTATAAAATAGATAGACATATGCACACCCCCCTCCCCCTTGACATATTATAAAATTGCAGCTTGTGGAGCTTGTTGGGCAGCTTGTTATGATTAAATAAAAGGTAAAGCAGACAGCTGTGAGCTGATATTAGATATTATCAGGCTGGGAAGGTCCATGATTATTGGGCTCTTCCCAGACTAAAAATACCAGCCCACAGCCTCCCCAGAAGTGGCGCATCACATTAAATGCAATGGAGCTTTGCCTTTGCTCTTCCCAATTGCCCTGGTGCGTTGGCAATCGGTTTAATGGGGCTTGGGGTTGATGTCAGCTGTGAATTGTACAAAAACACAGCTGACATCAAGCCTTGCTGTTGGTAATGGAGAGGGGTCTATCAGACACCCCTATTACTAACCAAGTAATAAAAAGGAAAGACACACAAGTACTTTTTTGAAATACATCCCCTCGCCCGACACTTTCCCTGGTTCGCCAATTTAATTAAAAAAAAGTTCCCACACAGGTCCGACATAGTCCACCGAATCCAACGTAGTCCACAAATGGAAACCTGGAAAACAAAAAACACAAAGGAATAAAAACAAGACACTGTCTATCATTCACCAATTTGTTAGAAAGAAAAGTTCCAACACAGGTCCGATGTAGTCCACCAAATCCTTCGTAATCCAGAGCGCAGAATAACCAGGAACGTCTGAAGAGCAGTGAAGTTACTGACGTTACTCACATCAGCGCTGTTCAGAGGAAGGCGTGACCTGGCGCCTCGATCTGTATGTCTGTCTATACTAGCAGCCCCAGTTCCGAAACAAATAAGTTTAGGAAGCTAGAAAAGTGTGCTCTACATAATAAAAACTAACTCAAATTACCCATGTCTATTCACTTTCAGCCTTTCTACACGATGAACAACAAAGTTGTCATAATTGATAAATTTAGTACCGAATATACTCGAGTATAAGCTGACCCAAGTATAAGCCGAGGCACCTAATTTTACCACAAAAAAATGGAAAAACTTATTGACTCAAGTATAATTCTAGGATGGGAAATGCAGCAGCTACTGGTAAATTTCCCCATCCTGGTATGCATGGCCCCCTCATCCCCAATCCTGGTAAGCATGGCACCCCTCATCCCCAATGCTGGTATGCATGGCCCCCTTATCCCAATCCTGGTATGCATGGCCCACTCATCCTCAATCCTGGTATGCATGGCACCCTTCATCCCAATCCTGCTATGCATGGCACCCCTCATCCCCAATCCTGGTATGCATGGCACCCCTCCTCCCAATCCTGGTATGCATGGCACCCCTCATCCTTAATCCTGGTATGCATGGCACCCCTCATTCCTCCAATCCTGGTATGCATGGCACCCCTCATCCCTCCAATCCTGGTATGCATGGCACCCCTCATCCCAATCCTGGTATGCATGGCCCCTATCCTGGTATGCATAGCCCCCCATCACTGCACACATTAAAAGAAAAGAAAAAAAAAGAAACACTTCTACTCACCTTCCTTTCCTCTACTCCAGGGCTGTGTTCTCTGCATCCGCGCAGCACATGACATTACTGCCATGCGCCCTCAGACACTGAGGTGAGCTGCCGGGATATTCACTCCTCTCCACGCCGGGACTATGGTAGTTGAGAGGAGTGAATATCCATGTTCTTTAATAGCGAGCGCCCATGGGTGTGGAGAAGGGTGAATATTCATACTCTCTAATAAAACACTGTGCGCCCACTATTAAAGAAATGAATATTCACTCCTCTCCACTCCCATGGGCGTGGAGAAGGGTGAATATTAATTCTCCTTTAGCAGCGGGCACACGTGGTAGCTGCAGCAGCGGCTACTTTGTGTGCCCCGCTCCTCCGCAGCAACCATCCCCCACCACTATCCACCACCGGAATGTATATACTATATAAAGTATATACCCGAGTATAAACCGAGGGGGGTTTTTTCAACCTAAAAAATGTGCTGAAAAAGTCGGCTTATACTTGAGTATCTACGGTAAATGGCATTACGGAAAACAAAAAGAAGATTACAGAGACGTTTGCCAATTCAAAAAGTGAATTGCCCACGACAGATCACGTGGAAATCTCTCTGTATGCTGCCCCTTTGGCCTATTGAAGTAATTGTAGCTGATGTTTTTCCTGGATTCACCTCAACATTAAGCTCAACGCGACGTGTGCACACATCCTAAGAGAATAGATGGTAACTTATGAAAAATTGATAGAATGTTTGTTAGTATTAAATCAGTGGAGAAACAAAAGGAATGGGCTGGGTAAAAATGTATATCATGTTGTATCCTGTTGGATTGCATCCAGGTACGAGCCACACCCACAGTATCAGAAGTGAAGAATACATTACCCAGTAATAGATTTTGCAATTATGATAATGTAAATCTACACTGCAGCATTCACAGCACACATCCCTCTTAGCAAACTTTATGAATCCAGAAATGATGAACTAGAAAATATCTATGTATACTGTCAAAATAAATCACATGAAATACATAGTTGCCCTTTTTATAAAAATACCTTCAATAAAAAAAGCTTAAAGCAAAAACAAAACAAAACTGTAAAATGAAGCTAGCTGCATTATGCTGATTGTTCTGCCATCTAGTGGCCATATATTATATTTAGCAAAAATTGTTGGATTTTTCATCTTGCTGAGGTTTTTTTTTGCTCATTATGGGGTTTTGTGTTTTGCAGGACAAGCTTTAGTCTATAAAACTGCCATTTTGAAGTGTATACTATATATGAGTTCATTTTGTATTAATTTACTTTTAGGGGGTACAATCAAGAATAACCCACCATTCTGTAACCTTATTTTTCCTTTTTTTTGCATTGAAGGTGTTGCCCCAGATCTGCTGTTATTAGCTCCAGTAGGGGCTGGATGTAAACAGTGATCGGAGCTGAACAGCCCATCTCCATACATTGTGTAGTGACCACTGCGGAAATCTGCAGGTCATCTCCTATTGAACACAGTTTTAACAATATCAGTGCTTGCTTTTTTTCAGCATTGGTTGTAGTTTTGTGTGATACCATTCACTTCACTATTTACTATACTGAAAAACGTGAAAGAAAAATTGAAAGTGAAATGGTGAATAACAATGCAATTCCGCCATAGTTTGGGGTTTTTTGTACACATGGTGTGCATTCGGTATAAAAATTGCCCAGTAACAAAATTCTCCAGGTCAATACAATTATGACTTTACAAAATTTGTCGTTTTTATATATGTTTATATGTATATGTTAAAAAATGTATATATTAAAAAATTTTGAACTTTGCAAACAAATTTCCAACAATGTGTATATAACATTTTCAGCATACTTTTTTTGGGGGGGGGAGGGGGAGATTTGAGGGGCAAGATGACCACAAAAAACACAACCCCCCCCCCCCACATTATGGCATTTTTATTTGTTTTTCTTCACTGTATTTACCCTATGGGGCAGAATGTAGCCCTAAGGGTATGTACATGCAGCGTTCTTTAGATACTGGAATACCCTCATCGTTTTTGAAGCAGAAGCCGCTTCAGGAAAGCGCTGGCAGTGTTTTCCCTGAAGTTAATTTACTGATGTCCTCTTGGATGTCATTTGGGGCAGCTTTGCCTCCGGAGTTTTTTTTTTTTTTTCATTTTTATAGATAACATGGAAGTGGAAGCCGCAAGAGGAATGGACAAGCAATGGATTACATGCACAGCAAGTTCTTTTTGTCCATTGTTGTGCATATGTTCATTCCGTTTGGCATTTTATTTTGTGGTTTTTCAGGTGGGTTCCAAAAAAATATGTCATTTGTTAAACAGTAGCGATTGGAGCAAGCTCAGTTCACTGGCTTTCAGCTTTATAACACAGCCCGCATCTGCCATGTATGGAATGGGCTCAGCTCCTGAGGCTTAGGGCCAATTTAACTCATTTTTCATCATGGAGTAGAGTTCTCAGTAGTATCTGTTGAAAAATAGTCAAAAACACCAATTGTCTCCATCATTTCATTAATTTGATAAACTTGCTGCAGTATATTCAAATGTTTTAAAAAACTCAGCCCTGCCTTAGCCATCGACCAATGTAAATAGACAGCTGCCATTATTATTAACCTTGTAGTTTACTATTGGACCTCGTGCTGGTGATTGCTGCAGAGGTATCAGTGAGGTCGAGTTCACACAAGCGTATTTCGCGAACAGTATACGGACCACAAAGCCTGGTGGTGGCTCTCCCCAACTTACAGCCTCAAATATGTCTATGAAGTTATAAGTCCAGGTTGGGAGACCTGCGGTCAGTTTGGGCATTATGGTCCGTACATGGAACATAAAATACACTTGTGTGAACCCGGCCTAAGATTACTTTCACACACAGGGCTGCAAGATATTAAAAAGTTTGTCCTCTACTTTATCATTGATGACCTATATTTAGGATAGGTCATCAATGTCTATGTCTGATTGGTCGGGATCCGACACCTCCACTGATCAACTGTTATCGGTGTCGGCAGCAGCGGCCACCAGCTCAATTGCGGAGCTGCTCCGTCTTCTGATAGTGGCCGTGGCAGGATACTGCACATCCGCCTCCTATTGATTTGGATAGGGGGTGGAAGTGCAGTATACAGCTGCGGCCACTATCAGTAGACAGAGCAGCTCCGCAATTGAGCATTTCTGGCCTGCGGTCGCAGCTGCCGACACCAGGGTGTCGGACCCCGACCGATCAGACATTGATGACCTAGGCTAAGGATAGACCATCAATGTTAAAGTAGTGGACAGCCTCTTTAAGTTGCAAAATACTTTAAAGTCTACATGTTTAACCCCTTACTGACATATGACGTACTGATACGTCATATGCTGGCTCCCTGACTTTGATATGGGCTTGCACGCCGAGCCCGCATATTTCCCAGCAGATGATGGCTGCGTTATTCAGCCATCATCTGCCTCTAACAGCTGCGGGTGGAGCCCAGCACCGCTGTTAACCTGTTAAATGCTGCTGTCAATCTTTAACACGCGGGAGCAGGTGGGCACGTCATTCGGATCACTTACAATGTGCCATCCTTATGATGCTTCTGGTATGTCTCTGTGGGAAAGTCTGTTAGAACAATGGAATAACTTGAAGCATCTGGGCCCCTATGCAAAATCTCCAACAGGGCCCTCAGGTATCACTCCTCATTGATAATTTTTGTCTTGTCATAAAAGTCAAGGGAATCCTTTGGGCCAAACCTGGATGCGACTGCAACCTCTGCACCCCTGAAGTTATGCCTCTTGGTGGGGTTGAAAAGTCTTGTGGTGAGTCGTTCATTCATTGACCTGACATATTTTTACAGTATACAGGTGTCCTCTCTTACATGACTATCTGGCCTTGTGATACTGGGCTTGAGTCCACTAAAGCCAGAGCTGCTTTTCGCTTGAACCTCCCAGTTGTATCTACTAATGGAGGGTACCCAGCAGTTTATATGCCCTAGTAGTGGAGATGGAAAGGGGTTAAGTTTATGTCATTTTTAATGCATATGCTATTTGTATTAACAGAAAGGTGTATGTGGCACATTCCGAATTATGTTATCAGCTCAACTTCACTCATTAATAGTTTTTTTTTTCTCTAGAATCATCCTCAGCAGTTTTGTAGTTTTTATAGTGCACAGCTTTAACGAGTCAGCAGCAAAAAGAGAAAGTTACATATTGAGAATTTGTTGTAAAGTGCATTTTTTTCCCCTGTGATTGAACGAATGCTTAATGCTTTTGACATTTGCATTGACAAAAAATATGTAGTGCGTTGTTAATGTGAAGGAGCTCAGCGATGGCCAAGAATAAAGATAAATACAATTTTTTTTACAAAAACCTGTGTCAGGTAACTACACAATGATGACAGTACACTTTCCAAGTAATGCTGCAATTCACTGGTAAAACAAATGAGCTGTCATGGCTGTGATAAGACAATCTGATAATGACTTGCGGTTTCAAACTTGTAAGTTTAGGAAATCTCAAGGAGAACATGTAGTTAAGAGTTCTATGAACTACTATTTATTTCGACTCTTCTTATGTTCAATGTAGAGAAGGAATAAGCTGCTGCCAGACACCTCTCTGCCAGTGACTTATCTTCTATGAGAACAAAG
This sequence comes from Phyllobates terribilis, assembly GCF_046119375.1. Lineage (NCBI taxonomy): Eukaryota > Metazoa > Chordata > Amphibia > Anura > Dendrobatidae > Phyllobates > Phyllobates terribilis. The sequence goes on from NW_027362762.1 coordinate 858,109,882, forward strand.
GATTGACCATGTTAAAATCTAACATGCCCCATCATTCATTCCTGTGATATACCGTATGTCTTCAGGGGACAGTCATGAGACCCCTGCATACATATACACTAAAGTTGGCAAGTTCTGTCCACTTTTCTATAAAGAGAATTGGTGAACTTCAATGCTTTTGGGTTTATTTGATCCCAGCCTGTTTTGTACTGCAATTCCACCTAAAAATGTAATGCAACTTTTTCAATTAACAAAATTTAGATAATTTTATTCCTTTCATTAATATAAAATGTGAAATAAATTGAAAGTCGCTCATTGCCAAGATATCACAATTATTTTGGATATAATACATCACAAGCTGCATAATAGAAATGACAGATCAGTTTGGTTAAAGACCCAAAATATTCCTGACAGGTTTCCAATTTTTTTATACATTAACTATAATGTACTGTATAAATAACAATATATTCTTTATGTAATGGTGCCAGCCACAGTAAATATTGAATGGCATCTGTCAAGGAGTGAGATATAATGGGCAGCAAGTGAATAGCCATTTCTAAAAGTTGATGCACTGAATGAAGGAAAAAAAAATACATGCATAAGAATCTGAGTTAAGTTGCGATGGCTGGATAATTGGGTCAGAGCATCTCCAAAGCGGCAGGTCTTGTGGGGTTTACAGGGTCTGCAGTGGTTAACCTGTAAATAGGACCACAATTGTCCAAGTTTCATTGAAGGCTAGCACGTCTGGTCCAATCCCACAGAATGGCTGCTATAATTCATGATAGAAAGGTGTACATATTCTATCTAATACCCTGAATAAAAATATACACATCCATTAAACCAGGTATTCACAACCTTTCCTACCTTGAGAGCCATATTCAGCTCTGAAAGATGATCGCGAGCCACATTCTATGCGAAGAAGCCCTATGAAGTTTATAATTCCCCTGAGCATTCCCTTGCAAAGTAATAATGCTGCAAATGCCCCCTGGTAGGGTAATAATGCAATGAGTGCCCCTTTATAATGTAATAATAGCCCAAGCTCCCATTTATAAAATACTTCTGCCCTGAGTCCTTGTTTACAAAATAATAATGCCCAATGCGCCCTTAATGTATTAATTCCCTAAGTGTCTCCTTATAAAGTATACTCCTAAAAAGTAGCAATAACCTGACTGTTGTTTATAAAGTAATAATGCCCCTTCAGTAATAATGCACAAGTGCTACCATTACAAGTAGCAAAGCCCCAGTGTAAGCCAATACAGTTAATAGCTGCACTCAGCTGAGCAGACAGCCATGAGCCACATATGATGGCCCCACGAGCCACATATGGCGCACGAGCCAGTGGTTGGAGACTCCTGCATTAACGAGTACAAGAAGTGGTTTTATTATATTAAACAAAGCGGTTAAAAAACCAGAAACAAAGACAAATAAAAATAATTACAGAAGCAGAAGGATATATTGTGTCAAAAACATTCTAGTATATGAGATATTGTCAGCTATACATACAATAAATAACAAAATGTATATATATTTATATATATATATATTAATCAATAATTAATCCAATAATAAATATGTATGTATATAAATAATAACGGGTCTGAAAATAGAGGGTTGCAGATGTTTACAGAAATTAGCCCAAAAAAGACTGGAAAAAAACATGTAAAGTAGTAAAAAAAATATCTATTTATCTGGATATAAGAAAGTCTATGCACTCTTGTTAAAATGTCAGGTTTTTGTCATGTAAAAAAATTATAGAAAGAAAAATAATTTCAGAACTTTTTCCACCTTTAATGTAAACCATAATCTGTTCAATTAAATTTAAAAATAAAATGAAATCTTTTCGGGTGATAAAAAAAAACCAAAAACTAAAATAATGTACTAGCATAACTTTGCATACCGTTACACTAATACAGTGGGAAAAAAAAGTATTTAGTCAGCCACCAATTGTGCAAGTTCTCCCACTTAAAAAGATGAGAGAGGCCTGTAATTGACATCATAGGTAGACCTCAACTATGAAAGACAAAATGAGAAAACAAATCCTGAAAATCACATTGTCTGATTTGGAAAGAATTTTTTTAACATTTTGGTGGAAAATAAGTATTTGGTCAATTAGAAACAAGCAAGATTTATGGCTCTCACAGACCTGTAACTTCTTCTTTAAGAGGCTCCTCTGTCCTCCACTCATTACCTGTAGTACTGGCACCTGTTTGAACTTGTTATCAGTATAAAAGACACCTGTCCGCAACCTCAAACAGTCACACTCCAAACTCCACTATGGTGAAGACCAAAGAGCTGTCGAAGGACACCAGAAACAAAATTGTAGCCCTGCACCAGGCTGGAAAGACTGAATCTGCAATAGGCAAGCAGCTTGGTGTGAAGAAATCAACTGTGGGAGCAATAATTAGAAAATGGAAGACATACAAGACCACTGATAATCTCTCTCGATCTGGGGCTCCACACAAGATCTCACCCCGTGGGGTCAAAATGATCTCAAGAACGGTGAGCAAAAATCCCAGAACCACGCGGGGAGACCTAGTGAATGACCTGGAGAGAACTGGGACCAACGTTACACAGGCTACCATCAGTAACACACTACGCCGCCACGGACTCAGATACTGCAGTCCCTGACGTGTCCCCCTGCTTAAGCCATTACATGTCCGAGCCCGTCTGAAGTTTGCTAGAGAGCATTTGGATGATCCAGAAGAGTATTGGGAGAATGTCATATGGTCAGATTAAACCAAAGTAGAACTGTTTGGTAGAAACACAACTCTTCGTGTTTGGAGGAGAAAGTATGCTAAGTTGCTTCCAAAGAACACCATACCTACTGTGAAGCATGGGGGTGACAACATCATGCTTTGGGGCTGTTTCTCTGCCAAGCTACCAGGACGACTGATCCGTGTACATGAAAGAATGAATAGGGCTATGTATTGTGAGATATTGAGTGCAAACCTTCCATCAGCAAGGGCATTGAAGATGAAACGTGGCTGTGTCTTTCAGCATGACAATGATCCCAAGCACACCACCAGGGCAACGAAGGAGTGGCTTTGTAAGAAGCATTTCAAGGTCCTGGAGTGGCCTAGCCAGTATCCAGATCTAAACCCTATAGAAAACCTTTGGAGGGAGTTGAACGTCTGTGTTGCCCAGCGACAGCACCCAAAACATCACCGCTCTAGAGAAGATCTGCATGAAGGAATGGGCCAACATACCAGCAACAGTGTGTGCCAACCTTGTGAAGACTTACAGAAAACGTTTGACCGCTGTCATTGCCAACAAAGGATATATAACAAAGTATTGAGATGAACTTTTGTAATTGATCAAAATTTGAAAAAAAAAAATCTTTCCAAATCAGACAATGTGATTTTCAGGATTTGTTTTCTCATAGTTGAGGTCTACCTATGATGTCAATTACAGGCCTCTCTCATATTTTTAAGTGGGAGAACTTACACAATTGGTGGCTGACTAAATACTTTTTTTCCCCACTGTACTTTGTTGAAGTATCCTTTGAATTTATGACAGCATTCACTTTTTGGGTCGAAGTCTATCAGCATGGCATATCTAGAATTGGAAATCTCTGCCAACTCTTCCTTGCAGCAGTGCTCCAAATCTGTCAGATTGTAAGGGCTTCTCCTGTGTATAGCGCCCTCTTCAGGTTAACCACAGATTTTTAATTAGGTGCAGATCTGGGATTTGGCTGGGCCAATACAAAACTTTGATCTTCTTCTGGCAAAGCAATTCTTTTGTAGATTTGGAGGTATGCTCAGAGTCATTGCCATGCTGAAAGGTGAAATTTCTCTTCATTTTCAGCTTTTTAACAGAGGCCGGAAGGTTTTGTTGTAAAATTGACTGATATTTGAAATTGTTCATAATTACCTCCCTCTTGACTAAAAGCCCCTGTTTCAGCTGTGGGGAAAAAAACAAAGCCTAATGCTTCCTCCACCATGCTTCACTGTGGGTATGGTGTTATTTGATGATGCGCAATGTTGACTTTGTGACAAACATACCTTTTGGAATTATGGCCAAAAAGTTCAATCGTGGTGTCATCAGACCATAATAAATTTTAACATGTGATTTTGGCAGTCTTGATGTATGTAGGTTTTTGCAACACATGGCTAAACTTGGATGTTTTTCTTTGTAAGAAATGGCTTCCATCTTGCCACTCTACCCCACAGGCCAGACATATGAAGAATACGGGAGATTGTTGTCACATGCAGTTATACAACCTGTACTTGCCAGAAATTCCTGCAGCTCCTTTAATGTTCTTGTAGGCCTCTTAGCAGCCTCCTGGACCAATTTTCTTCTTGTTTTTTAATCAATTTTGAGGGACACTCAGTTCTAGGTAAACACTTTCCCTTTGATGTGTTGTAAGCTGTTTACGGACCATGGCTTTTGCTATAAAATGCAACTAAGAAAAAATCCTACTAAAACTGCTAAACTTTATATGGAGTGAATCAGAATCACTTTAAATGATGGCAGCTGTGTACTGAGTACTATTTAACATGACTTTAAATGTGATTGGCTAATTCTGAACATAGCCACATCCTCAATTTCAAGAGCGTGTTCACATTAGTCAGAGCATTGAGGTCATATGAAAGGTTTGATAAACAGGGAATAACACAACACAAGAAAAATTACTAAATCATATACTGACCCATACAAATCACCATGACACACCTCCTGCTGTCCAACCTTGCACTCTGATTGAAAGGTGTCATCCCACAGTGTTTCACAGCTTGCTTGTATGGGACTGAAGAGCCACAACATGGTCAAAGTGAAACTGTTGACCATTGAAATCACCTACAATGGTCATAGAAGAATCTGAATGAGACAATAAGGTAATAGAAGAAGGTGAACTGGTCTGATGAATCGTGTCTTCTTCTATATCACATGGATAACCGTGTGTTTGTTGTTTACCTAGAGTATTGGACAATGGGTTTAGTCCGGATGCTTTATAGTGAGAAGGAAATCTGGCAGATTCAGTGCAAAGCTGAGAATTCTTGGGTCCTCTCATTCATCTTTTCAACTGTGGTCCAACAGAATAAAAATGAAAATTACCTGGACAAGAATTGATGGTACCCATAGAAAAGTTTGAAAATAATGTATCCATAAGAACATATTAAACTAAGGGGTGTCCTGTAATTAGAATAACAGGTGCCTACAAACTTGTAATCAGTCAGTCTGCCTATTTAACCCCTTAAGGACCCTAGGATTTTCCGTTTTTGCATTTTCGTTTTTTGCTCCCCTTGTTCCCAGAGCCATAGCGTTTTTATTTTTTGGTAAATATGGCCGTGTGAGGGCTTATTTTTTGCAGGACGAGTTGTAATTTTGAACGACATTACTAGTTTTACCATATCGTGTACGGGAAAACGGGAAAAAATTCCAAGTGCGGCGATATTGCAAAAAAAAGTGCAATACCACAGATGTTTTTTTTTTTTTACCACGTTCACTGAATGCTAAAACTGACCTGCCATTCTTATTCTCCAGGTCATTACGAGTTTGTAGATACCAAACATGTATAGGTTCTTTTTTATTTAAGTGGTGAAAAAAAAATCCAAAGTTTGCTTAAAAAAAATAAATAAATAAAAATGGCGCCATTTTCCGAGACCCGTAGCGTCTCCATTTTTCGGGATCTGGGGCCGGGTGAGGGCTTATTTCTTGTGCGCCGAGCTGAGGTTTTTATTGATACTATCTTGGGGTAGATCTGACATTTTGATCGCCCGTAATTTCATTTTATTGCAATGTTGCGGCTACCAAAAAATGTAATTCTGGCGTTTAGAAATTTTTTCTCATTACGCCGTTTACCGTTCGGGTTAATTATTTTTTTATATTGATAGATCGGGAGATTCTAAATGCGGTGATACCAAATATGTGTATGTGGGGTTTTTCTTTTATTATTTTATTTTGAATAGGGTGAAAGGGGGGTGATTTAAACTTTTATATTTTTTTAATATTTTTAAAAACATTTTTTTTTACACTTTTTGCTTGCTTCTATAGTCTCCATAGGAGACTAGAAGCAGGAACTGTCGGATCACCTCTGCTACATAGAGGTGATGAGCAGATCACCTCTATGTAGCAGAAATGCTCCTGTGCTATGAGCGCCGATAACTAGGTGGCGCTCATAGCGATCATTACATGACAACCACTGGGGTCTGCTGCAGACCAAGGGTTGTCATGCCCACCCATCAGTGACCCACGATCACGTGACGGGGTCACAGATGGGCGGGGTAAGTGACGTTCTTCCGGCGCGGCGCTGTTAAATGCCGCTGTCTGAGATTGACAGCGGCATTTAACTGGTTAACAGTCATGGGTGGATCGCGATTCCACCCGCCGCTGTTGCGGGCACATGTCAGTTGTATAAATCAGCTGACATGTGGCCGGCTCAGCGCCGGAGCCCTCACTGAACCGGGGGTGATGGCCTGGGGCGTACTAATACGCCCCAGGCTTTAAAGGAATTAAAGGGTGAAAATTAGTAACTGTGTTGTTTGGTGTCATGGTGTATTCTACACTGAACAAGGACCAAAGAAAGCTAAGGAGAGAGTTGTCTCAGGAAATTAGAAAGATAATTATAGACAGACATGTTGAAGGGAAGGTGCCACAATTTTTAATTTTGTATTAATAATTATTGATTATATAATCAGTTATTTTTAATAAAAAATTAAAGTAATGCTTTATCAGTTAATTTTTTTATTCAATTTCATTTCAGCCCTGGGGCTGCCATTTTCATTGGGGTGTGTGTAAATGTCTGAGCAGGACAGTTACAAACCTTACTTACGGCAGTCTTGGGCATAAGAGACTGTGGTTGCCGTTCAACCGCATCTCAAATATTGGACCCGCTACTCCTACCTCTTAGCTGCAACCTGGGCACGCCCCCTGGGCTGTCCAGGTCACAGCTATAAGAGGAGATCGTGGCCATCTTTGTGGAGCCCTCAGTGTATCTTGCGAGCTCCACTTCCCCCCTGTCATCGCAGTGCGTGCGATGACAGAAGCTGCCAGCCGGGGACTTGGGGAGAGGAAGTGCCAGGAACAGAGGTCCTGGGTGAGGTATCTGCAAGGAGCGGTGAGGTAGCGGTGATGCTGCCTGTCAGTATTACAGTACAGGCTGCCATCACCGCCGTCCTGAACACAGACCAAGACTCAGTTTATTGTTTTTTGGGGGGGGTGTTTATGCGTATGTGGGGCCATGTATATACCAGGATGGGGGACCATGCGTATACCAGGATGGGGCCATATGTGTGTATATATATATATATCAGGATGGGGGCCATATAGGGCCATATACCAGGATGGGGGACTATGTTTATACCAGGATGGGGGAACCATATATACACCAGGATGTGGGGGGACCATGTATACACCAGGATGGGGTACCATGGATATACCAGGATGGGGGGGACCATGTATATACGAGGATGGGGAGACCATATATACCAGGATGGGGCCATATACAGTGCAACAAGGCTAAAAAAGGAAAGAGGGTTTTGTCCTGGACCCCAAATGGTGTTAATCATATCTGATACCTGTCCCCAATATGATACTGACGCAGGGCATGACCAAAGGCCATATATAAGGTCTGAACATGGAAGGTGGCATTTAGGACATGCAGTTAACCTATTTGATAGTGAATCTTTTTTAGGTATGTTAAAGGCATAAATGGCCCCATGGATTTTCCATTTGTTAATCACAGTTTGAACGCTGCTGACTGGAATTATTAATTCCTTGGATATTTTTTTGTATCCCTTTCCTGTGTTATACAGTTTAACTACCTTTTCCCGTAGATCCGTTAACAATTCTTTTGTTTTCCCCATGACTCACAATCCAGAAACGTCAGTGGCTGGATGAAAGATGCAAGAGTCTGTCTGGATCCCAGAAACTCACTCAGCTTTTATGCATACACACTGATTACAAGCAAACAGATCACAGGTGAGGATGTTACCTTTAGTAGCCATTCAAACCCATTTGTGTCAAATTCTGTGCATGTTATCAGTCCAAAATTACCAGGGTATGTGAACTTATGATCAGGGTCATTTGGATGTTTTTGGTTGCCATTAAGATTTAAAAAGAGAAAACACAGTAGTTTGAGAATAAATAGCTTCACCCAACCAATAACCATGAGTGAAGAAAAAGTCATATTCTCTGAAATAAGGCCAAGAAAGGAAAAATTCTGCCGGGGTATGTAAAGTTTTGAGCACAACTGTATATATATATACATATATAGCAGGATGGGGGCCATATAGGGCGATATACCAGGATAGAGGACCATGTATATACCTGGATGGGGGGAACCATGTATATACCAGGATGGGGGAGACCATGTATATACCATGATGGGGGGGGCATGTATACACCAGGATGTGGGGGGGCCATGTATACACCAGGATGGGGGGACCATGTATATACCAGGATGGGGCCATATATATATATATATATATATATATATAAATCAGGATGGGGGCCATATAGGGCCATATACCAGGATGGAGGACCATGTATATACCAGAATGGGGGGAACCATGTATATACCAGGATAGGGGGGACCATGTATATACCATGATGGGGGGGCATGTATATACCAGGATGGTGGGGACCATGTATAGCATATACCAGGGACCAGGACCATGTATATACCAGGATGGGGGACCTTATGTATACCAGAATGGGGGGGACCATGTATGAACCAGGATGGGGCCATATATATATATGTATATGTATACTAGTATGGGGGTGATGGAGGGCCATATAAACCAGGATGGGGGCCATATACCAGGATTTGGGACCATGTATATACCAGGATGGGGCTATATATATATATATATATATATATATATATATATATATAGTACAGACCAAAAGTTTGGACACACCTTCTCATTTAAAGATTTTTCTGTATTTTCATGACTATGAAAATTGTACATTCACACTGAAGGCTTCAAAACTATGAATTAACACATGTGGAATTATATACTTAACAAAAAAGTGTGAAACAACTGAAAATATGTCTTATATTCTAGGTTCTTCAAAGTAGCCACCTTTTGCTTTGATGACTGCTTTGTACACTCTTGGCATTCTCTTGATGAGCTTCAAGAGGTAGTCATCGGAAATAGTTTTCACTTCACAGGTGTGCCCTGTCAGGTTTAATAAGTGGGATTTCTTGCCTTATAAATGGGGTTGGGACCATCAGTTGTGTTGTGCAGAAGTCTGGTGGATACACAGCTGATAGTCCTACTGAATAGACTGTTAGAATATCTATTATGGCAAGAAAAAAGCAGCTAAGTAAAGAAAAACGAGTGGCCATGATTACTTTAAGAAATGAAGGTCAGTCAGTGCGAAAAATTGGGAAAACTTTGAAAGTGTCCCCAAGTGCAGTTGCAAAAACCATCATGCGCTACAAAGAAACTGGCTCACATGAGGACCGCCCCAGGAAAGGAAGACCAAGAGTCACCTCTGCTTCTGAGGATAAGTTTATCCGAGTCACCAGCCTCAGAAATCGCAGGTTAACAGCAGATCAGATTAGAGACCAGGTCAATGCCACACAGAGTTCTAGCAGGAGACACATCTCTTCAACAACTGTTAAGAGGAGACTTTGTGCAGCAGAACTTCATGGTAAAATAGCTGCTAGGAAACCACTGCTAAGGACAGGCAACAAGCAGAAGAGACTTGTTTAGGCTAAAGAACACAAGGAATGGACATTAGACCAGTGGAAATCTGTGCTTTGGTCTGATGAGTCCAAATTTGAGATCTTTGGTTCCAACCACCGTGTCTTTGTGCGACGCAGAAAAGGTGAACGGATGGACTCTACATGCCTGGTTCCCACCGTGAAGCATGGAGGAGGAGGTGTTATGGTGTGGGGGTGCTTTGCTGGTGACACTGTTGTGGATTTATTCAAAATTGAAGGCATACTGAACCAGCATGGCTACCACAGCATCTTGCAGCGGCATGCTATTCCATCCGGTTTGCGTTTAGTTGGACCATCATTTATTTTTCAACAGGACAATGACCCCAAACAAATCTCCAGGCTGTATAAGGGCTATTTGACCAAGATGGAAGGTGATGGGATGCTATGCCAGATGACCTGGCATCCACAGTCACCAGACCTGAACCCAATCGAGATGGTTTGGGGTGAGCTGGACCGCAGAGTGAAGGCAAAAGGGCCAACAAGTGCTAAGCATCTCTGGGAACTCCTTCAAGATTGTTGGAAGACCATTTCCGGTGACTACATCTTGAAGCTCATCAAGAGAATGCCAAGAGTGTGCAAAGCAGTCATCAAAGCAAAAGGTGGCTACTTTGAAGACCCTAGAATATAAGACATATTTTCAGTTGTTTCACACTTTTTTTTGTTAAGTATATAATTCCACATGTGTTAATTCATAGTTTTGATGCCTTCAGTGTGAATGTACAATTTTCATAGTCATGAAAATACAGAAAAATCTTTAAATGAGAAGGTGTGTCCAAACTTTTGGTCTGTACTGTATATATATACACCAAAATGGGGGCCATATACCAGGATGGGGGGCCATATATATATATATATATATATATATATATATACCAGGATGGGGGCCATACGTCAGACGCAGAGCGAGATTGATGGATCATCACGCTCCCTCACTCATCGTTGCTTTCAAGTTGCGATGCTTTCAATTTGCATGATGGGATTAGAGACTGTTGCTACAGTTGCACATATTATTCAGAAGTTGAAGGTCTATGCGACTGTAATCAACCTCCCTGAGCATGACTGCAAGAGTAAAATTGATGACAAATTTAAGAGACAGATAATATGAATTATAAACAAAGAGCCCAGAATAATTTCGGAAGAGATTAGAGATGAACCTCAAGGTCAAGGTACATCAGATGGCACCATCTGTCATTGTCTTGGCCAAAGTGGACTTCATGGAAGACGACCGAGGAGAAAAACTCCTATGTTCTTTGGACAGGTGAGACAAAACTGGAGCTTTTTGGCAAGTCACATCAGCTTCATGTTTACAAACATAAAAATGAAGCATACAAAGAAAAGAACATTGTACCTACTGTGAAATATGGAGGAGGCTCAGTTATTTTTTTTGGGCTGCTTTGCTGGCACAAGGTGTCTTGAATTTGTGCAAGGTACAATGAAATATCAAGGCTATAAAGGCATTCTGGAGTGAAATGTGCTGCTCAGTGTCAGAAAGATTGGTTTGAGTTGCAGGTCATGGTCCTCCAACTGGATAATGAGCGAAAACACACAGCTAAAAACATCCAAGAATGGAGTAAAAAAGAAAAGAGTAAAACTTTGGGCTATTCTGAAGTGACTTCTTTGTACCCTGATCTAAATCCTATTGAAAAACTGTGGAAGGAGCTGAAACTTATAGTCTGGAGATGGCCTTCACACCTAAGAGAGCTAGAGCAGTTTGCTCATGAGGAGTCTTCCAAAATACCTGTGGACGGGTGCAGAAGTCTCATTGAAAGTTACAGAAATTGTTTGTTTGCACTGATTTTCTCCAGGTCATTTTCATTAGTTTGTTTTTGAGTTTTGGTTCAACAGAAAAAATGTCTGATTCTCATTATTTGATATTCTGAAAATTTCAATTGAAAATTACTTTTGTCAGTTTCAAGTTATTTCAGTGACTATTGTAGGTTTTTCTTACTTTACCAGAAGGGTACCAACAATTTTGTCCACATGTGTAGTTAAAAAAACAAACAATGAATTAAAATATTGGACATGTGACTCATATAAGCCTATCCCTGTGCCCTGGTACTACTGAAACAATCAATAATAAAAAAAAATTAACAAGTGCAATGCTGGTCAAATACAATATAGCCAAGTGGAATATAGATCAAGTACAGGAAAAATAACAAACACATGAAGACTGATAAAGACGTCACCATGTCACCAGGAAAAGGAAAATAACTAATAAAAAAAAATGTAATGGTCCAGTACATTGCCCACACCAGAACTTAAATCCAAGTTCATGAAAAAAGTGACTAAGAATATGAGTAATTACTAGAAGACATATTTAATTGCTATTGTACAATGTAACATATTTATGACATAAATAATTCTTAAAGTGATTGTCTTATCAGAGATAAACCCTTTTTTCAAATGTGACTATTAGGACGACCAGCTGATGCCCTGGCTCCTACCCCACAGATGACTTTGTGGTGGAAGTCACGGCCAGACAGACACTTAGTACGGCCATACAGATGACAGTGCCTTCAGCACGGAAGTCACAAGACACATTCCACTGATGTGCTACCTCTGGTCTGAGCTTGGCCTCATTCCTCTCATTCCATAGCTGCTCAGGAATAGTGTCTCCACTGTCGTCTAGAAAGGGAGGACCCACTGTTGTATTTTTCGCTTAAAGCCAATTATCACTTCTTTCTTGGAAGAAGACAGCCTCTGGCCAGACACTGAGTAGTCAGAAAGCCATTTCTAGCAGTGAAAGGGTTATCTGACATATTGAAGGCTACATCATCTACTTTATAGCCATGCTGCCCTCTGGGTACATTAGACATGCTCACCTTCATATCCTACCAAAGACTTATGTCCATAAGGTGTGAGCTGGAGAGGTTGTTCCTCATTGTCTGTGATGAACATATGAAGACTGATGAGTAATGTCCACCTATCGGTAACAAATAAAACTTGTCTCAGTTTTGCAATTGCTGACGTAAATCAGTAAATATATAAAGCTCAGGCTAGATCCCCGCAAGGAAGTGTGGGGTTTGCTGCAGGATGTTACCCAGGTCACAGATACCTAAATAGGTTTGGTGATGATAAACTACAGCAAAACCAAAGAAATGAGCCGAAGCATCTGCTGATATACAGTACAGACCACAAGTTTGGACACACCTTCTCATTTAAAGATTTTTCTGTATTTTCATGACTATGAAAATTGTACATTCACACTGAAGGCATCAAAACTATGAATTAACACATGTGGAATTATATACTTAACAAAAAAGTGTGAAACAACTGAAAATATGTCTTATATTCTAGGTTCTTCAAAGTAGCCACCTTTTGCTTTGATGACTGCTTTGCACACTCTTGGCATTCTCTTGATGAGCTTCAAGAGGTAGTCACCGGAAATGGTTTTCACTTCACCTGCAATGTGTAAGAGCACATTCACACTGTGGCCATTTCAAAGACAAAACCCAAGAAGAAAAAACAAAATGAGCATATACTCTATAGTAAGTAAATATTAGTAGTATGTCTAAATAACATAGGATACTTAGTTATCACTATTTTGATCAAAAAAGCATAAAAGCCATACCACCGTGACAAGATGTATCAAATCGGGACAGTCCTATCCTGTCAAGTATTAAAAAACCTCACCTTTTATCAAACAACCTCAATGTGAATATGGGCAGAGCAGGACAGGGGGCCGACTGTGCAGACACCTGTTCATGGGACGCTATATAGATGAAATGCCCAGCTCACTAGGTGAGGTTTAATGCTTAATACAGGATAGGATCCCAATTGGGTACACCTTGTCACACCTTGTCACAGTGGTATGACTTTTATGCTTTTTTATCAAAATAGTGTTAACTAAGTACCCTATGTTATTTACATGTACTATTACTATTTACAGGTGCTTCTCACAAACTTAGAATATCATCAAAAAGTTAATTTATTTCAGTTCTTCAATACAAAATGTGAATCTCATATATAGAGTCATTACAAACAGAGTGATCTATTTCAAGTGTTTATTTCTGTTAATGTTGATGATTATGGCTTACAGCCAATGAAAACACAAAAGTCATTATCTCAGTAAATTAGAATACTTTATAACAACAGCTTGAAAAATTATTTTAAAATCCGAAATGTTGGCCTACTGAAATGTATGTTCAGTAAATGCACTCAATACTTGGTCGGCGCTCCTTTTGCATCAACTACTGCATCAATGCGGTGTGGCATGGAGGCGATCAGCCTGTGGCACTGCTGAGGTGTTATGGAAGCCCAGGTTGCTTTGATAGCAGCCTTCAGCTCGTCTGCATTGTTGGGTCTGGTGTCTCATCTTCCTCTTGACAATACCCCATAGATTCTCTATGGGGTTAAGGTCAGGCGAGTTTGCTGGCCAATCAAGCACAGTGATACTGTTGTGTGTAAACCAGGTATTGGTGCTTTTGGCCGTGTGGACAGGTGCCAAGTCCTGCTGGAGAATGAAATTTCCATCTCCAAAAAGCTTGTCGGCAGAGGGAAGCATGAAGTGCTCTAAAATTTCCTGGTAGACGGCTGCGCTGACTTTGGTCTTGATAAAACACAGTGGACCTACACCAGCAGATGACATGGCTCCCCAAACCATCACTGATTGTGGAAACTTCACACTAGACCTCAAGCAGCTTGGACTGTGGCCTCTCCACTCTTCCTCCAGACTCTGGGACCTTGATTTCCAAATGAAATGCAAAATTTACTTTCATCTGAAAACAACACCTTGGACCACTGAACAACAGTCCAGGTCTTTTTCTCCTTGGCCCAGGTAAGACGCTTCTGGCGTTGTCTATTGGTCATGAGTGGCTTGACACAAGGAATGCGACACTTGTAGCCCATGTCCTGGATACGTCTGTGTGTGGTGGCTCTTGAAGCAATGACTCCATTATATTCATCATCACATTTAATTTAAATTATCATCGCCTCTTCCATGATTTGTGACATATCATTTAATACTTTTCCGTTAAGACCCTCATTAATTGTGGCTGGTAAACCGGCCTAAGAAAATATTACACAGTTATACATTAATTTTTGTTAGAAGACTACAGTAATTATCCCTACAGCTGCTTTACATTGAGCCACAGCTACATTCTGTGTCAAAATGTTTGTAACTAAAGAAATAATAAACCATATTTATTCAATATAGTTATTTAAAATATTCTAGAATAAAGATTATATTTTTTACTTGCACCTCTTAACAGGAACCTGTCACTCAATTAATGCCGCCCAAAACATGGGCACCATGAATCAGAGCCTGTCTGCACGATTGCAACCAGGTATGTTTTCCCCTGATACGCTCCCATGTTTCAAGGAAAGCATAGTTTGAAGAGTGGGCCGGAGACTATAGAGAGAGCCCTGACTAGTCTGGCGTCATCCCCGGCCAGCTCCACCCTGCACCTCTCTAGTTGATTGACAGATCTCTACTGTGTGTACATAGTGAAAGACAAATCAATTAACTGGTGCAGACTGTGAAGAAGCCGGAAGGGTGTTGTATTGGGCTATTTTGGTCTCTCCCTCTAGTCTTAGGCCAGCTCTTCAAACTATGTTTCAGAGAAAACGCACTGCATCTCAGTTATGCAGCCAGGCTTTGACTTATGCTAAGCTCAAACTACAAAGTTCACTAGCTCCCGTAGATTGGCTGTGAAGCTCCTCCGCACAGAAAGTAAAAACCCCTGCTTGGCTTGAGATGCAGAAAAGGCAAACAAAACTATCCAGCCATTTACATATAAAATTTCACCAATTTATTATTATGGCTTAAAAGGTTTCAGGTACATTAAAAATATTGCATCAAGGCAAAAACCGATACGTTTTGGACATAGAGGTATCCTAAATCATAATTAACGATAGCTCTCTATCTGAAATGCGTATGTTTTTGCCTGGATGCAATATTGTTAAAGGGGTTGTCTGGGATTTTAACATTAATAGCCTAACCTTAGGATATGTCATCAATGTCTGATCAGTGGAGGTGCGACACCTGGCAGCCCCGCCGATCAGCTTTTCCCAGTGTTGGCACTGGCCAGAACTGCTCAGTTACGGAGCTGCACAGCGCTGTGGACTGTATAGTGGCTGCGGACGGGTACTGCACATCCGCTACATATTCAAATCAATAGGGTGTGGATGTGTAGTACCTAGCTGCGGCCACCATTCTGTCAACGTCACTGACCCGTTCCGGCCACCGCCGACACCGGGAAAAGCAGATCGGCGGGGTTGCCGGGTGTCGGACCACCACTGATCAGTCATTGATGACCTATCCTAAGGATATTATTTATCGGTTTGTATAATAATTTTGTACTTGGAGCTTTAGTCCTTTTTGGTTCATTACAGTTGTAAAATATGGATATAGCATCAAATTGTCTCAAAATAATACATATAAGGCCCCATTCCCACATCAGTATTTGGTCAGTATTTTCCATCAGTATTTGTAAGCCAAAACCAGGAGTGGAACGGGCAGAGGAAAAGTATAATAGAAACAAGTGCAACAATTCAGCATTTTTCATCCACTCCTGGTTTTGGTTTACAAATACTGATGTAAAATACTGACCAAATACTGAACGTGTGACCGTGACCTAATTGAAAAATTTACCTGTTCTGTGCTTTGGAGACACTCCTAGTTTTGACATACAAATATAGATAAAATACTGATCAAAAATACTGATGAATGAACAAAGCCTTATCTATAATTATATCAGCATACCTTTTTTTAGTTCTAATATTCTGAGCTGGTCATTTCATAATATATCATTTTAGAGGTTAGAGCTTCCCCCCCCCCCATACACATGGGAACATATATTTAGCAACCACAGACACCTTTACAATTCAAAACACATGTAAAGAATATAACATCTTTATTTATTAAAAAAAAAATCGAAATAAATTCACATTCATTTTTAGTTTCCTGAAGTTGCAGTTTCTCATTCTGTCCCTGCACAGATAACAGAATGTATGCAACGCACCTGAGGAATATATTGCACATTGAACAGTATTTTACAATGCAGAATAGTGACAGCACATAAGATATTTATGACCACCCATGATCGAAAATAGAGTTCATTAACCATGATGTACCATTGGATTGGGGGATGTTTCAGTAGCCGAAAAGACATAAATGCACAGTAAACTACCTGTCAATATAGAACATATGATGGCTCAATAATTACTAGGGACGGTATTATACATTTATTGTACATGGAATTACAAAAACCCCTCAGTATGTGAGAGTATTTCCCTATACAATATAATCGGGATACCTGCATTTCTAATACTGATAAGGTGAAGAATTCAGAAGCAAAGGGGACGTTTGGAGTTTATATGGTCCTGGGCAACAGATGAAGCAAATTTGTAATTTGTCAATTTTACATAGGACTGTAAACAAGCCTAAAGTATTTTCTAATGGAGATATCACAATTCACAAATGATAGCATTACAATGCATAAAGCTTTAGTTCTGATCCATCTGTATATAGTCCATATTTGCCAAATTTTCCAAAACAGATTTCAAATACTGACAACTCATCTTCTGACCGTACCGACAAATTGTCACTTATGACACAAGGTCGTCATATATTATATGGCCAATATCAGCTGAAATGCACTTTACAATATTTAAACTAAGATTTAATTCCAAAAGTTTTAGCAAGCTTTAGAATTTTTTTTTTCTAAAAGTACTGTTAGTTTATCAAAAATTCTTATTAGCTAGAGTCACTGAAAGTGAGGGGAAGATTAAGGAAACAGACTAAAAGAAAAAAACTTGCCAATAGCAACCAATCACAGCACAGCTTTCATTTCTTATAGTGCTCTTGAAAAATGAAAAGTTTATTTTTAATGACAAGTTTGTTATCTGTCACAATAATAAGATTCTTCACGACATTTGCTAGATTGCACCTATGATGTATCACAAATCCCACTAACAGCTTATTTTATCAGATGCAATAAACAGAAAGAAAATGTTAACCAGTTAAAAAACCCATAAAAATATACCACATGATGCAAACGACAGGATTTACATGTTCACATTACCATCCCGCTTGGATAAATATTATACGTCAGTCTATTTCCCAGAGATCGTAGTGTTTGTGTCGGACGGTTTTTGCACATGTCTCTTAGTGCATGGAAAGAGAATGTTGGTAGCCGGATCCTTGTAAGAAACCAACCTGCCATACAAATGGTCCGGAAGAATGGTCTGAAATGTTGTCCATCTGTTGAGGGAAGCAGGTACTTCTTACTCCGATGCTGTAGCCACCATGTGGATAGTAAGAGTAAGGGGAGCTTGGCAATGGAATATCCTCCGTTGGGTTTCCATATTGGCATTGTAGATAAGTAGCCTCAGGTGACTGTCTAGTATAATAAGGAGAGTGACATTGCTGGAGATGTGTAGCCTCCCCATAGTTAAGCTCTGAGTGTACGTCTTGATGAGACTGAGATGGCGTTATGTAGGCCTTAGGACTTCCATCATGGATTTCTGTCTGTCTGTGCCTTTCATCTTGAAGATGGCATTCTGTGTGATTGCAGGCCCATTTTGTCTCAGGACTTGAATGCAGAAACATGGATAGAGCAGAAATCCTGTTGATGGCTCTCTTCAGAGTTGCTATCTTAGATAGTCTTTTTCCACTCAGGTCATGTTTAAGGGCCAGCCGTAAAGCATTGAAGGCCTGATTGTAGTCCAGGATCCTCTTTCTTTCTCTGACATTAGCTGCTACCCGCCTGGCCTTTGACCTCACTGGCCTGGTCCTCTTCTTTTGCTTGGCATCTTCTACTTCACTCTCACTCTCTGGCGTTTGCAGTTTTTGTAGAGACTGCTCACCGCTCTCATTAGTTTCATCTTCTATCTCTTGCTCATCATCGGAGAAGTCTGACTCAATGAGGCTCATTGCAGCTGTCCTCCAGTCTAGCCCACAGATGAGATTGTTTTTTCTTGGACTCTTCTTGTCTTTGCTCTGCTTTTAAAGATGATAAGATGACAACTTTAGTTCTTCCACTCCCTCTTGAAATCACACCCTGTAAGGGCGGCCTATTTCTAAAAAGTAACTTGCCTTCTTGTTTTATTATACCTCGTAACAGGTAACTAGTATATTTGTTTTATTACCTGCCTGCAGGTAGACAGGGTAGAGTTTGATAGCTTTGACAAAAAAAGATCATAGAAAGCATGCAAATGCCTGTGGTAAGTACTCTGACATACTGATCTGCCAAATTACACAGCATACATAGTTCTCCTTTTACAACAAATTACAGGTCTTTCCTCTTAATCTATTCTAGCTGATCACCTTCAAACTTGTACTGCCAGAGGGGCCGATAATACATGCATGAAATACAATTGACACCTTTTGGGCTGAAAGTATTCTTACATATCATTCAGTTAAAAAATAAATGACCTAATATTCAAAGATATTTTGTAGTCATAATGTAATATGAATGGGCTGTAAGAGTGACAAAATGAAACATCATTGCTATTTGACTATTTAGACACCTACACATATGCAATAAATGGTCCCCTAATCCCTCTAAAAATGTATCTAATGTGTATGTCCACCTTAGGACACACATGCACTTCCAGGTCTTATTTGTTTTTCAAAAAATGCACAATGAATATGGTTATTTAAAGGTTTTCTGGTCAGTATATATTGATGACAAGACAAAAGAAGAATGCATGCCTCCAAAATGTGGAGCTTTAGAAGGATGTTATCAAGTCCATGGATGGTAAGAAGAACAAACAAATCAATTTTGGAACAAATCAAGCTAGACCTGTCACTCAAAGCAAAGATCACCAAGCTGCGAGTTTCTTACTTTGGACACATCATACAAAGAGACCAGTCACTGGAGAAGTACATCATGGTCAGAAGAATAGAAGGAACAAGGCAAAGAGAAAGATCATATGTATATACATACAGGTGCACCTCACTAACTTAGAATATCATCAAAAAGTTAATTTATTTCAGTTCTTCAATACAAAAAGTGAAACTCATATATTACATAGAGTCATTACAAACAGAGTGATCTATTTCAAGTGTTTATTTCTGTTAATGTTGATGATTATGGCTTACAGCCAATGAAAACTCAACAGTCATTATCTCAGTAAATTAAAATAATTAACAAAAAACACCTGCAAATTCTTCCTAAGCATTTAAAAGGGTCCCTTAGTCTGTTTCAGTAGGTTCCACAATCATGGGGAAGACTGCTGACTTGACAGATGTCCATAAGGCAGTCATTGACACACTCCACAATGTCCCAGAGTTCCAATTTTCATTTGGAAATCAACGTCGCAGAGTCTGGAGGAAGAGTGGAGAGGCCACAATCCAAGCTGCTTGAGGTCTAGTGTGAAGTTTCCACAATCAGTGATGGTTTGGGGAGCCATGTCATCTGCTGGTGTAGGTCCACTGTGTTTTATCAAGACCAAAGTCAGCACAGCCGTCTACCAGGAAATTTTAGAGCACTTCATGCATCCCTCTGCCGACAAGCTTTTTTGATATGGAAATATCATTCTCCAGCAGGACTTGGCACCTGTCCACACTGCCAAAAGTACCAATACCTGGTTTATAAACAACAGTATCACTGTGCTTGATTGGCCAGCTAACTCGCCTGACCTTAACCCCATAGAGAATCTATGGGGTATTGTCAAGAGGAAGATGAGAGACACCAGACCCAACAATGCAGACGAGCTGAAGGCTGCTATCAAAGCAACCTGGGCTTCCATAACACCTCAGCAGTGCCACAGGCTGATCGCCTCCATGCCACGCCGCATTGATGCAGTAATTGATGCAAAAGGAGCAACGACCAAGTATTGAGGGCAGTTACTGAACATACATTTCAGTAGGCCAACATTTTGAATTTTAAAAACATTTTTCAAGCTGTTGTTATAAAGTATTCTAATTTAATGAGATGACTTTTGTGTTTTCATTGGCTGTAAGCCATAATCATTAACAGAAATAAACACTTGAAATAGATCACTCTGTTTGTAATGACTCTATATAATATGAGTTACACTTTTTGTATTGAATAACTTAAATTAACTTTTTGATGATATTCTAATCTAGTGAGATGCACCTGTATATATATACTGATATGAGTCCTGGCAACTACCAGATGTAAAGACATGGAACAGAAGTGCACAGTGCAGCTCCAATCAATGTTTAGTGACTGCTCCAAAGTACTGCAGTGAGCTCCTATTTTGAATAGGATCTGTACTACAGTACCCAGCAGTGCCCGCTACATATTGAATGGAGCTGCGCTGTGGGATTCTGTTCTACGTCTTTACAGCTAGCGGCCACCAAAACTTGGAACAGCTAATGAGTGGGGGTGATGTGTGTTGTTGGACTCCCACCAATATGATATTGATGACCTATCCTTTGGATAGTGTGAACAATTGAAGCTTAGTACATTATTATGATCATACTAAGAGTATTATGCACAAGATAAGGAGTAAGTAAGAGTTTAAAAAGAAATCTGTCATCCCCAAAATGCTAATTAAACCACTTATACAGGTAATTACAGGAGTGCAGGTGGTGGGTATAGTATAAATAGCCTCTTTGGTTTAGTGAGCCATGCATGGACTTTCCTTGGTAGTGGGAAATTGGTTATAAGCCCAAAGGATGGTGGCAGAGGAAACAGTTCCACACCTGTCCAAGGTTTGTGCCTGGAATTAAGCTGAAGGTTTTTACAAACGTGTTGTTATCCCCTACCGATGGGATAAAGGACAACTTAGTGATCGCTGGGGATTGCTGCCGGAGACGTCTGTACTAATCTATCTTCAGTAGTGCAAATTAGAATGAATGCACCCGAGGTGAACATGCTCAACCTCTACCCCATTCAGATAGGGCTCTGCAGAGCCCCACTCATGGCATGGCTGTTGATAATGGAAAGGTCAGGTTAAACAATCAGATTACATTGTTTGTATACAAATGTTTAAAGGCGATTTCACACCTAGCGCTTTATGCAAAAACGTTGAGTTTTCTGCAGCAAAAAATGCTGCGGCCATATTTTTGCCATCCATTAATAGGAATATAAGAAATACAGTGTAGTGATTTAGGTCCTTTTTGTGGCATGTTTACAAACTCTTGGTTCGTTTTTTGGATCGCTGGCATTAATAATCATAATTTAATCATCTGTGGTTAATTTTTAGGAATTCAGTTTCATTCTATGGTAAATTCTCAAGTTTTGAGTAAATTTTTTGTAGCATTTATAAGCATGAAAACTGCCCACTGTTGATTTCATTCATATTTTTGCACGATTACAAATTGTTGTATAGCTTTGGACTATATCTAGTCATTTTTCATCTTCTTTTGATGAGCATTAATCTCACCTAGAAACTACTGTACACAGATGCTATTAGGCCTCGTTATATTGAGACGCGATCAGGGATGTGGCCGCCCGTGCCAACAGCACTCATGCATACCATCGGATAGAAATCAAGTATACGTAAAAGCAAATATAGCAATGGCTGGAAAGTTCATTTTAATCACGTACTTCTTGTATAATATGTTATACTTGTGCTACTTATATATATTATCATACATTTCCTTATTTGCAGCACTGCATATTTTATTCACTTAAATTATGGTATATATAACAGTATTGTGTACTTATTATTTTTGCACACATAGCATGAATTTTTAGCACTTTACACTTCTTTCCAGACATCACTATACTTGCTTTTCGGTATACCTGATCTCTATCTGATGGTGGGCAGATGTGGCCACATTCCTGATCACTTCTCAGCTGACTAGCACTTGGCCATGTGAACATGAACCATGGTGGGCAGTGACTTGGGTGATTGATCGTCATTCATCACTCAAGTTGCCCCGGTTATTTTCACCCCGATATGCGCCAATTAATATCAGCGTTTCAATTCAGCTCATGTAAATGCAACATAAATGTTTCTGTGTGATGGTGCAATATGATAGCATTTAAGTCCCCATTTTTAACTTTTGCCCAGAAGTCTAAAACCGGCGCTGCACACACAAGAACGTATCTAGAAAACTCAATAGCAGGGTGTGGACTATGCAAACAGTACAAATCACATATTTTTACTTGAGCTTTAATCATGGAATGGAAAGTGTTGGCATTTATTACAATGAAGAAACTAGATAGCTGTGCTAGATCGTAGAAAGCCGCCTAATTGCTTTTCTTCACAAAAAGATGTGAAAAAGACAGATGCTCATAGATGCTCATGCTGATAGCATCTGTTTACAAAAGTTCCGCCAAAAAAAACAGGTGAAAGAAGATGGAAAATAATAGAATCTCCTCTCTTTCTTCCCTGAAATCCAACAAACATAATCAAAGACAGTATTGAAAGCCAGCAGGCGAGGACAAGACCCAGAGTAAAAGAAAGGTTTAGGATATAGCACATATATAGATAGTCAAAGGCCAGCCTGGTGCCTATTGGTTCATCCTAGGGCAGGGGTCTCAAACTCGGCTGGGTATATGGGCCACACACGGAAAAAAAATTAATTTGGGGGGCTGCATTCTTTGCAGGACAAAGTGACATTTTTAGTGATACCATTTTTTTTTCTATACACCTTTTGAACATTTTTGCTGTTTTTATTTTTTATAGCTTGGGTCGTTATGGATGTGGTGATAATAAAACATGCACTTTTTTTGTTTACTTTAGTTTAGATATAAAGCAGCATTTTTAGTGGTAAAATATTTTTTCATTCTTTTTGAAGTTTTTCTGCCAAAATCTTGTAGTAATGTGCCCCATTCTGGTCCCCGTCGTTTTAGGACTGTCCCCAGCCTGGTCCCCGTCGTTTTAGGACTCTCCCCAGCCTGGTCCCCGTCGTTTTAGGACTGTCCCCAGAGCCGTTCTACACATAAAAGAGAAAAAAAAAGATTCTTCTCACCTGTCCTCCGTTCCCTCGGCATCCTTTCTGCACCTGTGGCCCACAGGCACCAAAGACCCCGATCGCAGCCCGGTCCAGGAGCTGCCGGCAGCTGCGCTTCAGTTCAGTGTATTGCCGCGCAGAGACCAGCTCTCTGCACAGCAATACCAGTGGCAGCCGTCGGCCTATCAGAGGTCATCAGCTGACATCTGCGCGTGTCAGTGACGTCATACGCTGCTGCGCTGGGACGCAGATGTCAGCTGCTGGCCTCTGATAGGCCGACGGCTGCCACTGGTATTGCTGTGCAGAGAGCTGGTCTCTGCGCGGCAATACACTGAACTGAAGCGCAGCTGCCGGCAGCTCATGGACCGGGCCGCGATCGGGGTCTATGGTGCCCGCGGGCCTCATGAAGCAGCCTGAAGGGCCGCATGCGGCCCGCAGGCCGCGTGTTTGAGACCCCTGTCCTAGGGCATAAAGAAACAATCTACCGAAACATCATGGCATACTATATATTCATGCTTGACCTCTCCTG
Organism: Phyllobates terribilis; assembly: GCF_046119375.1. Taxonomy (NCBI): domain Eukaryota; kingdom Metazoa; phylum Chordata; class Amphibia; order Anura; family Dendrobatidae; genus Phyllobates; species Phyllobates terribilis. The sequence goes on from NW_027362762.1 coordinate 858,133,879, forward strand.
CTAGAGTGACTTTTTCCTCAACCTGCGTTTCGAAAGAAATCCGTGGAGTGGGCGTCATCCCAGGAAGAGAAGACGAGCTGGGTATGTAGGTATTCTTGTTCTGGGTTATGTTATTTCTTTAGATTGTTATATTGCATAGATTGGCTCTATATATTAGACTTTTATTGAACTCTGAGCTTTGACGTCTCCTGCTGACTCTGACACCTTCCTTGCACAGTGTGTTCCCTTTTTAATCATATCTGTGTGATTATGTATATATATTTTTTTACTTGTAGCTGATCTTTTTGTGGATGCTCGGTCATGTGTTTTTCAGTGAGTGTTGTTTGCTGAGATGGCTTAACCACCTTAAATGGTTCACATTAGATACCACATTCTTGGGGCACTACAATGCACATTTGAAACTTTTCTGAAGGGGTGATCCTTTTCTCTGTTGTTGACTTTTGAATATGAACTCTGCATTACATTATTGTGTATATTTATTAATGACCTCTAGTAGGTTCCATTGCCAGAACAATTAATTTAAAATGCTTCAATAAAATATGCTGACAGATGTCAGTCCATTAATCCAAGCATATTCATTAAAGAAAACCTATCAGCAAAATTTTGTAATGTAAAGGAAAGACATGGTTGTAATGACGCTGTAATACTGATTACATTGATACTTTTGGTGAAGGAATCCACTTTGTTGTTCTTCTTCAATCACAATTTGAAGTTTTCTGTTAATTAGATTTTGGTGCACAGGGGCCGGACTGTGCACTTGGTCTTTTCCTCCCTGTCTGTGATTCCCAGGCCCCTCCGCCTGCTTTCGGTGTGTGAATGACCGGCCTCCTCTGTTTGAAATATCAGCAGTGACTTGTCATTCACTGTCCAGAAGCAGGTGGAGGGGCTGGGGAATTATAGACAGGGGGGAGATGAGCCAGTGCACAGTCCGGCCCCTGTGCACTGAAATCTAACTAGCAGAAAACCTTCAAATGCTGTTTAAAGGAGAACAAAAAAAAAACAGATTTCTTCACCAAAGATATCAATTTAAACAGTATTACAGCCATGTCTTTACTTTACATTATAAAATCATGCTGACAGATTCTCTTTAACATTCACTAGCAGAGTCCATAAACATGACTGAGTTCTCCAATAACTTACACTATCACTAAATGACAATTCAATTTAGTATATATCACGTTATAGAATGAGAGAGAGGCAGCAAATATGTGATGCCAACTAATCTAGTGCAACTGCATGATGCACGCAAGTCATCTTTTCAAAAAAGAAATATTTTTTTTTGTATTACAGCAGTTGCCTAAAATTGAAAAAAATGCTATAATATAGCAAATTATCTAGCTAATGTGTAACAATTGTCTTAAATTTCCCCAAAAGAGAAGAGGAAAAAATGGATGCATATAAAAAGAAAAGAAAATAAACAACTTTCACCTTTTCTCTTAGGTTTATAATTAAACAAACTCATGTCCTGAATAGAATGTGTCCAGCGCCTTGTTGAATTAATATCATAAAAATTCAAACTGTGGTGAAGACAAAGATGGTCCTACCTGGGACATAATAATAAAGTGGCCACAAAAGACAGTCTGGGTAGGGAAAGTACAGGAGATCACAGTTAAAGCCCACACATTCTATAATGATTAGATAGATAGATAGATAGATAGATAGATAGATAGATAGACCATTGTATGTTATTTCTCCCTTATTTTATTTTTTTTTTTTGCTTTCACTTGTATTTAGCTGTTATTATGGAATGAGCGATTACTGACCTTGACAAATTGCCTCCTCATTATATCCGTTCTAAGAGCTTAGAGATCAAAACTGGATTTAATTTATTAATACAATTCGTTTATCTAAAATATAGTTTTATCAACATGTACAATTAGTAATAGGTCAATTGTCTATTACAGTCCTGTTTCCCAGCCCTTTGAAGAAGAAAATAATTTCAGTGTCTGAACTGTAACAGCCCAATAAATCAGAGGCTGGCTGCCCGAGGGATGAAAAGGGGATGAACTTCACATCAAAGCATCTAAAAAAGGGAGAAAGAGCTCTTTAAAGAATATCTCCCCATAATCACCTGCAATTGTTTCTGTTTTAGATCATTAAGCGTTGATCACTTCTCTTTTTGTTACCTCATGTAGAATACTCTATAACCATGGGGCCGGCTTGTCTGTTGCTAACGTACAACATGTTACCTCTGGGATGACTCAGTAAGCTCTGATACCTTGAGTTATCTATGAAGAAAATGTCAAAAATTAATCAATTTCCAATGTAGATCTCACCTAATAAAACAGACAAACACTAATGATTTCTTTCACTCATGGCCCCATTACTCTGTGGTGACAGACTCAAAAGTTTTATACTATGACCTGATCAATAACAGGGTGCAATTACCACTTACTCCATCACCTAGCCACAGTTGAGATACACATGTAGATTATAGCAGACTGTTTGCCAGGAAAAAATTGCATAATGTCCGAAGCTTTGTTTTGTCAGTTTACATACCCCACTGAATAAATCTAACTCAGATCAAGTTTTTCTATAACTCTTATCTCCCTGGGGCTCTGTTCACATTCTGCCTAGAGGAATCAGTTTGTTGGAAACACTGGACACATGTCTATGCATGTGTTACGATACTGGCATAGTACTGCTGGAAAACAGTGGCTGAAGGAGCATGAGCGGAACAGCAAGTAGTAGTAGAAGTTCTTGGAGTTAGCAAAAGAAGTTGTAGGAAACAATCAGTAGATAGGTGAGAACAGTCTGGGTAAGAATGTTCAGAAGCTGGAGACTGGAACTAGGCTAACAGCTAGACACAATACTCAAGCAATGAGTAAGAGAGCCATGCCGCTTTAAGTAGGCCCAAACAGGAAACAAGATGGATCCCACAGGTTTACAATCTGCCATCTTAGTAAAGGGCAATTGCAGAACACAACAGCAGTCTCCAGTGCTAAGGAGTGGGATTGCAGCACAATTATTAAGGTGAACAATAGCAGCCACTAGTGGTCAAACTGTAGAAGGACAACAGGATCGAGGGAGATTATCAGTGGTCTTGTATTTCTTCCATTTTCTAATTATTGCTCCCACAGTTTATTTCTTCACACCAAGCTACTACTGATAACAAGTTCAAACAGGTGCCAGTACTACAGGTAATGAGTGGACGACAGAGGAGCCTCTTAAAGAAGAAGTTACAGGTCTGTGAGAGCCAGAAATCTTGCTTGTTTGTAGGTGACCAAATACTTATTTTCCACCAAAATTTGAAAAAAATTCTTTCTAAATCAGACGATGTGATTTTCAGGATTTGTTTTCTCATTTTGTCTCTCATAGTTGAGGTCTACCTATGATGTCAATTACAGGCCTCGCTCATCTTTTTAAGTGGGAAAACTTGCATAATTGGTGGCTGACTAAATACTTATTTTCCCCACTGTATCTTGGTCTCATCTGTCCACAAGACGCTTTCCCAGAAGGATTTTGGCTACTTACGTACATTTTGGCAAACTGCAGACTAGATTTTTTATGTTTCTGTGTCAGCAGTGGGGTCCTCCTGGGTCTCCTGCCATTGCGTTTAATTTCATTCAAATGACGAAGGATAGTTCACGCTGACATTGATGCACCCAGCTTGAATTTCCTTGAAACTTGATTGAGGCTGCTTATCCATCATCCGGACTATCCTGCGTTGCAACCTTTCATTTATTTTCCTCTGCCGTCCACGTTCAGGAATATTAGATACAGTTGTATGGGTTGTAAACATCTTGATTATGTTGCGCACTGTGGAAAAGGAACATTAAGATCTTTGGAGATGGACTTGTAACCTTGAGATTGTTGATACTGTTCAACAATTTTGGTTCTCAAGTCCTCACACGGTTCTCTTCTTGTCTTTCTGTTCTCCATGCCTAATGTGGCACACTCAGACACACAATGCAAAGATTGAGTCAACTTCTCTTTTTATCTGGTTTCAGGTATGATTTTCATATTGCCCACACCTGTTACTTGAAACAGGTGAGTTTGAATGAGCATCACATGCTTGAAACAAAGTTGTTTACCCTCAATTTTGGAACGTTGCCAACAAAATGAAGCATTCTCTCATCGCTACAGAAATGGCAAACATGTGGATGCTAAATTTAGTTTAGGCACACTGGGGCTCAGAGACGGAACATTTGGATTTGGGAGCACAAAATTTGCTGGATTTCTTTGGGGGGCGAGGAGCCAAAGCGCTTTTCCAAAGCCTTTGTGCTACCAGTAAAGTGGAAGCCCCCCTCTATTTACATTGACAGATGATGGATCTGAGTGGGGATTTGCTTTTTTTGTGGATTGAGCTGAAGCTGTTATTGGGAACATTTTACATAACATTTTGGATCACATTTATCCTGTACTCTACGCTGATCACTTACATCGGGGTTTCCATCTAAATCTCCAAATGGCGTGGTTCAGATGAAACCCCTGAGGGATTCATTCATTATAATGAGGCAGCAGATACTCTGGACTCTGTCTGACCTCTGTTCAGCGGTGTCCTTTTCAGAGATGCACAAAAATGTGGATGACCGCGCTTTTATGCACACTTAAAAAAACAGATACGGCTGGATCACAGGCCAGACGGCGTCCACAGTGTCTCCATCTGTCTCATTATAAGGGAATCTTCCGTCAGGAGTTTCTGCTAAATTATGTATTTCAGAGATTTACTCGGAAACCCAGATGTAAGTGCTCAGCGTAGAGCGCAGGATAAATATGAACCAAGCCTTACTAGGATTTTTGGGAGGCAGAATTAACAAATCAACAGCAGGCTAAAAATTTGTTCTATTTATTTTTACTTCCATTTTTCATGCAGTATTAGTGATAAGACGCCTTTATTCTTGGGGTTGGTGCGATTACAGGGATAACAAGTTTATATAGTTTTTTTTATGTTTGGCTGTTGTCACACACTAAAAAAACACTTTTTTGCAAAGAATTACCATATAGAGCTATAATTTTTCTATATTTCTACTGACAGAGTCATGTTAGGGCTTGTTTTTTTGCGGGTTGAGTTGGTGTTTTTATTGGTACCATTTTTGGGCACATAACAATTTTTGATCGCTTTCTATTATGATTTTTGGGAGGCAGAATGAACAAAATCAGCAATTTAGGAATTGTTTTTTGTTTTCTTTTTTTTTTCTGCCATTCACCGTGAGGTAAAAGTGATAAGGCAGCTTTATGCTTTTGGTCAGTACAATTACAGCAATACCAAATTTATATAAACTTTTTAATGTTTTGCTGCCTTTACGCAATAAAAATTATTTTATAGAAAATAATTATTTTTGCATCGCTATATTCCGAAAGCTAAAGCTTTTTTATTTCTCCGCTGATGGGGCTGTACGGTGGATTGTTTTTTGCACGATAAGATGACGTTTCCAGAGATACTATTTTTGTTTACATTTGACTTTCGATCGTGTTTTATTCCACTTTTTGTTCGGCGGTATGATGAAAAAGCGTAGCTTTTTGCCATATTTTTTTTTGTTTTTACTGTGTTCACTCAATGGGGTTAACTACTGTGACAGTTTTATAGATTGAGTTGTTCCAGATGCGGCAATACCAAATATGTTTATTTTGTTTTTTTTATATAAAGATACATATTTATGGGGATAATATTTATTTTCATTTTTTTTTTTATTTTGTGATTTTTTTAAAAATATATTTCTACAATTTTTTGGGACTTTTTTACTTTTTTACTTAGTCCTTTTATGGGGTTTTAACTTTTATCACTCTGATCGCAGGTATAATGCATTGCAATGCACCAGCATTGCAATGCGTTATATCACAAAAAGAGCAAAGAAAGGCAGCACTCACAGAATCTTAAAATAAGATAGTCCTTTATTCCTTCAGGTGGGACATCTTCGCGGTGTGCAGGGTACCAATGGAGTCATGTGGGGGAGAGGTCAGCTGGACTATGGCCGTTTCGCTACCTTCCGGTTCTTCAACGGGTCCAAGGTTGAAAGAATAAAGGACTGTCTTATTTTAAGATTCAGTTTGTGCGGCCTTTCTTTACACTTTTCATGATGAATGTATACACACTTGGATATTGCACCACCAAAAGAATCTAGAAGTACGCATAGCGAGCAATAGGTGATAATAAACCCAGAGGTTGCCATGACGACCCCAGGTTGCTATGACGACCATCGGGCCTTGGTGATGACATCACAGGGGTGCCGATCTGATGGGAGAGGGAGCCTCCTCCTAAATGTTGCGATCGATATTGATTGCAGCATTTAGGGGGTTAAACAGGCTCGGCTGTCTCGTAAGCCGATCTCCCAGCAGTGATCGCGCGGGCACAGCACCTGTGCTACACAAGGTCGCCGTGTTGTACCTATACGTTATTGGGCTGGAATCCCTATTCGACCATGACTTGTAGGTACGTTAAATGTCATGAAGGGGTTAAATGCCTTGGCTCCATATATTATGTTCATGCACTTCTTAGTTGTAGATTAACTGCTGTGACCATCTCTTTGCCAAACTTTCTACCCACATTTGGTAAAGGCAACTTGAACCCCCTACTAATGCTTTATCAGCATTGGTAAAACTCTATAATGTGCACAGTATTTTTATATTAGTTAATATGAAATAGATTTGAAAACCTTAACCAAAATAATGGTTGATTTTTTCAAAAAGGTATGTATATCCCAGACTCATTGCAGGGCAACTTCCCAGCCAGAAATGTTTGATACTTTATGAACTTCAGGCTTCATTCAGACGTCTATTTTTCATGGACTGAGCATATACCCTTTATAGTTTATGGGCATGTTCACATATCTACTTTTTTTGTATGGATGGAGTGTCCCTCAAAAATAATAAAACTGACCATGTGCATTCTTAATCTTGAAATCAATGGGTCGGTGAAAAAAAAAAAAAATCACATGGTTGCCATCCGTGTGCTATCTGATTCTGTCCTTTTTTTAACTTTTGAATAGCTAGGAGAAACTTTTTTTTTTTTTTCATTCTGATGATGAAAATGGACCAAAAATAGATGGTCTGCTTTTTCTTGTATGTCCCCCTAAAATTAACATCAGAATGAAATTTTATTTTAAGAACAGATTTACAGCAATGGTTACATAAAAATTCAATTTTTTTTCACAATATTATACTATTTACGCAATTTATACAGTTGCTATGTACAAGCTTTTTAGAGTGGAAGTAACAATCTTCTGTAGAACTAATAGGTGAAAATTGGAAGAGAATAAATAGTGTTCGATTTTTACATATACATTAGTGCAGGAGAAAGATTGGTCATTATGGACACAATTCAAGACGTGGACATTTAGGAAATCCGTCTTATTGAAGCACTAATCACATTCCTTTTGTCTAGTAATGTAAAAGCGAGTGTCCTAGATTACACGCCAATAGCTCTGTGTTGTGGTGAGTTTTATGGGGCCAGGGCAATTTCCCTGGGGCTAAAAGGAGGTGTAACAGGGATTCCTCATCTATGTCAGTGCTTCTATAGCAATATGTTAAGATTTTGGTTTCCTGGACTCTGTAATTGAACACTGACTGACAGGTTGTAATTAAGACCATCTCAATAGTAAAAAATGGAGGTTATAAAGCTTAGAATTGTACAAAACCATATTAAAGTATAGGGTCCAGCATGGACTGCTACAATTAACATGCATGGACTGTAAGGCACAAGGCAGAAAGCTATGTTCCTGGAAGAAAATCTCACAAATAAGTCATAAGAATTCTCAATACATATTAAAGAAATAAAAATAAAAAAAACTATGCCCAATGAAGAGACGTACGGTAAGTATTCTCGGAAGCTTGTTATTTGTCATCACCTTTTCAGTTTGCCATTAAAAGGTTTCAACCAGTGAAGACTCTGTTTTTTTATTGGTCTATCTACTGGCTTATACAGTACAAAAATATATTCTGTCTTATACTTAAGTAAATCTGGCCTTTGAGTGTCTTGAGTGCCATTGATTTTGTTATTGTGTCAATAGCACATATTTGGTCAGTGTGTACATGGGACACTGGTAGCCATAAATGGCTACATAGATTATATTGCAAAATGTGAGCACATAACTTAACAAGCTAATTCTTAAAGGGGGCACTTCTCCAGGAATAAAAATATATATATCTAAAGTAAATGTCACTATAAATAAATTCCTTAATACATTTAATTAGCAAATCACAATCTAGGGACGTAATCACTATAGAATTAAAATGGCTAACACCTTGTTACATTTACAGAAACCTGTCCTAAAATGTTAGGACAGGAGCCTGTGAGCATGTGCAGTAGACGCTCTGCCCTTCCTTTCATGTGTAGGACGATGTGCTCCCATCAGATACTCTGATGCAATACTGAAGATTCTGGGGTTGCTGAGGTTAAAGGAGGCTACTCACACCACTGTCCACCATGTGTTTCTGAATGATATGGTATAGAAAACAAGTGGATAAGCTTGCACTACTGCCAATAGGTAGGCTGTACTCAGAAGAACGCCCAGAGTCATGAAATAGTTTAAATTAACATCGGCACAAAGTATTGTCCAGTAGAATATGCTGAAATAAGGGATACTTTATCTAACTCAGTCCGACAGGTGCATACAGATACATGGTCCAACATTTCGACCTTAAATGGTCTTTCTCAAGGTTATCTACATACAGATAATATAGTATAGTGAAAAAGAGAAGTTGTGACTATATACAACATCAAATAAAGCATCTACACGGTATGAACAGATAGATAGATAGATAGATAGATAGATATGACATATTTTTATATACACAAATATGCATAGAGAGTCATTGTCAAGAGAAACACAGAGACAATTGCAATTCTTTTAGATAATATATTGTTCGTTTTCTTTTCAATGTAAAGGATATAGAACTTTATTTATACATATACATGGAAAGAATCACTGGGATAAGGTCTGTGTAGGCCTGTGAAAAAAGGATATGGGTGAATATATTAAGGACTAGAAAGACAGACAAAAATAATGGATGGAGATAAATAAAATAATAAATTCTAAATAATAAATAATGAAATAAAGAATAAAATAAATAATGAAAAATTAAAAAGATGGAAGGGAAAATAAGGGAGGAAAAACTAAATAGGGGATGATAATAGAGAAGTACTAAAAGTATAAACCGCAATGAGATGAGCAAAACGATAAGTCAAAGTAGTGGAAAACAGGTCAAGAAGACATACATTGCTTTGGTGCAGAGGCATATTAAAAGCACATTGGAAAATATAGAAAGAGGTAACTTACACTTAAAACGTAACCTCACACTTGAAGAAACGAGGGTACTTACTGACCTCAAAGAAAACAAAAAATTAATTATAAAACCAGCAGATAAAGGAGGTTCCATTGTAATTATGGATAAGTTGTACTATACCTCGGGTATTTATTCACAATTCAATGACACACTCTAAGATCATACAACTGACAATGCCAGGATATAAAGAACCTACACTGTGTGCAGAATTATTAGGCAAGTTGTATTATAGAGGATTATTTTTATTAACAACTATGTTCTCAATCAACCCAAAAGATTCATAAATATCCAAGCTTAATATTTTTGGAAGTTGGAGTGGGTTTTTTTTACATTTGGCTATCTTAGGAGGATATCTGTTTGTGCAGGTAACTATTACTGTGCAGAATTTTTAGGCAACTTAATAAAAAACAAATATAATCCCATCTCACTTGTTTATTTTCACCAGGTAAACCAATATCAGTGCACAAAATTTTGAAAAAAAACATTTCTGACATGCAAAAACAAAAACCCAAAAAATTAGTGATCAATATAGCCACCTTTCTTTATGATGACACTCAACAGTCTGCCATCCATAGATTCTGTCAGTTGCTTGATCTGTTTTCGATCAACATTGCATGCAGAAGCCACCACAGCCTCCCAGACACTGTTCCGAGAGGTGTACTGTTTTCCCTCCCTGTAGATCTCACATTTTATGATGGACCACAGGTTCTCTATGGGGTTCAGATCAGGTGAACAAGGGGGCCATGTCATTATTTTTTCTTCTTTTAGACCTTTACTGGCCAGCCATGCTGTGGAGTAGTTGGAAGCATATGATGGAGCATTGTCCTGCTTGAAAATCATGTTTTTCTTGAACGATACCGACTTTTTCCTATACCACTGCTTGAAGAAGTTGTCTTCCAGAAACTGGCAGTAGGTCTGGAAGTTGAGCTTCACTCCATCCTCAACCCAAAAAGGTCCCACAAGTTCATCTTTGATGATACCGGCCCATACCAGTACCCCACCTCCACCTTGCTGGCGTCTGAGTCGGAGTGGAGCTCTCTGCCCTTTACTGATCCAGCCTCTGGCCCATCCATCTGGCCCATCAAGAGTCATTCTCATTTCATCAGTCCATAAAACCTTTGAAAAATCAGTCTTAAGATATTTCTTGGCCCATTCTTGACGTTTTATCTTATGTTTCTTATTCAAAGATGGTCGTTTTTCAGCCTTCCTTACCTTGGACATGTCCCTGAGTATCGCACACCTTGTGCTTTTTGATACTCCAGTAATGTTGCAGCTCTGAAATATGGCAAAACTGGTGGCAAATGGCATCTTGACAGCTTCACGCTTGATTTTCCTCAATTCATGGACAGTTATTTTGCGCTTTTTTGGCCAACACGCTTCTTGCGACCCTGTTGGCTATTTGCCATGAAACGCTTGATTGTTCGGTGATCACGGTTCAAATGTTTGGAAGTTTCAAGACTGCTGCATCCCTCTGCAAGACATCTCACAATTTTGGATTTTTCAGAGCCCGTCAAATCTCTCTTCTGACCCATTTTGCCAAAGGAAAGGAAGTTGCCTAATAATTAAGCACACCTTATATAGGGTGTTGATGTCATTAGTCAACACCCCTCCTCATTACAGAGATGCCCATCACCAGATTTACTTAATTGGTAGTTGGCTCTCAAGCCTATGCAGCTTGGAGTAGGACAACATGTATAAAAAGTATCATGTGATCAAAATACTCATTTGCCTAATAATTCTGCACACAGTATAGTAGGAAAGTAGAAAACTACAAGAAAATAGCTGTCATAGACATCTAACTTTGTGAATTTTTGATCAATTCTCACCCAATAATACCATTTTTTTTTATAGTTTCTCTAAAATTCATAAGCATTTGACAAAGCCTCCACATCGACCTACAGTTGTCTACACAAATTGATTTCTATCTCCTCTAGTAGTCACCCTCAAAAAAATATTCACTCCATTGGTACAACATACCACTTCCTTTCTTAAAGATACCTTTCACTTTTCATCACATTTACAATCCATGGGACCCACTTCCCCCAATAGCTTTCTAGTTACTATGGATGTACACCAGCCTGTACTCCAGTATAGACCATGTGTTGGGAATTCAAGCGGTAGAAGAATCCTTCAGTGACCTGACCACTTTTTCTTCAGGGCAAAAAGATTTTTGCTTAGACACATTGGAACTCATTCTCACTAAGAATGTTTTTTGAGGATCAATTCTTTATGCAGACAAAGGGTACAGCAATGGGTTCCAATGTGGTACCACCTCAAGCCAATATCTTTATGGCTCACTTTGAAAAAATGTTTGTGCATAACCCTCCTCTTTACCGACAATATCTAATCATCTGGAAGAGATATATAGATGATATTTTTTTCATTTGGCAGATTTGATACCCTCAAAAAAATATTAAGACACAAATACATGTGTACTCAATCTAACTTTCACGATACAAAATGATGATCATACCATCAAATTTTTAGATTCCTTAATCACACTCGAAAAAGATGGCTCACTCAGCAAGAACATATATATCAAACCTACAGAATATAACAGTTAGTTACATTTTCAAGCTGCCATCCACAACATCACAAGAAATCCCTACATATCACAATATCATAGGGTTCACCACATAGTATCCAAAGGATCCAAACGTGCAACATGTCATGAAGAAATGCGACAATAACTTTGCAATAGGGGGTACGCTGAGGACATCCTTAAGACTATACAGACACCAAAATCTACAAATATGAATACCAAGAGACTCACCTTTGTCAATACATACCATCAATTTACAGTTGAAACCAGAAGTTTACATACACTATACAAAAAGACACATATGCATGTTTTTCTCAATATCTGACATGAAATCAGAATAAACCTTTCCAGTTTTAGGTCAATTAGGATTACCATAATTTTTAATATTTGCCAAATGCCAGAATAATGAGAGAGAGAGAATATGTTAAGGCATTTTTACTTACTGCAAAATCAAAAGTTTACATACATTTCATTAGTATTTGGTACCATTGCCCTTAAACTTAATGATTTGGGTCAAACGTTTGGGATATCCTTCCACAAGCTTCTCACAATAGTTGGTTGGAATTTGGGCCTATTCCTCCTGAGAAAACTGGTGTAACTGATCCAGGTTTGTAGGTCGCCTTGCTCATACCTGCCTTTTCAGCTTTGCCCACAAATTTTCAATAGGATTGAGATCAGGGCTTTGTGATGACCACTCCAAAACATTGACTTTGTTATCCTTAAGCCACTTTGTTACCATTTTGGCAGTATGCTTCGGGTCATTGTCCATTTGGAAGACGCATCTCCGCCCAAGCTTTAACTTCCTGGCTGATGTCTTGAGATGTTGCTTCAGTATTGCCGCATAATCTTCTTTTCTCATGATGCCATCTATTTTGTGAAGTGCACCAGTCCCTCCTGCAGCAAAACAACCCCACAACACGATGCTGCCACCCCCGTGTTTCACAGTTGGTATGGTGTTCTTAGGCTTCCAAGCTTCTCCCTTTTTCCTCCAAACATAACGATGGTTATTATGCCCAAATAGTTAAATTTTAGTTTCATCAGATCACAGGACATATCTCCAAAAATTAAGCTCTTTGTTCCTGTGTGCATTTGCAAACATTAATCTGGCTATTTTATGTTTCTTTTGGAGTATTGACTTCTTCCTGGCAGAGTGGCCTCTCAGCCCATGTTGATACAGTACTCGTTTCACTGTGGTTATTGACACAATCTTACCAGTTTCCGCCATCATCTTCACAAGGTCTTTTGCTTTTGTGCTTGGGTTGATATGCACATGTTGGACCAAAGCACATTCACTTCTGGGACACAGAACCCGTCTCCTTCCTGGGTGGTATGATGGCTGGACATTCCCATCCTGTTTGTACTTGCGTATAATTGTTTGTACAGATGAACGAGGCACCTTCAGGTATCTTGAAATTGTACACAAGGATGAGCCAGAATTGTGCAAGTCCACAATTCTCTTCCTGATATCTTGGCTGATTTCTTTAAACTTTCCCATAATGCTAGACAAAGAAGCAGTGTGTTTCGGGTGTGCATTAAATACATCCACAGGTGTGTCTCTAACTCAGATGTTGCCCAAAAAAACTATCAGAAGCTCCCAAACACATAACATCATCATATGGGCAGTCCAGAATTGTTTAAAGACATAATAATCTTCGTGTATGTAAACTTGTGACATTGCAGTAAGTAATAAAAATGCATTAAAACATTCTCTCTCTCATTATTCAGGCATTTGGCAAATATTAAAAATGATAGTAATCCTAATTGACCTAAAATGGGAAAGGTTTATTCTGATATTGTCTATTGTTTGTCAGATATTGAGAAAAACATGCATATGTGTCTTTTTATATAGAGTATGTAAACTTCTGGTTTCAACTGCATATACAAAATTAACCAATGCATCAGAAGACATTGGATGCTCTTGAGCAAGGCTTATCCCAACATCCGAGAATTCCATTCTCTTCCATTGATATGTAATAAAAGGCCCATCAATCTAAGGAACCATCTGGTTAGGGCTGATAATGGCTCCAAAAATCCAAGACAGACCCAGGGCACCTTCACCTCCCAACATAAGGGAACTTATCTATGTTTTCATTGGCTTCAATGCTCTAATGTGACTAAAGGTGATTCCTTCTTTCATCCCCATTCAGACAAACTGTATCCAGTCTAAATTAGCTGTGATTCATCATATGTTGTATACTTCATTCAGTGCCCTTACAGTCTCCTAAATGTTGGTGAGACCATCCAACATATTCTAGACCGCATCTCGAAACATAAATCCATGCACATTTTATATCTTCAGGTCATTCCATATCACAACTCAAATTCCAGGTTTTAGAAAACCAATGGCCAGGCATGGTGGCAACAGGATTAGGAAATTATAAGAGCGTGAAGCCTACTGGATCCATGTCCTACAGACAATGGAGCCATAAAGCCTCAACAGAGAATATGAAGTTTACTATTAATAAACATCGCTTACTTTTATATTATCATTACAGGTTATGTTTGTTCTTTTAATCCCCCCCGCCCTCCTATAGATGTCATAAGAGATCACCCAGGTAGTACCTCACTTATCTTTTTTTCACCCCCTTTTATTTCCCTTCCTTCCCCTTCTTCCCTTTTTCCCTTTTGCCCCCATCGTCTTCACTTTACCCTTTTTGTTTTCACCCATCTTCCTAGGTTCTGACATTTTCTACTCCTTCTTATATTATTTTTTTGTTCTAACTATACTTCCCACTTTCATTAATTCCAGCTCCCTTATAGTCTTGTTATATAGTATCTTGCTTCTCATTCTTCTGCACATGTCCACGCTATTATCAGCTTTTTCCACTCTGCCTCATCTGTGTTCAACTTGGGCGCAAGCGCAATAACACTTCCCAGGTCTCGGATGCCTCCTATGCTACACCTCCATGACGTGCACTCAGCCCTGCCACCGTACCATTTAAGATGCTTCTCTTTGACCTGGAAACCCAGCCACAGCGCGGCTAGATCTGCTTTGCCCGCATATGCCGACTATCCCATATACAGGTACTGTGTCTGCCATCACTCTAAAATCTGCCCATCCCCACTTTTAGATTACATGGCACCAGATAGAAGTAAATGAAGCTATTTGTTTTCATTCATTTTATCTTCTTGACCTATCTATTTTCTACTACTTTGACTGATCATTTTACTCATCTCATTGTGGCTTATACAACCCCTGCCAAAAATTATGGAATCACCGGGCTCGGAGGATGTTGTTTAATGTTGTTGAAAAAAAGCAGATCACAGACATGGTACAAAACTAAAGTAATTTCAAATTGCAACTTTAGGGCTTTAAGAAACACTAAAATAAATCAAGATTAAAAATGTGGTACTCAGTAAAGGTAATTTTTTTCAGACCAAGCAGAGGGAAAAAAATATGGAATCACTCAATTCTGTGGAAAAAAATCTGGAATCACCCTGTAAATTTTCATTTCCAAAACTAACACCTGCATCAAATTAGATCTGCTCATTAGTCTGCATCTAAAAATGAGTGATCACAGCTTGCACCAAGTGAACTGACATGAATCATGGCTCCAACACGAGAGATGTCAATTGAAACAAAGGAGAGGATTATCAAACTCTTAAAAGAAGGTAAATCATCATGCAATGTTGCAAAAGATGTTGGTTGTTCACAGTCAGCCGTGTCTAAAATCTGGACCAAATACAAACATGGGAAGGTTGTTAAAGGCAAACATACTGGTAGACCAAGGAAGACATCAAAGCGTCAAGACCGGAAACTTAAAGCAATATGTCTCCAAAACAGGAAATACACAACAAAACAAATGAAGAACGAATGGGAGGAAACAGGAGTCAATGTCTGTGACCGAACTGTAAGAAACCGCCTAAAGGAAATGGAATTTACATACAGAAAAGCTAAGCAAAAGCCATCATTAACACCTAAACAGAAAAAAACAAGGTTACAATGGGCTGAGGAAAAGCAATCATGGACTGTGGATGACTGGATTAAAGTCATATTCAGTGATGAATCGCAAATCTGCATTGGGCAAGGTGATGATGCTGGAACTTTTGTTTGGTGCCGTTCCAATGAGATTTATAAAGATGACTGCATGAAGATAACATGCAAATTTCCACAGTCATTAATGATATGGGGCTGCATGTCAGGTAAAGGCACTGGGGAGATGGCTGTCATTACATCTTCAATAAATGCCCACGTTTACATTGATATTTTGGACAGTTTTCTTATCCCATCAATTGAAAGGATGTTTGGGGATGATGACATCATTTTTCAAGATGATAATGCATCCTGCCATAGAGCAAAAACTGTGAAAACATTCCTTGAAAGAAGACACATAGGTCAATGTCATGGCCTGCAAATAGTTCGGATCTCAATCCAAATGAAAATCTTTGGTGAAAGTTGAAGAAATGGTCCATGACAAGGCTCCAACCTGCAAAGCTGATCAGGCAACAGCAATCAGAGAAAGTTGGAGCCAGATTGATGAAGAGTACTGTTTGTCACTCATTAAGTCCATGCCTCAGAGACTGCAAGCTGTTATTAAATCCAGAGGTGGTGCAACAAAATACTAGTGCTGTATTGGAGTGTTCTTTTGTGTATTTGTTTTTTATGATTCCATAATTTTTTCCTCAGAATTGAGTGATTCCATAATTTTTTCCCTCTGCTAGGTCTGAAAAAAATTACCCTTACTGAGTACCACATTTTTTTTCTTGATTTCTTTTAGTGTTTCTTAAAGCCCTAAAGTTGCCATTTGAAATTACTTTAGTTTTGTGCCATGTCTGTGATCTGCTTTTTTTCAACAACATTAACTCCTTAACAACGCATGACGTCTTAGTACGCACATTTGGCCTCCCCCCTGTTCAGTGAGGGCTGCTGCACTGAGCCCTCACTGAACCGAGCACATGTCAGCTGATTCTTACAGCTGACATGTGCCCACAACAGCCGCGGGTGGAATCGCGATCCACCCGCGGCTGTTGACATGTTAAATGCCGCTGTCAATCTCCGACAGCGGCATTTAACGCGCGCTTCCTGGAAGCGCGTCCTAAGCCCCGCCCACCGGCGACCCCGTCACGTGATCGCGGGTCACCGTTGGGTGGGCATGACAAAACAGGGTCTGCAGCAGACGCCTGTGGTTGTCATGATCTGGTCGCTATGAGTGCCACCTAGTGGTCGGCGCTCATAGCACAGGACCATTTCTGCTGCATGCAAGGGACCTGCTCGTCCCCTGTATGTAGCAGAGGTGATCAGTTAATTGCTGCTTATAGTCTCCTATGGAGACTATTAAAGCATGCAAAAAGTGAAAAAAAAAAGTGTTTAAAAATATTAAAAAAATTTAAAAAATATAAAAGTTTAAATCACCCCCCTTTCGCCCCATTCAAAATAAAATAATAAAAAAAAAAACACATAGATATATTTGGTATCACCGCGTTCAGAATCGCCCGATCTATCAATATAAAAAAAGAATTAATCCGATCGGTAAACGGCATAACACGAAAAAAATTCTAAACGCCAGAATTACATTTTTTGGTTGCCGCAAAATTGCAATAAAATGCAATAACGGGCGATCAAAACATCGGATCTACCCCAAAATGTTATCAATAAAAATGTCAGCCCGGCGCGCAACAAATAAACCCTCACCCAGCCCCAGATCCCGAAAAATGGAGACGCTACGGGTCTTAGAAAATGGCACTATTTTTTTTTTTTTAACCAAATTCTGGATTTTTTTTCACCACTTAAATAAAAAAGAAACTATACATGTTTGGTGTCTACGAACTCGTAATGACCTGGCGAATCAGCATGGCTGGTCAGTTTTAGCATTCAGTGAACGTGGTAAAAAAAATAAAAACCACTGTGGTATTGCACTTTTTTTGCAATTTCACCGCACTTGGAATTTTTTTCCCGTTTTCCCGTACACGATATGGTAAAACTAGTAATGGCGTTGAAAAGTACAACTCGTCCCGCAAAAAATAAGCCCTCACATGGCCGTATTGACCAAAAAATAAAAACGCTATGGCTCTGGGAACAAGGGGAGCAAAAAACGAAAATGCAAAAACGGAAAATGCTCCGGGGCTTAAGGGGTTAAACAACTGAATGAACATCCTCCGAGCCCGGTGATTCCATAATTTTTGCCAGGGGTTGTACCATTAGTACTTCTCTATTGTTATCTACTATTTCGTTTTTTCCTCCCTTGTCTCCTACCATCTCTTTCATTTTTCATTATTTATTGTATTCTTTATTTCATTATTTACTATTTATCGTTTATTATTTTATTTATCTCCATTTTTTTTTGTCTTCCTAGCCCTTCTTATTTTCACCGACATCCTTTTTTCACAGGCCTACATAGACTTTATCCCAGTGATTCTTTATATATGCAGAAGTACATTGAAAAGAAAAGTAGCAATATATTCTCTAAAAGAATTGCAATTATATCTGTGTTCTCTTGACAATGATTCTCTATGCATATTTGTGTGTATAAAAATCTGTGCATATATGTGTGTGTGTGTGTGTGTGTGTGTATGTATATATATATATATATATATGTGTGTGTATATATAAATGTTTATACCAAGTAAATACTTTATTTGATGATGTATATAGTCTATAGTCACCACTTCTCTTTTTCACTATGCTATACTATCTGTATTTAGATAACCTTGAGAAACGTTGGACCATGTTGTATGCACTTGTCGGATTGAGTTTAATAAAGCATCACTTATTTCAACATATTCTACTGGACAATACTTTTTGCCGAAGTTCATTGTAGCTAGCACATAGTATAGGTTGTCTCCAAATCACAGAGGAGGAGGTTTCCACTGCACATGATCACACTCACCTGGTCTAATATTCTAGGAGAGGTTTCTGCTTTTTTCTATGGTGGTGGAAGGAATTGTTTCTACATGGATTTGAACAAGTTGCAATAAAAGTGTTTTTTTAAAAGATCCTTTTGCTGGAATCTTTCTTTCTTATGAACCTCATGGGTCCTTACATTGCTAAGTAACTGTACAAGAGTAGACTTATAACTCTCCCTCTCAGGCATGTGTCTACAAAATGAATCCAGGATAAGTAGAAAACACCTTTATTATATTCTATGTATTTTTCCAATGTACTTGTAGTAGTGTTGACTGCCCCTATCTTGGTATTGGAAAAAAAAGAGTGGTCACCTCCTACCTGTCCAAAGCAGTTTTTAATGCAGTTGCCTTCTTGTGAATTAAATTCGTAGCTCTAGGTCCAAGAGAGAGAGGTAAGACTCTTGTCATACAGATATATTGGGTGGGACAGTGACCCAATTAATTGAGGTCCCCTTCAGATGTGGGCTCAAACAATTTGATCAAACTTTGCGCTAAGGAATTACATTTGTAAAATATAATAAACAATAAAATGTACAAAAAAATAGCTTGCATACATTTTAGTGCTTACAAAGTGCTACTGCATGTAACTTGTGTATAAAATGTAATCTCAATATCAAAGCCATATACAGTAGTGGCCTACACATTACTTTTCTCTGGTCTCTACAAAAGATCTGTAGCATATTTTGAGAAATTTTGTTTCATAACAGCTGGGAAACCACAGGTCAAAGAATACTACAGTACAGGATAGAATACTGTATTCTTCTCAGTCTCTAATAAGTCTATCAGCTGTCCCCAGTATGAATTTCCTCTCCGTTGTCACTAAAATAGCATTTACTCATATTTTCATTCTACCCAGCATGGCAAACTCCTTCCTCGCCAGATAATAGCATGCTGCTGCAGTTTATGGAGCAGGCTGAGCGCTGTTTATATGCAGCATTATATATGCTGCACTTAGAGCATGGCAGCTCCCCTCTTCTGGCTATAATTTACACTCTACATACTAAGTGAAATATTGCTCCCCAGCACTGTATCAGGGGATGCATCAATACTGTTAAGGAGGAAGCAAGAAAAGAAATCCAGGTCTTGGTAGTTACCTCTCCTCCTTTAACTCACAGAAAAATCAGTTTCTCTAGTACCTGTTATGGAACCCATTCAACAACTTCCAGCTCCTCAACAATACAATGATGATCCATAAACCAAGCTTTTTGAAGCAGTGAACAATCCATTTTGAACTCTCCTGCGCAACTTTTCTTCAACTGGACTGAGATTTGCCTATATTAACTCTCAGCTCACCATGAGTCTTCGTCTGGTCATCATCTTTCTGAAATTGCAATGTCCATAATATCTCTTGACAAGAAAATTTCCAGATGACCATCTGTTGGATGACTGAGGAACTTGGGTGCGCAATCACACCTGTATCTATCATGTTCCAGCTAAAGCATGAATTGTCCTTCATTGAGTAATAGAGCATCCAATTCCATACTCTAGCTTCATGCTTACCCTGGAATAATGAAGGCAGTCCTTTGAAAAGGTCTGGCCATTCATACAGTATCAAAGATGACTGTCCAGATGACAGTATGACTTAGTCATTTGGGTTGACATGGGGTTCAGTAAAAGGAGCATTCCGTCTCCCAACGCTTTCTGCATCCTTGTACTGCCACTCACTGATAAACCAATTGTTATGAACGTTTACACAGTCACACACGGGTAACAGAAAAAGGGAAGTTCAACCACAGGGAGACACCGCACTTATACCCAACTGGTCCTTGTACACACTAGAAAGACCCTAGCAGCACAACTACAAACGCCACCTCTGACCTAACTCTAAAAGGCCAGGGCTTTCTTGTACCTCCTGAGGAACCAGAGTGGAGGCCGCAACACACTGCAAACAAGGGAAGAGGAAAGTATTAATACAAAAACTCAGGGTGAGAAACTAAAACACGTTCATATTGGGTAGTGAGGGAAAACTAAAGAGAACCAAAATAACAGGAACCTCCCATAACCTTAACAATGGTAAAAAGGGAAAGGTGCTGGGAAGGAATGCAAACAGACTCATTGCACGACTACAACTGGAGCTTACCAAACAAGGTAAACCCCTTAGCTGAGGGCTGGAACTCCTGAACACACATCCACCAAGAGGTATAGCCAGCAAGGAAGTGCAGTGAAGAGTGAACATATAAAACCCCACCCAGAATGTGATAGGGCAAACCAAGATAGAAAACGAGAAAAACCTGGAGGTGAACAAACCATGAAGGGAAAACAAAAACAATAGAAACCATCAGCAGATGGACAGGGAAGAAAGGGCCATAGCTCAGCAAACAAAGGAACCGACAGCATGTCACCAGATCGAATCCCCAAGCCGAGCCAGGGCACCAATGCAAGTGGTTGTCTACTCTGAGCTGAAGGGTCATCTACACTAGAAATGTTCCACATGTCCTCTCAGACAAAGAAACCTTATCTTTTATTCAACTACTACCCCAAGGAAACAATTCTTCTTACTAGGATTCTTAATGCTTCTGGAGTTATATAGAGCGAATTGATTTGCAAGACCATGGTCATGAGCACTGTGAATTGCATCCTACCTGCTGGCATCCCTTTTAATTAATGGATCTGGCGTGACGTCAAACAGAAAAGGCACCGAAGATGTCGACACATAGAAGATGGTTTGGAGGGCTCCCTTTTGGCAGCCACGTTATACTGATGTGGTCACTGGACAGGGGTACTGCAAATCTATTTGCTCATCTCAATCCTTGATCTTACTTAATGTAGAAGCTTTTATTGACTCTGGAGCTTCAGGAAACTTATTGGACTTTCTGACCCAATGGCTGCAGGTCTTTTTGTTACCTTTTGAGGGACCAATTTTTCTAATATCTGTGAATAAAATATGATACTGCATTTCACCTTTCCAGTAGTAGGCCAATCAGTGGCATTTTAAGGAAGTTTACATTCTGGTTTTAATATCTGCTATCCAACCAATCTTATTGTGCTAGTATTGGCTCTGTCTATACAATGCAGCTTTTGATTGACAACCAGAGATGCCTTTGAATTGTTTCTTCACCTGTTCCTCTGTCCCTTCTTTCGGTAGAGGCTTCTTCAACTAGAAGAAGTACAGTAATTTTGTAAACAGAAGGCAGTGACTCTCCCTGATTACTCTTCCTATTAATCTGTCTGATGCTGAGGCAAAAAGTTTCTTGAAATCAACTTTATCCCCTGACACTACTGGAGGCAGAAACCATGTCATCCTATGTTTGGGAGAACCTATAGAGAGGCTTCATTTGGGTTTGAATGCCCAGATTTGTTTCTGGGTGATATAAATTATATCCTCATCTCCCCCCAAAGACCTTTTCCCAACTACAGCATGTACGCATTGTCTTATATTGCCTCCATGAGAAGTCCCTTTATACAAAGCTGGAGAAATTCTGCTTTGAAAAATCTGAACTTCCATTCCTTGGTTACATGTTTTCTGATGAAGATTTAAAGTTGGATGCAGATAATATTTCCGATATGTTACGCAGGTCTTTTCCTACAGGTTTGAAAGTGAAGCAATGCTTTCTAGAATTTGCTTACTACTACTGGAAACTAATTCACAGCTTCTCTTCTTTGGTATCTCTCACACATTAAAGGTGTGTCTCAAGTTCGAAAATGGGTAAAACTGCAAACCAATATTCACCCATTAAAGGTGTTGTCTTTAGTTCTTTTTTTTCTTTTTTTTAATAAAAATTCTCTATTTAAGAATGTTGCAAGGAAGAACAAAAACATAGATGATAATATTTAAATGCAATCGAATGAAAAGCAAAACCACATTCATTTTAAATATGGGGGACAAAAGCTTGGGGAGTTTTGGGTATAAAATGGGAAAGAGTTATTAAACAAAGGGAAGGGCAATGGAGAGGGTGGGGGTAGAGGGAGTTCTGTTGAGAGTTTGCAAAAATTCACATTTGTAATGGTTCTTTAGTTCTTATGTCGATAAAATTTCAAAGTGCTTGTCAAATCAATTTAGCCTTATTAAAAATGCTGTATGTCCTCAAGAAGAAATATTCAAATATTTTTTTAATTTTATAGTGTACAGCTCGTTGGATATTTACCTGACACCCTGCTGTGCGATCTGAGAAGGCGGACAGGCTCTATGCTTTACAGTCTACTCACGGCACACAGAAGCTGACCGGTTTGCTCAGTCCCCCTGCATTTCTCCCATGCTGCAAATGTGCCTCTGCTAGCAGTGGGAGAGCTCTCAGGACCAGCGACCTGACCATGCTTGTGTTCTGAACTGTCAGTGTTCAGGAGCACACCACTCCCTACCAACCAGGAACCTGGGAGGCAGAAGAGCGGTGTAGATTGAAGATGCGAACAGACCTTGATGCAACTAATTGTTCTATAAAAATGTGTTAAGATAAATAATCATGAAAAATATTACCCACATGGGCTCCATCTATCATTGCGTCCAAGACAGAAAGCGCAACTCTTCTCTGAAAAGAATAGACCTCCATTCCAACCTTCATTACTCCATTCAAGGCTCCGGTCTCCATCTGGAGACAACATGGCAATGCAATGACAAGTCCTTCACAAGGGAATGTCACATCGGTCTACTCCCATTATTTTAGAGAGGAGTGGCATAATGAACCCCTCTATTTATGTCCAGGTACACTAACAGCTTGGCACTGTATTGATTTGGTCGAAGAACCAATGGTACTGCGATTTATCCAAAGCGTCCCAGGAAACCTTTTCAACACAATGCCAGGCTGCATATTGCTCGTGCTACTGTGAGCAGCCGGCTTAGCCTAAATGTGCTGCCATGTTCTGCAGCATCTCCAGACTTGTCTCCTATCGAGCATATCTGGGATGTGATTGGTTGACAATTGCAAAGTGAGCTGCCAACAGCGGATCTTGATGATATGCCCAAGTGCATTCAGCGTGGCAGAACATTCCTCAGACAACCACTGATACTCGTACCTTGATTTCTGCGCGTGGCGCTCATACTCAGTGCTGAATAAATGGAGATGTGTTTAAATTTTTGTTTACATTTTTTCATCATTTGTATATCATTAACACACCTATCAGTCCTGTGATTTCTATAATTAAGCAACTTTTCTGTTTTGGTGGGGCAATTTCAATATTGAGGAGTGTATAAATGGTGAGGACACCTATATATCATATCATTGGTACCTATTCTGATAAAATGCAGAGTGTGCTGGAATAAGTTAGTCCTTTCGTAGGAAGATGTTTTATACTTCAGTGCATAGATATTATATTGCAAAATAGTAAAACATTAAATCCAATTTGTGATGCCTCTGCAGTAAATTCACAATTACACGCATCCATTAAGTATAATGAATGATTCTTCTTGTGACATAGTAGGTAAACTGTGTAATTTGTAACATCCTGTTTAACAGTATCTGCTAAATGACTTGCATAGCCCAAAGCAGCGATATCTCTTAAATGATTTATAATGAAATTGAAAAGGCAAATAGACATGGGTTACAAATCGATTCCGGTGAGCAGACAAAATGTGAAACCCAGACAATAAATCAACATCCATGCTATAACATAGGAGAGTAATATCCGGCAAGAGGGTCCTAAATGTATGGTAGGAAGAGCTGTAATAAGAAGGAGATGGTAAATTGGGACAGGTGCATTAAATGGAGCTGTAAAGACAGTGAAGCAGGTGCGAGTTTCGTGTATAAATCATTTATCCCGGATGGAAGAAGATTACACATTTTTGAAGGGAGGATTATAATTTGGTAATAGAAAATAAACTACAGTATGACAGAAGTAAAAGGCCGGTGGCATAGACTAAAACAGAGGAAAATTACTCATCAAGTCTAATCCTACAAACGTTGGCCACTTTAGATTGCCAACAGGGTAATTCCATTCCATTTATCCCCTAATTATTTGCCTGATATAAACGATGTGTACATTAGTAATGTGACCTGGTGCTGGCAAATACGGACGCCTTTTTTCTGTGAAGTTTTTTTGAATCTTATGTCCTTTTTGATGAGTTGCTTTAATTTTAATGTAGGGACACACAAGACATTTGATGTGCGTTGCAGGCTTACACATTTTGGGCAAAATATTGGCCAATACCTCATGCATTTTTACATGTTTTGCATAATTTTCGTTGCACATTTTTTCGTGTTTTGCAGGGTGCAGTTGGTCTATTTAGTGTCGACTGAGGAAACTTGAGGTGCCTATTCCTATCATCGTGCTGGGCAGCCCGCCTGATCTAATATTATGGACGTCACCAATAGGCTGTAATCCTACATGTATCTGTGTGAGTGACGCTCTACACAAACCTTAGCCATGTGCATTTACTATATAATACTAGGCAACCACCTTCTCATGGATGGTAGGTGTGTGAGTGGTTGTGTCATCAGTATTTTGCACCTGTGCTGCTTCCACCTGTATCATAGGTGCCTGCTCCATCCTTCATTGTATTGTTATTGTAATCTGCTGTTGGTAAATATGGCTGCTTTTTCTGTGAAATAATATAGATGACACAAAGTGTTCACACATGTCTATTGTAACCTAAAAATAGTTTCAAGTCAAACGTTAGTGTATACAGTAAAAGTAAAATTTATCAGCCACATCTTGCAAAAAATAGCAATAGCACAGTTTTTAATAAATATATAAAATTATGCTGTAGACACAATTGGTTGGTAATGTAATTCACTTTATTAAATGTAAGACCAGAATATTATATTCGATGGGTGTCCACTGGTGGGGAGCTGGGAAACACTGAGAAGCCGTTGCACAAAGTTTGGCCATACACATTAGCCGAACGATGCTTCGACTGATTGTTCATCCGACAGCCATCTCAGACAACTCTCCCATACACAGGAGTGCTAATTCGGCTGAGCGCTCCTGTGTTCTTTATGAGAAAACCGCCGGCTGACATATCAGCTGGCAGCTTATCTCCGGTAGAACAATGGGATCGGTAGTACAAATTCAGATATGCACGATCTACATCTTCCCTGATCAACAGTTGAAGGCGCCTCCATACACATTAGACTGTTAGCCAAAGTCGTCGATATCGGCAGGTTGGGCCAACATTATTCTAACGTTTGTGGGGTCCTTAACGCTCCTTCATGCTAAGGATTGGTGCAGTTCCAGGTTTCTTGGAGTATGCGATTACATATCCTTGTCACATGTTATTACTAAGTTTGATGAGTAAAAACTATTTTAAAAGGGAGTATGTCAGCACAGAATGACTATACAAACCAAGCCCTACCACTCAGTGCACCTTTGACTTGGCCAAACAGTTCAATATACCTTCTCGTTTTCCATCTATTTTCGCCCTTCTCTGGCTCCTGCAAAGTCAGAGTTGTCAATCAATGAAGTGGAGAGAAGAAATCGATGGAAAACAAGTAATTGGGAAAGTAGATATAAGCATAAATGAATATACCACTGCGCTATGATGCTAAGGAAATATATACCTGTAGGGCATAGCCCACGGGGTCCGCAACTAGGCGAAAATTTATTAAGAAATGAAACAAAAACTCTATTGCGGTGGTCCCCTTAGGCCTTGTCCCAATCACTCTTATCAGACCCTATATACAAACAAATTAGAAAGCTGATTAACAACTGTACAAATGTATACCATAGACTGAGTACCCAGAGCTTGTAAAGGTCTACTACCAGACTGGTTGTGCTACTATCAATAAATTGGTGCATATAGTGTATACCGTGGGAAAAAAAACATACGACTAACCAACCAGTATGGTGTACATGAAGCATTAATAATTTAAATATAACTGAAGGCAAGACACATAAAACAATGATGACAGCTATACTACAGTACAGATACATAGGCTAGCATTGAGTCCAAGAGTTCTTCTATTCAAAGTCCCAATAAAACAGCATTATTATTAACTGAGACAGGAGGAGAAGCACTCCAAATACTCACTGCGCCGAGGATTAGTCCGGATCCGCTGTGACTGTAGGAACTGCAGTCCAGAGGTGCAGTGAGGAGTGAGTCCGATGGGAAGCCCCAGCCGATGGCAAACCTGCCGCTATGCAACCGCGTGCAGGAGAATAGCGCGTCACACGCCGCTAATATTCTCCTGCATGCGGGTGCATAGCAGCAGGAGTCACTTTTTAATAAATTTTGCGGACCCCGTGGGCTATGCCCTACAGGTATCTACAACCCCTGGCAAAAATTATGGAATCACCGGGCTCGGAGGATGTTCATTCAGTTGCTTAATGTTGTTGAAAAAAAGCAGATCAGACATGGCACATTAGCTCTAATATCTTATATAAGTGGGAACATACACTGAATCGCATGGTAATGCTAACAGTGCACTGAGCACTTATGCTTGGTTTGCACAGTCAATTGCTGCCAGACTCCCTTTAAACTATATAAGAACTATATAAGAACCATATAAGAACCCCTTCTAAATACCACCTCTGAGATAAATTCTGATTAAGATTAAAGTTAAATTCCCTTATATCCTAAGAACAATGGCCTTCTTCTTCTTCCACAGGAGCAATGTTGTAGAGCAGTGATCCAAAAACCTTTTTTACCTTGAGAGCCACATTCAGCTCTGATAGAGGGTCACGAGCCACATCCACAGCTCTCCTCTGAGTAGTGCCATCCAGCTCCCACCTCCCACACAGTAGTGACACCCATATCCCACATTATAGGTATGGTGACAGCCAAAGCTTCTTCACAGAGATAAAACCGAGGCAGTATACTTGCATCCATGGGTTCCCACCTTACCCTCATTTGGTATTCTTGCATCAAGCATTCCCACCATGCTATGGAATCCAACTCTAAGCCCCCCATCCACCTGGCAGTATCATCCTATGTCCAGTGTAGCACTTAATTTATCTCTCCAACCGCAGGGCCAGAATATGCGTATCCAGATCTACTCTTCTGTGTGGGGCTACCCAGGAAAGTCACCATCTGGAGATGGAGCCGTTTGCTAGCCCTGATGATAATGCAGCAAGTTAACAGACAGCCACAAGCCAGACATCATGGTACCGCAAGCCACATGTGCAGGTTGAGGATCCCTGCTGTAGAGTATATGTATAACAGATAATGTACATAAGGGACGTTATCTGGTGCTCATCAGTACATAGTGGGATATGCCACTACAGACTACTGAAAAATATTAGATTAATGCTTACATCAGCTCCACAATACCAGTAATATATTATATATAACTGTTCACATGATTACAACTACAACAGTGGCAACTTAAAATTAATTTCCTGACATTCCTAATTTCGACTTGCAAGCTGATTCTAATTCTCATAAGGCAATATTCACATTAGATAGTAACTAACAATATATTTGGATATATTATAGTAGAGTGAATTAGTAGGTATCTTGGTCTTAAAAGGTTATTCCCAAAATAGCAAGGAATCCCCTACCCTGAGGATAGGGGATAACTTGCTGATTGCTGGGGGTCTGACTGCTGGGATCCAAAGAACATGGCTCTGCAGAGCCTCATCTGGAATGAAGCGATGGTGCACATACTTGACCTTAGCTCCATTCATTGTCTATGGGACTATAGCGGATCGCTGTACACAGCTTTCTTCGGCAGTCCCATAAGCAATTAATGAAGCAGAAGCTGAGCATGCGCACCTCCACCCCAATCAAGACGAAGTTCTGCAGAGCCTTATTCTTTAGGCTCCTGTTATCTTATATCTTGAGGATAGTGGATAACTTGCTAAATTGGGAATATCATTTTGGAACTCCCGCTGATCGCTCATTCCAAGTTGCAAAAGCACTAGGCATATGATCAAGCACAAATAGAGAAGTGTACGGACCCTTAGACTTTCTACTGAACCCCTACACTACTTGCCTTGCGCTCGAGCACAATCTGAGCCCCTTTGTTTAAACGATCGGTAGAGATTGAGTGATTGGCAGAGGCTCAGGAACTCCACGGTCAACTCTACTAAACAGTGGCTCCAACATATTAAAAAGTATTTTAAAACATTAGCTACGCTTTAAATATATAAGGATGCCCATATGTGGACGCTAGTATGAGTGATATATACTATGAGCATTTACGAATGGATAAAAGCCTCCTCTGAATTAGTGTATTGTCCCAAAATTGACCATTGAAACTTAAAATGAATTTAGAAAACTATGAATGTTGTAAATGAGGGACCACGGTCACATATATCACATATGTCAGGGTCTAATGCAATGACTGTGGGGGTATAGGTATCAGCTGATAAGTGTCCACATCCACATCCCATCTGTACTGCCCAGATGCCAGCCTCACAACAAAATATTGGTCATAGTAATATTTTACATTAATAGTTAAAACTAGATACGATGCCAACGACTGAAAACCTTTTTGAAGACGATATCAAAACAGAAATATTTTCAAAATGCTTAAATAACTGATAGAAAAAATGTTACTTTATGTAGTAGGTATGGGGCTGTATTAGGACCGATGTCACAAATTCATCACATCGGGGTATGCAGTAATGTTCCTGTCTAATCCCACAGCGGGCTCATATAGAGATATGATTTATTGTGGCATGACAGATTGATGAGCTGATGCAGGGAGCATGAAATGTGTTGCTGGGGCACTCCCTGAGCCCTCTCCCTGACTGATGACAGTGAGCAGTAATTATCAGTCGCCAGCACTAAATCACTGCTATGTCTACATAGCCTCTGGCCCTGATATCCCTGCACACATTAACTCCATAATGAAGAGCTACCACTTGTCCACAACAATGCTATTGTCCTCTTTTCATAAAGTATTATATAAACCATAAGCCTTATTAGACCAAACCATGTACATTATACACTTTTCATTAGGTGAAACAATATTTAACAATATGTTCTTTTCACTTGACCTTTATATTCTCCTCAACATTGATATTGCAACACCAACAAGGAAAAGTCATAGAATTCTGTAAATCACAGGATGGATAGCTAGGTTAATGATATGCAAAGGATGAAATAATGGAATAAACATTTTCAAAGCATCTCGATTTATTCAGTATCGAGTATCAGCTCAACGTGCAAAAATGCCCACACTTACACACCTTGACTGCCATCAATGACGTTATTAATGGCAGTCTGAGTAATGTTCTGCCACACTGAATGCACTTGAGAACTCGAATCAGTATGATCCGCTGTTGACAGACCCAATCAATGATGCCCCAGCTCGATGGGAGACAAGTCCAGAGACTCTGAAGGCCATGTTAGTAAAGCTTAGGACACACAGGATGCTCACAGCAGCAGAAGCAATATCCAGTCTGGCGTTGTCATGTTGAAAAACGGCTCCTGGGACACTTTGGAAAAATGTCTGCATCACTGGTTCCACAATTAATTTATTTTGTACAAGTGAAATTGGACGTCAGGTACCAAGACTAAAGTGTCAAACATTGTCTACAAAAAAACATCAAAAGGCATTTGCTCGACATTGGGCTAGGAGCCTCACATCCAGCTACAGTTGCTCCATTGACCTCACAACACCGCTCTGAAAGGCTATTATGGTGCAGAACAATGGAGGCTGGAATGGAGGTCAGTCCTCTTCAATGAGTCCTGCTTTTTCTTGGATGCAATAATAGCCAAAGATTGGTCTGGAAATTACATAGGCAATACCAAAAAGATGCCTTTAAGAGGGAATATCACACCAGTCCTATTCCCGAGACTGTGATATGGGGTGGCATATTGTTCAGTAGCCGGACCCTTCTAGTCTTCATTCCTGGTACACTAACAGTTTGGCTTTACATTGTTTTGATCTTTGAACCAGTGGTACGGCCATTTCTCCAAAGTATCACAGGAGCCATTTTTGAACTAAACTCCAAGTTGCATGTTGCTCATGCTACTGTTAGAAGTCTGCAAGGCCTGGACATACTACCATGGCCTGCAGCGTCAACAGACATGTCGGAGATGCCAGCAGTGGATTTTGATAATTTGTGCATTCAGCGTTACAGAACATTCCACAGACAATCATTAATAACAGTTCTGATCAGAGGTATGATCGCACTGCTTGGCCGAGCTGCTAGCAGATTCAGCCATGCCTTTGACGCATGGGAAAACCGCAGGGGCACTGAGGCTGGTCAGATGTGATCCGACCATCTACACAGCGCCACGAGCAGGTTAAAGCATAGATAGCCTAATAGCGGCACATGCTCCTTAGGGTGCTTTCACACTGAGTTTTGTTACACGCTCGGTATGTCCGAGTATGTCCGGTATATCACAATTGAACAAATAATTTAACAATTTATTGGGATGAGGGAACAAATCCACCATTGTTTTTTGCAATATCTTCAATAGTCCTCTTGTGTGTAAGGAGAAATATGTTTTACCAGTTTTTCTCTTGTAGGGGAGAGCCAAACTGTGCTCACAATTTATGGATATACACAAGTCTATGGACATATCCAAAATGATTGTGTCAGGCAAAATGTATTTCTGCCCGAGTTTTTAAAAACGAGAGATGTCTGAAAGAAAAAGAAACACCCCCACCCCCTATCTGTTTGTAGAGAGTACATAGAACTCACTTTTGCTTTCCCCCAAACCAGGAATCTTTATGACCCGCCATAAAACCTCAGTCCAGGGCAAGCACTGGTACAAACCGGAAAGTCCCTCCAAAAAACCCCATTGTTTAATGGTACAAATGTTTAATGTCAATTTGAATAATGCACAGGTCTGACAGAAACACCGGGACCACATTTTTGGAATGCTCACCTTTTTCCCATTACAATAGTATAACTTGCATAACTGAGGAATGACCGGGAACTGAGATAATGGATTCTGAGCTTCTGAGCGTCATAGAGGTTTCATATTTAATATCAATCTTCATGAATATTGGTGACGGCCAACATGATGTCTCCATCTTGGATGTGGGACCCCCCCACACCAAGATATGAAATCTGAAGGTTTCTATGTTCTGTGCAGCTGGGTGGTTTCACAAAACCGAGCCCCCGTGTGAGGTAGACAATATGGGTGGTTCCTAATAATTTGGCCCTGTTACTAAAAAGCAAATCGGCCATTTTCAAGTCATTCTTCTCAGGGACGTCAGACGCACGCACACCACGCTGCGTAGAAGAATCACCTCTAATTTCCGGGGAGACGTTCCCCCCACGGAATCTGAGACCATCACCTTGTGAAGCAGGTTTTGCTATTATTTATCCCTTTTATTTTAATAACTGTTTATGCATATATGTAAATTGTCTCCTTTATAATATCTTGTATATATTTTGTAAACACTGCCCCCCTTTTGGGAGTAAATGATTAATTATTTACCAGTTTCGTCCTTCTTGTCCTATGTCGAGCAAACACGTTCCTCACCTGTTATTCACGTTACCTATAAGGTACCCGATCCACCTGTTAAGCGATCGGTGGTGGCAGTATACCAGTATTTATGTGATATTGTGGTTTGATGGTGGCTGGTTCGAGGTATATATACGTTCCTGGAAGGAACTGGTGGTATATATACGTCCTGTCACATCACGTGCCGCAATAGTCGACATAAATTAGAGCAGCTGCACCCGTGCTTATCCTCGGTCAATACCGTGTTTGACCAGCAGGATCAGGGGGCGCCAGAGAGCTGCAAGGTCTGACCCAAAAGTGGGTGTCGTTTTCCTGACAAATTGGTGGCAAGCGGTGGGATCATAGGACATTAGTGATCAGGTTTGAGCAATCATTCCTCTCACTAAAACTTGCACAAAAGTTTTGGAAGATCGAACTCAGTGTTTATTAGATCTGAGACAATACTGTATGTGTAGCAGTTACCCCTACCCTTCTTCGTTTTTTCTTTTCTATTTTTATTTTGGTGATCATGGTCGTAGTTGGGGAGTCCTGGTACAGCCAGCAGAAAAAGGACACTCTTATTGGAATATGTATAACCAAAGGCATTGACCCCCACGGCAAAAACAGAGAACAAATGATTGCTGAACTGTTACAAGGTGCTGCAGAGCCCGTCCGACAGCAGAACCCTGATGATGGGGTGGCCAGCCAAGGCCCGGATGGCGCTGCTGCAGGGGTCCCACCTGTGATTGCCAGCCATACCCGCAACCAGGGTAGTGTGGACCCCCACCTGCAGATGGCCTTGGAGGAGCTCGCCGCAAACGATCGTGATGGATGACTGCAGCTGATCCTGAGATTCCAGGAGCGGGCTGAGCAACAAGCCCAAGCTGACCGAGAGGCTGCTGAGCGACAAGCCCAAGCTGACCGACAACACCAGCTGGAGCTAGCCCGGATTCAGAAGGAGTCGCCCTCTACGCAGACCCGTGAGTCCAACAGTGCCAGCTGCTTTAAACCTCGTCCTGAGCACTTCGCTGTGATGGAAAAGGATGGGGACTTGGACACATTTCTGCGAGGCTTTGAAAAGGCCTGCAGGCAGTATCAGCTGCCAACAGATGAGTGGGCAAAATATTTAACCCCAGGACTCCGAGAAAAAGCTTTGGAGGTGTTTGCTTCCCTCCCTCGAGAGCAAGATGGAGACTATGAGGCCGTTAAGCAGGCCCTGATAAAAAAGTATCAGCTGACTCCGGAGGTGTACCAGAAAAAGTTCAGAGCCCTCCAACGTGGACCACATGACACCTACAGCGATGTGGTAGACGGGCTCCGAACCAACTTTGAGCAGTGGATCCAAGGACTGTCAGCGACCACCTTTGAGCAGCTACAAAACCTGATGGTGAAAGACCAGTTCCTGCATCTGTGTCCGACTGAGGTACGGCAGTTCGTAATGGATCGGGAGCCACCAGATGCCAATAAAGCAGCGCAGATCGCAGACACCTACGAGGCTAACCGGAGACCGGAGGTGCGGAAGCCGGTCGTCACCAGCTGGAAAGGGGGTAAGCCATCAACCACCATCCCTGCCCCTGCCAGCCAACCTTCCGGAGGCCTTTTCCCCGTTACCAAGGCCCTGCCTGCATCTGATGCCTGCAGGTGTTATTCCTGCAACCAGACTGGTCATCTCAGCGCCACTTACCCAGAGAAGCAGAGGCAGAACCCCCCATCCAAGGCCCCAGGGCCTAAGTCATCAGTTCTTTTGGTGGGTGGGCCGGTTGGGAGGGCCTGTGAAAACTTGCAGTCTGTCAGGGTGGGGAACACTCTCACTGTAGGCCTCAAGGACACTGGGGCCGAACGAACCCTCATCCGACCCGAACAGGTGTCCACTGAAGAGCTTATTCCGGGAAAGACCCTGACTGTCACCGGGATTGGGGGCGTCCGATGCCCCTTGCCCATGGCCCGGGTTTTTATTGATTGGGGTGCGGGGAGTGGGGTGAAGGAAGTGGGAATATCTGCAAACCTACCTGCAAATGTTTTGTTGGGAACTGATTTGGGGAGGATGTTTGCTTATTATGCCCCTGACCCCCCTCCCAGATCTGATACGGTTGGTAAGGTTAATGCTAATAATGGGAATGTCAATGCTTTACCTGATGATGATGATGATGATGATGTATTGGAAGATGCAGGAGAACTCAGCCATGTCACTCTGCGGGGTGATGTTGCTGAGGATCCCCTAACAGGAGCAAAGGTCAGTGCCAAGGGTAATAGGGAGAGGCACGAGGACCATGAAGCAGGTGGTGCTGTGCCAGTGACCAGTGTCTCAACAGAAGGTGACCAGGCTGATAGTCGCTGCCCCATACGTAGCACTGTGCCTGAGGTAATGGAGGATGATGGAGAAGTAGTTCTCATGGCCTCACAGGCTAATGAGACGGTGTTATTCCCCGGGGAGACGGCCTATATAGCCGCTGTTACCCGCAGTCAGAGTGCCCAGAACGCAAGTAACGCCCTGCCTTCTGGACCCTCCTCGGACAGAGGAATAACAGGATCATGTATGGACCCAGAGCCGGTCCCAGAGGGTCCTAGTGAGGACGTGGCCTTAACCTCACTTCTGGCTTCCTCCAGCCAGGAGTTTCAGGCAGCTCTGCACTCAGATGCTAGCCTGGAGACGTTAAGGAGCCTCGCTGAGAAACCCACCTCCGAGTCTGGGACCAAGGGAGGTTGTACCGGGAGACAGTTCCCTGTACACCCCAACAGGAGTGGCTGAGGGAAAGACAGCTGGTCATCCCCTACCAAATCAGGGATGAGTTGTTGCGGATCGCCCATGAAATTCCACTCGCTGGACACTTGGGGGTCAGCAAAACCAAAGCCCGGATGTCTCATCACTTTTACTGGCCCAAAATGAGGACAGATGTGGTGAACTACTGTCGCTCCTGTACCACGTGTCAAAGAGTGGGAAAGTCAGGGCCGGCCCCCAAAGTCCCCCTGATCTCTTTGCCAGTGATAGAGGAGCCTTTCCAGAGGATTGCTGTGGACATTGTGGGACCACTGGCCCTACCCAGCAGCTCTGGAAAACGTTTCATCCTTACCGTGGTAGACTATGCTACCCGGTATCCGGAGGCAGTAGCCCTGTCCTCAATTAGGGCGGATAAGGTGGCGGACGCCCTCTTGGCCATCTTTTCGCGAGTAGGATTTCCCAGGAAGATGCTTACCGACCAGGGGACCCAGTTCATGTCCCGATTAATGGAGGCCCTATGTAAGAAAATGCAGGTGCAGCATTTGGTATCGAGCGCGTATCACCCACAGACCAATGGTTTGTGTGAGCGATTCAACGGTACCCTCAAACAGATGTTAAAAATGCTGGTTGAAACCCAGGGTCGCGACTGGGAGCGTTACCTCCCACACCTGTTATTTGCTTACAGAGAGGTTCCACAGGCCTCGACGGGGTTCTCCCCCTTTGAGCTCCTGTATGGCAGGCGTGTCCGAGGACCCCTTTGGTTGATAAGGGAATTCTGGGAAGAAGAGCCGAGCTCCCCAGGAGTGTCCATCATGGAGTATGTCATGCGCTTCCGTGACAAGATGCAGACCTTGACTCAGTTGGTGCATGACAACATGGCGCAAGCCCAGGCTGACCAGAAGCATTGGTACGACCAGAACGCCTGAGAACGGACCTACCAGGTGGGTCAGAAGGTGTGGATGCTGGTCCCCGTACCAAAGGACAAGCTTCAGGCGGCCTGAGAAGGCCCGTACGTCATTCACCAACAGCTCAACCCGGTCACCTACGTGATCACACTTGACCACAAGAGGTGTAGACGGAAGGCGTTTCACGTTAATATGATGAAGGCTCATCAAGAACGTGGAACCTGCATCCTACCGGTCTGCAACCTGCCCGAGGATGGGGAGGATGACCCCCTCTTGGACATGCTCGCCCAAGCGAAGGCCAGCGGGTCCCTAGAGGATGTAGAGATGAGCGACTTGCTATCCGCAGACCAGAGGTCTCAGCTGCGAGCAGTGCTAAAACCCTTCCAAGCAGTGTTCACCAACATGCCTGGCAGGACTGAGGCGGCGGTCCATGAAGTGGACACCGGGAATCATGCCCCATTCCGGCGGACAGCCTATCGAATCTCCGACGAGGTGCAGCATGTCATGTGCCAGGAGGTTGAGGAGATGCTGAAGCTGGGGGTGATTAAGCGGTCCAAGAGCGCGTGGGCCTCACCTGTGGTCCTGGTGCCAAAGAAGGACCGGACCACCCGTTTCTGTGTGGACTACAGGGGGCTCAACGCTATCACAGCCTCTGATGCACAACCAATGCCACGCATTGAGGAGCAGCTGGAGCTGTTAGCCAGTGCGAGCTATCTCTCCATTATGGATTTGAGTCGGGGATATTGGCAGATTCCCTTGAGCCCCGGGGCCCAGGAGAAGTCCGCCTTTATCACCCCCTTCGGATTGTATGAATCCACGGTCATGCCTTTTGGCATGAAAAATGCCCCTGCCACTTTCCAGCGAATGGTCAACCACCTGCTCCAGGGACTGGAGAGGTATGCAGTGGCGTACCTGGATGACATTGCCATCTTCAGTCCCACCTGGGAGGATCACCTCGAGCATCTGCAGCAGGTGCTCGGGCGCATTCACCAGGCGGGCTTGACCATCAAGCCGGCAAAGTGCCAGATGGGCATGAACGAGGTCCACTACGTGGGGCACCGGGTAGGTGGGGGTACTCTGAAGCCAGAGCCTGGAAAGGTGGACGCTATCGTGTCCTGGCCCACCCCCAGGACCAAGAAGCAGGTGCAGTCCTTCTTGGGCACCGCAGGGTACTATAGACGCTTTGTACAAGACTATAGTAGCCTTGCGAAGCCCTTGACAGACCTCACCAGGAAGAGCCTACCCCATTCCGTCAAATGGACGGATGAATGCGAGGTGGCCTTTAGGGCTTTGAAGACTGCCCTGAGCAGCTCTCCTGTACTAAAGGCGGTCGACAGCACACGGCCACTCTTAGTACAGACCGACGCCAGTGAGTTTGGCCTCGGTGCTGTACTCAGCCAGGTCGACTCGGGAAATCAAGAACACCCCGTGTTGTACCTAAGCCGGAAACTGCTGCCGAGGGAAGTGGCCTATTCCACCATAGAGAGGGAGTGCCTGGCCATTGTATGGGCCCTCAACCGCTTACAGCCTTACTTGTATGGGCGCCCCTTCACTGTCGTGACTGACCACAACCCCCTGAGTTGGCTGCACACCATGTCCGGTGCCAACGGAAGGTTGTTACGCTGGAGCCTCACGCTCCAGCATTACGACTTTACCGTTCCAACACCGCAAGGGCAGCGAGCCTGGCAATGCCAATGGGTTGTCCCGGCGGGGGGAACCTCCAGATATACGCCTGGAGGAGTACCAGAAGGTCCTACCTCCATAGCGCAGTCTAAAAGGGGGAGGTGTCAGGCAAAATGTATTTCTGCCAGAGTTTTTAAAAATGAGAGATGTCTGAAAGAAAAAGAAACACCCCCACCCCCTATCCGTTTGTAGAGAGTACATAGAACTCACTTTTGCTTTCCCCCAAACCAGGAATCTTTATGACCCGCCATAAAACCTCAGTCCAGGGCAAGCACTGGTACAAACCGGAAAGTCCCTCCAAAAAACCCCATTGTTTAATGGTACAAATGTTTAATGTCAATTTGAATAACGCACAGGTCTGACAAACACTGGGACCACATTTTTGGAATGCTCACCTTTTTCCCATTACAATAGTATAACTTGCATAACTGAGGAATGACCGGGAACTGAGATAATGGATTCTGAGCTTCTGAGCGTCATAGAGGTTTCATATTTAATATCAATCTTCATGAATATTGGTGACGGCCAACATGATGTCTCCATACTTAGATGTGGGACCCCCCCACACCAAGATATGAAATCTGAAGGTTTCTATGTTCTATGCAGCTGGGTGGTTTCACAAAACCGAGCCCCCGTGTGAGGTAGACAATATGGGTGGTTCCTAATAATTTGGCCCTGTTACTTCAAAGCAAATCGGCCATTTTCAAGTCATTCTTCTCAGGGACGTCAGACGCACGCACACCACGCTGCGTAGAAGAATCACCTCTAATTTCCGGGGAGCCGTCCCCCCCCACAGAATCTGAGACCATCACCTTGTGAAGCAGGTTTTGCTATTATTTATCCCTTTTATTTTAATAACTGTTTATGCATATATGTAAATTGTCTCCTTTATAACATCTTGTATATATTTTGTAAACACTGCCCCCCTTTTGGGAGTAAATCATTAATTATTTACCAGTTTCATCCTTCTTGTCCTATGTCGAGCAAACACGTTCCTCACCCGCTAATTCACGTTACCTACCAGGTACCCGATCCACCTGTTAAGCGATCGGTGGTGGCAGTATACCAGTATTTATGTGATATTGTGGTTTGAGGGTGGCTGGTCGGAGGTATATATACGTTCCTGGAAGGAACTGGTGGTATATATACGTCCTGTCACATCACGTGCTGCAATAGTCAACATAAATTAGAGCAGCTGCACCCGTGCTTATCCTTGGTCAATACCGAGTTTGACCAGCAGGATCAGGGGGCGCCAGAGAGCTGCAAGGTCTGACCCAAAAGTGGGTGTCGTTTTCCTGACAGATTGAATACAGCAAGGAAAGATTATGAAAGTGAAGTTGACTCTGGAAAATTGTTTCCAAATGAGTAGGGTCAACTTTCAAGCTTAGTTTGGATTGTGAAAATTTCACATAAGATGATAGAGGTCCATGTGGATTATTGGAAAGTGTCTAATCAAGTTCATTCCATTACCTTAAAAGCCGAACAGATTTAAAAAATATCTTCTCTAACTTGCAGTGGAATGGCTGGATTATCAAAAAATGGGGTCATCGGGACTGGACTGGATAAAATAAATTTTGTGAGAACCACCCTTTCCCATACAGAGAGGAAGTGTTGTCTCAATAAGGGGAGAGAAAAGTTTTGTGGCCGCAACAAGAAGTCTAATCATGGATGTGAGTGCAATGATATGGGACAAAATTTGTCATTTTTTGTGCATTTTTAATTCAAATTGTTCGCCATGTGGCACAATTAAAGAGGTTCTCAATTTTAGAATTTTGTTTTACTGTAGTCATTAAAGAAGACTTTACAGGCAGCACGGTGGCTCAGTGATTAACATTGCAGACTTGCAGCGCTGGGGTCCTGGGTTCAAATCCCACCAAGGACAACATCTACAAGGAGTATGTATGTTCTCTCCGTGTTTGTGTGGGTTTCCTCTGGGTTCTCCGGTTTCCTCTCACACTCCAAAGACATACTGATAGGGAATGTAGATTGTGAGCCCTAATGGGGTCAGTGCCCAAAATGTCTGTAAATTGTCTGAATTGTAAAGCTCTGCGGAATATGTTGGCGCTATATAAATAAAAATATTATTATATTATTAAGCCTCAAAAAATGACGGATCCTATATTTACCTTTCCTAGGTCTAGCTATGTCTCTCTGACGCTGCTCCATTCTTTGCTGATCAGCTGCAGCAGTGATGTCATGTGTACAGTACTCATAACCACTGCAGCCAATCCCTCTGCTCAGTTCCTCAAGTCATTTACATCAGCAGAACCGCCAAGTCCAGTGATTGGCTGCAGTAGGTATTGGTATTAGTGCTGTAGGCTTGACATCAACACTTCAGCTGATCAACAAAGGCAGGAGCAGTGGTGGTGAAGCAACACTGACTAGGGAGGGTGAGTAACAGATTCATTACTTTAAACTTCTGCAGTTCTACGTTATAAAAAAAAAAAAGTAGAACCTCATTAATATTTCACTTTTACTCTAGGAGTTTGCATGATAAAGATTATATAAACCTTTTTTATACGTTTTATTGTTTTTGCACATTAAATGGGAAAATAGATGTTTTTGTTGCTGTATTTCAATGTCAGTGGCGAAGCTGTCCTTGGCATCAAATTCTATGGGAGCACAAGATCTCGCCACCCCCCTTCCCAATCCCACAGCCGCTTCTTTTTGGAACGGTGCACAGGTTCTTATGCAGTCATGATGAGTTTATTGTGACAGTGTGACACAGCTCTCCGTCTCTAACTGATATTTTTTGAGGAGACAATTATCAGCTAGGGGAATCTGTCTCAAAAGTAAAAACCTGTCCACTGTAAAAAAAAAAAAAAAAGTTTTTACATACCTTTTCTAACCCTAACAAGCATAGTGCTAGCTTTAGGTACAGAGTTAGGTTACTAGAACGGTTAAATAAAAAAAATAAACACAGAAATATATGTAATAAAATATATACGATATGTACATACACACATACATACACATACATACATATATATATATACTAGATGGTGGCCCGATTCAAACGCATCGGGTATTCTAGAATAGGTATGCGGCCGACGGGGCGCAACTAGCAGAGCGGCGTTTAAATTTGGCGCCCAAATCGCTGATTGGTCGCGTTCGGCAACCGCGACCAATCAGCAAAGCGGTGTTTAAATTTGGCGGCAATATCGGTGATTGGTCGACGGCCGCCACCAATCAGCAGAGCGGTGTTTAAATTTGGCGGCAATATCGGTGATTGGTCGAGGGCAGCGGCCGCGACCAATCTGCGAACCGTGTTAGTGAGGACTGGAGAGCGTGTTTAAATTTGGCACCAAAATCGATGATTAGTCGCGACCAATCACCAAAGAGGTGTTTAAATTTGGCGACAATACTGCTGATTTGTTGCGGCCAGCGACCGCGACCAATCAGCAGAGCGGGGTTTAAATTTGGCGCCAAAATCGCTGATTGGTCGCGAATGACGGCCGCAACCAATCAGCAGAGCGGTGTTTGCATTTGGCGCCAAAATCGCTGATTAGTCGCGGCTGACGGCCACGACCAATCAGCAGAGTGTTGTTTAAATTTTGCGCCAATACTGCTGATTGATCTCGGCCAGCGACAGCGATCAATCAGCAGAGCGTTGTTTAAATTTGGCGCCAATCTCGCTGATTGGTCGCGGCTGGCGTCCGCGACCAATTAGCACAGTAGTGTTTAAATGTGGCGGCAAGATCGGTGATTGGTCGCGGCCGCTATTTAAATGTGGCGCCCAAATCGGTGGTTGGTCGCGGGCAGCGGCCGCGACCAATCAGCAGAGCGGTGTTTAACTTTAGCGCCAAGATCACTGATTGGTCGCGCTCTCCGCACGCGACCAATCAGCGAATCGTATTGGTGAGGAGCGGGGAGCGGAATCGTCTTGGTGAAGACCGGGGAGCGCCGCTGCCTGTGCGGCTACTTCCGCTGCGAGAACCCGGGACATGAGCGACTGCTCGCAGCAGAAGTATCCGGACCCGCAGCGCCGCTCCCCGGTCTTCCCTTCACACCCTAGCCGCTGATGTCCCCACAGTATCCGCATGGTGTTACAAAGGTCCGGACATTTGTGTTAAAAATGTGCCGCACAAATCGTTGATTGGTCGCGGACTTGGCCCGCGACCAATCACTGATCTTGCGGCCAAAGTTAAACACTACTGTGCTGATTGGTCGCGGACGCTGCCCGCGACCAATCACCGATTTGGGCGCCAAATTTAAATATCGGCCGCGACCAATCACCGATCTTGGCTCCACATTTAAACACCGCTGTGCTGATTGGTCGCCGACGCTGGGCGCGACCAATCACCGATTTTGGTGCCAAATTTAAATAGCGTTCGCGACCAATCCGCACAGCGGTGTTTAAATGTGGAGCCAAGATCGGTGATTGACAAGACAGCGACCAATCACCGATTTGTGCGGCTCTTTTAAATAGCGGCCGCGACCAATTGGATGTCAGTGCCGCTCCCCGGTCCTCCCTTCACACCCTAGCCGCATGGATGTCAGCGCCGCTGCCTGTGCGGATATTTCTGCTGTGAGAACCCGGGACATGAGCGGGTGCTCGCAGCAGAAGTATCCTGACCCGCAGCGCCGCTCCCCGGTCCTCCCTTTACTCCCTAGCTGCTGATGTCCCCACAGTATCCGCATGGTGTTACAAAGGTCCGGACATTTGTGTTAGAAATCGCTGCCCGCGACCAATCATCGATTTGGGCGCCAAATTTAAATATCGGCCGCGACCAATCACCGATCTTGGCTCCACATTTAAACACCGCTGTGCTGATTGGTCGCGGCCGATATTTAAATTTGGCGCCCAAATCGGTGATTGGTCGCGGGCAGCGCCAGCGACCAATCAGCGATTTTTAACACAAATGTCCGGACCTTTGTAACACCATGCGGATACTGTGGGGACATCAGCGGCTAGGGAGTGAAGGGAGGACCGGGGAGCGGCGCTGCGGGTCGGGATACTTCTGCTCCGAGCGCCCGCTCATGTCCCGGGTTCTCGGAGCGGAAGTACCCGCACAGGCAGCGCCGATGACATCCAATTGGTCGCGGCCGCTATTTAAATCTGCCGCACAAATCGGTGATTGGTCGCTGTCTTGGCCCGCAACCAATCACTGATTTTGGCGCCAAAGTTAAACACTATTGTGCTGATTGGTTGCGGACGCTGACCATGACCAATCACCGATTTGGGCGCCAAATTTAAATATTGGCCGCGACCAATCACCGATCTTGGCTCCACATTTAAACACCGCTGTGCTGATTGGTCGCGGCCGATATTTAAATTTGGCGCCCAAATCGGTGATTGGTCGCGGGCAGCGTCGGCGACCAATCAG
Source organism: Phyllobates terribilis (assembly GCF_046119375.1). Lineage (NCBI taxonomy): Eukaryota > Metazoa > Chordata > Amphibia > Anura > Dendrobatidae > Phyllobates > Phyllobates terribilis. Next base: position 858,176,342 of record NW_027362762.1, read on the forward strand.
CACAGCGGTGTTTAAGATTTGCGCTAAGATCAATGATTGGTCGGGTCCGAAGACCGCGACCAATCATCGAATCGTCTTGGTGAGGACCGGGGAGCGGCGCTGCCTGTGCGGGTACTTACGCTGCGAGAACCCGGGACATAGCGGGCGCTCGCAGCAGAAGTATCCCGACCCGCAGCGCCGCTCCCCGGTCCTCCCTTCCGCATGGAGGTCAGCGGCGCCGGCGGTCCTTCCGCTGCTACCGGCCGGGAGATGAGTGCCTCGCGCCGCTCATCTCCCGGATGCATCTCCGTCCCGCAGATGGGTCCGGCGGTCAGGTTCCTTCTGCTGGTACCGGCCGGGAGATGAGCGCCTCGCGCCGGTCATCTCCCGGCTGCATCGCCGCTGAGCTCCGTCCCGCAAATGAGCCGCTAACGGCCGCCATCTTTTTTCAGAAATCCCGCGGCGCTGATTGGCCGCTGGCGGACCAATGAGCGACGCGGGATTTCCTGGACAGACAGACAGACAGACGGGATAAGACGATTATATATATAGATATATATATATAACTTTATTTTTAAAATGTTATGTCTAACGGTCTACAGCGCACTTTCCTTGCCCGATGCAACTCATATTATACCAATGGATGGTGCCACTAAAAACTAAGCCAAAAAAAGGCTTCATATGGCTGTGTCAGGGAAAAAAATAAGTTATGGCTGTTGATGAGCAAAGATGTGAAAAATAGCAAAAATATAAACTTTATAAAGAAGCATAATCATATTTGCTTCTAAATCTCCCTTTTATCACATATAAAAAACTTGTGCCTTATTCTGAAGTCTGATTTTAAATTAAATTATTGTTAAGGGTTATGCTCACAACACATTTTGTGTGTGTACTCGCAGTAAAACAGTCTCTTTTCAGGCGTGCAATATCCGTTTATGGCGGGTTGGTAACAATCCTGCCGACTACGCCAAAGCTGACTCGCCCCCTGGGCTGCGGGGCACTCGGGACCGGGCTTCAGGGCAACGCTGGGAGTAGTAGTGGCGACCCGGTCCCGTGGCTCAGGGGGGTCAGACCAGTGGTAGTCTACTATGTGCTTTAGGTAATGTTCGACTACGCCACCTGTGGATTGCGGTCAGGGTGTACCACCGCTGCGAGGCAGACCGCTGAGGCTGATGGTGTGTGCAGCTGAGGTAGTGTAACTCCCCACGGGAAGAGTGCAGCCCCAGGGCAGTGAGCGTGGATGGTGGGGATTGTAATGCAGGGCGTCCCAGTACCGTTAGTGCTGGTGAAGTAAAAAGCACAAAGACAACGTGTTGCAGTCCAGAGTCTTTTACTCACAGTTCGTATACTCCAAGCCACTTCGGTACCGGTAGTGACTGCCCGAGCCGTGCTGCGTCCACCAGGAGAGGGGCTAGGTCAACCCCCAGGCAGTTCAGGAGTATGGCACAGGACTCCCTTCTATCCTTCCTCTGGCTCGTGCCCCACCAGTGACCAAGCTTTTGTCCAGCTGCCGCGGATCTATGCGGGTAAACGTGGGCCCCGTTTCCCGCTATCCTATATGGTGCCTTCCTAGCAAGGTTTAGCAGGGGGTCGCACCAAGTGATGATCACGACCTCCGGTTCTTGGCTGAGGGTAGTTTCTCCTCCACCAATTTGGGATCCAGTACCCTTTTCTTGCCTGACCCGTCACCCGATTTCACGTTGGTCCTTAGGGTCCCTTCTGCCTTCTTGTTCCTGAGCCCTGCTACACTTTGGGTACTTCTCTTCCTTATTTGTTCCTTTCTGTTTCTGTTCCTTTCTTCTGGCTCCGGCCTTCACCCTAGACCTGCCTCGTGGAGCTGGGCCCAGACTGAACCACAGCTCCCTGTCAGCCCTCTCTGGCTGAACTCCCTCTCTCACTCCACTGACTGAACTGACCCAGAACTAAGATGGTGCCCACCTTATATACCTTCCCCCAGAGTGTGTGAGCTCAGGTGACCAGAAACCAATGAGCTCCTACCTATGCTCAGAAACCGTCCCCTTCTGCTCCTACATCACTGGGTTTTCCTCCCCCTCCAGCCAGGGACATGGTCTGTCGTGCCTGCATTACTGTATAAATGGGAGCACCGTTGAGCTGTCCCCCGGAAATGGGGTGTGTGTGATGCATGCTGCTAACTGAGCCCTGGTCCACACTCCATCCTTACCCGGGAGTGGAATATCACACCTCTGGCAGAGGTGCAATACCCCTGTAGCGGCCGAACCCTCGGGGTGCTACATACGTTCATAGTATACACTGGGATATGGGTGTTATGCATTGGTATACCAATTTTGTTATCATATTGAAAAGTGCCCTTTTTTTTATTTCAATGGAAGTGAACTGGCACCATTTAGGACACAGCTTCACATGCTACTTTTGATGGTCAGATAAGCAGATTAGTAGTGTTTGTTTATGGTGAACATAGTGTGATGGCCCCCATTAGATCATTGCCAGGGGCATCCTACTGATTTTGGCAGGACTCACCAGCCATGTAATGTGTACGGGGAGGGGCTCCCAATTTTCCTCATCAGTTAACCTCAGGTGAAAAAAGGATCAGGCATGTTGAATTTCAATACCCAATCCTTATGTTTTTCAAAGAGATAAATTGCTGGTAGACATTTCTGGCAGTGTCATACCACAGTCTTCCCAAGCAGTATAAAAAAATTGTGCAAGCTAGCCTTCATCACATTAAAAACTCGTTTAAACAAAGCAGAATATATACCATGTTAATATTTTATTACAAAAGACTGAAACAAAATAAGACATAATTACAAGCATTTAATGCCATATTTATACATTTTTATTGGTAGAGGAGCCACAAAATGAAGATTAGTTCAAGAGTAGGTAAAATAATGGCGTGAAGTAAGCCAAGTGCAATAGAAGCTTGCCCCGTCAAACAAATCTATTTGATAAGAAAATTACTATGCTAGGCTTCTCTCCATTGATATTCAAGACATGAATCAAGCAATGAATACACTTACAGTCTATGATATGTAGGTTAACAATGATCTGATGTTATGTAACTGGCTTCTTAGAATTTGTTGCATCTGTTGTATTTCAGATTATTAGTATCCGTCATGTCATGTCTTCAATGTTCTCATTACCCAGGGGTAGGATTAAGATGTTCAAAAATGACATGATATGGGTAAAATGTTAAAATTATAAGCTGCATGCATGATGATTGATACCATAATCGTTCTACATCAGTACTTGAGACCCACGAAGTGCTGCTGTTGTTTTTCAAAGGAAAAATCTTTTTGTCATGTCGTAAAGATCCAAATGGTGAGGGCTCTAGCTGATGGGACGTCACTGATGTACTGACAAGGGGATCTTGTGCCCTATTTAAGGTGAAAGGTGATGACATATGTATGTCACCAGAAAAAAAACCTGAAAATTATAGAATGCTGTGTGCTCTCGTACAAACAGGATTCAGTAAAGCAACGATCTCTCCTCTACAAAGAGTGAAAGTTGTTGGGAAAGTTATTTCCTTGGCTTAAATAGCATTTCTATTGTAAATCCGTACATAGATGGTCCTATTCGCTTCTTAGTTATCCTCCCAAGTGTACTTGACTCGCCCCCTCGAGACCGGGCACTCGAGACCGGGCCTCTGTACAATGCTGGGGGTAGTAGTGGTGGCAGCCCGGTCCCGTGGTTCAGGGTGGTCAGACCAAATGGCGGTCTATCAATCAGCGCTTTAAATGTCCGACTATGCCACCCGTGGATTGCGGTCAGGGATAACCGCCGCTGCAGGGCAGGCCACTGGGGCTGGTGTTGGTGTGCAGTACAGAGGTAGAATAACTCCCCACGGGAGGAGTGTAGCCCGAGGGTAGTGTAGGTGGATGTTGGGGGTGATAGTTCCGTCCGCGACGGTCAGAATGCAGAGTCCGCTTAAACAGTTCAGGGTCTTTATTATAACAGATGATAATGACCCAACAACAGTACCGGCTAGAAGGGGGCCTGGATGTCTGAGAACACTCGGGAAGCCCCTCTGGTCAGGGTGAGGGTGTAGGCCTACCGTGCTCTCTAAGCTCTTTCTGACTATTTCCCCCTTTAGTGGTAAAATAGCCCACGTCCCTGAGCGTGCCGTGTACTCTCACCCGTATGGCTTGCAACTTGGGCTCCTTTTACCTCTGGCCTCTCTTGGCTTTGCTGGTCCCTTCCCTTTACAGCCTCGGACCCCAATGTCCGGTAGATTATTCTCCCTTTCTGCCAGGACAGGCTCTCGGCGCCGTACGTCCCTGGCTAGCAGTTCCTCCACTGCCTCACGACCTCCTCAGCTACAGCTGAACTGTCCCTCCTTCTCTGGGACTAGTCTCACTCCTGAGCTAGGTCGTCCAGTTCTCTCTAACCCTGCCCTCAGTTCCAGCTTTTATAGGGGCAGCCAGCTCCCCCTACAGGCCTGGGACAGGAGGTGCTGTATGCTAATTTTCCCCAACCAGGGAACCTCCCTCCTGCTCTCAGACACAGCCTTTATTATTTGTGGCATCCAGGCCTGGGGTGACACATTCCCCCCTAGTAAAAGTTTAGTACTCCGGGACTAAGCCTTTTTGGCCAAAAACAAACAGGGTATTTATGCATGACCAAGAAAACACTACAGGGAAGGAAATAGCAAACCACATCACATATTGAGTTCTTAGGGTCACAGTGTGGTCTGTGACCGGGTGTCCATATCACCAACAAAAGGAGAGGGTCACAGTATGATCTGTGACCGGGTGTCCATTTCACCAACACAAGGGGAGCCTTAACCAGGTGGGGGTCTGTCCTTGCCCCGAGTCCTTGACAGTCTTTATTCATTCCTTTGGTTAAGCTCCGAACATATTTTACAAGAAAGTCCCGGTTACTCAAAGTTCATAACCTGTTAGTCCATATAGTCAACTGAAAGAAACTGAAAAAACATAATTATTGGTCATGCAATTAACTGTTTAAACATTTGACAATTATTTACAAGGGTTATTTACAGTTCTTCACACACCCTATATTTTCCAGCGAGCAGGTATCTGCCCCCTAGTGCTCCGGGTTGACCTGCGCAACCCACTGTCTGGTGGTGGTCTAACCTGGCTTTCCCCACTAGCATTTAGGGTACAGCTACTAGCTGGGTTTACAGGCAGTTCAGGCAGCTGTCTGCGGGTCCTTTGGCTTACCGCAGGCATGGCAGGCTCACTGTCAGCAGAGGGTTGACTCTCCTGGGCTGCTGGCGTGGGTTCTTCTGCCTCAGGGGCTGCTTGTTCTTCTGATTCTTCCTGCTCTCCTATAGGTGAGGGAATATTTAGCTAACATAAATGAGTTCAAGTCTCCAGGTCCAGATGAATTACACCCCAGAGTACTGAAGGAGATCGTAGAAGAAATTTTAGAACCACTCTCCATAATCTTTGAAAATTCATGGAGAACAGGAGAAGTCCCAGAAGACTGGAGAAGAGCAAATGTTGTTCCTATCTTCAAAAAGGGGAAGAAGGTGGACCCAGGGAACTATAGGCCAGTGAGTCTGACTTCTATACCAGGAAAGATCTTTGAACAAATTATTAAACAACATGTATGTAAGTACATGGATAAGAATGAAGTGATTAACCAGAGTCAGCATGGGTTTGTAACTAACAAGTCATGTCAGACTAACTTAATTTCCTTCTATGACAGAATCACTGACTGGGTGGATCAGGGAAATGCTGTAGATATAGTATATCTTGACTTCAGCAAAGCATTTGACAAAGTATCTCACACCATCCTTATTGAAAAAATGACTAAGTATGCAATGGACCAGGCAACTGTTAGGTGGATTCATAACTGGCTTAGTGATCGGACTCAAAGGGTGGTTGTAAATGGCTTCACATCCAGCTGGATGAATGTCTCAAGTGGAGTACCACAGGGCTCCGTCCTGGGACCTGTATTGTTCAACATCTTTATCAATGATTTAGATGAAGGAATTGAGGGTAAACTGATTAAATTTGCTGATGACACAAAGCTAGGAGGGATAGCTAATACTAGAGAAGAGAAAGAGAGGATTCAAAAAGACCTAAATAAACTGGAGCAGTGGGCAGCAACCAACAGAATGGTTTTTAACAGGGAAAAATGCAAAGTACTACATCTGGGCAATAAAAATGAAAAAAGCATATACAGAATGGGAGGAATAGAGCTAAGCAACAGTACATGTGAAAAAGACTTCGGTATACTAATAGATCATAGACTGAACATGAGTCAACAGTGTGATGCAGCAGCAAAAAAGGCAAATACAATTCTGGGATGTATTAACAGAAGCATACAGTCTAGATCACGTGAAGTCATTATCGGTCTTTACTCCTCTTTGGTCAGACCTCATCTGGAATACTGTGTACAGTTTTGGGCACCATATTTTAAAAAAGACATAGACAAACTGGAGCAAGTTCAGAGAAGAGCGACCAGAATGGTAACTGGTCTGCAAACCATGTCCTATGAGGAACGGTTGCAGGATTTGGGAATGTTTAGCTTGCAAAAAAGAAGACTGAGAGGAGACTTAATAGCTGTCTACAAATATGTCAAGGGCTGTCACATTGTAGAAGGATCATCTTTATTCTCATTTGCACAAGGAAAGACTAGAAGCAATGGGATGAAACTAAATGGGAGGAGACACAGATTAGATATTAGAAAAAACTTTTTGACAGTTAGGGTGATTAATGAGTGGAACAGGCTGCCACGAGAGGTGGTGAGTTCCCCTTCAATGGACGTCTTCAAACAGAGGCTGGACAGACATCTGTCTGAGATGATCTAGTGAATCCTGCTTTGAGCAGGGGGTTGGACCAGATGACCCAGGAGGTCCCTTCCAACTCTACCATTCTATGATTCTATGATTCTATCTATGAGGTTCCTGCTGGGTTGGTTGAAGGAAGTGTAGGACGGGTACCACTATTGCGTCGTTTATCCGAGTCCAGGACCGGGGGAACTCTCCAAGAACTGTGCTGATCGTTTCTTCCTTGTCCTCTGTGGGTTCAAGGTCATCTTGATCTTCTCCTGCACTCTGTAGTTGCTCGGGGCACCTTTTTAGGTGGTCTCTGGAGACGGTGCTAGTGGTTTCTCCTCCATCCTTGGTAATTACACATACCTTCGAGTTGTCGTGGTTGGACGGCAGTACTGTGTACGGGTCTCTCTCCCACTGGTCATCTAGCTTGTGAAGCTTTCTCTTCCGCTTCAGGACCTGCTCGCCAGGTTCCAGGGGACCAGCAGGGGCGTGTTGGTTGAAGAACCTCTCTTGCTTTTCTCTTGCTTGAGCCAGGCTCCTCTCCACGCTCTCCTGTACCTTTTTGTACTGTAGCCGCCGTTCCGTATCCCAGTCCGCATCTGGGGAGGTGTCCTCGGGTGTCAGGACTCCCATCTCCAGGTCTACCAGCAGGTTACCTGGTCTTGCTCGCATCAGGTAAGCCGGGGTGCAATTTGTAGCATTCACCGGGATATGGTTGTATAAGTCTATCAGGTCTGGCAGCTTCTCCGGCCACAGGCTGCGTTCTTCCAGGGGCAACGTCTTGAGGAGATCAATGACGATATTATTCATTTTCTCACACAGCCCATTGGTTTGCGGGTGGTAAGGCGTTGTCCGAATCTTCTTACAGCCGTAGAGGTTGCAGAACTCCTGGAAGATTTCCGCCTCGAACGCTGAACCTTGATCTGTCAAGACCTGTTCCGGATACCCATGTGGACGGCAGAAGTGTTGTTGGAAGGCTCTGGCCGCTGTTTGGGCTGTCAAGTCTTTAACAGGAACCACCACCAGGAACTGGAAATAGTGATCCACTACTGTCAGGGCATAGACGTAGCCCGACCGGCTTGGAGCCAATTTTACATGGTCCAGGGCTACCAGCTCAAGAGGCTGCCTGGTGACGATGGGCCTCAAGGGTGTCTTCTGGCTGGTACGGTCCTTCTTTCTGAGGTTACATGGGCCACAGTCCCTGCACCACTTCTCTATGGCCCCTCTCATACCGATCCAGAAGAACCGCTCTCTCAGTAGGAACTGCAGTTTCTTCCACCCGAAGTGTCCCACTCTGTCATGGTAGGCCTCCAGGACCATTGCTGCATCTCGTCTTGGGACCACTACCTGCCAGGTCAGCTCGTGCGTCCGGTGGTTGCAATCCTTCTGCACAGCTTACCTTCGTAGAGGAATAGCCTTCTTTTCTCCTTCCATAACTGCTTGGCTTCCTCCGGAGCGTCCGGGCCAGGGCTAGCGTCTGCCTGGGTTAACATGTCTTTCACCAGGCGAATTGCAGGGTCACTATCTTGCGTTTCAGCCCAGCCGTGGTGGGGTAAGGGGTTGAACATGACGGTGGTTAGGTCTTTGTCTAATATCCGGTGAGAATACTGAGTGGCCCCATACCAGTGGAACGTAGGGAGCTCTACTTCCTCCAGCTCTTCTGAGTCTTCTTCTCCTTCGGGTAGGTGGGGCATTCTTGATAGGGCGTCTGCATTGGCGTTGGTTCTGCCTGCCCGGTATTTGATTGTGAAGTCATAGTTTGATAGCCGGGCCATCCACCGCTGTTCCAGGGCACCAAGTTTTGCATTGTCCAGGTGTGTTGTCAATGGGTTGTTGTCCGTGTACACAGTGAACTTTGCGGAGGCCAGGTAATGTTTAAACCATTCTGTGACGGCCCACACCACTGCCAAGAATTCTAGCTTGAAGGAGCTGTAATTCTCCGGGTTTCTTTCAGTGGGCCTCAGCTTCCGGCTGGCATACGCTATCACTCGTTCCCTGCCCTGTTGGTTTTGGGACAGTACGGCTCCTAGCCCCACATTACTGGCGTCGGTGTGGAGGATAAAAGGCTGGCCATAATTAGGGTAGGCCAGAATTTCATCCCCCGTGAGGGCCATCTTCAGTTGGCGGAAGGAATCCTCTTCCAACTTATCCCACTTGAAGGGTGGTTTGTGACTTCTGGATTTAGACTGACCTATCAGGAGGTCCTGCATTGGAGCTGCCATCTTAGTGAACCCGGGGATGAACCTTCGGTAGTAGCCTACCAACCCGAGCAATTGCCTCACTTCTTTGATGTTAGAGGGGCTTGGCCAGCTCTTGATAGCTGTAACTTTGTCGGGGTCGGGGGCTACTCCCTCAGCACTCACCACGTGCCCCAGGTACTGTACCTTTGGTTTCAACAGGTGACTAGTGTTGAGCAATACCTTCCGATATCGGGAAATATCGGATCTGATTGGATCGGACCAATACCGAAAAAGTATCGGATATCGCCGATTCCGATACCGGAAACCAATGCAAGTCAATGGGACAGAAATATCGGAATGAAAATAAACCCTTTCTTTCCTTGTAGGTTAATTCTACATGAAGGAAAACAACTAAGAATAATGTAGAATGTATTGGGGGAGGTAGGGGAGACAATAAAGGCATAGAGGTTTAGCCCAATCAAATGGAATAGCAGGAATTAATATTTTTTTTAAGACGTTCTGAATTACGGAAATATTGACTATGTTAAGTATTTTTATATTTTGTCAGATATTTATGTTTCACTACTTCCATGCCTTTCACCTTCTTTTTTACTTCTCCCACACTTTCTCCTTCATCATCCTCAGCATCTTTTTCATCCACTTCTTCTTCACCTTCTTCATCTTCTTCTTCTTCACCTTCTTCGTATTATTCTTTTTTTTTTACATTCTTCATATTCTACTTCTTCATCTTCTTCATATTCTTCTTCTTCATCATATTCTTATTTGTGGCAGGCATTCCTGTAGTTGTTATCTATAAAAGGTTTGACATTACACCTTTCGTTCTGCCCGTCACAAAAGATTTACAACAGGATTTGTCCGCGTTCAGTTTGGCCTGCAGCAGCAGGTCTTTTCCAGGGGCACCACGAGGAGGAACGGACTCACCCCCATACACTGCTTAGTCATCTTCTGCTTATAATTTAGATATTCTGTTTTGCTCTGATTTTTAGTCTTATGCTTAATGTTCTTCCGCTTTTTGTTCTGCAGCTTCTTGTATTTCTGCTTCTTGGTTTTCTGTCTCTTGTTCTTCTGTATCTTGGTGCTTGTCTTCTCTTCTTTGTCCTCTTGGTCAACTTCTTCAGGGTCATCTTCTTGGTCTTCTTCGGGGTGGTCTTCAGGGTCATCGTCTTCGGGGTCCTCGTCTTCTTCGGGTTGGCCTTCTGGGTCCTCGTCTTCGGGGTGGTCTTCAGGGTCCTCGTCTTCAGGGTTGTCGTCTTCGGGGTCCTCGTCTTCTTAGGGTTGGTCTTCAGGGTCCTCGTCTTCAGGGTCCTCGTCAGGGAGATCTAGAGTGATTACCAAGAACCATTTCAAAAAGCTTGAACTTGGAAATGTAGCAGAAGGTACAAGAAAGCTGAGGAAGTACCGAGGACCAGCTGACGGTACTGGAACCCGGATGGGTAGCAGAAGGTACAAGAGCCAATGGAACTGCTGAAGACCAGCTGACGGTACTGGAACTCTGTTACCAAGCAGGAGGTACCTGTGCCAGAAAGCACTACAAAGGACCAGCAGACGTAGGTGGAACTTGGATAGCGAGAAGGAGGCACCTAATCCAAAGGCACTGCCGAGAACCAGCTGACGGTACTGGAACCCGGATGGGTAGCAGAAGGTACCCATGTAAAAAAAAGTTCAAGGCCGCGAGCCGGCCGCAGTTACCAAAACCCACAGTTCTACAGAGGGGTGCTTGTCCTATTGGCACTATGGAACCAGCCTTCATTGCCAGATCCTGCAGCCCACATAGGAGTCACCTAAACTGTAGGCACCATAGAGTCGGCTAACCCGACCGCAACACGACAGGACAACGCATTGGAGGCAAAGTGACGTTGACACTACCCGGAAACAGCTGGCGTGCTGGAACCAGGCTGGGCAGGAGGGAGTACCCATGCCAAAGTCACTGCCGAGAACCAGCTGACGGTACTGGAACCCGGATGGGTACTAGAAGGTACAAGAGCAAATGGAACTACCGAGGACCAGCTGACGGTACTGGAACCCGGATGGGTAGCAGAAGGTACAAGAGCCAATGGAACTGCCGAAGACCAGCTGACGGTACTGGAACTCGGTTACTAAGCAGGAGGTACCTGTGCCAGAAAGCACTACCAAGGACCAGCAGACGTTGGTGGAACTTGTATACCGAGAAGGAGGCACCTAATCCAAAGGCACTGCCGAGAACCAGCTGACGGTACTGGAACCCGGATGGGTAGCAGAAGGTACCCATGTAAAAAAAAGTTCAAGGTCGCGAGCCGGCCGCAGTTACCAAAACCCACAGTCCTACAGGGGGCGCTTGTCCTATTGGCACTATGGAACCAGCCTTCATTGCCAGATCCCGCAGCCCACATAGGAGTCACCTAAACTGCAGGCACCATAGAGTCGGCTAACCCGACCGCAACACGACAGGACAACGCATTGGAGGCAAAGTGACGTTGACACTACCCGGAAACATCTGGCGTGCTGGAACCAGGCTGGGCAGGAGGGAGTACCCATGCCAAAGTCACTGCCGAGAACCAGCTGACGGTACTGGAACCCGGATGGGTAGTAGAGGGTACAAGAGCAAATGGAACTACCAAGGACCAGCTGACGGTACTGGAACCCGGATGGGTAGCAGAAGGTACAAGAGCCAATGGAACTGCCGAAGACCAGCTGACGGTACTGGAACTCGGTTACTAAGCAGGAGGTACCTGTGCCAGAAAGCACTACCAAGGACCAGCGGACGTTGGTGGAACTTGGATACCGAGAAGGAGGCACCTAATACAAAGGCACTGCCGAGAACCAGCTGGCGGTGCTGGAACCCAGGGTAAATACTAAAAACAGAGTGGAGCCAGAGGTGTAATTGGAGCAAGTTTTAAATCAGTAGTACAGTGGATGTGGACAAAGCAGGAGAATTTGCCGGACACACAGCAGGGGAACAGCTGACGTTACTGAACCCCAATAACACTGGAGCAAGCGTTGACTGTGCAGACGGCACTTCTGAGCAGCAACTAGCGGTATTGGAGCCCAGGGTAAATGCTAAAAACAGAGGAGCCAGAGATGTATTTGGAGGAGGTTTTAAATCAGTAGTACAGTGGATGTGGACAAAGCAGGAGAAATTGCCGTCCGCACAGCAGGGGAACAGCTGACGTTACCGAACCCCAATAACACGGCAGCAAGTGTTGACTGCGCAGACGGCACTTCCGAGCGCCAACTGGCGGTGTTAGAGCTCAGGGATAATACTGAAAACAGAGGAGCCAGAGGTGTATTTGGAGGAGGTTTTAAATCAGTAGTACAGTGGATGTGGACAGAGCAGGAGAAATTGCCGTCCGCACAGCAGGGGAACAGCTGACGTTACTGAACCCCAATAACACGGCAGCAAGTGTTGACTGTGCAGACGGCACTTCCGAGCGCCAACTGGCGGTGTTGGAGCTCAGGGATAATACTGAAAACAGAGGAGCCAGAGGTGTAATTGGAGCAACTTTAAAATCTGTAGTAGTGAGAATGTGGACAGAGCAGGAGAAATTGCCGTCCGCACAGCAGGGGAACAGCTGACGTTACTGAACCCCAATGACACGGCAGCAAGTGTTGACTGTGCAGACGGCACTTCCGAGCGCCAACTGGCGGTGTTGGAGCTCAGGGATAATACTGAAAACAGAGGAGCCAGAGGTGTAATTGGAGCAACTTTAAAATCTGTAGTAGTGAGAATGTGGACAGAGCAGGAGAAATTGCCGTCCGCACAGCAGGGGAACAGCTGACGTTACTGAACCCCAATAACACGGCAGCAAGTGTTGACTGTGCAGACGGCACTTCCGAGCGCCAACTGGCGGTGTTGGAGCTCAGGGATAATACTGAAAACAGAGGAGCCAGAGGTGTATTTGGAGGAGGTTTTAAATCAGTAGTACAGTGGATGTGGACAGAGCAGGAGAAATTGCCGTCCGCACAGCAGAGGAACAGCTGACGTTACTGAACCCCAATAACACGGCAGCAAGTGTTGACTGTGCAGACGGCACTTCCGAGCGCCAACTGGCGGTGTTGGAGCTCAGGGATAATACTGAAAACAGAGGAGCCAGAGGTGTAATTGGAGCAACTTTAAAATCTGTAGTAGTGAGAATGTGGACAGAGCAGGAGAAATTGCCGTCCGCACAGCAGGGGAACAGCTGACGTTACTGAACCCCAATAACACGGCAGCAAGTGTTGACTGTGCAGACGGCACTTCCGAGCGCCAACTGGCAGTGTTGGAGCTCAGGGATAATACTGAAAACAGAGGAGCCAGAGGTGTAATTGGAGCAACTTTAAAATCTGTAGTAGTGAGAATGTGGACAGAGCAGGAGAAATTGCCGTCCGCACAGCAGGGGAACAGCTGACGTTACTGAACCCCAATAACACGGCAGCAAGTGTTGACTGTGAAGACGGCACTTCCGTGCCCCAACTGGCGGTGTTGGAGCTCAGGGATAATACTGAAAACAGAGGAGCCAGAGGTGTAATTGGAGCAATTTTAAAATCTGTAGTAGTGAGAATGTGGACAGAGCAGGAGAAATTGCCGTCCGCACAGCAGGGGAACAGCTGACATTACTGAACCCCAATGACACGGCAGCAAGTGTTGACTGTGCAGACGGCACTTCCGAGTGCCAACTGGCGGTGTTGGAGCTCAGGGATAATACTGAAAACAGAGGAGCCAGAGGTGTAATTGGAGCAACTTTAAAATCTGTAATAGTGAGAATGTGGACAGAGCAGGAGAAATTGCCGTCCGCACAGCAGGGGAACAGCTGACGTTACTGAACCCCAATAACACGGCAGCAAGTGTTGACTGTGCAGACGGCACTTCCAAGCCCCAACTGGCGGTGTTGGAGCTCAGGGATTACAGTTCAGGTGGTAGAAACATGAACACAACAGGAGACCTGGATACTGTTGCCAACCAATTATTTATTCTGGAAGAGGACTGGCAAATTCATGAGAGATCCAGGCCTTCTTCATTTTGAGAAAAGTAAGCCGGTCAACGTTATCGGAGGATAGTCGCATGCGACGGTCTGTTAGTACACCACCTGCGGCACTAAAGACGCGTTCCGATAATACACTAGCAGCAGGGCAAGCTAGCACCTCCAATGCATACTGACTAAGCTCTGGCCATGTATCCAGCTTACAGACCCAAAACTTGAAGGGAGAAGAGCCGTCTGGGAGTACACTAAGAGGGCAAGACATGTAGTCTGTCACCATCTGACGGAAACGTTGCCTCCTGCTGACTGGAGCCATCTGTGATGGTGTAGACATTTGTGGCGGCGGGGACACAAAACTTTGCCACATTTCGGCCATACTGGTCTTGCCTTGTGCTGAGGCGCTGCTTCTGCTCCCTCTTTGTGCAGAGCTTCCTCCACTGCCTCGACGCACTGAGCTGCTTTGTAAAGCACTAGCAGCACTGCTCTCGGTTGGAATGGAGAACATGATGGAATGCACCAGTGCGTCTTGGTACTCCCGCATTTTACGCTCCCGGTTCAACGGTGTTATGAGGCTTTGTAAGTTGTCCCGGTAGCGAGGATCTAGGAGGGTGGACACCCAATAATCAGCCGTGTTGAGAATGTGGGCGATGCGGCGGTCGTTTCTCAGGCACTGCAGCATGAAATCAACCATGTGCTGCAGACTGCCAACTGGCCAAGAAACGCTGTCCCCTGCTTGAGGCGTGATCTCTGCCTGCTCTGCATCACCCCACCCTCGCTCTAGATACTGACTACTAGAGCATTGTGTACCTCCCTCCTCTGGACAGATGTCTTCCTCATCCATTGACTCCTCCTCATCCTCCTCACAAAGTGTCCCCTGCCTAGGCCTTTGTGAGGAACCACGTTGCGCAGACTGTAGAGAAGCAGATGGCATTTGTGACTCCTCATCCTCCACCTCTTCCAAAACCTCGTCCCTTAGTGCTTGCAGTGTTTTCTCAAGCAGGCAGATAAGGGGGATAGTCATGCTGACTAGTGCATCATCTGCACTCGCTATCCGCGTGGAATAATCGAAGGCACGCAAAACGTGGCAAATGTCCTTCATAGAGGCCCACTCAGTGGTGGTGAAGTGTGAACGGCGCGCACTGCGACTTGTTTGCTGCAGCTGGTACTCCATTACTGCTGCCTGCTGCTCACACAACCTCTCCAACATATGTAACGTTGAATTCCACCTGGTGGGTAGGTCACATATGATGCGATGTTCCGGAAGACATAATCGGCGCTGCAGAGCTGCAATGCATGATCTTGCATTGCTGGAACGCCGCAAGTGAGCGCACTCTATGCGGACCTTGTGAAGCAGTGCATCAAGATCCGGATAGTCCCTCAAAAAACTCTGCACGACCAAGTTGAGCACATGTGCCAGACATGGGATGTGAGTGAGGTTGCCTAGGCCCAGAGCTGCCACCAGATTTCGGCCATTGTCACACACTACCATGCCTGGCTGGAGATTCGCTGGCACAAACCACACGTCGCTCTGCTGCTTGATGGCATTCCAGAGCTCCTGCGCTGTGTGGCTTCGATTCCCCAAAGAAATTAATTTTAATACGGCCTGTTGACGTTTGGCCACGGCTGTGCTCATATTGGTCACCATAACAGGTAACCGTTCACGGGTCGATGTGGAGGTAGACCGTGACGGCTCCTGCAGCGCTGATTCAGAGGAACTGGAGTATGAGGAGGAGTCAATGTGTACAGACTGGATTCCTGCAATCCTTGGAGTTGGCAGAACACGTACAGCGCCACTCTCAAGATCTGTACCCGGCTCCACAACATTTACCCAATGGGCAGTGAGGGAAAGGTATCGTCCCTGTCCATGCTTACTGGTCCACGCATCGGTGGTCAGGTGGACCTTGCTACTGACGTTTTGTAGCGCATGTTTAATTTTTCCCTCCACATGACGTTGCAGGGCAGGGACAGCTTGCCTGCTGAAATAAAAGCGGCTGGGCACGTTGTATTGTGGGACTGCCAATGCCATAAAGTTACGGAATGTGTCAGTCTCCACCAGCCTGAATGATAGCATTTCAAGGGCCAGTAGATTAGCAATGCCAGCATTCAGAGCCTGTGCTCGGGGGTGGTTTGCCGAGTATGGGCGCCTTTTCTCCCATGCCTGTGCTAACGATGGCTGTAGACTGGCCTGGGAGTGTGAGGATGACTGGGAAAGTGGTGTTGTGGGTGGAATTACACTGTGTCTCTGTACAACAGTGCCAGAGATTCTTCCATGGCGATCCTGTGAGGAAGCCGAACCAGCTGTGTGTGAGCTGGAGGAAGAGGCTACAACACGAGCTGAAGAGGTGGTAGGTGGCGCTGTAGGTTGGCCTTGGTCTTCAGTGTGTTTTTGTAACTCCACCACGTGCTTGGTCCGCACATGTTTCCACATATTTGTGGTATTGAGGTTGCTGACACTTTTCCCTCTTTTCACCTTCTGATTACACAGCTTGCATTTGACAAAGCAAATGTCATCTGCAACTGTGTCAAAAAAGGACCAGGCACTGCAAGTCTTGGGAGCGCCCGCTTTGGATTTTGGAAGAGCCATGCTCCTAATGGGTGCCGAAGTGGAGGCTACAGGCAACCAAGTCTGCCCCCTCCCTCTCCCTCCTTTTTGGGCTGTTTGGGGAATCTCTTCCTCAGAGCTGCTCCCACCACCTTCCTGTCCCTCACGCCATGATGGGTCAAGGACCTCATCATCTACACCACCCTCTTCAAACAACTGCTTCTCCTGGGTAGTCTCGACAGCACAGTACGCACCAGAAAGTGGCACCTGAGTCTCATCATCAGATGCGTACTGAGGTGTGCTGCTGACCATAGGCACTGGCCCACCCGCCTCTTCAGATTCAGAGAGACAAAACGGTTGCGCATCACTGCATACTACCTCTTCTTCAAATTCTCGAATTCTGCTTGGTTGGCCCCCTCTTTCCAAGCCAAGAGATTCAGAGAACAGAAGTAGAGATGGCTCCTGTCCAGGGCTCTCTGACTGCCTGGGCAATTTGGCAGGTGGTGAAGAGACAGATGGGTGCTCTTCAGTGCTCAGGACCGGAGAGGATCTGGAACTAATTGAAGTCGATGCGTTAGCTGCCATCCATCCGACAACGGCTTCAATTTGGTCCTCCCGCAGCAGTGGGGTACGGCTAGCTCCTACAAAGCTGCGCATAAACGACTGTTCCCTGGTAAAACTGGGGGATGCTGAGTCACTGGTGCCCGCAGCAGGCACAGAATCCCCACGTCCTCTCCCTGCAGGCACAGAATCCTCACGTCCTCTCCCTGCAGAAACTCCACGCCCACGACCACATGCCTTATTCCCTGCCTTCTTCATCTTGGTAGACTGATAAAGATAGGCAGAAAAGTACTAAGGGCTTAGTGTGCTTATTCCTGAACAGCTGCTAACAGGTATAAGAAACACTAATTTTATAAAGTGTGGACTAGACTTTAATATGAGCTAATGTGGCCTACACAACTGTAAAGTGGAGTGTTTGGTGAACTTTATTTAGGTTTTTTTTGTCACAAAAAGACACTGGATGTGCCTAAAGATGTAATAACGATAGTATCACAAACTTTTTGTAGCTATTACAATGTAGGAAGGTAACCTACAATGCAATAGATGAGGCTACAAAAAATAGGCTAATACTAATCTGGCTGGGGCTGCAGGACCCAATGCTGCAGAAAGGCTCCTCTAACTACTCCTATATAGTGTGTTTATATATAGCGGTGAACAGTACAGATGCAGAGCACTGTGCACTAGCGCTGCAAGACCAAAAAAATTTCTCTATCTACTCCTATATAGTGTGTTTGGAACCAATTTAGCTGAATACGGATGGAACCACCACACTAATAGGAGATATCAGGAAAAATTATGAATTGGCAAAAAAGGACAATGTATGAGGCAGTGACACACACTGAGTGCACTACAACCAGACGTGGTTGAAGCACACACTACAGGGTGAGCTGCACTCACACACAGAGACCTTGCAGAAAGCGGTGAACAGCACAGAGAACTGTGCACTAGCACTGCAAGGCACAGCGATTTATAAAGTAGCTTGGGTAAAGCAGAATAGACCAAATAGCTAAAACTGTCCCTCAGAACAACAGCGTCCTATCCCTAACTGAATTCACAGCAGAGTGAGCTCAAAATGGCGGTGGCGGCTTTTATAGTGCATCATGACATCATTTCAGCAGCCAATCACAGCCATGCCATTAGTTAAGATGCCTACATGCCCAACAGGATGTGCCCACACTTCTTAGGATCCTCATTGGCTGAATAAAATGAAAATGGCTCATTGCATTATGGGAACTTCCGATTCCGGTATACGATATTGCAAAAGTATCGGAATTAAGTATCGGAATTCCGATACCGCGAATATCGGCCGATACCCGATATTTCAATATCGGAATGCTCAACACTATAGGTGACACTTTGAGGGTTTCACTTTCAGGCCATAGCCAGCCAGGGCTTCGAACACCTCTGCCAGGTGTTTTAGATGGTCCTCGTAGGTCTTCGAATATACAATCACGTCGTCCAAGTAAAGTAGGACTGTTAAGGACATATTGATACTCATGCTAGAGCAACTCCATTTTGTCTGCTTGCTTTAAAATCATGTTATTGTAACGGGGCAGGGAGGTGGACCCTCTGAGCTGCAATACAAAGGGGAAGTCCTTGTAAGGAAGCGGGTGACTCCCAGGGAAGGCAAGCAGGAAGTCACAGCAAGTGACGGGGACAGTCTCTGGGTAAGCAGGCGGGTGGTCACGGCAGGTGACGGGGACAGTCTCTGGGTAGACAGGCAGGTGGTCACGGCAAGTGACGGGGACAGTCTCTGGGTAGACAGGTGAGGCGGATACCGGACAGGTAACTGGCGGGCGCTCCCAGGTGAGCGGGCTGACGGAGACAGCAGGTAACAGGCAGGTAACTGGTGGACGCTCCCAGGTGAGCGGTCTGACAGACGAGGCAGGTGACAGGCAGGTAACTGGTGGACGCTCCCAGGTGAGCGGTCTGACAGACAAGGCAGGTAACTGATGGATAACAGGCTGGCAGGCAGGACAAGAGGTCAGGCTAGCAGCGGGACCTGAGGGCTGAAGCACAGGAAGACACAGTGTAAACAACTTTGCTCGGGCAGCTCCATTTTGGAGGAGGTGCCTTATATATGGGAGATCCTCCGACAATTGGCCGGGGACTCCTTAGGACGGCGCGCGCAGCCCCTCTAAGAGAGAGGGAGCGTGCGCGTGCGCGCCCTAAGCACAGTTCCTGGGAAGCAGCACGCGCTGCCAGCAGTGCGGGAGGAGGACGCCGAGCACGGAGCAGAGAGGTGAGGGGAACGGCGTCTCTGCCTAGCAAGGGGCAGAGACGCCAATGCTACAGTACCCCCCCCCTTTAGGCCCCCCCCTTTCTTAGGCCAGAGAGAAATTTATCAAGGATGAGAGGGGCATGGATGTTCTCCCGGGGCTCCCATGTTCTCTCTTCAGGACCAAACCCCTTCCAATCCACTAGAAAAAAGGTCTTTCCTCTTACCCTCTTGATGGCCAGAATGCTCTCTACCTCAAACTCGTCTTCAGCGGAGACCGGAGCAGGAGGCGTACCTGTAGACTTGGAAAAAGAGTTAAGTACCACGGGTTTGAGGAGAGATACATGGAAGGAGTTGGGGATCCGCAAGTTGGCCGGGAGTTTCAATTTATAGGCCACCGGGTTGATTTGCTTGATAACTTCCAGTGGGCCGATGAACCGGGGCCCTAACTTGTAGGAAGGAATCTTGAGCCGGACATATTTGGACGAGAGCCAGACTTTATCTCCAGGACGGAATTGGGGCGGATCCAGACGTCTTTTATCAGCCTGTTTCTTCGTCCGCTCGGAGGACAGAAGAAGTGCGGATCTGGTACTCTCCCAAATGGAGGAGAATTTGCTAACAAGAGACTCCGCGGCCGGGTTGTCCACGGAGGTGGAGACGGGAAAAGGGATCCGGGGATTTTGACCGTAGACTGTAAAAAACGGAGATTTGGAAGAGGATTCACTCTCGTGATTATTATAGGAGAATTCGGCCCACGGTAAAAGATCCACCCAGTCGGAATGGTGGGCATTAACAAAGTGCCGGAGGTAACTGGTTAAAATTTGGTTGATCCGCTCTACTTGACCATTGGACTGCGGGTGATAAGCAGAAGAGAAGTCCAAGGTGACCCACAGCAGTTTACACGTGACTCTCCAGAAGCGAGAGGTGAACTGGACCCCTCGATCGGACACGATGTGGAGAGGAAGACCATGGAGACAGAAAATATGATGAATAAAGTCCTTAGCCAACTCAGATGCAGACGGAAGACCCAGCAGGGGAATGAAGTGAGCCATCTTAGAGAAGCGGTCAGCGACCACCCAAATGACCGTACAACCAGCAGAGACAGGGAGATCCGTTATAAAGTCCATGGCTATATGCTGCCACGGGGCAGCAGGTACGGGAAGAGGCAGAAGGCGGCCGGCTGGCAGATGTCTAGAAACCTTGTTGCGAGCGCAGGACGCACAGGCCGAGACAAAGTCTATTACCTCCTTGTGCAGGGTAGGCCACCAGTAATGCCGGGTAGTAAGCTGGAGGGTCTTCTTTTGGCCAGCATGGCCGGCTAGCTTAGATGAATGTCCCCAGTGCAGAACCTTCTCACGATCAGGTACTGTCACGAACGTCTTACTGGGTGGAAGACGATTCAGACCCACGGGGGCCACCTGCATTACCTTGGCGGGGTCGATGATGTGCTTTGGCTCCTCCTCAAGATCGGAGGACAGAAAAGATCGGGACAAGGCATCGGATTTGATATTTTTGTCTGCCGGGTGGAAATGAAGAATGAAATCAAAGCGGGCGAAGAACAAGGACCACCGGGCCTGGCGCGGGGTTAAGTCTTTGGGCACTCTGGAGGTAAGCCAAGTTTTTGTGGTCCGTATAAATTATTACCGGATGAAGAGCCCCCTCGAGCAAGTAACGCCACTCCTCCAGTGCCAACTTAACGGCTAACAATTCTCGGTCTCCTATAGAATAATTGCGCTCAGACGAGGAGAAGAGTTTGGAGAAGAAGCCGCAGGTTACCATTCTCCCGGATGGCGACTTTTGGGTGAGCATCTACTTCTAAGAAGAATTGTTTGTTGCAGTCCGGATGGTGCAGCACAGAAGCGGAGGAGAAAGCTGGTTTCAAAGAAAGGAAGGCCTCCTCGGCCTCGGGCGGCCATTCTTTGGGACTGGCGCCCTTACGGGTGAGCGCGGAGATAGGGGCAGTCCGGGAAGAGAAGTGCGGAATGAAGAGGCGGTAGTAGTTGGCGAAGCCCAGGAACCGCTGAATAGCCTTCAACCCCTCCGGTCGGGGCCACTTCAGGATGGCAGAAAGTTTCTCAGGATCCATTCGTAGGCCGGTCTGGGAGATGACGTAGCCCAGAAATGGAAGCGAGGTCTGCTCAAAGAGGCACTTCTCAAATTTTGCGTAGAGGTGGTTTTGCCTGAGCAGGACTTGACGAACGTCTCTCCGGTGTGCGGGAAGATCCGGAGAGAAGATCAAGATGTCGCCCAGGTACACCACCACGCAGGAGTAGAGCAGGTCACGGAAGATGTCGTTGACCAACTCTTGAAAGACAGCGGGAGCATTACAGAGGCAGAAGGGCATTACGAGGTACTCATAGTGGCCGTCCCGGGTGTTGAATGCCGTCTTCCATTCATCACCCCGATGGATACGGACCAGGTTATACGCCCCACGGAGATCCAGCTTGGTGAAGATTCTGGCACCCCTCAGACGGTCAAATAATTCAGGAATAAGCGGAAGGGGGTATTTATTCTTCACCGTGATCCGGTTAAGACCTCTATAGTCAATACAGGGACGGAGTGAACCATATTTTTTATTAACGAAGAAGCCTGCTCCCGCCGGGGAGGTGGATTTCCGGATAAATCCCCGGGCCAGATTTTCCTCGATATATTCAGACATGACCCGGGTCTCGGCAGCGGACAACGGGTAAATACGCCCACAGGGTGGAGTAGCGCCGGATACCAGGTCGATTGGGCAATCATATGGTCTATGAGGGGGTAATGTCTCTGCTTCTTTCTTGTTGAAAACATCAGCATAAGACCAATAAGGGACCGGTAGGCCAGGTAGATTGGCTGGAGAAGGAGAGGGACAAGCAGGACGAACAGGAACTAAACAAGTCTTATGGCAGTCCTGCCCCCAGCGTAGGACTTCTCCGGTCTGCCAATTCAGTACAGGTGCATGTCTCTGGAGCCAAGGTAGGCCTAACAAAAGGGCGTGAGAGAGTCCCGGTAGAACATGGAAGAAGATGCTCTCAGAGTGCAGCATTCCCACCTGCAGAGTTATGGGTTCGGTGATGAGTTGGATGGGTTGCGGTAAGAGGCCCCCATCCACGGAGGCGACAGATAAGGGTTCAGCCAGAGGTTTAGTGGGAATGCGGTATTTCTCTACCAGGGACTGAGAAATGAGATTTCCGGCAGCTCCAGAATCAAGTTAAGCTAGTTCAAAGTAACGGTTCTCCCCGCAGATGATAGAGACCGACAGCATCAGAGATGGAGAGGGTTTACTCTGGTCTAGGACGACCTCTCTGAGCAATCCTAGACACAGGCGTTTCCCGACCTCTCTGGGCAGGCGCGGATCCGGTGCTCCTTACTGCCACAGTAGAAACAGCTCCCCTCAGCACGGCGTGACTCTTGACGGGTTTTGACCATCTTGGTCTGGTCGACCTGCATGGGCTCTGGCGAGTGCGCCCGGGGAGTTACAGATGAAGAGACGGGTCTCTGGAAAGTAGGAGCAAGGAGGGAAAATTCCTCTCACGGTGACCTCTTTGGTACGCTCCTGGAACCGGATGTGAATCCGGGTGGCAAGTGTCACCAAGTCATCCAGGGTGGTGGGAATGTCCCGACCGACAAGTTCATCTTTAATCCGGCCGGATAGGCCCTCCCAGAAGACGGACACCAGGGTCTCATTATCCCAGGCAAGCTCGGAAGCAAGGGTACGGAACCGAATGGCATATTGGCCCACGGTGAGACTCCCTTGGCGGCGGCGTAGCAGAGAGGAGTCAGAAGAGGTTTTTCGTCCTGGTTCGTTGAAGACTTTCCGGAAAGCCGTGAGAAAGGCTGGCAAGTTGGACACCAGGGGGTCTCCTCTCTCCCATAGAGGATTTAGCCAGGCCAGTGCCTCCCCAGTGAGATGGGACATGATGAAGGCCACCTTGGCCCGGTCGGTGGTGAACTGGTGTGCCAAAAGTTCGAAGTGCAGGGTGCACTGGTTAATGAAGCCCCGTGCCAGGCCGGGGTCTCCACCAAACCGAGGCAGGGCGGAAAGGCGGGGACCGGGAAGGGATGCCATGGTATTGATGGGCAGCGACGCTGCCGGGGTAGTAGTTGTGCGAGTGGGAGAAGCTCCCGATGAGGCAGTCAGTGTGTCCAGGCGGGAGTTAACACTACGCAGGTGACTCAGGATGGATTCCTGTTGGGACCTCTGACGGGATAGTTCATGGCATAGGTCCAAGAGGGAGGGAGCTTGGGTGCCACCGGGTTCCATGGCCCGAGCAAACTGTAACGGGGCCGGGAGGTGGAACCTCTGAGCTGCAATACAAAGGGGAAGTCCTTGTAAGGAAGCGGGTGACTCCCAGGGAAGGCAAGCAGGAAGTCACAGCAAGTGACGGGGACAGTCTCTGGGTAAGCAGGCGGGTGGTCACGGCAGGTGACGGGGACAGTCTCTAGACAGGCAGGTGGTCACGGCAAGTGACGGGGACAGTCTCTGGGTAGACAGGCGAGGCGGATACCTGACAGGTAACTGGCGGGCGCTCCCAGGTGAGCGGGCTGACGGAGACAGCAGGTAACAGGCAGGTAACTGGTGGACGCTCCCAGGTGAGCGGTCTGGCAGACAAGGCAGGTAACAGGTGGACGCTCCCAGGTGAGCGGTCTGGCAGACAAGGCAGGTAACAGGCAGGTAACTGGTGGACGCTCCCAGGTGAGCGGTCTGACAGATGAGGCAGGTGACAGGCAGGTAACTGGTGGTCGTTCCCAGGTGAGCGGTCTGACAGACAAGGCAGGTAACTGATGGATACCAGGCTGGCAGGCAGGACGAGAGGTCAGGCTAGCAGCGGGACCTGAGGGCTGAAGCACAGGAAGACACAGTGCAAACAACTTTGCTCGGGCACCTCCATTTTGGAGGAGGTGCCTTATATATGGGAGATCCTCCGGCAATTGGCCGGGGACTCCTTAGGACGGCGCGCGCGGCCCCTTTAAGAGAGAGGGAGCTCGCGTGCGCCCTAAGTACAGTGCCTGGGAAGCAGCGCATGCTGCCAGCAGCGCGGGAGGACGCCGAGCACAGAGCAGAGAGGTGAGGGGAACGGCGTCTCTGCCTAGCAAGGGGCAGACACGCCGATGCTACAGTTATTATCACTCCTTGCATAACATACATTCTTTCTTTCTCTTCCCATGGAACTTATCTCACACTAACCTTTTCTCAAGAGAACATTTTGTCAGACACTCTGTCATCTAACTTGTTTAGGCCAGGTTTGACCTTGTAAAATTTCCATAGTACTTCAAACTAACAATGATAATATGACCATATATGTGTTTTCCGTAATAATTATACTAACATCAGTTAGCCTATATTATTGTAGTATGGTTGTAGAGTTGATTGGCTATTTGATATACTTAAAACAATATAAAATGCTTAGCAAAATAAACGGGATCAGAGATTCTTTGAATCCTCCCAATACAGAGCACGCATTGCCTCCGTTTGGTTTTCTGTGGATTGCGCAATCAACATAATAATTTGACACTCACTTGGTCAACCGTGAAGGGTTATTGCCCTCCCTTAACAGTACCGTCTCAAAGTTTCGGTGCCCTAGGCAGCATTCCATCAGCCTCTGGAAGGTCCCGGGTGCGTTGCAGAGCCCGAAGGGCATACAGTTGAATTCACTTAATCCAATCGGGGTTGTGAAGGTGGTCTTCTCCTTGTCAGCCTCTGCCACAGGAACCTGCCAGTACCCGCTAGTAAGGTCCAAAGTAGAGAAGAAATTAGCTGATTTTAGGGCTGCTAAAGACTCCTCTATTCTAGGTAACGGGTATGCATCTTTGTGGGTGATTCGATTAACTTTTCTATAGTCCACGCACATTCTCATGGCACAGTCTTTCTTTTTCACCAGAACCAAAGGGGCTGCCCAGGGGCTACAGCTGTCCCTGATCACTCCTGCCTCTTTCATCTCTCTTAGCATGCCCTTTGCGTTCTGATAGTGTGCGGGGGGTACAGGTCTGTATCTTTCTTTTATTGGTGGGTGGCTCCCCGTGGGGATGTGGTGTTCTACCCCCTTCACTTGGCCGAAGTCTAGCGGGTGCTTGCTAAAAACTCTTTCATATTCATGCACCACCCGATAAACTCCTTGTTTTTGATGCAGGGTAGTGGAGTCAGCACCCACGTGGAGTTTCTGGCACCAGTCCTCCTTGGGTATCTGGGAGCCATTACCCTCCGCCTGGGGAGATGGAGGCAAGGGTTCCATGGCCCTGACAGCATTGTGTTCAACAGTATACAATTTGGCTAGTGTAGCGTACCGGGGCAAGTGTACTTCCCTTTCCCCAATGTTTAAGATCCGGACGGGCACCCTTCCATGGCGGACATCAACCACCCCCCGGGCTGTCAAAATGGTGGGCCTGCTGTCTGAGTACACGGGTTCTACTATGGCTTGGTAGTCTCTCCCTCTTAACCCGATTGCAGTCCGACACCAGATCATCATTTCACTTTTGGGAAGCATGGCAATGGGGAACGGGTCGCTCATCCTCACGCTACCGATCTCACCACCAGACAGTTCTACCTGTTGCCATCTCATCAGGGCTCTTATCTCTTTCTGGAGGACCCTCTGTTGGCTGGAGCTCGCGTTCATCGCCACCTGCTGCAAAATTACAATTACTTCTGAAAGACAATTTTCAATCATGTTAGTACCCAAGGTTATTTTAGGGTGACTTTCTCGACGGTCAATGTCCACAATAATCACTCCCTGTGCCGTAAGTTCAACTTTACCAATCTTAATGGTCATCTCTCTGAACCCCACCTGCGGCACGGGTTGGCCATTGCTGGCGATGATGCTCAAGTCATCGTCTGGATAACGGGTTATATCAGTGTCACTCCAGTACTGCTTGAAAAGTACATAGGGGATGGTAGTCACTTGGGACCCGGTGTCCAGCAGTGCACTCAGGGGGATACCGTCCAGCACTACGGGTAAAACCGGGCGCCCCCCCACGTACTTATCGCGCCAATTAGACGGGCCTGATGACCTTATGCCTGGGGGTTGGCCCTCTGCCCCAGGTCGGACCCGTTTAAAGTACAGTACCTGGCTATGTGTCCCGGCTGGCTGCAACGGCGGCAAATCGGCTGTCCATCCTCAGTGTAATGGTCGGTGGGCCTCCCTCTGAATGACGGGATCCTCCTCTGTCGACGCCATGGGACATCCTCCTGACTGGAAGCCAGCTTGATTGGTCCTGACGGGTCCATCTGTAACGACTGTACGGTCCTGGTCAATGCTGCAACACTCTTTGTTAGTTCTTGAACCTGATGGTGCAGGTTGGCAGGTGGGGATGGGTTTAGGGCCTGCGCATCAGCCCCCACAAGGTCTGCGGGGTAGGGCACCGCCCCCTGGTGGTAAGTGATGGCAGGGAGTCGGGAAGCTACAGTGCCACCCGGTGCGGGTTCTCGGAGCACCCGGATGGCCCCATCTTTGAACTGTGCAAAAATCAGGTCGGGGTTCTGTAGGGCCATGAGGCGCAGCAGAGTTCAGTGGGCGCTGGACAACAGACCTTCTATGAACTGGTCAGTCAATAGTTTATCTGTATCCTGCACGCTGCCAGGGTCAGCTTGCTTAATTGCCCCCAAGGCTTCCTGTAAATTTAGGGCATAATCTCTGATGCTGTCCTGTGTCCGCTGCTTACATCCGTAGAACCGCATTTTAATTTCGGCGGAGGTGCGGGTGTCAAAGGTACCCCGCAGCCGGGCCAAAATGTCCTTTACAGTCCTTCTCTCTTCAGCTGGCCATGATTTTACCTCCCGCTGGGCCGCACCGGTTAGCTGGCCTGTCAGTATGCTTACTTTCTGTTCTTCTGTCAGGGGATAAACTTTGAACAAGCTATACAGCCTTTCCTTAAAGTTGCTCAAGGTATGCGACTCGCCGGCATACTGGGGCAGCCAGACCGCCCCGGGGATATAGGGCATGGAAAACGGCATCACAGCTGCAGCGGCTACGCTGGTGGTAGAGGGTCCCTCCGCATCCAACATCTTCCTCCCCCCTAGTTAACCGTGGCCTACCTTCCGTTGATCCTCTTCCGTAGGCCGCGGTTCCGCTAGCGCTGCTCTGGGCGAGGACCTTGCGTCGCGTCCTGGTGACGTCCGCGTCGCTCTCTCTCCTT
Organism: Phyllobates terribilis; assembly: GCF_046119375.1. Lineage (NCBI taxonomy): Eukaryota > Metazoa > Chordata > Amphibia > Anura > Dendrobatidae > Phyllobates > Phyllobates terribilis. Next base: position 858,203,607 of record NW_027362762.1, read on the forward strand.
CCAGGACCTTGCGCAGCGTCCGGACGTACGGTGGGGCTTCAGGTCTCGCGCAGTTTTGGTGTCCACGCCCCTCTTCTTCCCGCGCGGCGTCCCGAAGATGGCGCCTTTTGGTGGGAAACGGCCCCGAATGGTGGGAAACTTCACTCAGGTAAGTATAAAGTCTTTTCAGGCACGCAATACCCATTTGTGGCAGGTTGGTCACGATCCTGTCGACTACGCTAAGGCTGACTCGCCCCTGGGCTGCGGGGCACTCGAGACCGGGCCTCTGTACGATGCTGGGGGTAGTAGTGGTGGCAGCCCGGTCCCGTGGCTCAGGGTGGTCAGACCAAATGGCGGTCAATCAATCAGCGCTTTAAATGTCCGACTACGCCACCCGTGCATTGCGGTCAGGGATAACCGCCGCTGCAGGGCAGGCCACTGGGGCTGGTGTTTGTGTGCAGCACAGAGGTAGAATAACTCCCCACGGGAGGACTGTAGCCCCAGGGTAGTGTAGGTGGATGTTGGGGGTGATAGTTCCATCCGCGACGGTCAGAATGTAGAGTCCGCTTAAACAGTTCAGGGTCTTTATTATAACAGATGGTAATGACCTAACAACAGTACCGGCTAGAAGGGGGCCTGGATGTCTGAGAACACTCGGGAAGCCCCTCTGGTCAGGATGAGGGTGTAGGCCTACCATGCTCTCTAAGCTCTTTCTGACTATTTCCCCCTTTAGTGGTAAAATAGCCCACGTCCCTGAGCGTGCCGTGTACTCTCACCCGTATGGCTTGCAACTTGGGCTCCTTTTACCTCTGGCCTCTCTTGGCTTTGCTGGTCCCTTCTGTTGTGGCGGAGCCTCCGGGCTTTTTAGGCCAAAGGACATGAAATCCCTCGCGGATTGGTTCTCTGCTGCTTGACTTAGAGTCTTTACAGCCTCGGAACCCAATGTCCGGTAGATTATTCTCCCTTTCTGCCAAGACAGGCTCTCGGCACCGTACGTCCCAGGCTAGCAGTTCCTCCACTGCCTCACGACCTCCTCAGCTACAGCTGAACTGTCCCTCCTTCTCTGGGACTAGTCTCACTCCTGAGCTAGGTCGTCCAGTTCTCTCTAACCCTGCCCCCAGTTCCAGCTTTTATAGGGGCAGCCAGCTCCCCCTACTGGCCTGGGACAGGGAACCTCCCTCCTGCTCTCAGACACAGCCTTTATTATTTGTGGCATCCAGGCCTGGGGTGACACATACTGTCTATTTGCAACCAGATGGGTAATGGACCAGAAAGGGATATAGAAAGGGGTGATGCTGCTCATCCCTCTAGTGGCTTTTCAGCCCTTCTGTTGTATGCCAATAAATGAAATGTAAGGCTCCATTCACAACTGCGTTAGATGCTCCATTATGAGAAAACCTACACAAAATAGTGTTTGCTGCGCTACTCTGTTTGGTAAAATGTACAGCTGTACTAAATAGAAAAAGATCAATTATAATAAAGAAAATTTAAAAAAAAATTACAGCTTGTCAGTTATTCATAGAGCATGTTATCATGTTAAGTCATCATGATCGCAATCTCATAATCTCATAAACCCAACAGCAAAAACACTCCCCAACATGGAAGCACTCACGTCACTTCTTCACTTTAAGATACAGTATTATTAGATATGAGTACATAGATTAAATATAGTGGTTTATACCAGTGGTCCCCAACCTTTTTTGCACCAGGGACCGGCTTGAAGCAAGATCATTTTTCCATGGCCCAGCAAGGAGGGGGTGGGGTGGGCGGGGCTTTGGTCATATGGGGGCGGGGTAATGGAGGGATTTGGAGTTTAGTGCATACTTATCATATAGTGTAGACCAGGTCCCCGCCAGGAGCTATGCCAGGAGCCCCACATAATGTGCTGTGCCAGGAGCCGCATCACTGAGGCCCCATCACGCCCTGCAGCAGGACAGGGCAGCTGTCCTGACAGCTGCTGTTCAGCTGCATTTACTTCATCCCAGGGGCGGACACAGACTGTAGTGGGCCCCTGTGCAAGAAATTTTTGGGGGCCCCCCCCGCCCTTCATAAGGCAACAAAGTTATGTAAACATAACCCCCCCATGTGCATCTCTCACCCCCCCATGTGCAGCTCACCCCCGTGCATCTCTCATCCCCCTCCGTGCATCTCTCATCCACCCCCCGTGCATCTCTCATCCCCTCCGTGCATCTCTCATCCCCCCCGTGCATCTCTCACCCCCCCGTGCATCTCTCACCCCCCCGTGCATCTCTCACCCCCCCGTGCATCTCTCATCCACCCCCCGTGCATCTCTCATCCCCCCCGTGCATCTCTCACCCCCCCGTGCATCTCTCATCTCTCCCCTCCCTCCCATGTGCATCTCTCATCTCTCCCCTCCCCCCATGTGCATCTCTCATCTCTCCCCTCCCTCCCATGTGCATCTCTCATCTCTCCCCTCCCTCCCATGTGCATCTCTCATCTCTCCCCTCCCCCCCATGTGGATCTCTCATCTCTCCCCTCCCCCATGTGCATCTCTCATCTCTCCCCTCCCCCCCATGTGGATCTCTCATCTCTCCCCTCCCCCATGTGCATCTCTCATCTCTCCCCTCCCCCCATGTGCATCTCCCATTCCCCCCACTCCTAGTTAATTGTATTTAAAAAAAAATAAAACTTGTTATACTTACCCCCATGCGATCCCTGCAGAATCCTGGCGCTCGTCCAAATCGCTGACACCAGGTTCTCCTGACTTCCGGCCATGTGACGGCGCCGTCACATGACCGGAAGTCAGGGGAATCATGAAGGTGCTGCCGCAGCAGCGCAGCGCTAAGATGTCCCGGACCCGGCGCTTAGCATGCGGCCGGGGGCCCCATGAGGAGAGAGACGCACAAGAGGGGGGCTCCGAGGGGGCTCCTACCGGCCGGGCCCCATACTGGAGTCAGGGCAGTCATGCCCTGATGGCGGCCCTGCTGGAGGCTGGAGGGGCCCCCTCTCCCCGCGGACCGGCTGAAAAACCCCAACGGCCCGGTCCTGGTCCGCGGACCGGCGGTTGGGGACCTCTGGTTTATACAGTATACAGTGCTCAACAACAACTGTGGCTGCTGCTGCCTGATGATCTTCCAGTATAGCTAAGGCTGCGGCCTGATGATCTTCCAGTATAGTTTAGACTGGTGCCTGATGACCTTCCAGTATAGCGAAGGCTGGTGCCTGATGACCTTCCAGTATAGTTTAGACTGCTGCCTGATGACCTTCCAGTATAGCTAAGGCTGGTGCCTGATGACTTTCCAGTATAGCGAAGGCTGGTGCCTGATGACTTTCCAGTATAGCGAAGGCTGGTGCCTGATGACTTTCCAGTATAGCGAAGGCTGGTGCCTGATGACTTTCCAGTATAGCGAAGGCTGGTGCCGGATGACCTTCCAGTATAGTTTAGATTGCAGCCTGATGACCTTCCAGTATAGCTAAGGCTGCTGCCTGATGACTTCCAGTATAGCGAAGGCTGGTGCCTGATGGCCTTCCAGTATAGCAAAGGCTGGTGCCTGATGACCTTCCAGTATAGTTTAGACTGCTGCCTGATGACCTTCCAGTATAGCTAAGGCTGCCGCCTGATGACTTCCAGTATAGCGAAGGCTGGTGCCTGATGACTTTCCAGTATAGCGAAGGCTGGTGCCTGATGACTTTCCAGTATAGCGAAGGCTGGTGCCTGATGACTTTCCAGTATAGCGAAGGCTGGTGCCTGATGACTTTCCAGTATAGCGAAGGCTGGTGCCGGATGACCTTCCAGTATAGTTTAGATTGCAGCCTGATGACCTTCCAGTATAGCTAAGGCTGCTGCCTGATGACTTCCAGTATAGCGAAGGCTGGTGCCTGATGGCCTTCCAGTATAGCAAAGGCTGGTGCCTGATGACCTTCCAGTATAGTTTAGACTGCTGCCTGATGACCTTCCAGTATAGCTAAGGCTGCCGCCTGATGACTTCCAGTATAGCGAAGGCTGGTGCCTGATGACTTTCCAGTATAGCGAAGGCTGGTGCCTGATGACTTTCCAGTATAGCGAAGGCTGGTGCCTGATGACTTTCCAGTATAGCGAAGGCTGGTGCCGGATGACCTTCCAGTATAGTTTAGATTGCAGCCTGATGACCTTCCAGTATAGCTAAGGCTGCTGCCTGATGACTTCCAGTATAGCGAAGGCTGGTGCCTGATGGCCTTCCAGTATAGTTTAGACTGGTGCCTGATGACCTTCCAGTATAGCGAAGGCTGGTGCCTGATGACCTTCCAGTATAGCAAAGGCTGGTGCCTGATGACCTTCCAGTATAGGTTAGACTGGCGCCTGATGACCTTCTAGTATAGTTAAGACTGGTGCCTGGTGACCTTCTAGTATAGTTAAGACTGGTGCCTAATGATCTTCCAGTATAGCTTAGACTGGTGCCTGATGACCTTCCAGTATAGTTAAGACTGGTGCCTAATGATCTTCCAGTATAGCTTAGACTGCTGCCTAATGACCTTCCACCACTTCCATTTAATTGATACCCAGGAGATATAATAGTACAAAAAAGTGATGATTTATGTATTCATTAAATATAGCCAAGGACCTGATACTCACCTAAATGTTGCGCCATAATTTGGAAGCATAGATTTACCTGTACTGTTTGATAATTTGACACAGCTTCAGATACATTTGTCTAAATTCATACAATTTTTAGTTGGCTTTTTTTGCAGCATAAATGCTTATTAGACTGACTTTGATATCTGGGACTTCACTCCTATAAAACTCATACTAGCACTGTACCTGTTACTGGTATAGTTCTTGTGAAAACAACTCTTAATCCAAATGAAAATGAGGGGTCTTTGGTGCACTCATGGCGTGGCTATGAGCTGGGTGCAGTGTTATGCCCCCTCAATTTGCATCTTGGTGACTGCCCCAGCTTGTGATGGAAAGCGTTCACTCCTAGAGTGAATTCTGCCCCGCATGGGTGCGCATGCGCATTGATACTGGCTGTGCTGACCATACTTACACACACAGTGGCTGGGCGCATTTTCCTACCTGGCTCTCTGTGGGATCAGCAGAGAGGAATCAGGAAGGAGAACGGGCCCAATCACTTTTGTGCAATCTCACAGGCGGCACAGCCAGTATCAGTGTACCAACCCATGGCAGCGTTTGTTTTAGAAGTGAGAGCTGTCCATCACAACTTAGGGCAATCCCCAAAATGCAAATTGAGGGGACGCAACGGTGCAACCAGCTAATTGCCATGCCATAGATGTACCAAAACATCCTCATTTGCATATGAATTAAGTTATTTTCTCAGGCATTGAGTAACATGGCCACTAATAATGTGTGAAGTTCTCCATTTTCCCTCTGAGATTGGTTTTCTATTTCAGAATTTACTCAATTAGTAGTGATGTTCATTGTTATCTTTCTTTTTTTTTTGCTATATTCAGTGTGCAGAATTATCTCTCAAAGTGGCATTTAAATCTCTCAAGTGATATATTGCAAGGATATGCCATAATTTTAAGATTCATTGGGGTCCAATGTTTAGGACCTCCATGGATCCTGTAAATTGAAAAGGCTAAAATGCTGACTGCAGTCCCTTCACAGTTTTTCCCTGCACAGCATTGTCTTGCTATATGCCACATCACAGCTTTATTCGCTGGATCATTAGAGGTCCCAAAGATCGAAACAGCTGCCGAACATAAAGTGATGACACATGATATCGCATTGCCATCATGTTATGGTAACACCCCTTAATATCTCAGAGACTATCTGCCTTATAACAGCGTTCTACAAAGGCCAAGTTAATCATATTGTATTTTTCTATGTGTAGTTCTCAAGACCTGCAAAAAAAAAATTGCAAACTTCTGGAACATAGAGAAAAGTGAACCCCATACATAATATTTAAAAAGATGTTCTTCTCACATTCCAGGTTTTATGAGGACCTCAAGTCAAGTAGAGGGAAGAAGAGACTTTTATTATTCATTATCGACTCGCCTTTAGCTAAACTAAAATAAGCCCTTCATCCTAACTGCTTGTTAGCATACCAGGACTAGCACACTTATATCGTTGAAGGTGAGCTGTTGGGTCAAGCTTTCCCTCCACCCCACCTGTGGGAATATATACCATATCTATGTTAGACACCACTTCTATCATATGTCGTGAAACCCTTAGGCGAGAGAGACGTTTTTTCTTCCTGACACCACTCCAGTCATAATGCCTTAGTGGCCCTTAAATGCAGGTTTAGTCCCAATGAAAAATGCAAGTTAATGCTTGCCAGCTTCCAATAAAACCAAAACATACGTCTTAAGGTAGCTCACTGCTGGCATCTAGCTGAGGGTGCGTCCCTTGGGTATTTCATTAGTCAATTTAATCTAGTCATTTAAATATTAACAGTATATGATACATAAAGACTAAATATCAATCAGGAAAGAAGTAAAATGTTAATCGTTATACACCAATCACCTTCACACTAAAACCATTGACAAAGTGACTACCATTGGCTAGCTTGTGATGGCATCTGTCAAAGAGTGAGATAGTAGGCAGCAAGTGAATAGTCACTTCTTGAAGTTAACTTGTTGGAAACCATAAAAAGGGTAAGCATCCGGATCTAAGCATGATAAGAGACAAACCACGATGGCTAGATGACAGGGTTAGACATCTTGTGGGTTGTTCCGCAGTATGCAGTGATTGGCATCTAAAAGTTTCAATGATAAGCATGGGGAGTGAAGCTTAGCACTTCTCGTCAGATCCAACAAATGATTGACTATAGCTCAAAATGCTGAAAAGTTAATGCTGGCTTCCAAAATACACAATACATTGCAGCTTAGGTTATGTTCACACTGAGTCTTTTACCTTTGTTTTTTTTTTGCGCAGAAAACATTGGAAAAAAAATACTTAAAAGAATGCTGAAAATAATGAACATAGTCATTCCTATGTAAAAACGACTTGCTATTCTAATGTTCAGTTATTTGAGCGTCTTTTAAATCCTTCGGATTTTCAAAACATGTCAAGCATTTAAAAGTGGCGACATGCCCATTCTTCAGGCGGTTTCCGCAAGGAAAATGCTCAATACTTACATTACAAGCCAATGGGAAAACTGAAAAGACGCTCAGAAGATGCCCAGGTGTTTTTTTGTGTGCTTTTTCTTCATTGCTTAATGGAGATAAAAGGTATCAAAGGGGTAACATTTCTCCTTCCGGAGAGTGACATGTTAAGCATATGAAGGGGAGGAGACTTTTAAAGCCGCAATGCTCCTCTGGGAAATATGCAAATTATCTCTTTAGAGAGGAAGAGAACTAGAACTCTAGTGCCACCTACAGGAAGTAGCAATCCTAAAAGTCAATAGTGACCCTTTAACGAGCCTTATCACATGACTTAGGATATAATCCAGAACCAAAACCTCAATTTGCAGACATTGTGTTTCGGGGTACTGCCCCTCGTCAGTGCAAAGTGTGAGTTCTGGTTTGGCTGGGTGAACTCACACTTTGCACTGACGAGGGGCAGTACCCAGAAACACAGTGTCTGCAAATTGAGTTTCTGGTTCTGGCTTATATACTAAGTCATGTGATAAGGCTCGTTAAATGGTCACTATTGACTTTTAGGATTGCTACTTCCTGTAGGTGGCACTAGAGTTCTAGTTCTCATCCTCTCTGAAGAGACAATTTGGAGATAAAAGAACATTTGTAAAACACCAGAAAAAAACATTAAAAAACGTAAAAAGGAAAATGGCAAATCTCCAGCCAAAAAGGAGAGTTTCTGAGGTGTATTCTGCTTGAAAAACATACGTTTTTGACTGCCGGAAAAGATGCAGTGTGAACATTCCCTTCCTGTGTATGAGGCTATACATTTGCAGACTGAGTGCCTATGTTAACCCCTATCCACGGCCATGTGCATATGTGTCACTTAGGTGTGAAAGAGCACCAGTATGCATTATGGGAAGAAGACAACCTGGCAGAGGCAATATTCTGCTGGAAAATCTTGTATTCTATAGCCTTGCAGTGATGGGGTTTTGGGATCAAATCCCATGAAGGACATCATCTGCAAGAAGTCTGTATGTTCTCCCTGTGTTTGCGTGGGTTTCCTCCAGGTTCTTCAGTTTCCTCCCACACTCCAAAGACATAGTGATAGGGAGTATAGATTGGGAGCCCCAATGGGGACAGCAATGAGTCTGTAAAATGCTGTGGAATTTTATGGTGCCGTATAAGCAAGTAAAATAAATAAATGTCCTGGCCTGACATGTTCCTCCTACATAAAGAATGCTAAAAGCCAAGTACACCCCTTGATTGGTCACCGTGACCTCTTTCAGCAGGATGATGCACTCCTAAAATCATTTGGTAATAGTTGAAGGAACATGAAAAAGAGCGCAATGTGTTGAGAACCATTTGTCAGCTGTGCTAGAAAGCCGGATTTTGGTAAGAACTTACCTGTAAAATCCTTTTCAGCGAAGGAAGGAAGGGAGACACAGATTCTCTACTTCGTGGGTAGGCGGAGCCCCATAGGATAGTCACCTCAGATTGGAAAAAGACGACCGGCCCCTCCAGTATATAGGCTCCTCCTACTCCCATGTTCATCAGTCCGTACACAAGCTAAGGAAGAGCAGACCAACCAGCAGAACAACATATCCCCTTCTGAAATTTCAGAAATGAGAGAAAACAGGTTATGTAATAGAAACACACAGTCTTAGGCATACCCCATTGGACCTGACAACTGTGTAGAGCTGGCGAAACTGGAAGGAGAGCCGTAGAGCGCTAAACCCAGTCCAGAAGATCGACATCAGGAAGGAGACGCGCTGCATCTAGAAACACAAAAAAACACTTCTGCCCTTCCTTCCTTCGCTGAAAAGGATTTTACAGGTAAGTTCTTACCAAAATCCGGCTTTCAGCAGCAGAAGGGAAGGAAGGGAGACACAGATTCTCTACTTCGTGGGACGTCCTAAAGCAGTACCTACTTAAGGGTGGGAAATAGAGGCAGAAGCTTCCATACCCCAAAACTTAGGCAAGAGCGCAAACCGCGCTAAATAACGGAAAACTAAGTAAAGGGATAACTTAAATTACCGCCGCCTGCAGGACCCTGCGTCCCAGGGCCGCATCGGCTGAAGCACTTACGTCCACCTTATAAAACTTAGTAAAGGTGTGAACGGAACGCCAGGTGGCCGCCTGACAGAGCTGCGCTGCCGAGGCCCCCTGATGAAAAGCCCACGATGAGCCAATGGCTCTCATGGAATGAGCTTTAACTTTAACCGGACAAGGCTCGCCCTTGAGCCGGTACGCTTCCAGGATAGCTGAACGGATCCACCGAGCTATCGTGTCTTTGGAAGCACGTTGACCACGCCGACGACCTGCCGGAATTATAAAAAGAGAGTCCGACTTCTGAAAACCTTGGGTGATCGTAAGATAGAACTTCAATGCCCGCACTAAGTCCAACGAGTGCAAGGCCCGCTCCCTTGGATTCTTAGGTCCTGGACAAAGAGAAGGCAACACAATGTCCTGATTAATGTGGAATTGTGACACTACCTTAGGCAAAAAATCTTCACGAGTACGAAGCACCACGCGATCCGGAAAAAATTCCAGAAAAGGAGGTGAGCAAGAAAGTGCTGCCAATTCCGATACCCTTCTCAAAGAGGTGACTGCCACCAAGAAGGCCACCTTCCAAGAAAGTAGTGAAAGTTTAGCAGAATCCATAGGCTCAAAAGGCCTATGCTGAAGGGCTTCCAGGACTAGATTAAGCCGCCATGGAGCCACAATTGCCCTCCGTGGCGGAAACTGACATGCGACTCCGCGAAAAAAAAAGCGCACATCCCTGCGAGAGGCAATAGCCTTCCTAAAAAGTGCAGAAAGAGCAGATACCTGTCCCCGCACCGTACTAACTGCCAAACCCCTGGCCAGACTAGATTGCAGAAAGGCCAAGAAGTTGGGGATGGAAAAAACCCTCGGGTTTCTTGAGGATCCAGAACACCATGAATAGAAAGACTCCCAAGTTCTGTGATAAATCCTGGACGTAGCTGGACTCCGGGCCGCCCGCAAGGTAGCAATGACCTCGGGCGAAAAACCGCGACGGGTCAAGATCTCGGTCTCAAGAGCCACGCCGTCAAACGAAGGGACCTCAGGTCCAGATGACGAATGGGCCCCTGAGTGAGCAAGTCTGGGCGAAGGGGCAGCGGAAACGGAGGTGCCGCCTGAAGAGACACCAGCGTCGAATACCATGTCCTCCGCGGCCAGTCTGGTGCTATCAGAATTATTGATACCCTTTCGAGTTTGATCCGTCGGATCACCAGAGGTAGTAAGGATATCGGCGGAAACGCATAGATCAGCTTGAACTGACCCCAAGGGGCCACTAGAGCATCCACCGCCACCGCCTCCGGGTCCCTGTACCTGGACATGAACGTCGGAACCCTGGCGTTCAGCCTGGATGCCATCAAGTCCACCAGAGGAGTCCCCCAACGGGAACACAGCAGAGAAAACACTTCTGGATGGAGACTCCATTCCCCAGGGTCCACTTGCTCGCGACTGAGGAAGTCCGCCGAGATATTCAACACCCCTGGAATGTGAATTGCAGAGATTGCTGGAACTTTGGACTCGGCCCAGACCAGGATCCAAGAGACCTCCGACATGAGACTGGAACTCCTCGTCCCGCCTTGGTGGTTGATGTACGCGACAGCCGTAGCGTTGTCCGACTGGATCCGGACCGGTAGACCGCTCAATAAGACCGTCCAATGTTGGAGGCAGAGAAATATTGCTCTCAACTCCAAAATGTTGATAGGGAGAGACGACTCCTTTGGCGACCAGACTCCCTGAATCCAGAGGTCGTTCCAAACTCCCCCCCAGCCTGTCCGGCTGGCATCGGTTGTCACCACCGACCATCTGGGAGGATGGAAGGATTTCCCCACGGATAGAGTCTCCGGACGTAACCACCATCCAAGAGATTCTCGCACCCTGCGGGAGATAATGACCGAGCGATCCAGAGAAGTTAGCGATCGATCCCAATGGGTCAGAATAAGGTTCTGGAGATCCCGGGAATGAAATTGTGCAAATGGTACTGCTTCCATAGTTGCCACCATTTGACCCAGAAGGCGCATGCATTCCCGAAGGGACATTGACAGCGCCGACCTCATAGCCTGGACCAGAAGACGAAGGTTCGTCTGTTTGACAGGAGGCAGGGACACAACTGCCCGAATAGTATCGAACTGCATCCCCAGGAAAAGAATGGACTGTGCTGGCTCCAATGACGATTTCTTCCAATTGATCAGCCACCCGAAGTCCATCAGGTACTGAAGGGAGAGATCGCAAGCCGCTATTGCCTCCTCCGCTGTGGGTGACACTATGAACAGGTCGTCCAGGTAGGGGAGGATCGTAACCCCCTGTCTTCGAAGAAGCGCCATGAGAGGAGCCAGAATTTTTGTAAAAACCCTGGGAGCTGAGGCCAACCCGAAAGGCAGGGCCACAAACTGGTAATGGGTTTGACCTATAGCGAAACGCAAGAAACGCTGGTGAGCCCTGCCGATAGGGATATGCAAATAGGCGTCGCGGATGTCTATGGACACCAAGAAATCGTACTGCGACAGGGTCGCTATCACCGATCGGAGAGACTCCATGTGGAACTTTCGTGTCCGGACGTAAATATTCAAATCCCTGAGATCCAGCACCAGACAAAACTTGTCCTCCTTCTTGGGGACCACAAAAAGGTTGGAATAAAAACCCTTTCCCTGGTCTTCCGGAGGAACCTGAACCACCACACCCTGCTGTAGGAGAGAGTCGACCTCCTGAAACAGTGCGGCAGCCAGTCTTGGCACGGACGGAATGCCCGTCAGACGAAACCTGTCTGGAGGCAGCGAATGAAACTCTATGAAATAGCCTGCCGACATAACCCGCGTCACCCAGGCATCTGCTATGTGGGATGCCCAGATCGACCCGAATTGTAGCAGACGACCTCCCACCCGAGAGCCCTCGGGGGGATCCCTGGCGTCAGTCAGCCTTAGCGGACTTTTTATCAACCTCCCGTCTGTCCTGACGGGACCGTTGCTTCCAAGGAGTACAAGATTTCTGGGCGGATCTGCCAGAGGATGAGGGACGACCCAATCTCCAAGAAGGCTGACTGAATCGTCCCCTGGCCCGAAAGGACCGAAGACCTCTGCCGGGCCCTGTCCTGCTGGCTGTGGATGCCACTGCCTTTTTCCCAGGCAGAGTAACATCCTTAGCTTTAGCTTTGGCAATTAGTTCCGAAAGATCTGAACCAAAGAGCTGACCGCCCTTATATGCCAGACTAAGCAATCCCTGTTTGGATACTGCATCCCCGGTCCACTGTTTAAGCCACAGAGCTCTTCTAATCGTGACTGCCGAAGCCTGAGCCCTGGAAAGAATTGAAGCAGTGTCCAGTACTGCATCTCTGCCATAACACATAGCTTCTTCCATTCGCTGAAAAAGCTTTTCCACTTCTGAACGCGAAGTCCCATCCTGCCACGCCGCACGCAGCTGATCCAACCACCGCAGAGAAGCCTCACCGGCTCACATGGCCCCCAAGGCCGCTCGGAATCCATGACCCGCGGCTTCATAGATGGATTTCGCCGCTGACTCCGATCTTCTGTCCAAAGGATCCTGAAGATTGGCTCTCCCTTTAACAGGAAGCAGGGAAGACTTGGTCAGCTGAGACAGAGATATATCCACCTCAGGAGAAGGAACCCAATTAGTAACCATCTCCTTGGCACAGGGATATAGGGCATCAAAAAAACGCATTCCTCGGAAGCGTTTATCCGGACACTGACGCTCCTTCTCCACCGCTTCGTTAAGTTCCTCATGCGCAGGTAATGTAGAACGAACACGGCGCGTCTTCTGATACAGACGGCCCGACCTAGACGGTCTTGTCGGCTCTTCAGACAGCTCTAATACTTCCCGCATGTCCTTAATAAGCCCATCTACGCGACCAGAAAGAGAAACAGAGCGATCCTGTTGATCCTCCTCTTCGGACTCAGAAATTTCATCAACCGAATCTGTTGGTGAATCCGAAGCCTCTGATGCGCTCTGCGAGGGAGACAACGCCACCATAGTCTTGCGGCTCTTTTTACCTCGTGGCATTGGGTGTGATCTAGCTGACACCCACTGTCCCAGGAGACTAGAGAGACTATCAATGGAGCGAGTGAGCGCCTCCACCTTAACATCACTGAGCGTTGAACTTGATGTAGTAGAAGGCCTGAGTGTATCAGAGGCGTGCGACTGAACCTGAAACGGATCAGGAGAGCGATCCGCACTCCCAGGCCCCTGATCCGACATGCCACCCACACCAGATGGCAGGATGTACAACAAGGATGGCAAAAAAGTGTGAAAGCTGCACAGCCTGTTTTCAAAACTCACTTTTTTTTTTTTTTTATATATATATATATTTTATATATATATATATGCGACAGGCTCTGAAGGGTTAAAGCTCACCCTTAGAAAAGAGCTACCCCAGAATGCCAAGCAAAAATCAATAGGGGGAAACTCCCTTAAACACTATGTGTTTCCCCTAAAGTTCCACTTTTTCAGAAGGGGTTAACATCACAGCAACTATAATACTACACAGCCTAAAAGGTCAGTGAAGTAAATAGCTTTAGGAGAGAAAGCGGCAGTGCTCACGAGGACTCCTAATAGGTAGCCTGGAGAGACAGCACTGACAAAGCACCCCTGCCAGAGGCAGAGGGGACTCACCGGTACTGCGGCGACCGCTCCTCCTAAGTGTGTGGACGGACGGGGAGCAGAGAGCAGGAGGCGCCGCTGGACGCCGGAGGGAGAAGCAGGGACCGCCAGCGCACGCTCAACCAAGCGCTTCCTGCCTAAGTAATGAAGCCAGGAGACGATAAGCCACGCCCCCGCTAGGCCACGCCCCCCACCTTATTCAAACAACAAAAATGAGGGCAGGAAGCAAGTCAATAAAAGCAAGAAAACGCGCGCCAATACAGGGAGCTTCCTGCCTCAATGAAGGCAGGAAGCAAAAACGAAAAAGCATGCGCAAATAAAAAATAAAAATTACTGGCCTCCGTCTCTGCTCCCCAGTCAAGGCAGCGTCTGAAATAGACAAGAAACACACAGGCAGTACACTTGCCGTAGCCGTCAAAGATACTCCTTAGACCAAAGAGCACTTACCCGGCTGAACGCCACAGGGATCCTCAGGGATGTGTGGCGCCATGGCCCTTTGCTCCCCCCTATGGCGGAGCACGCAGGGACCCTCTCAGATGTGTGGTGTGCGCCTCCGCCAGGGAGCGCCCTGTATCCCCCGGGGCCGGCAGGCATAAGTGGGAACCTCCTCATGGGGTACACAGAGCTGCCAGGGGAGGGTCAGGGGTCTCAGCAGCGCCGAGACCCCCAGAGACCTCTAGACCACGGGGGGTCCAGGACTCGCTGGATATAAAATAACAACTCTTCTGAGGAGCTGCCGAAGCAGCGACTATCCTCTGAGACCTCAGATAAAAAGACTGATGAACATGGGAGTAGGAGGAGCCTATATACTGGAGGGGCCGGTCGTCTTTTTCCAATCTGAGGTGACTATCCTATGGGGCTCCGCCTACCCACGAAGTAGAGAATCTGTGTCTCCCTTCCTTCCCTTCTGCTGCTGAAAAACAAGTCCAATTCATTAAAGCTCCAACTTGAAACTTACAGAAGGTTCTCTGCTAACATTGCAATGCCAAGTAATACATGACACCTTCATATGTCTTGTGGAATCCACTTCTCAAAAGACCAAAGCTGTTTTGGTGGCACAAGGAGGACCGAAACAAGAATAGGCAGCTGGTTTTAATGTTTGGCCACAGCCCCACTATCAGTATATGGTCAGTATTTTTTCTCAGGAGTGGGAGCCAAAACCAGGTGAGGCACAATCAGAGAAAAGGTATAATAGAAACAAGTCACCAATTCTGCATTTATCACCCACTCCAGGTTTGGCTCCCACTCCTGAGAAAAAATACTGACCGAATACTGACCAAATACTGATAGTGGGGCCATGGCCTTATTGTAATGTTAGCATGAGCTAAACATTTCACTAAAAAAACTAAAAATGAATAGAAACATCACTGAAAGAGAGAAAAAGCAGCAATACCATGTCCAGACACGAATGCACAAGCAGGAAGCAGCAGGTCTCCCATGATAAAGGCGGGGGCAGCAGAGGTGCCAAATACTAATAAAACAACCACTTACTAAGCCTCCAAAAATCCGTGGGTGGCGGCCTAGTATTCTAATTGCACACAGGCTTGAATAGGGTGTAATTCACACCATTACGTGAGATGCACCTCTATCCGTATAACAACCCATTACCAAAGTATTATTACATCAGGCGGGCTGCCAATACACGGGCAGTGCACCCACAGACAGACACCCCACATTACTCAGCCACCAATGGGGGGACCAGTGAACGTTTTTTATGGAGGATGCAGGCCGGGTCCCTCCAGTGGTGGCTGGGCCTATAGGAAAATATCCTTCTGATAAGCATGAAAAAAATATGCAGACTAAGATTAATGGGTTATTGCAATCAGTAAAAGTTATTCTGTGACCCCCACCAATACCAAGAGTGGGGGAACAAAAAAATGATAAAAAAAGGGACAAAAAAATTCTATATCAACTTCTATTTTTCCTACCTTTTCTGTGTGTATAATAATTCTTGTAATCGCATATATTGTTATCACTTACATCAAACCGGAAACCTGGCTAAGTGATCTAATAAATTCTCCATTAGCTATACACAATCAGTAAAAAACCTGTTGTCTCTTGTTCCCACTTGAGTATCAACCTAAGGGTGCAGTCAGATGGCCGTACTACTCCCGCCAGGATCGCATCAAACTCCTTGGACTGGCCGTCGGCTCTCCTGACCTGAGCATGATAGCATGTATTTCTACGCAGCAGTCACACTCCGGTCAGGAGAACAGACTGCCAGTCCGAGAATTGTGATGCGATCCTTGCGGGAGTAATACTGCCATCTGAGCTAAGGCCAATAAGTAAAATAACTGAAACAGAATCGTGTGCCCATTGGCTCACCACAGATGGACAGAGATTCGGCTGCTCAACCAGCCACTCCTAACAGAACTGATCAATTAATTTGCATCCTGGACTCTAAAGCCATGTTCACACATTCAGTATTTCGTGAGATTTTTACCTCAGTATTTGTAAGACAAAACTAAGAGTAGAACAGTCAAAGGAAAAGTATAATAGAAACACGTCACAACTTCTGTATTTATCAAGCACTCCTGGTTTCGGCTCACAAATACTGGAGGTAAAAAACCCACCAAATACCCAACATGTGCAAGTGGCCCAAGGCTACGTTCACACTATGAGCTTTTGGTGGCTTTTTGAAGGAAAATTCTGTATCTATTATTTAAATTAGATTACTTGTGGTTTTTCATGACGTTTGTGTGTGAGGTTTTTTTTAACATGTGTTTTTATCGTATTTTTTGGCTCTTGTTGGTGTGTCATGCTTTAAATAAAGCTGCTTTGTTTTTATTCTTCTTGATATTTGGCTTTGACAAAACTTTACTGATATACTTAGGTGCGGATTACATGCGTTTTTGATGCATTTTTGCCAGGAAAACGCACGAAAAACGCATGTCCGTTTTTTACCTGCGGATTTTTGCAATCTTATGCAATAGTCTATGGGGAAAATCTGCACAGAAAACTCAGCGTACCTGCAAGAGAAAGTGACATGTTGTCGATTTGAAACACGAACCCCAGGTCAGTATAAAAAGAAGCACAGAGGGCAGATTTCTATAAATTCCCTCCACTTTGCTGGAACCGTAAGACGTTGTGTTTTTGAAGCAGGAAAAATACACGGCGGCAAAAGCTCATTGTGGGAACGTAGCCTAATCCTCAGCTAAATGTGCATTGCAAACCTGGCAGAAAGCCCCCTGTAAGCGATTTTCACACTTGCATTTAGTGCATCTATTGAGGACTGTGGTACTTTTAGTACATACAGCAAGAATAGACAGAAGTCTCCAGCCTCTTCTTTCTTTGAAAAATAACTAATCCACCACAGACCCCATTAAAGTCAATTGGATCCATCAGTGTGAGCATGGATCAGTTTAAAAATAAATACATTAAAACATCATTGCTTCAATTTACTGCGGAACACAATTTTCGTTGAGTTACATCTGGCACTTGTTCTTGACTAACTTTTGGCCTCTGAATCCAAAAGTGACCCCTGTTTTTCGCTATCACATCAACTTTTTAATCTACAGTCGCTCTGTCTCCAAATCCATACAAAATGTACAGTACAGACCAAAAGTTTGGACACACCTTCTCATTTAAAGATTTTCTGTATTTTCATTACTTTGAAAATTGTACATTCACACTGAAGGCATCAAAACTATGAATTAACACATGTGGAATTATATACTTAACAAAAAAGTGTGAAACAACTGAAAATATGTCTTATATTCTAGGTTCTTCAAAGTAGCCACCTTTTGCTTTGATGACTGCTTTGCACACTCTTGGCATTCTCTTGATGAGTTTCAAGACGAAGTAACCGGAAATGGTTTTCACTTCACAGCTGTGCCCTGTCAGGTTTAAAAAGTGGGATTTCTAGCCTTATAAATGGGGTTGGGACCATCAGTTGTGTAGTGCAGAAGTCCTGTGGATATACAGTTGATAGTCCTACTGAATTAACTGTTAGAATTTGTATTATGGAAAAAAAAAATCAGCTGAGTAAAGAAAAACGAGTGGCCATCATTACTTTAAGAAATGAAGGTCAGTCAGTCCGAAAAATTGGGCAAACTTTGAAAGTGTCCCCAAGTGTAGTTGCAAAAACCATCAAGCGCTACAAAGAAACTGGCTCACATGAGGACCGCCCCAGGAAAGGAAGACCAAGAGTCACTTCTGCTTCAGAGGATAAATTTATCCGAGCCACCAGCCTCAGAAATCGCAGGTTAACAGCAGCTCAGATTAGAGACCAGGTCAATGCCACACAGAGTTCTAGCAGCAGACACATCTCTACAACTGTTAAGAGGAGACTTTGTGCAGCAGGCCTTCATGGTAAAATAGCTGCTAGGAAACCACTGCTAAGGACAGGCAACAAGCAGAAGAGACTTGTTTGGACTAAAGAACACAAGGAATGGACATTAGACCAGTGGAAATCTGTGCTTTGGTTTGATGAGTCCAAATTTGAGATCTTTGGTTCCAACCCTGTGTCTTTGTGTGACGCAGAAAAGGTGAACGGATAGACTCTACATGCCTGGTTCCCACCGTGAAGCATAGAGGAGGTGTGATGGTGTGGGGGTGCTTTGCTGGTGACACTGTTGGGGATTTATTCAAAATTGAAGGCATACTGAACCAGCATGGCTACCACAGCATCTTGCAGCGGCATGCTATTCCATCCGGTTTGCGTTTAGTTGGACCATCATTTATTTTTCAACAGGACAATGACCCCAAACACACCTCCAGGCTGTGTAAGGGCTATTTGACCAAGAGTGAGAGTGATGGGATGCTACGCCAGATGACCTGGCCTCCACAGTCACCAGACCTGAACCCAATTGAGATGGTTTGGGGTGAGCTGGACCGCAGAGTGAAGGCAAAAGGGCCAACAAGTGCTAAGCATCTCTGGGAACTCCTTCAAGATTGTTGGAAGACCATTTCCGGTGACTACCTCTTGAAGCTCATCAAGAGAATGCCATGAGTGTGCAAAGCAGTCATCAAAGCAACAGGTGGCTACTTAGAACCTAGAATATAAGACATATTTTCAGTTGTTTCACACTTTTTTGTTAAGTATATAATTCAACATGTGTTAATTCATAGTTTTGATGCCTTCAGTGTGAATGTACAATTTTCATAGTCATGAAAATACAGAAACATCTTTAAATGAGAAGGTGTGTCCAAACTTTTGGTCTGTACTGTATATACAATGGAAAATAATTAAAAAAATAACTTGAATGCAATGTTTATTTAAAGCTATTTTATTCATATATAGGATATATTGTTAATTTAAGGCTGTTACAAAAAGAAGGTAAAACATATTGCGGTAATGCGAAGTAATGCACTTAAAAAAATTGCCAGAATAAATGTATAATAAATGCAGATCCCACGAGGGGGACCTGGGGCCACATGCACACGTTGAGTATTTGGTGAGTTTTTTACCTCAGTATTTGTAATGAGTGGAACAATCAGAGGAAAAGTATAATAGAAACATGTCACCACTTCTGTATTTATCAGAATTTATCACCCACTCCTGGTTTTGGCTTACATATACTGATTACAACATACCACAGAAGAGTCCACATCGTATCATCTATATATATAATCGTCTTATCCCGTCTGTCTGTCTGTGTGTCTGTCTGTCCAGGAAGTCTGTCCATCTTTTTTCAGAAATCCCGCGGCGCTGATTGGCCGCTGCCGGACCAATGAGCGACGCGGGATTTCTGAAAAAAGATGGCGACCGTTAGCGGCTCATCTGCGGGACGGAGCTGAGCGGCGATGCAGCCGGGAGATGAGCGCCGCGAGGCGCTCATCTCCCGGCCGGCAAAAGCAGAAGGAACCCGACCGCCGGACCCATCTGCGGGACGGAGATGCAGCCGGGAGATGAGCGGAGCGAGGCGCTCATCTCCCGGCTGGTATCAGCGGAATGACCGCCGGCGCCGCTGACCTCCATGCGGAAGGGAGGACCGGGGAGCGGCGCTGCGGGTCAGGATACTTCTGCAGCGAGCGCCCGCTATGTCCCGGGTTCTCGCAGCGTAAGTACCCGCACAGGCAGCGCCGCTCCCCGGTCCTCACCAAGACGATTCGATGATTGGTCGCGGTCTTCGGACCAGACCAATCACTGATCTTAGCGCAAAACTTAAACACCGCTGTGCTGATTGGTCGCCGACGCTGCCCGCGACCAATCACGGATTTGGGCGCCACATTTAAATATCGGCCGTGAACAATCAGCACAGCGGTGTTTAAATGTGGAGCCAAGATCGGTGATTGGTCGCGGCCGATATTTAAATTTGGCGCCCAAATCGGTGATTGGTCCAATCAGCGATTTTTAACACAAATGTCCGGACCTTTGTAACACCATGCGGATACTGTGGGGACATCAGCGGCTAGGGTGTGAAGGGAGGACCGGGGAGCGGCGCTGCGGGTCAGGATACTTCTGCTGCGAGCAGTCGCTCATCTCCCGGCTTCTCGGAGTGGAAGTATCCGCACAGGCAGCGGCGCTCCCCGGTCCTCACTAATACAATTCCACTCCCCGCTCCTCACCAATACGATTCACTGATTGGTCTCGTGCGGAGAGCGCGACCAATCAGTGATCTTGGCGCTAAAGTTAAACACCACTCTGCTGATTGGTCGCGGCCGCTGCCCACGACCAATCACCGATTTGGGCGCCACATTTAAATAGCGGCCGCGACCAATCACCGATCTTGCCGCGACATTTAAACACTGCTGTGCTAATTGGTCGCGGACGCCAGCCGCGACCAATCAGCGAGATTGGCGTCAAATTTAAACCTCACTCTGCTGATTGGTCGCAACCACCGGCCGCGACCAATTTGCGTTTTTTGTGCCAAATTTAAACAACGCTCTGCTGATTGGTCGCGGTCCCGACCAATCATCAGTATTGGGGCCAAATTTAAACCCCACTCTGCTGATTGGTCGCGGTCGCCGGCTGCGACCCATCAGCATTATTGGCGCCAAATTTAAACCCCGCTCTGCTGATTGGTCGCGGCCGCCAGCCGCGAACAATCAGCGAGATTGGCGCCAAATTTAAACAGCGCTCTGCATCGCTCTGCTGATTGGTCGCGGTCGCCGGCCGCGACCAATCAGCAGTATTCTCGCCAAATTTAAACACCTCTTTGTTGATTGGACGCGGTCGCGGCTAATCAGCGATTTTGGTGCCAAATTTAAACATGCTCTCCATTCCTCACTAACACGGTTCGCTGATTGGTCGCGGCTGCCGCCCGCGACCAATTAGCGACTTTGGCGCCAAATTTAAACATCGCTCTGCTGATTGTTCGCGGCCACCATCCGCGACCAATCAGCAAGATTGGCGCCAAATTTAAACAACTCTCTGCTGATTGGTCGAGGCCGGCGACCGCGACCAATCAGCAGAGCGGGTTTTAAATTTAAATGTGTGAACGTGGCTTAACTCAAGAATGGGACCCTGTGATGCAATGCTCTGTCATTGAAGAGGTGGTCAGAGGTCCCATATAAATGAAAAGAAATTCCAACCACCTCAGTACTAACAGTCTCACATAGGCAGGATTGGACTGGCCCACTGGAGAACAGGAGAATCCTCCGGTGGGCCACCACCCTCTTATATGGGCAGCACTTGGCACAATATACTTGAATCACTATGTACAGACAAAGGCAGCATCTTCTTTATTTATCAAGCTACCCAGGTCATTATTATATACATTTGTGATTGAAGATGATGTCACATTTGCATGTAGCTGAAAATTGGGGCCCTGGAGTTGGTTACTGGTGGGCCGTTGGCAATCCAGTCCGACACTGCACATAGGACCCTATTCAGGAGCTAGATACAGGTTATACTGGTGGGATTTGCATCTACTTTACTTTTATGGAGTATCTTGTGTATATCATAAAGGTAGAGATGGGAATACCACTTTAAATGCAAAAATGATCATATAACATTTGTTTCTAAATACATGTGAAATACGAGTAACAATAGCTGTCTACCACACATGAGTCAAAATGCTTCTGAGAATACATAAATCTTTACACTTTACATGTCTCACAACTGCTCGGTTACATAGCTGTAAAATTCCTTGTGTGATTCACAGAGGGTTGAGCGAGACCTCTCAGAAACACCGGTACATTGACTACTAAGAAAACACTGTGCACACGTCCTGTGTATTTTATTAATATAATGACTTTGATAATGAATTAAATGGATTACATGATTAAGAAAAATGTGTTTTTTTTTCTTTCCAGAAACAAAGCAATGTCGGTCCATGAGCTGTCCCTAGTATTACAGATCAGCTCTATGAATACAGAAGAACTGCAAAGCCACACAAAGTCCAGAAACAAAGGTGGCACTGTTTGGAGAGAGAAAAAAAAGAGTTTGAAATAAACATTGAATTTTAGCATTGACACTTTGGAGTGTACAAAATTTGTGTCAGTCTCAAAACTTTTGGCCACAACTGTTTGCTCACACAGGGTGGATATCCTGGGGATGTTCAGTCCAGAATTTTAGGCAGAAAATCCACAGAATATTAAAGTAATAAAAAAGTAGATAAAATTTAACCAGATCTCACCTACACACTGCACTATAAGTGTTCACAATTAAATCAACTCTTTGCAATGCAGAGGGTCAAGTCTAAAGCAAATTCTAAACTAATCAGCATGTAACACTTACGTGGATTTTGTTGCAGATTTGCTAAAAAAGTTGCTGCAATTTTTTTTTGGGGGGGTTGAAATTATATCTCATGTGGCATACCCTCAAGCTACCAGTTCCTTTGTGTTAGTTATATTTTGGAAGATCACAGCACACAGACATCAGCATTACAAAATGACAGTTTACAATGTTTGCCTGCGATAGTTGTTTTATGAAGATACATGTTTTGTGCAATAATAGAGATTAACATTCAAGACAGGATGACGGTCTATGGTTTGAAGCTTACCTTTCTCTGTCCATAGACATACATAAACTCCAAGTTCTGTCTGTGAAAAAACACACAATACTCGGACCAATGTTATTCAATGGGGCAGATGAGAAATTTTTTCATGGACCAAATCTGCATGCGGAAAAAAAAAATATCACAGTATTCACTAGCTTCTTTTGTGTGTGTGATGAGACTCGCCTATTCAAGTCTATGAAAAAAAAATCTGATTCCCTATGGAGCCATCACACAGCATTCAATTTTTATGGATTCTTTAACATAGGAAACTGTATTTAATCTAGCAAAATCTGCTGTATAAAAATGGATTGCATATGGATGACAAATGAGAAAAAAAATCGTCCGCGTTTTTAGATACGCTCGTATGAACTTAGTCTTTGATACCAGACAAAACATTGTTTAACATCTACTGAAAAATCCCAAGTTGAAACAACTTTGCAGATCTGGAAAAACATGTGCACAGTATTCTGCATTTACTAAAAACGAGACAATTGAAATTTAGAATTTTGCAGGGTTAATATAAATAGAATCATTCTCATAATACTTGACACATTGGCAGTGCACTCAAAGGCCGGTGACATGGGAAACCAATTAAGAAATCATACAAAACGTTCTTTTTCTTCATAGTACAAAAAGGCAGTGTGCTCTAGTTCGTTTTCTCACCCCAGGTAGAATGAAGGAGTTAGGCTATGTGCCCACGATGCAGAAATGAAGCAGAAAATTTCTGCAGCATTTCTGCATCTCCCTGGCAGAAAAAACGCATGCAGATTGTGCATGCGTTTTTCCTGCAGAATACATGCGGATCCACATGCGTTTCCGCATGCAGATTGACAAGCGCTTTCCAGGCGATAGCATCACTTGGAAAATGCTTGACAACTAGGTCACACTGTACAAATCCATGCAAACGGCATGGATTTATACAGTGTGACCGTAAAAATAAAAAAATAAAGCTATACTTACCGATCCCCCGCCGCGTGTGTTGTCGCGCTACTTCCGGGTTGCCGGCATCTCGCGAGACAGCCTGCGGTCACATGACCGCGACGTCATCTCAGGTCCTGGAAGGAGAAGCACTGCGCAGGCCGGCAGACAGGTGAATATAACTTTATTTATTATTTTCTTTTTTTTACAGGTACAATGGTACCCAGGTCTGGTTGAGAGTCTCCTCTCCTCCAGACCTGGGTACCATCCGCACATAGAGACGCATAGAATCCGCTTGTACAAATGTACAGACGCGCATTCTATGCGTCTCAATGCAAGTCAATGGCTGCGCTTCCGCAAAATTAATGAACATGCTGCGGATTTATGAGCGCTGCAGAAACGCTGCGGAAAAATCCGCAGCATGTGCATTGACATTGCGGAATGCCATTGGGGACCATGGGGTGCGGATTACCATGCGTTTTTGATGCGTTTCTGCTGCGGAAATTCCGCAGCATAAATGCATGAAAAACGCATCGTGTGCACGCAGCCTTATAGTATCAAACCTTAATGTACCTACTTCAACTTAATATTTATCAAATATCGCACATTTATTATAAATTAGGTGCAAAATTACAGAAGTACAACATCTCAGGCAGGGTTGTACACTTCCTAATGTTAGATAAAAGCAAAAATTTTGAGCAAATTGTGATTTTTTTACTACATTAAGGAAGGCCTTTCACGAATTTTTTCATCTTCAACTGGACACACGATGTCTTAGTGGCTGAAAACTGGAATAAAATATATTTTTTTATTTAACCTCTATGTTGCAGAGGTATTAGCAATCAAATTATTTGAGACATAATGTGTTAATTTTTGTTAAGTCCAAGTAGGTATTATCAGATAGTTTTCACTGGGGACATGTACTTTTCCCTGTATGATGCTGACCAATCATAAGTAAAGAGCAATAGAGCAGAAAAAGAATATGTCATCACAACAGATTAGGTTTTTCTTAGGTTAGCTTAGGTGTGTTAGTTGTAATAATGCAGCATTGATCTCCTTGTCTAAACTCCTGCTAGAAAGTGCCACTGAATTTAGCGGTGTCACATTACAAACCCTTCTACCAGCCCTGCTCCTCTGATAACATTGCTGTTTACCCACACTGCCTGTCCAGAGATGAGACACACAGGTCTTTTGTGCTCATATCATCTTCTAACCATTTGCAGTGAGAGTAGAGCTGGTTGTCATTACATCTCATACAGAAGTAGATTGTGGTGCTCTCACCGCAGAGCAATGACAAGTTGCCCTTTCCACAATAGACATACAGTACAGACCAAAAGTTTGGACACACCTTCTCATTTAAATATTTTTCTGTATTTTCATGACTATGAAAATTGTACATTCACACTGAAGGCATCAAAACTATGAATTAACACATGTGGAATTATATACTTAACAAAAAAGTGTGAAACAACTGAAAATATGTCTTATATTCTAGGTTCTTCAAAGTAGCCACCTTTTGCTTTGATGACTGCTGTGCACATTCATGGCATTCTCTTGATGAGCTTCAAGAGGTAGTCACCGGAAATGGTCTTCCAACAATCTTGAAGGAGTTCCCAGAGATGCTGTTAACCTGCGATTTCTGAGGCTGGTGACTCGGATAAACTTATCATCAGAAGCAGAGGTGACTCTTGGTCTTCCTTTCCTGGGACGGTCCTCATGTGAGCCAGTTTCTTTGTAGCGCTTCATGGTTTTTGCAACTGCACTTGGGGACACTTTCAAAGTTTGCCCAATTTTTCGCACTGACTGACCTTCATTTCTTAAAGTAATGATGGCCACTCGTTTTTCTTTACTTAAAATTTGTATTGTGGCAAGAAAAAAGCTAACAGTCTATTCAGTAGAACTATCAGCTGTGTATCCACCTGACTTCTGCACAACACAACTGATGGTCCCAACCCCATTTACAAGGCAAGAAATCCCACTTATTAAACCTGACAGGGCACACGTGTGAAGTGAAAACCATTTCCGGTGACTACCTCTTGAAGGTCATCAAGAGAATGCCAAGAGTGTGCAAAGCAGTCATCAAAGCAAAAGGTGGCTACTTTGAAGAACCTAGAATATAAGACATATTTTCAGTTGTTTCACACTTTTTTGTTAAGTATATAATTCCACATGTGTTAATTCATAGTTTTGATGCCTTCAGTGTGAATGTACAATTTTCCAAGTCATGAAAATACAGAAAAATCTTTAAATGAGAAGGTGTGTCCAAACTTTTGGTCTGTACTGTTAAGTGTGACTCATCTCCAGACTTTACAGTAGTTATCTCATTAGGTGCCAAATACTTTGAATTACAAATATCTCTGCAACGGAGAGGTAAAATTTAAAAAAAAAAAAAAAAAAAGTTTTATTCTGGTCTGCAGCCACAATTGGTATATTTTGTGTCCAACTCAACATCAAAAAATTGGTGAAAGATCCTGTTTAATCAATATGCTTCAAAATTTTAGAAAAGAGCTGAAGGCCAATGTGTTAAATGTCACAAACATCATTGCAGAATTTTGTGCAAAGTATGACTTTTTATGCATGTTTAAAATATAGATGTCAGGATTTCCAACACACACGCGAGACTACACCGGGGAGATCACGCAATATCTCGTCGTTGCCGTCACGCTGTCCGTCTTTCTTCCGGAGTCGCGGGAGCACGTGATCCAAACTACTCGCTAAGTAGATATCGGCAAGCGACCAGTGAGCGTATGGCATCAAACCTCGGGGATTCCAAAGCCTGGAATCCGTGTTTAATGCCCTCCGTACGGTCCCTGTCAGCTTCACGATAGCCCAATTATTATTAATATTCGCTGCCACCACCGGCCGAGTTTGAAATATAATACAGGCCTGGCCGAACGATTACAGAACAAAAGAAACAGAACTATTAAATTATATATTTAATCCAAAAGGGAGGCAGTGTTTAGGAAAAATATATACAAGGATGTTGCAAAGGAGACCTTAACATACATAGGCAGTTACATAAAATAAACAGGGTAAAAAGAAGATAACTTACACTATACGATCACGGAGACTATTCAATATAGGTGGAGGAGGGGCTCCCCAGATGGATTATGCCGTTATTGAACAGGACCCGTTACTTTTAATTCTTATTCCCCCCTGGCAAGGAGTGCTTCTCTACTGTCCATGAGTTCTCTTATACCTAAGGGGAGATCTGGCCACACGCCCCTTGTGGTGACATCATGTGGGCCAGTCTCCAGCCTGTACATTTTTATTAAAAACGCTAACTTCTGCAATAACTCATCGCTCGTTGATCGCAGAAGCTTGCAAACTACGCCATTTTTTCCCTTATAATTTTATCTTTATTTAGAGACCACACATCATATACCAGCAGTCTGCTATTCTGGTGTTTTTGCTTTACAGCTCCCTGATTTTGCCTACAGCCCTGGAAAACTACCTATACATTCCTGGGCTGCTTTGGTCACTAAACATATGGTTCCCGTTACTGTCGGACGTATGGAACTCATAATATTTCATAGTTAATATCGGAGTCAGCGCGTCTGCAAATTTCACTTTGAGGCTCGGGAAGCAGCCTCACGGTTACACGCAAATTAGTGCAAGCCTGCGTTTTAATTACCTCCTGCGTCTTTCAGAGACAAGATGCTTGCTTCCTAATGAAGTTATAACACTCCTTGGCTGGCATTGTTTGCATAAGCTATTTCCCAGGCATGTGTTAATTGGGGCTTTTGTGCTGAGGAAAATGGGACAGCTCGGTGCTGACAAGTGGTGCAGTAAGACACTGTATAATTGTCATCTCTGGACAAAACTACAGCAGAGGGCATGGGAGGAGGGGCTAATATTCTGTTAATATGTGCCTGACATTAATATGTTCCTGACAATAGACAATATAAGTACGGTACTTGTTTTACAGCTTTTTTTAGGATGAAAATGCACTGTCTGGAAAATGTGACTTTTATATAAAAATGCACTAACAAATAGGTCATACTTAGGTTAACAACCCCCTTGTCTCATCATTTTAATATTTGGCATAGGTAATAAAAATGCTGTATTAAATGATGGAAACGATTAATAAATTTGACTTAAGCATTTACGACAATGAAATGTTTCAATTTACGTAAACATTTGGCACAAAAGCAATGATAAATATGTTTTTGACCAGGCCAATTTTTACAATTCTGACCACTGTCACTTTATGAGGTAATTACTCTGGAACGCCCTTGATTCTGGGATTGTTTTTTCGTGACATATTGTACTTCATGATTGTGGTAAAATTTCTTTGATATCACTTGTGTTTATTTGTGAAAAAAAACAGAAATTTGGCGAAAATTTAGAAAATTTTGCAATTTTCAAAATTTGAATTTTTATGCCCTTAAATCAGAGAGATATGTCACACAAAAGAGTTAATAAATAACATTTTCCACATGTCTACTTTACATCAGCACAATTTTGCAACCAAAATTTTTTTTATTAGTGCGCTATAAGGGTTAAAAGTTGACCAGCGATTTCTCATTTTTACAACAAAATTTACAAAACCATTTTTTTAGGGGACACATCACATTTGAAGTCACTTTGAGGGGTCTTTATGACAGAAAATACCCAAAAGTGACACCATTCTAAAAACTGCACCCCTCAAGGTGCTCAAAATCACATTCAAGAACTTTATTAACCCTTCAGGTGCTTCACAGGAATTTTTGGAATGTGGAAGAAAAAAATGAACATTTAACTTTTTTCACAAAAATGTTACTTTAGACCCAATTTTTTTTATTTTCGCAGGGGTAACAGGAAAAAATGGACCCCAAAATTTGTTCTGCAATTTCCCCTGGGCACGCAGATATCCCATATGTGGGGAAAAACCACTGTTTGGGCGCACGGCAGGGTTCGGAAGGGAAGGAGTGCCATTTGACTTTTTGATTGTAAAATTTGCTTGAATAATTAGTGGACGCCATATTGCATTTGGAGAGCCCCTGATGTGCCTAGACAGTGGAAACCCCCAACAAGTGACCCCATTTTGGAAACTAGACCCCCAAGGCACCTATCTAGATGCATAGTGAGCACTTGGAACCCCCAGGTGCTTCACAAATTGATTCGTAAAAATGAAAAAGTGGGAAAAAAAACAACACTTTTTCATTTTTCCGAATTAATTTGTGAAGCACCTGGGGGTTCCAAGTGCTCACTATGCATCTAGATAGGTGCCTTGGGGGGTCTAGTTTCCAAAATGGGGTCACTTGTGGGGGACCTCCACTGTTTAGGCACACAGGGGCTCTCCAAACGCAACATGGTGTCCGCTAACAATTTGAGCCGATTTTCCATTCAATTTGTTAGCGGACACCATGTCGCGTTTGGAGAGCCCCTGATGTGCCTAAACAGTGGAGCTCCCCCACAAGTGACCCCATTTTGGAAACTATACCCCTCAAGGATTTTATTAAGGGGTATAGTGAACATTTTGAACCCAGAGGTACGACACAGAATTTGATAACATTAGGTCATCATATTGAATAAGTTGTCATTACTCTTGAGCGCAAGTGCTCGCTACTTGAGTTTGCATCGGGTACTCAGGTATGCACCCTGTATCACGGGTGCTCAAATGAAATGCTCGAGTCCCCGCCCACATGTTTCACGGTTATTAGACACCCCAAAAAAAACATGCGGAGATCGCTCGGGCATGGCAGGCAATCCCCGCGAGTTTTTTTTGGCCGCGAAGCATATGGGGCGGAGACTCGAGCACCCGAAGCAAACTCAAGTAGCGAGCACTTGCGTTCAACACTAGTCGCCATATCGTCATCTTTTTTTTTTTTTTTTTTTTTTTAACTTTTGGAAAAAAAAACAACCCCAACCCTAACATTAGCACAACCCCAACCCTAGTGTTTATTTTTTACGCCGTTCCTTGTGCGGTATAAGTGATGAGATTACTTTATTCTTTGGGTCGGTGCGATTACAGAGATACCAGAATCATATCAGGTTTTTATGATTGACAGCTGTCACACACTAAAAGACACATATTTTGTAAAATCTCGTTTTTGCATCGCCATATTTTGGCCGACAGAGTCATGTGATGGCTTGTTTTTTGCGGGATGAGTTGACATTTTTATTGGTGCCATTTTCAGGCATGTGACATTTTTTGATCACTTTCTATTCCTATTTTTGGGAGGCAGAATAAACAAAAACAAACAATTCAGGAATTGTGTTTTTTACATTTTTTTATTCTGCTCCGGGTGTGGTAAAATTGATAAGGTAGCTTTAATCTTTGGGTCAGTACGTTTACAGCGGTACCACATTTATATTGTTTTTTATGTTTTGGCGCTTTTACACAATAAAAGCTATTTTATAGAAAAAATTATTCTTTTGCATTGCTTTATTCTGAGAGCTGTAACTTTTTGATTTTTCGGATGATGGAGCTGTATGGCAGCTTGTTTTTTGCGGGACGAGATGATGTTTTCAGCGGTACCATTTTTATTTATATTAGTCTTTTTGATCGCGTGTTATTCCATTTTTTGTTTGGCGGTATGATGATAAAGCATTGTTTTTTGCTTTGTTTTTTATTTTTTACCGTGTTCACTGAAGGGGTTAACTAGTGGAACAGTTTTATAGGCCAGGTCGTTACGGACGCGGCGATACCAAATATGTGTACTTTTATTGTTTGTTTTTTTTTCATAATAATATTTATTGATGGGTACATTATATTTTTAGTGGATTATTTTTTTTCAATTTTTTTTTTCACTTTCTGGGAGTTTTTTTTTTACTTATTTACTTTGTCCCACTCTGGGACTTTTTTTTATTCTGATCGCCTGCATGGCACAGGAATGCAGCACCATCCCTGTGCCATGCAGGCAGTCAGCGCTGGACAGGGAGAAGATAGTTTGGAGATGCACTGCGCATGTCCAAACAATCTTACTGCTGTCTGGTGACCCGGATGTTGTCATGACGACATCGGGTCATCATGGCAACACCCGGGAAGCCGCGGCAGACAGCGCTGGAGGCCGGAAGACGAGATGAGTATACCGATCACTTCCCCTTGCCACCACAATGCTGCGATCAACTTCGATCGCAGCATTTCGGGGGTCAATGTGCTGGGAGCGGTGCGGGACCGCTCCCTGCACATAGTACCGGGTGTCAGCTGTGACAATCGGCTGACACCCGGCGGCAATCGCGCCCGCACAGCCTGTGTGCGCGCGTGATCGCGATGACGTAATAATACAGGTCAGGCTCTTAAAGCCCAGGGCACAGACGCGTATTAGTACGTCATGGGCTTTAAAGGGGTTAATTACTAGGCATAGCAATTTTTGTGGTACCGTAGAGACCAAAAAAACGTAGTTTGGCGTTCTTAAATTTTATCGTTTACACTGTATACCAATCAGGTTAATTATTTTTAGACTTTGATAGATCAGACTTTACTGAACGCGACTATACCACGTGTATATTTTTTATTAATAGTATTTTTACTTTAATGGTGGGTAAAGGGAGTGATTTGAACTTTGTTTTTTTGATTTTTCACTGTTCTTAATAGTCCCCTTAGGGGACTTGAAGCTGCGATCGTCTGATCGATTGCTGTATATAGCAAAAATCACGGTCTCCTTTGAAGCCCGGACACAAGATGGATTTTAAAGAAGCTCCGTAATGACAAGCATGGAGGTCTCCAACAGACCCCTGGCTGTCATAGCACCCCATCCGCAACCCCCGATTACATCAAGAGCATGCCGATGGGCACATGAAATGACGCGCCTCCCTCCCTGCTACGTTAAGTGCCACTGTAAGAGTTTGACAGCAGCTCCACTCCACCCGCGATTGTTAGAGGCAGGTCCTGGCTGTAAAACACAGCCATCACCTGCTGAGTATGGGGTGAGACTGCTCCATACACTGGCTTCCGACTTGCGCTATACCGGCGCATGTTGTGAAGGGGTTAACAGCACTTTGAAAGGTCAGAGGGAAGAATTGGTGAGGAGGTGGCAACGACCTTCTGGGAAGGTTGTAAATTTAGCAAAAAGTGACAAACATCACTGTAGGCTCAATAGCAGGACAGTACTAGTCACCAGTTCAGTATAGATGGCACATTCTGCCATCAGAACATGACAAAGAAGAATTAAATAAACTTCAATGGAAACTGTCCACGACTAAGTGTGTGCTTCAGTTATCGCATCTGTATTATTAAATGCCCAATGGCTAACTAGGAAATCAGTGAGTAACTTTGCCCCGCAGCTATGTGTTTGAGTCACATTTATAAGTCACATACTTTCCCACTGCATCACTTTACATTACACTAACTTTCCATAGGATCTCCGAGCATTTACTCTGTAAATGGCAGATAAACAATCCATAGAGAGCTTTCTTCAATCCATTTATAACATTAGAATCTTTATACAGAACGACATTCTGCCGGGACACGTTACATAGACAGATGCTGCACTGCAGCCCCCGTGTCTCGCTGATCCGTAGGGAATGGTGCTTTTATGTGTTTTGGTATAGACATTATACATTGTATGCATGGTGAAAGATGAGCCCCGACCTACTTGGAAAGGGCAGTTTATCAGAAGTATTCGGCACTGTTCACATACCACTAAAGGGCTACGTCTTTTTTCCAATATTTACAACTCAGATAAGCCTGTGCTGTTCAAGCCAAATCTATTGCATTGACCCCAACGATATCTGCCCCTTTTCTGGATATGGTGGTGACTGGTGGGGGACACAAAAGGGGCAATTTTTTTATATAATAAATGTCTATTGGAATCTAGACTGAGAAGGAGAGCTTGTCCCCTAAAAGAAAGATGGCAGAGGATGGTGGCCCCTTAAATGACAAGATATGAGAAGATATAGAGCAGGATGTCCCTAGAGTGTCTGTTAGCGAGTCACAGACTCTCCCATTAGTTTTTATTTCAAAGGGTACACAGGCCACCTCTTCTCCTATAAAAAATGGGGGTGAAACCGGACTCACAATGCTGGAAATGTAATATGTCTAATGTGAAACACTCGTTGTGTCCGGGGTCCCACGCACGTTTCGCATTGAAATGCTTCGTCCAGGGGTCAAAAATAGATCAATAAAATTAACTTTATCTTCATATTCTTGGTCATTTGTAAAGTTCCTTTTGGGAGGTAATAACAGGGTTAAATAACACTATATGCCTTGAGAAACATGTATGCCAAAAAAAGGGGGCATATGAGAAATTTTAAGATATATGGGTGCCCGGCTGGATAGACCCCCCTTACTTTAATGTGGTCTAGAATACTCTTACAAATGTTTTGAAACTATGAGCAGAATCTGTGACTCTCTTCACAGGTGTATATTATTAAAAGTGCCTTTATTCATACAATTGTATGTTGGTTTTATGTAGTTGCGAATGTTTATATGGGTATCTACGTATTCTTTTCTCATCAGCAGTATATGGACACTGAGGTGGGACGGGGAGGTAGGGTAGGTAATGTTTGTGGTTTAATTGTACTGTACTTTTGAAAATGTTTAATAAATTATCTGATTTGAAAAAAAAAAGGCTACGTCTGGCACATTCCTTCATATATTTACAAGGCATCTGTGCTTAACATAAAGCCCCACAATATACCACACAGTTCTCTGTGATATACAGTTGAAAAGGATATGTAGGATTTACACAATTTCTTTCATTATTTTATTTTGAAAGGCTGCAGGAAAATTGGGAAAAAATATTTGCATTAAGCTAAAATATATGTAAAATCATGTAAACATTTCTGTAAGAAATAATCTGTATGGCTACAGATTTTTTTGGCCATTTGATTTTTTTTTTTTTAGTATGGGCCTAAGAACTAACAGGCAGGTAGTTGCTAACTACCTGCCTGTGCTGCCCAGTGCAGATCTCTGCCGCCACAGAACGTTCCTGCTGGCAATTCTGCAGCTTCACATTAATAGAGCAGCAGCTTCTCTTCCGCTCTGCGCTGTTGACAGGGCTGGACTGTCAATGTCATACTGACTGACAGATGGCTCCCTGTTGTTCAACTGTGGAGAGTAAGCTGTCAATCAGCATGACGCCAGCAGTCACACCCCAGCAACAGAGCAGCACGGAAGAGGAAGAGCAGCTCTGTTGACGTGAAGCAGCAGAATCGCTGGCAGGGATCTGCGCTTTGCAGAACTGACAGGTAGTTAGCAACCACCTGGCTGTAAGTTCTTAGGCATCATCTTTTTCACTAGCCCACAGCTGCTCAGCCTCCCAGCTAACTATATCCGGAGGGTGGTGGAGGTGGCAAGAAGCTTCTAATGACTGATGGTTCGGACAGGCGTCATAGTGGCGACACTGGCTCAAATTGTGAGTTTTCTGATGTTGCAAGCAGAGGCAGCTTTATCTCTGCAGCATAGGAGAAGCACAGAGGTACTAAATCTGGCCAGATCCAGCAGTCTGGGCAGCTCCAGAGCAGTGCTTGCAAGACATTAAGCATAGAGCATACAAGAGCACACTCCTTGCCTTGGAAACCGGCCACATCTGAGACTGAAGAGGTAGTTGGTAACCTAGGCATCGAGCACTAAGACATAACATTAAAAATCCCTCTGTTTTCAAGAGTGCAGAGTATTTATAATAAAAAGATAAATTGCAAAGTTACTTCTTTATAGAAGCACTTTAGAATTTTACCCATTTAATAAGAGAAGACAAGCTCTTTAATGTTTTTATGAACCGGACATCTCTTAAAATGTGAAAAACCTACAAGAAGCAAAATGAACATAAACCCTGCTGCAAAATAAATAAAAAGCAAGTGCAATTAAAATTAATATCATAAATAAAACCCTATTTTATTTAATTGCACTTGCTTTTTATTTATTTACAGCAGGGTTTATGTTCATTTTGCTTCTTGTAGGTTTTTCTGATTCGTGGCCATTGTGAAACATGCATTTATGTGCTGCATGTATACCAACTTAAACCAAGCTCAAATTTTGTGTTTTATCTCTTAAAATGTGCAGCTTAAGTTAAACCACCACAATATAAAAATATCTATACGTCTGATTCATTTATCAACAGATACCATCAGCTACTGATCGGCTTTCACGTAAAAAAATATATCTATATCTCCACGGTGCTGCATCATCCTACATCTCTTCCCTCATTTCTGTTTACGACCCTTCCTGTTCTCTCAGTAATGCAAATTTTCTCAGACCAATATCCTCAATAATCATAACCTCCCACTTCTGTCTCCAAGACTTTTCTGAAGCTGCACCATCTCTCTGGAATGCACTACCCCAGAGAATCAGGTTAATTCCCAGTGACCACAGTTTTAACTGTGCCCTAAAAACACATTTTTAGGCTGGCTGAACATGTTGATTAACCCAACTATTCTCCTTTTTTACATTATTGTTCTAATCCTGGTCTCTTGAACAGTTTTCTCAAAACACAATGCACTCAATGGCACTTCTTATCTGCTCATACACAGGTACTGGCTGGTGACCGGCTCACGCAGCTTTTCATATGTGGTCCTATTCATTATAAAAGATGGATGGATCATACAAAACAAGTACTTTTTACTTCGGGTTCCTCCATTTCCTCATATTGCAAACAAGGCCATCACTTCTGCTTGGCAGGTAATTAGTTTGCTATTCTGTGACTTTGTCCTTATGATAAAGTGCTGCAGAATATGCTGGCTCTATATAGAATAAAGATAATTATTCATCATTATTAGAGAACTTATGAACCTTTCTTCTCTGTAGTCAGGTCTCAATCTATTTACACAATTTCATTCTTGGTGGAAGATGTATGGACCCATTGGATCAGTGTGAGATCACCACAATACAAGTGATTGTCACAGTCGGCCATTACCATGGAAGCTGTGTAGTATATGTTATATCGGTCTGCTGAAAATATAATGCACTCGAGAGGTTATACTTCCAGATCAGTCTCCGCATACTGGAAATGGGCCCCATCACAGAGCACAAACTGGGGATTCTTCCGCTTCCATACACTAAAGGAGTCGACTTGTCCTGGCCAACTGGGCAACCGGATCCTCTTCACACAGCAGAAACCCTCAGCCAGGGAAAGCTGGAAGGCACGTGAGGTGGACTGACCCCAGGGGCTGGATGACAAGGTTTCTCCAAGAAGCTCTCCCACGTGAAAAAGTGTGTGACCCCTGAAGAAAGCCAGGCAATCCAGAGAAAAGTGGGAAGACTCTGTGAAAGAGCACATGCTGTAAGATGGCATCAGTATACAGGTCACAACATGTAACATGGTAGAAAGCTTAAAAGAAAAAAAGATATAGAGCGGTGCTCCCATAGAATAGTCATTTTGTGAATCAAAATGCAGCACATGGATCGCGGCCTCTCCTACGCTTGCCCGCCCTGCACGGACCCAGCATTTTTCTGCCCCTTCTCCTCTAGCTGGCGGCCTGAGGCCCCAGAGGTGAAAGACACCCACGCTCCTCTGTGGGGGTTGGGGGGATTCACTCAGCTTCGCTATCCAGCTAGACGGGTGTCGGCACTGACGCACACAAAGGCTTAAGCGGCCCGAGGGCAAACTGCTCCTGATGGGTCCCCCTCTCCTGGGTAATGCAGCTACATGGGAGGGAAACCCGCTACCCAAAATAGCTCCCCTCCGGTTACATTAACAGCCCAGCGGGGCTCCTAGCTGCACTCCCTCAACAGTCTCCTGCCCTCAGTTACCATGTAATCAGAGACTGCATATAGGAGACTCCCAGCAGCCTTCAATTGGATTTCCTCAGTCTTAAAGATACAGGGGTTTAGCAATTCTCCAATGTACCTAAGGTTACCCCTCATATACTTTACCCTGGCTAAGCACAGCTTGGAATCCTTAGGGTTAATCCTATACTTGTGGAAATATATTGTAAGCCACTGCTGACATCTAGTGGCCACTCACTATAATCACACCTTCAGTCACAAAAGTTACTACTTACAACCCACCTCATTAACTGGCTATATCCTTCAATCTGAAACCAAACCTGCCCAATAACCCTAACAGGTCGAGGCCCAGGACCTCCATGATGACTTAACCCTCTCTCCTCTCCATCCTATAAAAAGCTCAACGCGCAATATGCTTTCCCTGATTCATTCAACCAGTGCTGGGATGTAGTTACCAGATTATCCAACAATCCATAACCGCCCTAATGCCGAAATCCTAACCTCAGGAATCAGCCTCCAGCAGATCTCGGCGACAATATGTTTTCCTGGCCACACTCGAAAGCTTAGTCATCCGGCTCCTCTTTATCAGATAGGGTTGACTCAGAGACTATTCCAGTGTCCACAACCAGGATTCTGTGTACTCCTACCTCAAACCATGCTACCCTACTATCACAGTTCCAGTCTATACTACACTCGGAGCTGTCCAAATTGTCGGATAAACTAAGGAACTTTCCAAAGAAATTAGAGAACTAGGATCCAGAACCTCCGATCGAGGACTCTACCACTCACTACCCACGAAAAAGAGATGGAGATGCTCCACAAAGAAATCTACTCCGTCAACAATAAACTGGAAGATTTTGAAAATTGCACTCGCAGAAGTAATATCCACATCAGAGGCCTGTCCGAGACAATTCAATCTATTGCCACAGCCCTATTTCAAGAACTTCTATTTGGAATCCCCAATGAACGTCTAGAGATGGGCCGCATTCATAGAGCTCTGAGTAAACGCAAACCCGACGGCCCACTCCGTGACATTATTCTCAAACTTCACTTCTACAAAACAAAAGAACAACTATTTATAGCAGCACGGAACTTCTCATCCCTGAAATTCGATAAGTCTACGGACCCTCAACCCCCAGCTCTCTCACCAACCCCACTTTCAGCAGATTTGGTCTCTCTTAAACACCTTTCCCACCACCAGTGGGCAGACC
Organism: Phyllobates terribilis; assembly: GCF_046119375.1. Taxonomy (NCBI): domain Eukaryota; kingdom Metazoa; phylum Chordata; class Amphibia; order Anura; family Dendrobatidae; genus Phyllobates; species Phyllobates terribilis. The sequence continues at coordinate 858,240,818 of NW_027362762.1, forward strand.
TATGGAGAGAGATGAACCCTTCGGTCAAGACTGCACTTATTTCTCTACACGTCACTTAGTCTACACCAGAATAGATCATATATTCGTTCACCCCGTGTTCATACCCAACATAACAAACATTTCTATTCTTTCCACTCCTTGGTCGGATCATTCCCCAATCCAGCCAACGTGCTCCTCTCTACATCTTTGCTCAATCAGCTGGACTCTGAATGACTCCTTCCCCTCTTATCCTGAAATTTCCCAAAGATTGAGTGACCACCTTGATGATTACTTCTCTTTGAACCAGCAGCCTCTTCACCAATTTCCCTTTGGGAAGTTCATAAAGCAGAGAAGAGAGGCTTCTGCACTCAAGACGCTGCTCACAAGAAAAAGACTTACTAGAACAGCTGATCTTGAGAATAAGCGGTCAATATTAAGATTGCCAGGTGAAGAGCTCACCCTCCCCCTCTATATATCAAGACCTTACACATGCGTGCTCTGAACTCAATCTTTGTCTCTCCAAAAATACTAAAATCTTGGCTAAAATATATATATATAAATTCTTACCATCTGCATCAGGCCAGGCAAGAAACAAGGCTCTGTCTGGATAGTTCTCCAAGAGTTCAGGGCCTCCAGTCTACAAATAACAGACGTATATTCAGAATCTCCACCTGATACCAGTGTAATAAATGCAATAAATGTAGAAGGTTTATTCAATTTTTGCTTTGGCAATACTTTGCTTTTGTTATAGTTGGCGGTTTGTTTTTTCTTAAAGTGGCAGTGCAAGAAAATTTCAGGCATCCGGTTTTCACATGTGTGTTCTGTGTTTTTCATGGATAAAACATGTAAACATATAGAACATGTGCCCGTTATAGACTATGGGACTGTTCACATGCCGTGTTATTTTACAGACCGTGTGTTTTTACCAGTCTATGCACTTTGTGTGCCGTCCATGATTTACATTGTCATGCATAGGAGAAGCTTTGTCATTTATTTTTCCATACATGAAAATAACTGATGGTAAAATCTGACATACTGATCAAACACTGATGACACTCAAATCATTTTTTTAGGAGGTAGGTGAATAATCACAGACATCTAAATCAGGCCAAAAACAGTGTTACAAAAATAAAAGTTAAATCAATGAGAAAAACTGGCAGAAAAAAATAGATTATAAACATTTAATTTAGTACAAATTTACAGAGCACACATTGCTTTGAAAAGACATGTGTAACGCTCTGAGGTCCCCAAGGACTGTATCCAGTTCCTATCAAGCTCTTTAACGCAAACAAAGTTTAAGACCTCATTCACATGTCTGTGTTTAAACATGTACATGAAATAATGGTACTGGTCTCATCAGTGTTTTGGTACAGTGTGTCATCGGTGTACACTCCGTGTCTGTTTTTACCATTAATGTCTCATTAGTGGTTTTCATGGATGGATAAGTTACAAAGGTTCTTCTAACCCTAGCAATATTAAATATGGACAACACACTAGTGGCACTTGGATGGCATCCGAGTGCTGTACGTGTTTTTCACTGACCCATAGACTTGTGTTGGCACTTTTAATCTGTGATACTGAAAAAAAAAAAAAAAAAAAAAAAAAAAACAGATGTGGCTCTGTGAGGTTTTCACAGATACATGGTCCGTGAAAAAACATGGGACACGTGAGCAGCCCCATAAATTATAATGGGTACGTGCTCTATGTGAGAAAAAAATTGAATGAACACGTGAGTGTTACACAGAAGTATGAATGAGGTCTTAATAATATCAAAGTCACCTGAACATATAGGACTATGGGTATTTGATGGTAACTGTTCTTCACTGCCGTTCTTAACACACTCATCTATATCAGTGTTTTGTCTTTTTCACCCCATTTCTAATATTAAGCTGTAACGTTATCTCACTAAACAGATTCACCCCAAAATGGTTATGCTACATTCCCTGCCTCAGCTTTTACACAGGCTATGATAGGCTGTGCTATTCTATGTGATGGTTACATGGCATTATTGGGATGCTCGTAATTACAGCTCACCAAATCGCAAATTGTTCAAATTCGCTGGGTCCAGCAAATTGAAAGGGAACCTGTCACGTCATTTCAAGTATCTACACTGTCCCCAGTGCGGTGTTAGTGATGGAATGGGCATCACTAACACATTATTTTCATTAAAAACGGGGCTGCAATGATGTTCAAAAAGCACTTCATATTCTTATATCGTACCTGCTCATTTAGTCACAGGGGTGGGGGGCGTGACCTAGCCAGCGATGTAAGAAGACGTGGTCCGGAGCTCTCCCGCCGACCGTCGCTGTGTGCGCTGAGCCAGTGCACCGCTGAGCCTTTCAAATACCGCCGGATCCTGGGGGAAGGTCTCCTGTCGCCCTGGGGAGCGTTCCTGGCGATCAAGATAGCCGCAATGACCCGCAGCAGGCAGTGGGATCCCGACCCTGGAAGAGGAGGTAGGGGCCAAGATGGCGCCGTAGCTCAGGAGGAGGCGGCCAGAGAGAATGCGGTGTGCTCCAGGAGGATGTCGGCTGCTGCACGCCTGGAGAAGTTTCCGAGGGTGGAAGCGAATTAACACAAAGCTAGACTCTCAGAGTGGGAGGCTGGGGCAGAATATGATATGGTGGATCAGGAGATCACAATAGGTGCAGTGGATTGTGAGGCTGATGGCTCTGGAGATGATGGGCAGGACAAAAATGTGGAGTCTGCTGTTGATCCTGCTGTGGGGGAACCCACTTTGAAAGATGTGTTCACTGTGGTGTCGTATTGCAAACAATCGCTTACTAAGCTGTCAAAGCAGGTTACTGTGTGCAAGCAGAAATTACTAATATTAAAGCTGCCATGCAGAAAGCCGATGTCCGCACAGGAGAGGTAGAGGAAAGAGTGAGCACGGCTGAGGACATCATAATATCTTTACAAGCTGCTCAAAAAAAGCAGGACAGGCAATTAACAGATGTCATTGCTAAAAATGATGACTTGGAAAACAGGTCGAGACGTAATAATGTCAGGAGAGTGGGGGTCCCGGAAAAAGCAGAAGGATCAAACCCTACAGAATTTATTGAGAACTGGCTGCTGGAAAAATTTGGAGCTGATAAACTATCAAAAGTCTTTGTTGTAGAGCGAGCTCACAGAGTCCCACTGAGACCCCAGCCTCCAGGAGCAGCCCCCCGAGCCATCTTGGCTAGGATCTTAAATTAGAGAGACAGAGACACTGTCATGAGTATGGCGAGAAAGACTAAGGAGTTAACAGTAGATGGACAAGATATCTCGTTCTACTCAGACTATTCACCCATGGTGCAAAAACTACGCATGAATTATAGAGATGTAAAGAAAAAATTGAGAGACATGGGACTTGCGTATTCTATGATGTATCCGGCTAAGCTGAGACTGGTTGCACTGGGTAGAGTACACTTTCTGCAATCTCCAGAAGAAGCTCTGGACTGGACTGAAAAGAATTCTAGACGAGTGCGAGAGCACAAGGACAGCTGAAGAGATGCAGACTACATGTTTTGTGCATGTGTTTTAGATTTATCCTTTGCTATCCTTTTACAATTGCATTTAACTGTTTATTGCAGGATACAAGTTTGATTTTGGACTGAAGCGGTGTACTGGTGATGCATACAGTTTATATACTTGTTATCTAATATGTTTTTCATAAGGCGGGAGAGACCTTGGGGAAGACAGTTGGATCTTTGTCTATCTGTAGTTTAGGCAGGAGGGATCATCTGGCGGAATAGGCCGGTTTCATTCACCCACTCTCGGATAGAGAGAACGGAACGACAAATATGGAGGCGGATTGGGGGTGACAGGGATGGTTAGAAGAGTTAGAAGAGTTTTGGTTTGGGGTATGGGGGGCACTATATGATGTGGTTATGTACACAGATGTTGAATCTAATAAACAATGGCGGGTATGGTTAAGGTATTAAGCTGGAACATACGTGGTTTGGCGGACCGTAAGAGAGGGGCTGCTATTCTCCAAAATATTATGGCTCAAGGGCCCTCCATTATCTGCCTCATGGAAACACCTGACGAGTGACAAAATTGTTTTTTTAGCGAGGAAATGAGTTCAAAGAGCATACCACTCTACCTATTCTGCATATGCACGGGGGGGTTCTATCTTGGTGCATGCTGGGACTCCGTTTGAGGAGGTTGAGATTAAAATAGATAAAGATGGGCAGTACATTTTTCTAGTCAGCAGACTTTATGGCAAATTATATTGCGTGGTGGCAGTGTATTTTCCACCGCCATATACTGGGACGAAACTGCAAGAGATTATAGAGCTCACGAGGCATTGGACAGGGATTCCTGTGTTGCTGATTGGAGATGTTAACAACATAATGAATAAAATTTGGGACAGAACTAGTAGGCAACCGGGAAGAAATGACGGAGAGGAGGAGACACCCTTTGCTAAGTATGTGTCAGAGGTGGGCCTGATAGATTTGTGGAGAGTGAGACATATGGGAGTGAAGACATACTCATGCTACTCCTCGACGCATGGCTCTATGTCTAGAATAGACTTAGCCTTGGGAAATGGGATGGTTGACCAAAACATTATGCATATTGAACATCTACCTAGGATACTCTCTGATCATTATCCCTTGTTGGTAGAGCTGAGGTCCGGTATATGTGGGAATGGTGGACGGAAAGAGTGGAAGGTTCACCCGGTATGGCTGGAAACGGTGGATATTCAGAAAATAGCAGAAGTGGAAGAATTCTTCCAGAATAACATGGGAAGTACAGCCATAGGAACTGTGTGGGACACAATGAAGGCATACGTTAGGGGTTTACTGATCCGAGATATCTCCAGATGTAAATATCAGAGCAGAATGGAGGAAAGAGAGGCATTGGCTGCGCTGAAGAGAGCAGAGGAGGAATTGGTGCTTAACCCCACCGTAGAGGCGCAACAGATCATGAAGGAAGCTCAAAAAGGGGTGGATAAAATATTTCTGGCCAGTGGGGAAAAGAAGAGGGAATTTCAAAAAATTGCCTTTTGTAAAGAGGGTGAAAAAGTTGGTCACCTGTTGTCTATTATAGCGGCAGCGCAGAGAGAACCGGGATACATATATGGTCTCCTGGATCCAACTGGCACCCTAGTCACTGAAACGCGAAATATCTTGAGGGTGTTTAGGGACTTCTATAGTGACCTATATAATTCTAAATGAAGTAACACGGGAGATGATATAGACCAATTTTTGAGGGGTACTCAGATATCTAGGCTTAGTGAGGAGGCTAGGGATAGCTTGGAGGGCCCCCTGATGGCGGAGGAGATGGAGGAAGCTCTGGCTTCAATGGCAAATAATAAAGCCCCGGGAGCGGATGGCCTACCAACAGAATTTTATAAACATCTTAGAGATGTACTATTGCCAAAATTGAAAGATGTGTTTTTGGCGGCCCTGGAGGTGGGAGAACTACCGGAGTCAATGCAGGAGGCTACGGTGGTGGTTTTGCCCAAGGCGGATAAAGACCGGACACAGCCAGATTCGTATAGACCCATATCCCTACTACCGGCTGATATTAAAATCTTAGCTAAAGTATTGTCTAACTGACTAAGCCGTGTAGTTTCTAGTGTTATACACTCAGATAAGTCAGGTTTTATGCCAGATAGATCAACGGCCATTAACTTGAGGCGTCTATTCTTTAACATGCAATTGGCCGCTGACAATGCTGGGCATAGAGTTTTGGTCTCATTGGACACACGGAAAGCCTTTGATAGTGTGGAGTGGAGATATCTCTGGCGTGGTCTCCAATTGATGGGATTTGGTCCGGTTTTCATGGCCTTGGTAAAGCTATTGTATACACGCCCGGTAGCCAGAGTAAGAGTAAATGGGGAACGGTCAGATAAATTTGATATGACAAGAGGAACGAGACAGGGCTGCCCCCTTTACCCGCTGTTATTTGCCCTGGCCATAGAGCCGCTGGCTTCTGTAATGAGACAGTCAGACGTGGTAAAGGGATTTCCGTATGGAATGGTTGAGGAGAAGATAGCGTTGTACGCAGATGATATTTTATTATTCTTACAGGACCCTTAGACGTCATTACATGGTGCAATAGCTATCATCAATAGATTTGGCTTGTTATCTGGGCTACAAAATAATTGGGATAAATCTCATATTATGGAAACACCACGGTTACTTACCGGTAGCCGGTTTTTCCTGAGCCCATGACAGCACACCTGGAGAGAGGGATCCGCCCCACCAAGGACAGGAAATCGTCTGAAATAAAAGGGCGGTACCTCTCCCTCGCTTCAGTTGTTTACAGAGCATTCAGAGGACCTCCCAAAGAGGTTAGGCATATAACCAACACCTACAATATATATACATGTATATAACACCCAAAACAGTGCACACCAGGGTGTGAGAAACAGAAAAAAAAGGGAGGGAAAACTACGGGTGCTGTCATGGGCTCAGGAAAAACCGGCTACCGGTAAGTAACCGTGGTGTTTTCCCCTCACCCATGACAGCACACCTGGAGAGAATTTTGGAGAATTATGAGCACCCTAGGGAGGGATCACCGCCTGAAGTACCCTTCTCCCAAAGGTAAGGTCAGAGGAGGACAGATCCAACCGATAGTGTTTAAAGAAGGTGGATGGTGTAGACCAAGTAGCAGCTCTACATATCTGATCGATTGAGACGTCTGCCCTTTCCGCCCATGAGGTTGCGACGGCTCTAGTGGAATGAGCCCTGACATTGTCTGGGGACAGAACTCCTGTGGACATATATGCTAGACAAATGGCCTCCCTAAGCTACCTAGAAATGGTACCCTTGGACACCCCGTGACCCTTCCTATTCCCCTGAAAGGCCAGGGACAAGGAATGGTCCTTCCCCCATACACTAGTCATGTTAATGTACTGTAGTAGTGATCTTCTAATATCTAGGTCATGGAATCTAACTTCCCCTGGGTTTTTAGGATTGCAGCAAAACGAAGGAAGCACAATCACCTGGTTACAGTGAAATCTAGATACCACTTTGGGAAGGTATGCTGGATCTGGACGCAAGGTGACTATCATCATAAATTTGTGTGTAGGGAGGATTAACCGAAAGGGCCTGCAGGTCACCCACCCTACGAGCAGACGTTAAGGCCACTAAGAGGATGGTTTTAAGGGTGAGGATCTTAGGAGAGACATCCTGTAGGTGTTCGAACGGATCACTGGTAAGTGCATTCAAGACCAAATTCAGGTCCCAGAAAGGAACTCTTAGGGACAGAACCGGTCTGGCTCTGGCACAGGAGTTGATAAACCTCGAGACCTATCTGTTCCCCGCCAAGTTACAATTATAGAGCGCCCCCAATGCCGACACCTGAACTTTAACCCCTTCCCGACCCGTGTCACAGCGTCTGTGACATGGAGGGATCGCGCGTGCTAGCGGGGTCACTCAGGTGTCACAGTTGCTACTGCAACTAGACAACCTGTAGTTGACCCCACAGGGGGTGGATTAACCTCCCCGTGCCTAAAACCCCTCCGATTGGCAGTTTCACTTTCACTTTAGTGAAACTGCCAATCGGAATGAATGAAATATTTCACCAATGGAAATTGGTGAAATATTTACTTTCTGGGCATGGCTTGATGCTTATAGCATCAGCCATTGGCTGGGGGGAGTGTCACCTCTGTGTCCCCCCCCAGATCTGATTGGGGGGCTAGCGTCACATGGACACTAGCTCCAATCAGATGTCGAGCGGTGTATTTACTATGGCTGACCAAACTTTCCAGATCCATCCCTTCCGTGGAGCCAGAGGAGTTTGGTCACGCCGATCCGCTGCTGCCACAGATCATCTGCCCCGCCGCCGCCGATCGTCTGCCACCTCCATCGCCGCCACCGATCCTCTGCACCCGCCGCCGATCCCCTGCACCCGCCGCTGCCGATCCGCTGCCGGTAGTATCCCCCCCACTTATCAGATTTCCAGCCCCCACTTTCCCCCCCCGACCCTCCCCCTCCATCCCCCCTCCACCCCAGTCCCAATTTCTCACCTGTACCCCGACCTCCGCTCCCTCCCTCTCCCACGTCTTCATCCACCGGCTGCTGCTCTCCTTCTGACAGCCGGTGGACTGTGATCACAGACAGCAGCAGGCTCAGTGTAAATCTCCTGCGCCTGTGATCACACCACCATCCCCCAGTCCCAGGGATCACACCACCATCCCCCAGTCCTAGGGATCTCACCCCCCCCAGTGATCACCAGCCCCCTCCCCAGTCCGAGTGATCACCCCCCCTGCTGCTGCCAGCTACTGCCTGCCGGCTACTGCCCCCCTTTCTGCCCCAGTGATCACCCCCCCTGCTGCTGCTGGCTCTTCCATCTCCTCAGCCCCCTCCTGCGCCCCGTGCGCCTGAGCGCGCCCCCTCCTGCGCCCCGTGCGCCTGAGCGCGCCCCCTACGCCTGACCGCGCCCCCTCCTGCGCCCCGTACGCCTGACCGCGCCCCCTACGCCTGACCGCGCCCCCTCCTGCGCCCCCTACGCCTGACCGCGCCCCCTCCTGCGCCCCCTACGCCTGACCGCGCCCCCTCCTGCGCCCCCTACGCCTGACCGCGCCCCCTCCTGCGCCCCGTACCCCTGACCGCGCCCCCTCCTGCGCCCCGTACGCCTGACCGCGCCCCCTCCTGCGCCAAGTACGCCTGACCGCCCCCACACGTGATTTCCCCCAAGCACTCACACATACACACGTACACTCACACTAATAATAAAGTTTAGATTTTTGTTTTTTACCCACAGCACACAAAATGTCCCGCCCTAGGGCATACTCAGCTGAGGAGGCATATTCCTTTATTGCCTCCGAAGCCGATAGTGAGGGAGAGGACCCCACGTTCCTCTATTCCTCTCATACTTCCTCCTCCAGTGACACCGAGCCGGCACCAAGACGACTTCAGAGGTCAAGGCATCGTCCGGAGGCCGTGGAAGAAGACCCACAGCCATCTGTAAGTAACCCTCAACCTAGTGCTAGTCACGCCCAACCTAGCACCAGTGCCCCCGTGTGGACCCCCATCCCTGAAAATTACGCTCCACGGATTCCTGATTTCCTTCCCCAATCAGGAATCCAGTTTGAGACAGCAAACCTCAGGGAAATAGACTTTTTCAAAGTCTATTTCTCTGAGGCCATTGTCAGTCTCATGGTGGAGCAGACTAACATTTACGCCCAACAATTTTTGTCTGCAAACCCAAATTCAATGTTTTCTACTTAGAGTCCCGTTGACTCAGTAGAAATGTTGAAATATTGGGGACTGGTACTTCACATGGGGATTTTGAAGAAACCAGAAATCCGTCAATACTGGAGTACCGATATTTTATATCAAACTCCAGTGTTCGGAATGGTGATGACCCGCAAAAGATTTGAGGTCATTCACAAATTTTTACATTTCAGGGATAACGCAGACAGCCTTCCCCGCGATGACCCGAATTTCGACAGACTGTTCAAAATTCGTCCAGTCATTGAACACTTCAGCAACAAGTTTGCTGAAGTGTACGTTCCCCAAAGGGAAATTTCTGTGGATGAATCCCTCATCCACTTCAAAGGGAGGCTTCAATTCCGACAATACCTGCCCAGTAAGAGGGCCAGGTACGGAATAAAGCTCTACAAGCTGTGCGAGAGTTCCTCAGGGTACACTCACAGCTTTAGAGTTTACGAAGGAAAGGATTCGAGGATTCAGCCCCCAGAATGTCCACCTGCTCTGAAGGTAAGTGGGAAAAAAGTGTGGGATTTGATCTGCCCACTGCTTGATAAAGGTTACCATCTATACGTTGATAACTTTTATACAAGCATTCCCCTATTTCAGTCCCTCTCTGCCAGAGCTACCGCCGCTTGCGGTACTGTGCGCAGAACCCAGAGGGGTCTCCCTTTGACGCTAATTGAGCAGCTTCTCCCAAAGGGTGAGAGCCGAGCTCAATGTAGCGGCAACATGGTTGTGGTGAAGTACAAAGACAAAAGGGACGTCTTTTTCTTGACCACAATCCATGGTCCCGGCACCACGGCCACCAACGTTAGAGGTACCCCAGCACTGGTCCGCAAACCGGACTGTGCCCTGGGGTACAACAAGCACATGGGGGGAGTTGATCTTTCTGATCAAGTCCTCCAGCCCTACAGTGCGATGAGGAAGGAGAAAGTCTGGTATAAAAAACTGGCCGTGCACATCATTCAAATGGCACTGTATAACGCATACGTGCTGTCACGATGTGCAGGCCAGACCACCAACACCTTCCTCAACTTCCAGGAGGCGGTGATAAAGGCCCTGATTTTTAGAAGCGAAGAAGAAGCGGGCCCCAGCACACCTGGAATTCGAATCTCCCGTGTGGTACCAGGGCAACATTTTCCTGGTGAGGTCACGGTAAGAAAAAGGTGCCGGGTCTGCCATAAAAGGGGGATAAGAAAGGTAACCCGTTTCCAATGTGAAACGTGTCCTGATTAACCGGGACTGTGTTTGAATGAATGCTACAAAATTCATCACATGTCCCCGGACTAAACACATCCTGACCTTCCCTACAGAACTCACCCACACTAGCATGACATACAAAACATCACACACACACATAACCTCACGTACACTACAACACACACACCAACCTATGTCAGGTTGGTGTGTGTGTTGTAGTGTATGTGAGGTTGTTTGTGTGTGTGTGTGGTGTATACACCACACCGCACACCAAACTCACATACACTACATCTAGATAAGTTCCCTGGGGGGTCTAGTTTCCAAAATGGGGTCACTTGTGGGGGAGCTCCAATGTTTAGGCACACAGGGGCTCTCCAAACGCAACATGGTGTCCGCTAACAATTTCGGCTCAAATTGTTAGCGGACACCATGTTGCGTTTGGAGAGCTCCTGTGCGCCTAAACATTGGAGCTCCCCCACAAGTGACCCCATTTTGGAAACTAGACCCCCCAAGGCACCTATCTAGATGCATAGTGAGCACTTGGAACCCCCAAGTGCTTCACAAATTGATTCGTAAAAATGAAAAAGTGGAAAATAAAATACTTTTTCATTTTTACGGATTAATTTGTGAAGCACCTGGGGGTCCCAAGTGCTCACTATGCATCTAGATAGGTGCCTTGGGGGGGTCTAGTTTCCAAAATGGGGTCACTTGTGGGGGAGCTCTAATGTTTAGGCGCACAGGAGCTCTCCAAACGCAACATGGTGTCCGCTAACAATTTGAGCCGAAATTGTTAGCGGACACCATGTTGCGTTTGGAGAGCCCCTGTGTGCCTAAACATTGGAGCTCCCCCAGAAGTGACCCCATTTTGGAAACTAGACCCCCCAGGGAACTTATCTAGATGCATAGTCAGCACTTTAAACCCCTAGGTGCTTCACAAATTGATCTGTGAAAACGAAAAAAGTACTTTTTTTTTTTTTTTGACAAAAATTTTCTTTTAGCCTAAATTTTTTAATTTTCACATAAGTAACAGGATAAAATGCATCCTAAAATTTGTTCGGCAATTTCTCCTGAGTACACCGATACCTCATATGTGGTCATAAACCACTGTTTCGGCGCATGGCAGGGCTCAGAAGGGAAGGAGCGCAATTTGACTTTTGGAGCTAATTTTCCAATCAAAAAGTGAAATGGCGCTCCTTCCCTTCTGAGCCCTGTCGTGCACCCAAACAGTGGTTTATGACCACATATGAGGTATTGGTGTAATCAGGAGAAATTGCCCAACAAATTTTAGGATGCATTTTACCCTGTTACCCATGTGAAAATTAAAAGATTTAGGCTAGAAAAAAATTTTTGTTAGAAAAATTAAAATGTTCATTTTTTTCTTCCATGTTGCTTTAGTTCCTGTGATGCACCTGAAGTGTTAATAATCTTCATGAATGTAGTTTTGAGTAGCTTGAGGGGTGCAGTTTTTGGAATGGTGTCACTGTTGGGTGTTTTCTGTCAAGTACACCCCTCAAAGGGACTTCAAATGTGATGTGGTCACTAAAAAAAATGGTTTTGCAAATTTCGCTGGAAAAAAGAAAATTTGCTGATGAACTTTGAACCCTTGTGCTGATGTAAAGTAGACATGTGGGAAATGTTATTTATTAACTATTTTGTGTCACATCACTCTCTAGTTTAGCAGGATAAAAATTCAAAATTTGAAAATTGTGAAATTTTCAAAATTTTTCCCATATTTTTGATTTTTTCACAAATAAACGCAAATATTATCGACCTAAATTTAATACTAACATGAAGCCCAATATGTCACGAAAAAATAATCTCAGAATCGCTAGGATCCGTTGAAGTGTTCCAGAGTTTTTACTTCGTAAAGGGACACTGGTCAGAATTGACAAAAATGCCAAGGTCTTTAGGGTCAAAATAGGCTGGAAATTCAGGTCCCAGAAAGGAACTCTTAGGGACAGAACCGGTCTGGCTCTGGCACAGGAGTTGATAAACCTCGAGACCCATCTGTTCGCCAAGTTACAATTATAGAGCGCCCCCAATGCCGACACCTGAACTTTAAGAGTCCCTGTGGCTAGACCTAGGTCACGCCCCTTTTGCAGAAACTCCAGGATTCCCCTGATTGGAGGCTTGTCTGATAATGGGGTATCTATAAATTCTAGGAATTTACTCCACACTCTGTTATAAATTTTTATCGTTATTGGTTTCCTACTACCCAGCAAGGTAGAGACTAACCCTGGTGAAAACCCCTTTCTACTTAGTAGTGACCTCTCAAATTCCACGCCGCAAGATGGAAACCTCAGGCTTGGGCGTGGAATGCTGGTCCCTGAATGAGAAGGTCCGGCCTCTCTGGTAGAACTGAGGGATCTGAAACCGACATTAGTCGGAGCAGGGAGAACCAAGGCCTCTTGGGCCAAAAAGGGGCTATAAGAACTACCCTCGCGCCTTCCTCCCGAATCTTCCTCACCACTACTGGAACCATTACTAACGGGGGAAAGGCATAGGCCTTCCTGAACTTCCAAGGGATCTGTAGGGCATCCACGGCATGGGGACTTTCTGCTGGATTTAAGGAACAGAATCTGTCTACCTTCCTGTTTGCTCCTGTGGCGAACAGGTCTATGTCTGGCTGCCCCCATAACTGGACAATCTATTGGAAGACCTCCGGGTTCAAGCTCCATTCCCCCTGAAAGTCTGCTTTTACGTTTTCTACCCCCTTTATGTGAAGGGCACTGAGGGATGGGAGGTGTCGCTCTGCCAGATGAAGGATTCTGTCTGCCACAGCCATCAGAGAGCGTGATCTTGTTCCCCCCTGATGATTCACATAGGCTACTGATGTTCGGTTGTCGGACCTGACAGGGACGTGGTGACCCTGAATGTGAGGAAGGAAGCCTATGAGGGATCTCTCTACTGCCCAAAGCTCCTTTATGTTTGAGGATGCCCCATCTCGTGGTATGTCCAGTGACCCTGTATTGAGAGCTCTGCCAGATGACCCCTCCATCCGGAACTGCTCGCATCGGTCGTAATCACCCGATTGACTGGCCTGGACCACTGTACGCCTGAGGTCAGATTTCCTCTGTCTATCCACCACGAAAGGGAATCTACAGCTTCTGGGGAGAGAGAGAACTTGCTTTCTAAATGCCCGTTGAAGGACCTCTGCGCTGACAGGACCTCCCACTGAAGAAGTCTCATATGCCCCTGAGCCCATTTGACTGCTGGGAGACAGGCCGTCATAGAGCCCAGGAGGGACATTGCCTCTCTTAGAGACATCACTGGAGATCGCATGGCTTTCAAGACTAAAACGAGCAAATTGCGGACCTTGTCTTCTGGGAGGAAGCAGGCTTGGAGATGAGAGTCTAGGATTAGACCTAGGAAGGTCTGAGTCCTTGAGGGGGTTAGTTTTGACTTTTGGGAATTTACCAACCACCCTAGCTGATGCAACACTGTTGCGACTTCTAGAAGTTGACAGGAGCAGTGGGCTTCTGATTTCCCTACTATTAAGAAATCGTCTAAATAGGGCACGATTACTACATTCTTGATTCGTAGAAAGGCTGTTACTTCCGCTATTAATTTTGTAAATATTCTTGGGGCTATGGAGAGGCCGAAGGGGTAGGGCAGCAAACTGAAAATGCCTCAGCTCTTCCTGAATGAACAGGGCTACTCTCAGATACTTCTGGTAGTCTGGATGAATTGGAACGCGATAATATGCGTCCTTCAAGTCTATTACTGCCATAAAGCAAATTGTGGTGTAAGAGCTTCACTGCCGAGCCCACTGATTCCATCTTGAAGGTCTGATTTTCTATTAACTGGTTCAGACTACTGAGGTTGATGATGGTCCTTAGGGACCCGTTGTTTTTTTTTGTTTGTTTTTTTTATCATGAACAGAGGGGAATAGAATCCCTTCCCTCTTTGTGGTATCGGCCCTTCGAGAAGGACTCGTTTCCCTACTAGCTCCAATATCTCTGCTTCCAGTGTTATCTGTTCTTCCTGGATCTTCCTTTTGGGGGTAACCACAAAGGTCCGACAAGGGATCTGGCTGAACCTTATCTTCAGGCCACCACTTGCAATGTTCAAAATCCAGGGGTTTGCTGTAATTGCTTTCCAAGCTGGAAAAAAGTGGAAAAGCCTACCCCCAACCTTCGGCATGGCGTCATTGGGAGGATCTCTTTGTATTTGAGGACGGTCCCCCAAACATATAGCCCGACACCTTTTTGGACTTGGTCTCCCATCTTCTCCTGTCTCCTGGAGGGCGACCCCGATTAAATTTCCTCCTCCGAAAACCAAACCTTTTTGAGTCCCCTGAAAATCCTGGGAACCCTTTGTTTTTATCGCCCGCCTTTGCTAAAAGGTCTTCCAACTTTTGGCCAAACAGGAATTTACCATCACACGGGAGGGAACACAATTTATGCTTCGACTGTAGGTCGCCTGGGCAACCTTTGAGCCACAAGGCCCGTCAGGCAGCATTAGATAGACCTGCTGCTCTAGCCGAAAGCCTGACAGAGTCTGCTGAAGAGTCCACCAGGAAGGCCGATGCTGCCTGCATTAGGGGTAGATTTGAAAGGATTCTATCCCTAGAGACCTTTTTATCCTTAAGCTGGTCCTCCAACTGTTGGAGCCACACCATTAGGGATCTTGCCACACAGGTGCCCGCTACAGCTGGCTTCAGGCCTCCTACTGCAGCTTCCCAAGTATGACGGAGAAAGGAGTCAGCCTTTTTATCAAGGGCATCTTTTAGGACGCCTGAGTCCTTCAAGGGCAGGGAAGATTTTTTGGACGACCTGGCTACAGTCCCGTCAACTTTGGGGATCTTATCCCAAGGCTCAGAGTCCTTCTCTTCGAAGGGGTACCTTCTTTTAGAGAAGGAGGGTAAGGTCCCTGATCTTTCTGGTCTCTTCCACTCTCGGTCAATGAGGCCCTGAATTTTAGTGTTTACCGGAAAAGAGCGCCACTTTCTTTCTCCAAGGCCCGCAAACATAATGTCTTCCCGGGATTTGGATGCTTTCTCCTCCCCCAGATCCATGGTTGATCTGACTGCTCTAACCAGTCTGTCCGTACTCTCAATGGGAAAACAGGGTCTACCGTTATCCGATGAGGAAGAGGATGATGAATCACTCAGCCACAGATCCTCGGACTGGGAGGAATCAGAGTTGGAGGAGACATCTCTATGGGATCTTTTCTTCCCTCTAAGCAACCCCTTCAGGGACCCCTGAACCTCTGCGTGGACTATAGACTTTAAATTAGATGCGAAATCCAGGGAATTTTCCACTATAGTTTTAGCAACGCAGTTCGGGCAAAGCGGCTTTTGCCAATCTATGGGGAGGGAAGTTTGGCATAGGGCACACATTCTGTACTTTTGCTTGGCACTACTCTTCTTAGGCTCCTATAAAAGGAAGCACATAAGAGACTTCCCATTACTAAAAGGTGACATTCACGAAGATCACTCACCCCTGGAAGTCACAAACGGGTACCGGATTCGGAGGCTGTAGCGGAACCGATGATTCCTTTCTGGATGGACCAGAGGCGCTTGACACCTTGCTCCTGCGGCTGCCACTGCGATTGCTCGAGCGGCTGTCGGTGTGAGAGGCATCCCTCTGCTTCTTCCGTTGCTGAGAGAGGGGGGGGGGGTTAGCTGCTGCTCTTGGCTATCCTGGTCAGCAATGCTTCAGAAGCGTACCACGCTTTCAGGATAACCCCCTCCTCCTAAAATAGGGCCATCCAGCACCTCCTCCGGTTCATGGGGCCCTCCCCCCTTCCCAGGCCGGAGCTCCATCGAAAAAAAACGGCCTGGAACGCTTCACAGGGCGCCGCCACCTGGATCGGGCGCCGCCTCCTGACGTCATCCGGCACGCCTCTCCGAGAGTGTCGCGCGCCGTGACGTCAGACGCGTCCTACCCGGAAGTCACTGTGCGACCGGCAGAAGCGGCAGGGGGAGGGCGGCGCAGCGGTCTACGGGAGGACGGAGCCTGCCTCACCACGTGCGCCCGCTCGGCGCAGAAACCCCAGGGGAAGCTGCGGACGGCGCTTCTGGGATACTGAACCCGGTGCACAAGCCAGTGCCCGCTCTTCCACACCGGGACAGCCCCAGGTAAGGCTTCTTTCTTCCAGACAGGTTCCCCATCAAGGAAGGAAACCAACTGAAGCGAGGGAGAGGTACCGCACTTTTATTTCAGATGGTTTCCTGTCCTTGGTGGGGCGGATCCCTCTCTCCAGGTGTGCTGTCATGGGTGAGGGGAAAATAGATACCCTGGATGGCTTAGATGTTGAACAGGTGGAGCGTACACAAGTCAAATTAGTAAGAGAATTAAAGTATCTTGGAATTATAATAACATTACCAGTAAAGGAGTACCTTCAGTTGAATGTATACCCGATACTTGGGAAATTAAAAGATAAAGCATCTACATGGAGCAAAATGCGCCTCTCGGTGGTGGGACGCACCAATCTTCTTAAAATGGTGCTGATGCCCAAATTGTTATATATTTTACATAATTCCCCCGTGTGGATTCCTCAGTCGGTGTTCCAGCGCATTAATGCAATATTTAGGGATCTGGTCTGGGGTGGAGCACAACCCAGGATTAAGCTGGAGACTCTCCAGAGGCCGAAAGAGGAGGGGGGTCTCGCCCTTCCGTGGATATATTTTTTGGCAGTACAGTCCCAGCATATTAGAGGGTGGGCGCAGAGGGCAGCAAAGGGGACTATTCAGGTGGTTTTGGAATTTCATCTTAAAAAAAGTCCATTGGTAGAGGGCCTAGAGTCAGGACTTTTTGGGAAGATGGGCAGGTCATACCCGACCTGTGGCCGAGTCCATAAACTGTGGACGAGGGAGAAGAAGATTAGAGGCATAGTGGGAATGTCTATGTATACTCCTATTTGGGATAATGAAAACTTGGGTGAATTTTATAAAATAGGAGAGCTGAGAGGATGGGTGGCAAGGGGTATACAATACATCTACCAACTGATGGATAATCAAAGCATCAAAACCCTAGAGATGCTGAAAGAGGAATTTCATTTATTAGACGGACACAGCTATTAGTATACACAGGTTAAGCATGCGTTTATTAAGCAAAGGAAAATGAGGAGCCTATCTGTTCAAAAGGATATCATTATTGACTATATTTGTATGGGAGGATGTACAACAGGTGTCATATCTAAGGTGTATGCTGATCTGCTTCACACCTTTCTATTGAACTATCCTGTTTTGGCAAAGGAAAAGTGGGAAGCAGATGTTGGTACCATTGAAGATGACAAATGGGAGTCCATATTGGAATATATCCCAAGTTGTCTCTAAATGAACCTGCCAGAATGTCCCAACTACTTCTTGTACATAGAGCATATAGATCACCCGATTTTTTGTTCAGAATAGGGGTACGGGAGAATTCGGATTGCCCGAGATGTGGGTCAGAAGTTGCCGGTATACTACATGTTATATGGAGTTGCCCAAAGCTTGCAAACTATTGGTCTGAAGTAGCTGCCCTAATTGAAGGACGTTATCATTGTATAATTCCTAGAGATCCAGTGGTTTGCTTGCTGGGATATGTGGAGGAACTTATGGGGAATGATGTCGCAAAACTGGAAATTGCCAGACTCTTATATGCAGCTAGGAAAGTAATAGCTAGGTATTGGGTGCGAATGGAGCTTCCCTCTAGACAAGAGTACATAAGGTGGATTATGTGGTACGAATGGAGGAAAAAAATTGTATTTAATTATTTTATCTTTAAATGAATAAAACAATTATCTGATTTAAAAAAAAAAAAAGTCACAGGGGTGGGCTTCATTTTGTGTTCAGTCACAGGAGTCACCGGCACTCAATTTGATTGATTTCCCTGGTTGCGCCAACGGCAGTAGAATCCCGCGCTTGCGCAGTGTGTAGCCGGCCGCGCTTGCAGTGTCGATCGTGCAACCGCCCGCTTGACACTGCGCAAGTGCGGCTCCAAGCGCCACACTGAGCACAAAATGAAGCACACCCCTATGATCAAACGAGCAGGTACGATATAACTAAATAAAGTGCTTTAATTAGACCGCTGTTTTTAATGAAAATAACGTGTTAGTGATGTACATTACATCACTAACAATGCACTGGGGACAGTTTAGATGCTTGAAATGACGTGACAGGTTCCCTTTACCAACATTTGAAACAAATTCAATTAGCTCATCTCTAATATACATGATATTATGGTTCGTTTACGCCGCACTGCTCTTACCATGACCTCTGTGTAACGCATCTCTAGGGGAAAAATGGTGTTCTGATCAAAAGCCACGACATCCAGCCCAGGACACTGCAGTAAGAATTCCCAGTATCCAGTGCCCTGGACAAACAGCCGACAAAGGAGGAATAAGCAAAGCGCTGCAAGGAGTGCGGTCACCGCTCATCACACATGTAAAGGTGTTCACCAGCAGGTCGGGAGGGCTCTTTATTCTCTCACTGTAGGGGAATATTTGGTGTAAATCATTATTCCACCACTAGCAGACACTTACCTTATGAAGGCAGATTAGGACAAGTGTTATATATGTAAGCCTGTATTACAGATGCAAGTCCCAGCCCGACCACGGGATCTATGAAGCTGCCAGTTTGGGACCTTGGAGCTGCGGTTTGGCCAGAACTTGTATCTGTAAGAAGCCTCATACACAATAGACGGCAGTCAGCCGAACAATGATTTGGCCAATTGTGAACTTAGGTCAGGTGGCTGGGCACTGCAAACATAAGGCTGGGGCCGCAAGGAAAGTTGTGTCAGGCAACCAAAAATATTTAACTATATCTTGCTGAAGTACAACTATTTTAAAGCTGTGATTTTACTGTAAAAAAACAAAAAAAAACTCAGCCAAATCTAAGTTGCATGTTATGTGCAATCAACACTATGGTAAGTCACATTTGCAACCGCTTGTAATTGTCAGTCGTAGTGAGACACCATAATAAGGCGCAGGGCAGAGGAGGCGATGCGGGGGAGGGGGAGATGCAGGCGCAGGGCAAAAGCGGGCGCAAGGCAGGGGGGAGGGGGGAGACGTGGGCACGGGGGGGGGGGGGAGACGCGGGGAGGGGGGGGTGCAGGCGCAGGCCAGGAAAGAGGAGATGTGGGCGCAGGGCAGGGGGGGGCGTGGGGATGTGACGCGGGGCAGGGGGGGAGTAATGCGAGCACGGGGCAGAGGGGGGGGCAATGCGGGCGCAGGGCGATGCAGGAGGTGATGTCGGTGCAAGGAGGGGGGGCGTCACGTGGGCGCAGGGCAGGCGGTGACGCGGGCGCAGGGCAGAAGCAGGCATGGGGCGGGGAAGAAGCGGGCGCAGGGCAGAAAGGGGGAGGCGCGGGGGCAGGAAGGGGGAGGCGCGGGGGCAGGAAGGGGGAGACGCGGGGGCAGGAAGGGGGAGACGCGGGGGCAGGAAGGGGGAGACGCGGGGGCAGGAAGGGGGAGACGCGGGGGCAGGAAGGGGGAGACGCAGGAGGTGATGTCGGTGCAAGGCGGGGGGCGTCACGGGGGGGAGGCAGGAGGTGACATGGGCGCAGGGTAGGCGGTGATGTGGGCGCAGGGCAGGAAGGGCGACGAAGGCGTTGGGCAGGGGGTGATGCGGGCACTGGGCAGGGGGAGCAAAGCGGGCAGGGGGTGATGTGGGCGCAGGGTAGGCGGTGACGAGGGCAGAGGGTGATGTGGGCGCTGGACAGGGGGTGATGTGGGCACAGGGCAGGCGGTGACGAGGGCAGAGGGTGATGTAGGCGCAGGGCAGGTGGTGATGCGGGCGCAGGGTAATGTGGGTGCAGGGCAGGCAGTGATGTGGGCACAGGGTAATGTGGGCGCAGGGCAGGCGGTGAGGAGGGCAGAGGGTGATGTGAGCACAGGGTGATGTGGGCGCTGGGCAGAGGGTGATGTGGGCGCTGGGCAGGCGGTGACGAGGGCAGAGGGTGATGTGGGCGCTGGGCAGGCGGTGACGAGGGCAGAGGGTGATGTGGGCGCTGGGCAGGGGGTGATGTGGGCACGGGCACTCACAGCTCCGGCTGACACCAGTGGTAAGTTCAGGGCACACAGCAGCTCCAGCACCTGCGGGCTGGGCACAGAGAAGGAGAAGAGGATCTGCAGGCGCTGGCAGCTGCAGCCGTCCTCCAGGCTCCGGAGCAGGTGCAGCAGCTCCTTCCTGCGGTGCGGGGACGTCTCCGGGTCACAGAACCTGTGCACGTCTGCAGGCAGCTGCTGCATCTTCCACACGTGCAGCTGGTGATCCAGGTTCTGTCCCTTGTGCCTCCTCTGCTCCATCGTGTCCCACTGCAGCTCGGGCGACACTGCCGCAGCCATACCAGAGCCGCCCGCCCTGCGACTGGGAGAGATCGGCGCAAATTCAAAGTGGCGCCTCTCACTGACAGCAGAGGAAGAGGAAGACGAGCGAGAGGCCGGGACAGCAGGCGGCCTGTGCTCCACTGCCACCTGCTGGACGTCGCGGGAACTGCACGGTGGACATTGTGACTCGTCCTTGTATCACAGGGAGCAAGTGACAGGTCGTTACAAGTCAGGAAGGAGTTAATTCCCACCCGTGACTGCACTGCAAAAATGGCTGTGGACCATCTAGGTTTTTTTTTATATATCTGCCTTTTATTAAACCTTACTTTCCAATACTGGCAGTGACTCAAAGTAAAAAATGAGTCTATCCTCCGCGATTTCAGGGTACAAGCCGCCCAGAAATCAATTCCATAAGTGACGTGTAGTAAACAAGGGGTTAAACTAATGCTATAGAAATCATGTTTTAAAATAACGATTGGCTGCATTTTTCATGAATTTTGGAGTGGTAAACGCACCGTGTCTGTGTGCAAACCTGTGTGAACAGACCCTTAGACAGTTTCATCATGTGAGATGCAAGTTGTTCCTTTAAAGGGGATGTTCTCCACTGGGGACAATTTCTTTTCATTTAAATGCATGTATTTGAGGCTAAAAATAATTTTTGCAGTTGAGTTTCATTAAAAATGTTGTACATTTTGACTTTTACAGTCTTTGTGTTTCCCTGGGCACAGTGGCATAGCTACAGGGGGGCAGAGGCAGCCGGGGGCCCACCTGGAGCAATCGCCACACTTAACTGTATCAACCTGCACAGCAATGGTCTCCTGACTCTACCGCTCTCTATCCTGTAGTCCACGGGTCGCTCTAGGCTTGCAGTCTACAGAACAGCAGGTGCATGCACAGAGACGTCAGAGTCCTGGCGTGATCACATCACCACGTCACACCATTGCGCCGAGACACGTTAAGTGATTATATAGCATTTAATTTGTGACTCAATACTTGTAGGGGGCCATAATACTGGCGGGGTCATCCTACTGTGTGGGAGGCTATGGGGACATCATATTATGGGTAGAGGACTATGTAGGTATCATTCTGTGTGTGAGGACATCATACTGTGTGGGGGCCATCAGGGCCACCATCAGGGCATTACTGCCCTTACTGGGGTATGGGGCACAGTGAGCAGTGGGTGGCCAGTTCCGGGCCCTATCTGTTCACCAGGCCTCAGTGGCACAATCCTGCCGCCTCAGTAACTGGATGCACGTTCAGTTAATATCTGCTGGCATGTGGGAAGCCGCACGGCAATAGTTAAAAGCTGCCAGCCAATAATAGGCCGGCAGCTGACGTCATTGTCATGCACCGACACATCCACTCCTCAAATGTATGAGGCAGAGCCGGGCGCCGCTGTACCGCCACCAGGTAAGGAGAAACTTCTTTTTTTTTACTTTTTTTTTTAAACTGAAAGTGGCAAGCCGCAATATGGGGACAGATGGGGCAGGATCATGCGAAACAAAACATAGGGATGGGGTCTATCCAAAAATGAGAAGAGACCCTGAACTTATTTCTTAAGCTTAGGCTTTCACATTACAAATTGCCCATAGAACGCAGGGCCGTATTTGGCATTCATGCTGCCCTAGGCACTTTAAGTGGTCATGCCCCCTTCTTGTAAGTCAGAATAAAAGTGCCCATACCGCTTAGTTGGTTGTTAAGGCCCCTATATACATTTGACTATCGTCGATTGAATCTGCCGATATTGATTGTTTCGGTGATAGTCTAATGTGTATGGGGCACCTGATAAATAATGTCTGGATAGATAAGGGTCCAAGATGTCCAATTTCGGACTGTAGATACTTTTGTTCCTTTAAGAGATGTGTTATACAGAACACAGTGGCTCCTGTGTATGGGAGAGTCAGCTGTCAAAAATGTATTGGGATCTTTAGTCAAACACTTGTTTTGCTAACTCATATGGCCTCTTTCAGATATTTCTAGTTCCAATTTTTATGTTGTACATGTGTGCAACACTAACACTTGACCCTATAATGATATATTTTCATGTTTAACAAATTAAGGATTACTACATCTACATTACTATATCACCAGACCCATCATCAGAACATGAATACAGCACCAGAATCAAAATCTGTGCATTAGTAATAATAATAATAATAATTTTTATTTATATAGCGCCAACATATTCCGCAGCACTTTACAATTAAGCGGGGACATGTACAGACAATAAATTCAATACAAGGTGAGACAGTTTAAACAGTTACATCAGGAGTGAGGTCCCTGCTCGCAAGCTTACAATCTACAAGGAAAAGGGGGGACACAATAGGTGAAAAGTGCTTGTTATTTCAGGTCTGGCAATTATAATAAGTCAGGATTATCATATAAAGCTGTATGATCCGGTCATCAGCCTGTGTGTTCAAGTGCAATACTCAATTACCGAGTGCAGTTATCGTGTGCATGGAGGGTGTAGAGACAGATGAACAGTAGGGAGCAGATTCTGAATAGTATTTAGGAGGGAACAGGGGAAAGTTAGTTTACTGGGTATTTGAGGTGGTAGGCTTGTTTAAAGAGATGTGTTTTTAAAGCGCGCTTGAAGACATCGGGGCTAGGCATCAATCGGATCGTCTGGGGTAGAGCGTTCCAGAGAACTGGCGCAGCACGAGAGAAGTCTTGGAGACGGAGATGCGAGGTTCGGATTATGGGGGATGTTAGTCTTAGGTCATTTGTGGAACTAGTGGATAAGTACATTAATACAGCACAAGAACCATCATCAGTACATGATTGCATTACCAGAACCATCATCAGTATATGAATACACCACCAGAACAGCCATTAGTATATAAATATATTACCAGAACCACCATCAGTACATGAATACACTACCGGAACCATCATCAGTATATGAATACACCACTAGAACCACCATCAGTACAAAAATACAGCACAAGAACCATCATCAGTACAAGAATACAGTACCAGAAACATCATCAGTGTAGCGTCGGCGTCCCTGCCTCCTGCTAGGCAGGGACGCTGTTCCCCTCACCTCTCCGCTCCGAGCCCGGCGTCCTCCTCCCGCTCTGCTGGCAGCGCGCGCTCCTTCCCGGCCACGGTGCTTAGGGCGCGCGCGCTCCCCCCCTCTTAAAGGGGCCGCGCGCGCCGTCCTAAGGAGTCCCCGGCCAATGGCCGGAGGACTTCACCATATATAAGGCACCTCCTCCAAAATGGAGGTGCCCGAGCAATGTTGTTGCACTGTTCACTACTCTGCTTCAGCCCTCAGGTCCCGTTTCCAGTTACCTGCCAGTTTCCTGCCAGATTGCTGTCTGATTCCTGCCTGTTATCCGCTTACCTGCTTGCTAGCCTGAGGTCCGACGGTCTGCCTTCCGACACCTGTCAGTCTGTCTATGGACCAGCTTGCCCGCTCACCTGGGAGCGCCCACCTGCTACCTGCCTGCTAGCCTACCTGGAGGCTCCGCCGTCACGTGCTGTGACCACCTGCCAGTCCAGAGACTCTTGCTCGCTCACCTGGGAGCGCTCATCTGCTACCTGTCTGCTAGCCTACCTGGTGGCTCCGCCGTCACGTGCTGTGACCACCTGCCAGTCCAGAGACTCTTGCCCGCTCACCTGGGAGCGCTCATCTGCTACCTGTCTGCTAGCCTACCTGGAGGCTCCGCCGTCACGTGCTGTGACCACCAGCCAGCCCAGAGACTCTTGCCCGCTCACCTGGGAGCGCTCATCTGCTACCTGCCTGTTAGCCTACCTGGAGGCTCCGCCATCACATGCTGAGACCACCTGCTTATCCAGAGACTCTCGCCTGCTCACCTGGGAGCACACATCTGCCATCTGCCTGCTAGCCTGCCTGGAGGCTCAGCCGTCACAGGTCGTACCTACCCTTTACCCAGAGACTGTCCCGGTCACTTGCCATGACCTCCTGCCCGTTTACCCAGAGACTGTCCCGGTCACTTGCCGTGACCTCCTGCCCGTTCACCCAGAGACTGCCCCGGTCACTTGCTGTGACCTCCTGCCCGTTTACCCAGAGACTGTCCCGGTCACCTGCTGTGACTACCTGCCTGTCTTCCCTGGTCGCCACCCGCTTCCTTACAAGGACCGCCCCCTTGTATAAGTTGCTCAGAGGTTCCGCCTCCCAGACCCGTTACAGTTTGCTCGGGTCATGGAACCCGGTGGCACCCAAGCTCCCTCGCTCTCGGACCTTTGTCATGAACTGTCCCGTCAGAGGTCCCAACAGGAGTCCATCCTGAGTCACCTGCGGAATGTCAATTCTCGTCTGGACACTCTGACTGCTCCACCAGCAACCACCGCTAGTGTCTTGACTCGCAACCCGGCAGCTCCGCTGCCCACCAATACCATGGTATCCTGCTCCGGACCCCGGCTTTCTGCACCTCCTCGCTTCGGAGGCGACTCCGCTCTGGCTCGGGGCTTCATAAACCAGTGCACCCTGCACTTTGAACTCCTGTCCCACCAGTTTAACTCCGACCGGGCCAAAGTAGCCTTCATCATGTCCCATCTCACGGGGGAGGCACTGGCTTGGCTAAATCCTCTATGGGAGAGAGGAGACCCCCTGGTGTCCGACTTGCCTGCCTTTCTCACGGCTTTCCGGAAAGTCTTCGACGAACCCGGACGGAAGACCTCATCCGCATCGTCTCTGCTACGCCTCCGTCAGGGAAGTCTCACCGTGGGCCAATATGCCATACGGTTCCGTACCCTTGCCTCGGAGCTGGCCTGGGATAACGACGCTCTGGTGTCTGTCTTCTGGGAGGGTCTGTCCGGCCGTATTAAAGATGAACTCGCCGGTCGGGACATTCCTACCACTCTCGATGACTTAATAACTCTTGCCACCCGGATTGACCTACGATTCCAGGAGCGTGCCAAAGAGGTCACTCGTGAGAGGAGGTTTCCACGTCTAGCTCCTACCTTCCAGAAACCCGTCACTCCCTCCGTTTCTCCCCAGGTACACTCTCCTGAGCCTATGCAGGTCGACCAGACCAAGATGGTCAAAACCCGTCAGGACTTACGCCGTGCCGAGGGGAGCTGCTTCTACTGTGGCAGCAAGGAGCACCGGATCCGTACCTGCCCGGAGAGGTCGGGAAACGCCTGTGTCTAGGTTCGCTCAGAGAGGTCGACCTAGACAAGAATAAATCCTCTCCATCTCTGCTGCTGTCAGTCTCAATTATCTGCGGGGAGAACCGTTTTTTCGAAATAGCCCAACTTGACTCTGGAGCAGCCGGGAATCTTATTTCACAGTCCCTGGTAGAAAAACACCGCATTCCCACCAAACCTCTGGCTGTACCCTTATCTGTCGCTGCCGTGGATGGGGGCCTCTTACCACGTCCCATCCAACTCATCACCGAATCCATTACTCTGCAGGTGGGAATGCTGCATTCTGAGAGCATCTCTTTTCATGTTCTGCCTGGACTCTCTCACGCCCTCTTACTAGGCCTACCTTGGCTCCAGAAACATGCACCCGTGCTTGACTGGAAGACCGGAGAAGTCCTTCGTTGGGGACAGGACTGCCATAAGACTTGTTTGGTTCCCGTTCATCCCGTCCGTCCTTCTCCTACCCCAACTAATCTACCTGGACTTCCGATTCCTTATTGGTCATTCGCTGATGTCTTTAATAAAAAGGAGGCAGAGACATTACCCCCTCATAGGCCATACGACTGTCCTATCGACCTGTTACCCGGTACTACCCCTCCCCGTGGGCGTATTTACCCATTGTCCGCTGCTGAAACCCGGTCGATGTCCGAATATATTGAGGAGAATCTGGCCCGGGGATTCATCCGGAAATCTACCTCCCCGGCGGGAGCAGGCTTCTTTTTCGTTAAAAAGAAGGACGGCTCTCTCCGTCCCTGTATAGACTATAGAGGCCTTAACCAGATCACAGTGAAGAATAAGTACCCCCTTCCGCTCATTCCGGAATTATTTGATCGTCTGAGGGGGGCTAGAATCTTCACCAAACTGGACCTGCGTGGGGCGTACAACCTGGTCCGTATCAGTCAGGGGGATGAATGGAAGACGGCATTCAACACCCGGGACGGCCACTATGAATATCTGGTAATGCCCTTTGGTCTCTGTAACGCTCCTGCCGTCTTTCAAGAGTTGGTCAATGACATCTTCCGGGACCTTCTCTACTCCTGCGTAGTGGTGTACCTGGACGACATCTTGGTCTTCTCTCCGGATCTCCAGACTCACCGGAGGGATGTTCGTCAGGTCCTGCTCAGGCTCAGGCAGAATCACCTCTTCGCTAAATATGAGAAGTGCCTCTTTGAGCAGACCTCGCTTCCGTTTTTGGGCTACATTATTTCTCAGACCGGCCTCCGAATGGATCCAGAGAAACTGTCTGCCATCGAGAAATGGCCTCGACCGGAGGGGTTGAAGGCTATTCAGCGGTTCCTGGGCTTCGCCAACTACTACCGCCTCTTCATACCGCACTTCTCTTCCCGGACTGCCCCAATTTCTGCGCTCACCCGTAAGGGCACTAATCCCAGAGAGTGGCCGCCCGAAGCAGAGGAGGCCTTTCTTTCTTTAAAACAGGCCTTCTCTTCCGCCCCGGTGCTGCATCGCCCGGACGGCAACAAGCAGTTCTTCCTGGAAGTTGACGCCTCCTCCTCTGGAGCCGGTGCGGTACTTACCCAAAAATCGTCTTCCGGGAGAATGGTAACTTGTGGCTTCTTCTCCAAGCTCTTCTCCTCTTCTGAGCGCAACTATTCCATAGGAGACCGAGAGTTATTAGCCATCAAGCTGGCATTGGAGGAGTGGCGTTACCTACTCGAGGGGGCTCTTCACCCGGTAATAATTTACACTGACCACAAGAACTTGGCTTACCTCCAGCATGCCCAGAGACTTAACCCGCGCCAAGCCCGGTGGTCCTTGTTTTTTACTCGCTTTGATTTTGTTCTTCATTTTCGGTGGGCTGACAAAAACATCAAAGCGGACGCCTTGTCCCGATCCTTTCTGGTGTCTGACCTCGAGGAAGAACCTAAACATATCATCGATCCCGCCAGAGTAATGCAGGTGGCTCCCGTGAGTCTAAATCGTCTCCCTCCCGGTAAGACGTTCGTATCGGTACCTGATCGGGAGAGGATCCTACACTGGGGTCATTCGTCTAAACTAGCTGGCCACGCTGGTCAGAAAAAGACCCTCCAGCTTATTACCCGGCACTACTGGTGGCCTACCCTGCACAAGGACGTAATAGACTTTGTTTCTGCCTGTGTGTCCTGCGCCCGCAACAAAGTCCCGAGACACCTGCCAGCCGGTCGCCTCCTTCCGCTTCCTGTACCTGCTGCCCCCTGGCAGCATATAGCTATGGATTTCATAACTGATCTCCCCGTCTCTGCCGGTTGTACGGTCATTTGGGCGGTCGCTGACCGCTTTTCCAAGATGGCTCACTTTATTCCCCTGCCAGGCCTCCCGTCTGCACCCGAGCTGGCTAAAGACTTTATCCGCCACATCTTCCGTCTTCATGGCCTGCCCCTCCACATCGTGTCAGATCGTGGGGTACAGTTCATCTCACGTTTCTGGAGAGCCACTTGTAAATTGCTAGACGTCACCCTGGACTTCTCCTCCGCTTACCATCCACAGTCTAATGGTCAAGTGGAGCGGATCAATCAGATCCTGACCAGTTACCTCTGGCACTTCGTTAATGCCCACCATTCTGACTGGGTGGATCTCCTGCCATGGGCCGAATTCTCTTACAACAATCACGAGAGCGAATCTTCCTCCAAATCCCCGTTTTTTGTAGTCTTCGGTCAGCATCCTCGGATCCCATTTTCCGTCTCCACCTCGGTGGATAATCCGGCTGCGGAATCTCTTGCTAACAAATTTTCCTCCATGTGGGAGAGTACCCGGTCCGCACTCCTTCAGTCATCCGAGCGTATGAAAAGACATGCTGACAAAAAACGTCTGGATCCTCCTCAATTCCGTCTAGGGGATAAGGTCTGGCTCTCGTCCAAGTATGTCCGGCTCAAGATTCCTTCCTATAAGTTAGGGCCTCGGTTCATCGGTCCTCTGGAGATCATCAGTCAGATCAACCCGGTGGCCTATAAATTGAAACTCCCGGCCAGCTTGCGGATCCCTAACTCCTTCCATGTATCTCTCCTCAAACCCGTGGTACTTAATTATTTTTCCAAGTCTACAGGTACGTCTCCTGCTCCGGTTTCCGCTGAAAACGAGTTTGAGGTAGAGAACATTCTGGCCACAAAAAGGGTAAGAGGAAAGACCTTTTTTCTAGTAGATTGGAAGGGGTTTGGTCCTGAGGAGAGAACGTGGGAGCCCCGGGAGAACATCCATGCCCCTCTCATCCTTGCTAAATTTCTGTCTGGCCTAAAAAAGGGGGGGCCTAAAGGGGGGGGTACTGTAGCGTCGGCGTCCCTGCCTCCTGCTAGGCAGGGATGCTGTTCCCCTCACCTCTCCGCTCCGAGCCCGGCGTCCTCCTCCCGCTCTGCTGGCAGCGCGCGCTCCTTCCCGGCCACGGTGGTTAGGGCGCGCGCGCTCCCCCCCTCTTAAAGGGGCCGCGCGAGCCGTCCTAAGGAGTCCCCTGCCAATGGCCGGAGGACTTCACCATATATAAGGCACCTCCTCCAAAATGGAGGTGCCCGAGCAATGTTGTTGCACTGTTCACTACTCTGCTTCAGCCCTCAGGTCCCGTTTCCAGTTACCTGCCAGTTACCTGCCAGTTTCCTGCCAGATTGCTGTCTGATTCCTGCCTGTTATCCGATTACCTGCTTGCTAACCTGAGGTCCGACGGTCTGCCTTCCGACACCTGTCAGTCTGTCTATGGACCAGCTTGCCCGCTCACCTGGGAGCGCCCACCTGCTACCTGCCTGCTAGCCTACCTGGAGGCTCCGCCGTCACGTGCTGTGACCACCTGCCAGTCCAGAGACTCTTGCCCGCTCACCTGGGAGCGCTCATCTGCTACCTGTCTGCTAGGCTACCTGGAGGCTCCGCCGTCACGTGCTGTGACCACCAGCCAGTCCAGAGACTCTTGCCCGCTCACCTGGGAGCGCTCATCTGCTACCTGCCTGTTAGCCTACCTGGAGGCTCCGCCGTCACATGCTGAGACCACCTGCTTATCCAGAGACTCTCGCCTGCTCACCTGGGAGCACACATCTGCCATCTGCCTGCTAGCCTGCCTGGAGGCTCAGCCGTCACAGGTCGTACCTACCCTTTACCCAGAGACTGTCCCGGTTACTTGCCGTGACCTCCTGCCCGTTTACCCAGAGACTGTCCCGGTCACTTGCCGTGACCTCCTGCCCGTTCACCCAGAGACTGCCCCGGTCACCTGCTGTGACTACCTGCCTGTCTTCCCTGGTCGCCACCCGCTTCCTTACAAGGACCGCCCCCTTGTATAAGTTGCTCAGAGGTTCCGCCTCCCAGACCCGTTACAATCAGTATATGAATACACTACCAAAACCATCATCAGTATATGAATACACCACCAGAACAATGATTAGTATTTGAATACATTACCAGAATCACCATCACTATATGATTGCATCACAAGAACCACTATCATTACATTAATATGGTAGCATAGCTGTCATCAGTATATGAATACAACAACAGAACCATCATCAGTACTTGAATACAGCAACAATATACAATACGGAAGCAATATCATGCGATATACAATTCTATATATAAATGCTATTGCATGACATGAACCTGCAACTCCCTGTATGACCTTAAAGAAGCACTCTCATTAAAAAATGTTATGGCCTAAACATGTGTGAATGTATATGTAGTGTAGTGTAGGTATATTAATATACTTACTGATTGCTGTCTTCTCTGGTGTCCAGCGCAACTCTGGTCCTCTTCAGAAATATGCAACAAGGAGTTCTGACAGTCTAGGTCACGGAAGTAAAGAACTGGAAGTGACTTTTCCAATGCAAGTCTATGGAGTGAGAGAACGAGGCTTTTACAGTGTAAGCCTATGGTGCATCAAAGCGAAGCTCCATAGACTTACATCGTAATAATGACCTCCTGCTCACGCATAGAACCCTGTATGATCCGGAGAGTCGGAACTTCAGTCGGGTGACTCAGAAGAGGACGGGAATAGTGCTGGTCACCGGAGACGACAGCGATCGGTGAGTATATTAAAACACCTACACTTCACTACATAAACATTCACATACTACTAATAGTACAACCCGTCTATAGCTATGTTGGTGTTTATGGGAGAAGGTGCTTCCCACAAGCCCCAAAGAGTGCCAACTCATGATACACATATCAAAATGAGAAGAAAGAGTTTGATCGGCATAAAAACAGATTTTATTACATTGTTATTCAATATATAAAAAGAGTATTCAAGCAATAATAGCAATAAAGTGCATGGAGATAGCAGCGATGACCACCGGTGTCACAAGTCCTATATATAGATAGAGCTCATGTATTCCACATGCAGTGGATAGAAGACAATATAGCCAAGCCACAATTTTTAGTGAATTAATGTGTCTGTCCTAGGATAAATATATAAATTAGTGGTACTAAATAGAAGGAATAGTTTCAAAATAGGACTGTTAAGTTACCCATATATTACACAAACAATGGTGCATGGCAAAAGAGAGCTATTAAAGATTAAGTAAATCATCATTAGTCTTACCAAGTGAGCAGGCAATAGGACACCAGCGGTTTAAGGGTGTGCAATGGCGTACCCCAGTGTACCCCGACGCGCGTTTTGCATAGCATTAGTCCCTAAAATTTTTAATGGGAGTGCCCCTTTAACAATGGGAAGGAGATGATGGGAGTTGTTGTTACCAGCCATAATCAAACTGCTGACCACACAGAAACCACAGTACTGATTAGACACAGGCAGTAGCACCTATAAACAATTAAAGAGCAACTTAACTTTTGGTAGATATTTTATATACTTTAGGCCATTTAATTCTTAGCAGATCGGTGGTCTCTGGGTTCTGTGACCTCCACAGATAACACAAAAGACCTCTTAAAAGTGGAGATAGGAGCCTATGACTTTCTACTACATCTGTACTTTGTTGTGTGCTCTCCTGTTTCCTAAGCTGCACACTTCTAAGCGGTATTTTGAGTGATCAGTGGGGGTCTCAAGAAGTGGTTTCCCACTAATCTGCTCAGAACTAAAGGAACAAAAACATATTAAAAAAAACTTCCAAAAGTTTAGTTACTCTTTATGTTCACACGTTGAGTATTTTACATCATCATTTGTAAGCCAAAATCAGGATTGGAACAATTAGAGGAAAAGTATAATAGAAACACGTCACCATTTCTGCATTTTTCACCCACTCCTTGTTTTGGCTTACAAATACTGATGTAAAATACTGACCAAATACTCAACGTGTGAACATGGCCTAAGATGTATTTATACTGGTGCCATTAATCAGGAACTATTAATACTGCCCCCATACCAGTGGCGTACTGCCAGTGGCGACAGGCCACGCGACAGCTATGGGGCCCGTGAGCCGGGGGGGCCCGGTGTCAGCGCCTGCACCGTATACCCCCCGCATCAGGCCCCCGCCGTTCCTGCATTGGGCCTTCACATCGACCGCCCTCCACTCTGCATCGGGCCCCCCCTTCTCTGGTCAGTCAGATGCCGAAACAGTTGAAAGCAATGAAGGAGGAGGCAGCGTCATGTGACACTCCCTTTCCCATTGTGGCGCCCCTGAGGGTTCAGTCGCCACAGAGGTACTGCACCTCACCCAGAGGTGTGGTGTCTCCTCTCAGGTAAGGAGGGAGTGCTGCCCGAAACTCCAACACCCACATTCAACACTACACTGCTCCAAGCCGGCTGGAAGGGCAAGACGCACTGTCTCCTGCTGAGCCCTGTCCCTGGATGGAGTGGGGGGAACCAAAGAGAGGGGGAACCAGTAGTGGGTGTGGGTGGAGGACGTAGGGTAGGGGAGCACCATTGTAGGAGGTATTTAAAGGGAAGCCATCTTAGGGTGGCAAGTCAGTGAGTGAGGACAGTCAGTGAGTGAGTAGGAGGGGAGCAGAGTCTCTTCAGGAGCTCTGCTCCACAAGTGGGGCCTAGTAACAGAGGCCCAGGAGGGGAGCAAAGGAGAAAGGCTCCGTTATACAGAAGGGATCTTAGGGAGTACGGTGAGTGAAGGACAGCACCCGTACGCCCTGAATCTGCCAGGTGTCAGAGGGATCAGGCCGCAGGAAGGGAACCGGTCCCTGGACCAGACGTGTTACTCCAGGTCTCGGCAGGAAAAAAATGGAGGCTTCTGCACTTCCATGGTGCAGTTGCCACAGTTTCACCCTAGTCACTGTGAAGGGCATCAAGCAGGTCCGGGAACTCCAGGTTGCTCAGAGGGACTTCAGAGCACCCGATCGGGACTGTGTGTGGGAAGCGCAGGGCAGGAGGGAGAAGACCCAGCGTGAGAAGTCGGTCTAGTAGGAACATAAAGAAAGTGGGGTTCGGTCAAGCGCTCCTGATATATTTGAGAAAGTGCTGAACTCCTGGTCTGGTGAACGCAGTGTGACGTGGAGGCTGACACCCGTACAGTGTACCTGAGAACCTTGAACAAGAACTGTAAGTAAAACTCGGATGACTGCACTGCACTGCCTCTGTCAGTTATTTCCGCTGCGCCATCTTTCCTGTACCACAAGTCCCAGCTTCACCACCATCTACACCTACATTGCCCCGGGGGCCTGCTCCGACTGTGGGGAGCAGGAACATCCCAGCTGCCATCCCATCACCCCCGGAGGTCTGCAGCAGCGCCGGTAACCATTACAGGAAACCACAAGTGGCGTCACGAGACAAACTGTACACTAAAACCCCTTTTTAAAGAGAAACCCAGAGTACGGGCCCGGGAGCCGACTGCCGTGACCTCCTAAACAAGGTAAAAGGCCGGGGTACCGAGTCCCCTATATTCCCCCTAGGTGACACAATCATTCCTCCTCTGCATCTGACGCAGCGGTGTGATGATGCGCCACGCTTTGTCAGACAGTGGAGCTGGCAGCTGCTGAGGTGATGAGAGGAGACGAGCTGCAGAGACTGGAGCGGCGGGCGAGTGAGGAGCGGTGGGCGAGTGAGGAGCGGTAAGTATGTATTTTTTTTTTAAATCAGTTAGTACTGATAATACTGGATGACTGGGGGCTGCATTTTACCCTATTAGGGGGGCTGCATCTGACCCTATGGGGGGCTGCATTTTACCCTATGGGGGAGCTGCATTTTAACCCTTGGGGGGGGCTGCATTTTACC
Source organism: Phyllobates terribilis (assembly GCF_046119375.1). NCBI lineage: Eukaryota > Metazoa > Chordata > Amphibia > Anura > Dendrobatidae > Phyllobates > Phyllobates terribilis. The sequence goes on from NW_027362762.1 coordinate 858,274,595, forward strand.
TTATTGGAGGGCTACATTTTACTCTATTGGGGGGGCTACATTTAACTTATGGTGGGGATGCAATTACCTTATGGGGGCCACATTTTTACCCTATGGTGGGGGCTGCATTTTTACCCTATTGGGGAAGCTGCATTTTACCCTATGGTGAGGCTGCAATTACCCTATAGCTGGCTGCATTTTAACCTTCGGGGGGCTGCATTTTAACCTATGGGGGGCTGCATTTTACCCTATGTTGGGAGGCTGTATTGTATTCTTTGGTGGAGGCTGCATTTTACCCTGTGAGGGGCTGCATTATACTGCGTGGGGGACCATGGGGGTTGCATTACACTGCGTGCAGGACCATGGAGAGTGCATTATACTGTGTGGAGGACCATGGTGAGTGCATTATACTGTGTGTAGGACCATGGGGAGTGCACTATACTGTGTGGAGAACCATGGGGAGTGCATTATACTGTGTGGAGGACCATGGCGAGTGCAATATACAGTGTGGAGGACCATGGTGAGTGCATTATACTGTGCGCAGGACCATGGGGAGTGCGCTATACTCTATGGAGGTCCATGGGGAGTGTCTTATACTGTGTGGTGGACCACGAGGAGTCCATTATACTATGTGGAGGACCATGGGGAGTGTCTTATACTGTGTGGAGGACCATGGGGAGTGTCTTATACTGTGTGGAGGACCATGGGGAGTGTCTTATACTGTGTGGAGGACTATGGGGAGTGTCTTATACTGTGTGGAGGACCATGGGGAGTGTCTTATACTGTGTGGAGGACCATGGGGAGTGTCTTATACTGTGTGGAGGACCATGGGGAGTGTCTTATACTATGTGGAGGACCATGGGGAGTGTCTTATACTGTGTGGAGGACCATGGAGAGTGTCTTATACTGTGTGGAGGACCAAGTGGAGTGTCTTATACTGTGTGGAGGACCATGGCGAGTGTCTTAAACTGTATGGAGGACCATGGCGAGTGTCTTATACTGTATGGAGGACCATGGCGAGTGCATTATACTGTGTGGAGGACCATGGCGAGTGCATTATACTCTGTGGAGTGTGAAGGTTTGTGTGGGGGCCATTATACTGTATGTAGGCCCATTATACTGCATAGAGAGTTGTGTGGGGGTCACAGTTGGGGGATCATACTGTGTTGGGGTCACCATATTTTTCTGGGGGAGTTGAGGTGGGGTACAGTAGGGTCATCATATTGTGCATGTGGAGGGTAATGTGGAGGAATTCATCATGGGGGTATCATACTGTGTCTGGGGGGCACTTTTGTTGGCATCATATTTTATGGGCAATAAAAGAGGAATCTAGGACTTCAGCAGGAGGAAAATTACTATGTAAAGGCTGTAAAGTTGTGAGATCTGCTCTTCTGTAAACTCAACAATTATTTACCTATTATTTTTGGGGGGGCCCAATTAGAGCTTCTGCTCTGGGGCCCCATGATTCCTATGTACGCCCCTGCTCCATACTATTCCCAGATTTGAATAAGTAACTGGTGTTTTTAAGGGGTTTAATGACTTTGAGACACTGATCTCACACCACCATTACACAGATAGTGTTGCCCCAAATCAAATTCCGATCATTTCAGCATTGCTCAAATGGTTTCTGAGTATCAGAACTGGTATCAAAACGGGCAAATAGCCAATTCTCCTAGATTTGAATAAGTAACTGGTGGTTTTAAAGGGTTAAATGACCTTGGGCCACTGGTCTTACAGCGCCAGCACAAAACAGGAAGATCCACATCAAAATCAGTTTTTTCCAGGCTGACGGAGTGGCTACTGGTTACTGATCAAAAAAACTGGCATCAAAGTGAGCAAATTACAACTTTGTACTGATTTGAATAAGCTACTGGTTTGTTTTAAGGGTAAAAGGGCTTGTCCGATCTTAAAGGGGTATTCCCATCTCCAAGATCCTATCCCAATATGTAGTACTGTATTTTTCAGACTATAAGACACACTTTTTTCCTCCAAAATTTTGGAGTAAAGTGGGGGGTGCGTCTTAGGCTAAGTGCCCACGATGCAAAAATGCTCCGGATTTTTTCTGAGCGTTTCTGCATCTCCCTGGCAGAAAAACGCATGCAGATTGTACATGTGTTTTTCCTGCCAGGGACATGCGGATGTGAAGCGTTTTTCACATGCATTTCCGCATGCGGGTTGTCAAGAGCTTTCCAAGCGATTTTAGCATCACTTGGAAAGTGCTTGACAACTTGGTCACACTATATAAATCCATGCAACCGGCATGTATTTATATAGTGTGACTGTAAAAGAATGGTAAAAAATCCGATACGATGCGTCCGGTCTCCCCGGTGTCTCGCGGTTGTCTAAAGGGACCTGCTATGATGTCATTTAGTCATGTCAGCGATCGCATGACCCGTCACATGACTAAATGACGTCATGGCTGGTCCTTTTAGACCATCGCGAGCTGCCGGGGAGACTGGACGCATCGGATAAGGAGACCGGGGGCCATCAGAAGGTAAGTATAATATTTATTTTTTATTTTAATTATTTTTTTTTTACAGGTACTATGGTACCCGGGTCTGGAGGAGAGTCTCCTCTTCTCCAAACCCGGGTACCATCCGCACATTGAATCGCTTAATATCCGCATGTGCACATGTAGTCATGCGGATATTATGCGATTCAATGCAAGTCAATGGCGGCGAAAACGACGCGATTACGCAAAATAATTGGTAGTGCTGTGGATTTTTCCGCAATGATAATCTGCAGAGGAAATTTCCGCAGCATGTGCATAGTGACGCGCTCCCCTGGGCCGTGGGGCAGTCGGCAGCCGGGCCTATGGATGCTGGTGGGGAATATCACGGTGGCTGGCCCGGTCCGTGACCCAGGGCGGTCAATAAAAAGGGGGAAGATTATTTATATGGGATTTATAGAGTTCGTGACGCCACCTGTGGAATGCGGCCAAAGGGAGCCGCCGCTGCGGAGCAGTCCTCTGAAGCTGATATTACTGCAGCAGGGATGGTGTGGCTCTCCACAGGAAGAGCTAGCTCCAGGGCAGTGTGGACGATGCAGGATGTGCTAGGTGTTGTAGTGCAGGGGGAAAGATGGCGCAGCTGAAATAATGGACGGAGTCAGTGCAGTGCAGTCATCCGAGTCTTTACTCACAGTTCTCGTGTACGTTCCACTGATTCACTGCGCGGGTGCCAGCCTCCCACGTCGCGCTGCGTTCACCAGACCAGGGGTTCAGCTCTTTCTCAGGGTGGTTAGGAGCACCTGACGGAACCCCGTTTTCTTATGTTCCTCTCTAGACCGACTTCACGCTGGGTCTTCTCCCTCCTGCCCTGCGCTTCCCCACTCACAGTCCCGCTCGGGTTCTCTGATGTCCCTCTGGGCAACTTGGAGTTCCTGGACCTGCTTGACCCTCACGGTGACTAGAATGAGGCTTTGGCAACTGAACTATGAAAGCCAGAAGCCTCCAGTTTTTCCACCCGAGACCTGAAGTAACACGGCTGGTCCAGGGGACTGTCCCCTTCTTGCGGCCTGATCCCTCTGCCTTCTGACAGATTCGGGGCTTACGGGTGCTGTCCTGCAATCGCCGTATCCCCTGGGATCCCTTCAATAAAAAGGAGCCTTCCTCTTCTGCTCCCCTCCTGGGCCTCTATCACTAGGCCCCACTTTTGGAACAGAGCTCCTAAAGAGACTTTGCTCCCAGACTGTCTTCACTGTCTCCTCTCACTGACTGACCTGCCCAGGGGCGGACACAGACTGTAGTGGGCCCCTGTGCAAGAAATTTTGGGGGGCCCCCCCTGCCCTTCATAAGGCAACAAAGTTATGTAAATGTAGCACCCTGAGGATTCGGCTGCTACAGGGGTATTGCACCTCAACCCAGAGGTGTGATATTCCACTCCCGGGTAAGGATGGAGTGTGGACCTGAGCTCGGTAGGCTGCATGCACTACACACATCCCATTTCCGAGGGGCAGGCCGACGGTACTCCCACTTAGAAATGTGCAGGTACGACCGAGTCTGTTCCTGGCTGGAGTGGGAGGGGGGTGGTACATCCCAAGTAGTGTAGGGGCAGATAGGGGGAGCAGCCTGGGTAAAGATAGGAGCTCATTGGGTGCTGGTCACCTGAGCTCACACATAGAGGGAGTATATAAGGTGGGCACCATCAAAGATCAGGGTCAGTCTGTCAGAGTCAGTAAGAAGCAGAGGTCCAGATGAGCCTGCAGAGAGAGAGTGGAGCAGAGAAGGAAAGACCCAGAGAGGGAAAAAGCAAGGACTCTGAGAACCCAAATTCAATCCCCGGGTGAAGAGTCGGCAATAGGGTACCGGATCCCAAACTGGTGGGGGCAAAAGCACACCCTAGCCAGAGACCGGAGGCCGTGGGCAGCATCTGCCACGGCCACCCACCACATCCACCCCGAAGGCAAACCACGTGGAGGGTCAGGGAACCCAAGGCCAAGGGTCTCCCAACAGAAGGCCCGAGGGAGCTGGACCTAGGTGGATCACTAGTGGGGACGGCCAGAGGAAAGGACAGAAGGAGAGCTCAGGGTCACGCTCCGGACTTGTTTGGGGGTTTGCTGAATCCAGGACCTGGTGGACGCAGCACGGCTCGGGTGGTCACTTGAAGCTGGAGTGACCGGAACATCAGCAGTGAGTAAATACCCTAAACTGCACAACCCGACTCTGTCTTCACTTAACATCTATGCTGCACCACCACAACCCCCATCCTCTGCACCTGACCCCCTGAGGCTATACCCTACCCGTTGGGGGTTATACTACCAAAAGCTGCACCAACACCATCAGCCTCAGCGGACCCTGCTGCAGCGGCGGCCATAGTGACCGCAATACAACGGGTGGCGTAGTCGACATTAAGAACTTTATAACATCTGTAGGACTGCCACATACTCTGAGCTTGACACCCTGGGCACGGACCGGGTCACAGCCACTCGGAAGACTACAACTCCCATCTGATCCGGCTCCGGATATTCCCCTAAAGAATATGGCCCAGGGGGCGCGTCAACTTTGGCGTAGTCGGCAGGATCTCGTGCCCGCAACACCCGGGTACTGCGTGCCTGAAGAAAAGAACGAGTTTACCTCAAAAAGAAGTCTCCTGCCGGTTCCGGAGGGTCCCCGCCATCGGACCCCATCACAGGTCGATTCCAGCCGGTTGTCCGCCATTAACAGCGTTTTCCCGCCATCTGCAGAGTTTCCCGCCACTGGGAGACGATTCCCGCCATTTCCGAAGGTTTCCCGCCTTGGAAGAGCGGACGCCATTATGGGCGTGCCAGAGGGTGGCGAGAGGCCACCTCCCATCGTGGGCCAGGACCGAAAATGGCGCCAAAAGTGGAAACCGCCCCCACCAACAGAGACTGTGATGCTAGAGGTGTCTGTCAGCGTGAAAGAACTGCCCCTGGAGCTGACAAACACCAAGTGGCCCCGGGACCGCCCTCGAGGTGGGAGGAGACGAAAGGAGAGAACAAAGATGGGTGTCGCTTGGAGCAGTCTGGAGCGAGCGCACCCGGAGGCAAGAAGCCTGGAGAAGAGTATCGGAGGAGCTTACCCGGAGATGGCGAGAAAGCAGAGCAGCACCGGCCCGTTGGCCAGGAGCCTGCTAGAAACAGAGGAGGGAGAGCAGAGCAGCACCGGCCCGCTGGCCAGGAGCCTGCTGGAGACAGCAGAAGGAGAGCAGAGCAGCACCGACCCGTTGGTCAGGAGCCTGCTAGAAGCAACGACCCCACTAGGCCTAGTGGAGGTCCTAGCACAGCTCCCCCGAGACCGGTAGTGTGCACAGACCGCTCTGGAGGGCCTCGCAAGGAGGATGGCCCGGGTGCAGCGAGAGACGTTGGCGGCGTGGAGCCGTGAGATGGCCCAGCAGACCGAGACCTGTCAGCGGAGCACGCCACCCGAGACGAGGAGACAGACCGCCTCTGAGGATGGCGCAGGAGGACTCAAGGCCGGAGACGGCGCCGAGAAGGGAGCCGAACGAATGGAGGCAGGTAAAGGGGACGTCTCTACCCCAAACCGGGAAACCGCGTACCTGCCCCAGCTCCCCGTCGCAGAGCCCGAAGTATCCCCTGCCGTGCCCGTCGCTGCAACGTCACCGCCGCAGACTAGGCCTCAAACGGGAGCCGCGACCCCTGTGACGTCACACGCCTCGACCCCGAGCGTGACCAAGCAGGAAGTACCACCAGCCTGGTCGCAAGGCCTAGTACCCCCGGGCGCCGCAATACCAACAGCGCCCCCTACCTCCGCGGAGCCACCGGCCTGGTCGCAGGGCCAAGTAGCCCAGGGTGCCGCCGTCCTTACGGTGCCCTTCACCTTCCAGATACCCCAGGCCTGGCCGCAAGGCCCGGGCAACCCGGGCGCCAACACCACCACGCCCATAAAACCAAGAGTGCCGCATCTGGGAGAAGATCTGTTTGCCCAGCATACGGACCCGGACGGGTCTGAAGCTAAAGGTAACCACAAAGAAAGAGCAGGAGGACGTCGTCGTTAAGTACGGCAGAGTAGAGGCTGTACATAGTTACCTGTCGGGGTACCAAAGAAACTGTTGCTGGTAATATAGTCCCCGTTGGGACCAGCATGTGTGAACTGTTTACCCGTTTATCCCTTAAATCCCACTGACCGAGGACTGAGAGCGGTCATTCCTCCCTTATACCTGGCCGAGGACTGAGAGCAGCCATATCCCTGTATATAGTTGCTCGTCCTAAAGCGCTCCCTACTGGTTTTACAGGAAAGCCACGAGTTTTTCAAGAAAAGACTGTCGCACTTTACCCGGTCACACGTTGCACAGTGACCGGAGGAGGAGCCAGAGGCGACGAGAATGTTATTTATATGAAAAGTTTTCTGATATATATATGATATTTTATATGTTTTTACTATGTTGTTTATATGAAAAAAATTTGTATGTTTTGTGGTGTTTTGTTCTTACAGCCCGAGGACGTGCTGTGATTTACCAGGGGGGAATGTAGCACCCTGAGGATTCGGCTGCTACAGGGGTATTGCACCTCAACCCAGAGGTGTGATATTCCACTCCCGGGTAAGGATGGAGTGTGGACCTGAGCTCGGTAGGCTGCATGCACTACACACATCCCATTTCCGAGGGGCAGGCCGACGGTACTCCCACTTAGAAATGTGCAGGTACGACCGAGTCTGTTCCTGGCTGGAGTGGGAGGGGGGTGGTACATCCCAAGTAGTGTAGGGGCAGATAGGGGGAGCAGCCTGGGTAAAGATAGGAGCTCATTGGGTGCTGGTCACCTGAGCTCACACATAGAGGGAGTATATAAGGTGGGCACCATCAAAGATCAGGGTCAGTCTGTCAGAGTCAGTAAGAAGCAGAGGTCCAGATGAGCCTGCAGAGAGAGAGTGGAGCAGAGAAGGAAAGACCCAGAGAGGGAAAAAGCAAGGACTCTGAGAACCCAAATTCAATCCCCGGGTGAAGAGTCGGCAATAGGGTACCGGATCCCAAACTGGTGGGGGCAAAAGCACACCCTAGCCAGAGACCGGAGGCCGTGGGCAGCGTCTGCCACGGCCACCCACCACATCCACCCCGAAGGCAAACCACGTGGAGGGTCAGGGAACCCAAGGCCAAGGGTCTCCCAACAGAAGGCCCGAGGGAGCTGGACCTAGGTGGATCACTAGTGGGGACGGCCAGAGGAAAGGACAGAAGGAGAGCTCAGGGTCACGCTCCGGACTTGTTTGGGGGTTTGCTGAATCCAGGACCTGGTGGACGCAGCACGGCTCGGGTGGTCACTTGAAGCTGGAGTGACCGGAACATCAGCAGTGAGTAAATACCCTAAACTGCACAACCCGACTCTGTCTTCACTTAACATCTATGCTGCACCACCACAACCCCCATCCTCTGCACCTGACCCCCTGAGGCTATACCCTACCCGTTGGGGGTTATACTACCAAAAGCTGCACCAACACCATCAGCCTCAGCGGACCCTGCTGCAGCGGCGGCCATAGTGACCGCAATACAACGGGTGGCGTAGTCGACATTAAGAACTTTATAACATCTGTAGGACTGCCACATACTCTGAGCTTGACACCCTGGGCACGGACCGGGTCACAGCCACTCGGAAGACTACAACTCCCATCTGATCCGGCTCCGGATATTCCCCTAAAGAATATGGCCCAGGGGGCGCGTCATAAACATAACCCCCCATGTGCATCTCTCACCCCCCCATGTGCATCTCTCATCCCACCCATGTGCAGCTCTCACCCCCCGTATGTGCATCTCTCATCCCCCCCATGTGCATCTCTCACCCCCCATGTGCATCTCTCACCCCCCCATGTGCATCTCTCACCCCCCATGTGCATCTCTCACCCCCCCATGTGCATCTCTCACCCCCCCATGTGCATCTCTCACCCCCCCATGTGCATCTCTCACCCCCCCATGTGCATCTCTCACCCCCCCCATGTGCATCTCTCACCCCCCCATGTGCATCTCTCACCCCCCCATGCATCTCTGATTCCCCCCACTCCTAGTTAATTAATTGTATTTAAAAAAAATAAAACTTGTTATACTTACCCCCATGCAATCCCTGCAGAATCCTGGCGCTCGTCCACGTCGCTGCCACCAGGTTCTCCTGACGTTCGGCCATGTGACGGCGCCACATACATAGCCATCAGCTTTTGTTTTGGCCAAAAGATTTTTAAAGCCGCCACCACGATAAGGTAGACTCTTCTGGGCGGGCCCTACTCTAACCTATTAAAATTTTCTTAAAATATCCAATACTCTTTTTAGATATATTTTTATTTAGTTTTCTTTAAGGGAATGTGTCATATACATTTTTTTTTTAAATGACCAATAATACCACATACAGGGAATACCGCCACACCATGACCAGACCACATATTACCACAACATAGTGACCGAATAATACCACACAGAAGGGAGAAAAACTGCCACACCATGACCAGACCACATATTACCACTACATTACTAATATTACCATAAGTGTCATTATACACGGGAGCTCTATACATGGTATGTATAACGTAAGTGTCCAGGTAATCTAGTGATCACCAGTGAAATTATACACAGGAGCTCTGTATATAGTGTCAGTGTACAGGTAATACAGTGATCACCAGTGACATTATACACAGGAGCTCTGTATATAGTGTACAGGTAATACAGTGATCATCAGTGACATTATACACAGGAGCTCTGTATATAGTGTCAGTGTACAGGTAATACAGGGATCACCAGTGACATTATACACAGGAGCTCTGTATATAGTGTCAGTGTACAGGTAATACAGTGATCACCAGTGAAATTATACACAGGAGCTCTGTATATAGTGTCAGTGTACAGGTAATACAGTGATCACCAGTGACATTATACACAGGAGCTCTGTATATAGTGTCAGTGTACAGGTAATACAGTGATCACCAGTGACATTATACACAGTGTACATGTAATAGACTGACTCACCGGTGACGTCTCTAGGTGAAGTCCTTCATCTTCGCTTTTCTCCTTCATCCAGCACAGACCGCCATCACGTCTTCCAGCCAGGACTCGTCTCTGCATAAAATAACACAGTTATCTAGAGCACATTCCCCAACTTCTACATTATGCAACTGAATACAGACGTGCATCCACCATCAATATATGGTTAGTTATTATGCAACCTACCATTCCAAATATAAATTGTAATCCACCACTGTGCCCCCATTAACTGTAAATAGGCACTTAATATATAATTTAATTAGAACCTCTACTCTTTCCGCCAATTTGTTACCAGTCACACTCCTGCATCCGCAACGCCCCCTACTCTATACTTCCTGCTCCCCGCATTCAATATTTACATGCACCCCCTGCCCCAATTCATTATATCATGTCCGTGCTCTCCCCACCCCATCATCATTTATCATTTACTCTCCCCCACCCCACATTCGTTATGTGCAGCTCATTATCCCCCTACTCCCAATTCCCCCATGTGCAGCTCTCAAACCCCCCCATGTGCAGCTCTCATCCCCCCCCATGTGCACATCTCTCACCCCCTCCCCCACATGTGCCCCTCTCGTCCCCCCCCCACATGTGCCCCTCTCGTCCCCCCCCCACATGTGCCCCTCTCATCCCCCTCCCCCACATGTGCCCCTCTCTCATCCCCCTCCACCACATGTGCACCTCTCTCATCCCCCTCCACCACATGTGCACCTCTCTCATCCCCCCCCACATGTGCATCTGACGCGCCCCCTGGGCCATATTCTTTAGGGGGAATATCCGGAGCCGGATCAGATGGGAGTTGTAGTCTTCCGAGTGGCTGTGACCCGGTCCGTGCCCAGGGTGTCAAACTCAGTTGTATGTGGCAGTCCTACAGATGTTATTAAGTTCTTTATTGTCGACTACGCCACCCGTTGTATTGCGGTCACTATGGCCGCCGCTGCAGCAGGGTCCGCTGAGGCTGATGGTGTAGGTGCAGCTTTTGGTGGTATAACCCCCAACAGGTGGGGTATAGCCTCAGGGGGTCAGGTGCAGAGGATGGGGGTTGTGGTGGTGCAGCATAGATGTTAAAGGAAGACAGAGTCGGGTTGTGCAGTTTAGGGTATTTACTCACTGCTGATGTTCCGGTCACTCCAGCTTCAAGTGACCTCCCGAGCCGTGCTGCATCCACCAGGTCCTGGATCCAGCCAACCCCCAAGCGAGTCCGGAGCGTGACCCTGAGCTCTCCTTCTGTCCTTTCTCTGGCCGTCCCCACTATTGATCCACCCAGGTCCAGCTCCCTCGGGCCTTCTGTTGGGAGACCCTTGGCCTTGGGTTCCCTGACCCTCCACGTGGTATGCCTTCGGGGTGGATGTGGTGGGTGGCCGTGGCAGACGCTGCCCACGGCCTCCGGTCTCTGGCTAGGGTGTGTTTTTGCCCCCACCAGCTTGGGTTCCGGTACCCTGATGCCAACTCTTCACCCGCTGATGGACTTTGGGTTCTCAGAGTTCCTTTTCTGTTTCCCCCTCTGGGTCTTTCTGGCTTTCTCCTCTCTTTCTCTCTGGGACTGCTCTGCTCCTCTTCCTCCTCTGACTTCTCTCTGCAAAAGGCTGACAGACTGACTGACCCTGTTCTTTGATGGTGCCCACCTTATATACACCCTCTATGTGTGAGCTCAGGAGACCAGCACCCAATGAGCTCCTATCTTTACCCAGGCTGCTCCCCCTATCTGCCCCTACACTACTTGGGATGTACCACCCCCCTCCCACTCCAGCCAGGAACAGACTCGGTCGTACCTGCACATTTCTAAGTGGGAGTACCGTCGGTCTGCTCCTCAGAAATGGGATGTATGTAGTGCATGCAGCCTACCGAGCTCAGATCCACACTCCATCCTTACCCGGGAGTGGAATATCACACCTCTGGGTTGAGGTGCAATACCCCTGTAGCAGCCGAATCCTCAGGGTGCTACACATCTCCCATCTCCCCCCCACACATGTGCATCTCCCATCTCCCCCCCCACCACATGTGCATCTCCCATCTCCCCCCCCACACATGTGCATCTCCCATCTCCCCCCCACACATGTGCATCTCCCTTCCCCCCCCCACACATGTGCATCTCCCATCTCCCCCCCCACACAAATGTGCATCTCCCATCTCCCCCCCACACAAATGTGCATCTCCCATCTCCCCCCCCCACACACATGTGCATCTCCCATCTCCCCCCCCACACACATGTGCATCTCCCATCCCCCCCCACACACATGTGCATCTCCCATCTCCCCCCACACACACACATGTGCATCTCCCCCCCCCCCCCCCACACACACACACACACACACACACACACATGTGCATCTCCCATCTCCCCCCCACACACATGTGCATCTCCCATCCCCCCCCCACACACATGTGCATCTCCCATCTCCCCCCCCACACACATGTGCATCTCCCATCTCCCCCCCCCCCCACACACATGTGCATCTCCCATCTCCCCCCCCCCCCACACACACACACACACACACATGTGCATCTCCCATCTCTCCACTCCTAGTTAATTGTATTTAAAAAAAAAATAAAACTTGTTATACTTACCCCCATGCGATCCCTGCAGAATCCTGGCGCTCGTCCAAATCGCTGACAGCAGGTTCTCCTGACTTCCGGTCATGTGACGGCACCGTCACATGACCGGAAGTCAGGGGAATCATGAAGGCGCTGCTGCAACAGCGCAGCTCAGCGCTGAAATGTCCCGGACCCGGCGCATAGCATGGGGCCGGGGGCCCCATGAGGAGAGAGACGCACAAGAGGGGGGCCCCCGAGGGGGCCCCTACCGGCCGGGCCCCATACTGGAGTCAGGGCAGTCATGCCCTGATGGCGGCCCTGCTGGAGGCTGGAGGGGCCCCCTCTCCCTCGGGGCCCCCGTTCAATGAACCGGCTGCACGGGCGGTAGTTCCGCCCCTGGACCTGCCACCCTAAGATGGCTTCCTTTTTATATCTCCTACAATGGTGCTCCCCTAAACAGCTTCCTCCACCCACACCCACTACTGGTTCCCCCTACCTATGGTTCCCCCCACTCCAACCAGGGACAGAGCTCAGCACTGTGCACATGCATCTTGCCCTTCCAGCCGGACTGGAGTAGTGTAGTGTTGAATGTGGGTGTTGGGGTTCCGGGCAGCACTCCCTCCTTACCTGAAAGAAGGAGACACCACACCTCTGGGTGAGGTGTAGTACCTCTGTGGTGACTGAACCCTCAGGGGCGCCATAATAGCACATGCGGATTATCATTGGGGAACATGGCAGACCTTCTACCAAGCGTTTCTGCGGCGTAATTCCCGCTGCAGAAACTCTTAAAAAACGCATAGTGGGCACACAGCCTTATAGTCCGATATTCATAAACACTGTAGCTGTGGGTAATGAGGGATGTGGGGGGAGCGACAGCGGCGGAGTAGCGGGGCACAGGAGGCAGCAGCCGCCTGCTGCAGCCCACACTGTGCGCGCTACTAAAGAAAATGAATATTAACTGCTCCCCACACCCATGGTCATGGGGAGCAGTGAATATTCATTTTCCTTAATAGCCGGCACATTGGTATGAATGGCATCCTTCATGCCTATATGTATGACCCCCCCTCATCCCTCTTCCTTGTATGTATGGCACCCTTCATCCCTGTATGTATGGCCCCTCTCATCCTGGTATGCTTGGCACCCCCTGATCCCCGTCACGCTGCACAGAAAAAAAATAAACAATTATACTCTCCTCCTCTCTCCTCCAGCGCTGCGTCCCGCTCTGCAGCCGACAGGGTTCTTAATGTGTGAGCCGCGCATGGCGTAACTGCCATGCGCCCTCACACAGTGAGATGTTGTGCCAGAATAATCACTGCTCCCCACGCCTGGACTTCGTGCATGGGGAGCAGTGACCATTTATTCTCCCTAATAGCGCGCACACTGTAGCCACAGTACGGCTCCTGCTGTGCTCTGCAGTCAGTGTGCCCGCTATTAAAGACCATGAATATTCACTACAATCCACTCACATGGAAGTGGTGAATATTCAGGTCGCAGCACACATTTAACCTTAACCACATTTTTTGCTTATATTTTTTTCTAGTTTCCTCCTCTAATACCTATGTGCGTCTTATGGTCCGGTGCGTCTTATAGTCCGAAAAATATGGTAGATGTAATAATAATAATATTAGCAAATACCTCCAATTAGAAATGTAGTATAATTTTTCTGATTTGCTTTGACTCTTTCCTCATGTGCAGGCATTGCAGGACCTTAGGTATTGTAATACAGCGGCTTGCTTGGCATTACTGTAAGGGTCCAGGATGTGTTTTGGGCTGACCATGTACCTCCCCCTCAGGTGACTGGTCACATGACTGTGACATAGTGCAGGTCCTGTGCACACAGAATGTCTGATCACATGACTGTGACATCAGCACAGGTCCTGTGGGTGTGTACTACAGGATATATAAACCCTGGTAGTCTTGACATAGCGGGTGTGTGTAAGGCTTGAGGCCTGTTCCTGTGTGGGACACCGCTAGAGTGTGAGGCCTAGTGAGGCCTATTGAAGCCTGGTGAAGCCTGAAAGGCGGAGGCTGGATCCTTAGGTGTAAGCGATCCCAGTAGCCTTGGAGGGCCAGAGACTTGGAAGGCAAGAGCCTGAAAGGCAGCAGCTGGATGTTGGCTGTGTAAGCATACCAGTAGCCTTGGATGGTACGAGGGCTGGAGACACCTATCTGGGAAGCCATAAAGCCACAGTGGTGGCAGAATAAACCTGAAGCAGCTAAAAACCCGCCAAAGTTAAAAACACTGCATTATATGGACATTTATGTTGTTGCCTAGCTGAGGGCTGTAACGAGACAAGTGGACGTGTCTGTCGCTGGAAAGGCTCCCGAATGTTATGTGTGTAATATGCCGGGGAGCCACTAAGACGGACTGTGTGATAAGCAGTTATGAAGTGCAATAAACTGCTGAAGTGTGAAAACTGAAAAACGTGGCTGGTGTGCTTTAATTGACCCGGTGCAGCGAGTATCCCCCAGTATGATGACTAGCGCTGCCTTACAGTATCCATGGTTACTTCCACTGATATAAAGTTAATTAGCGAGTTGCTATTGGTTCATTTCAAGTTCATTTTCTCCTAGCAGCGGGGCTCTAAGTGCCGGCACCGGGCAGGTCCAGAACGCTATTAACCTGCAGATTAACCCTGTTTTCTCACCTTACAGGTTCCCATTTTTTTCTTTCTACTCTTTTTTGTACCCCTAGGGGATCTGAACCTGCAATTGTTCGATTGCTTACGCTACACTTACTGGCTGCCGTGGTAACTCATCAGCTCCCTGTAATCACCATTCAGTGATTGACAGAGGCATTTACATGGATAAACCTCAGCGATCAGAGCGAGCTTGGGGTGCTGCAGGTTAATCTGCAGGTTAATAGCGTTCTGACACCTAGCGGTGTCCGCACTGAGAGCCCCGCTGCTGGGAGGAAATTAACTTTATTCTCCCTGGCAGCCTCGCTCTTTCAGTCATGGGGACGGCGCCAGAGCAGTTTCAATCACTGGTCGGTGTATAGAGAGCGGCAGCTGTAACCGTGCCCTGGCACTGACTGACAGCCGGATCTGTACGATTGCACTGCTGAGCCGGCTGTCAGTCAGTGTCGGGGCACGGTTACAGCTGCCGCTCATTGTAAGCTGAGCGGTGTCTGAAGTTGCGCTGGAACATGAAATGTTCTTGACCAGTTTAGAAAGCCCAATATCCAAATGTCATTTTATGGGAATCTGAGGTAAAAGAAGGGACCCCGTTCTGTACTTTCACCAATTATTCAGAATGGAGACGACCAACAAACAGCGTCATCTGCTCTGGAGGACCCAACACTTCCATGATTTCCATGGACAGCCCAGTGATTACAGACGACCATGTGCAATACTTCATTTCTTCTTTGGAGGCGCTGTAGGGAAATTCAGCACTTGCTGCCGGGTACTCGCTTACTGCAGGAGGTTTGTGCAGAAGGGACCAATTTGGTCTTTATTCACAGTGACGCGCCCCTGGGCCTTCTGTGTCGTGCGGCATCGCGTACACGGGGGCTTACCCGGAGCCGGATCAGATGGGGGTAGTAGTCTCGTGGCGGTGACCCGGTCCGTTCCCAGGGAGTCAAACTAAGTGGCGAGTCTATTAGCAGTAGATGTTGGATGACTACGCCACCCGTTGAATGCAGCTTTGGAGCTGCCGCTGCAGGGCAGACCGCTGAGGCCGGTGGAAGGATGGTGCAGCGGGGATGGTATAACCCCCAATGGGAGGGGTATGGCCTCAGGGCAGCAGGTGTAGATGATGGAGGTTGTGATGGTGCAGCAAGGAGAGTCAGAAACGTATGGTGCAGTTTCAGGGTTTTTACTCACAGATGGTACTTCAGTCACTTCGGCCGGGAGTGACCACCCGAGCCGTACTGCGTTCACCAGGTGCGGGACTCGGCTAACCCCCAGGCAGTTCCGGAGCGTGGTCCTGAGCTCCCCTCTCTCTCTTTCTGCTGGCCGTCCCCACCAGGGATCCACCTTTGTCCGGCTCCCTCGGGCCTCTTGGTGGTTAAACCTTCTCTGGCTTTCCTGACCCTACTCGTGGTGTGCCTTCCTGGTGGATATGGTGAGGGTCGTGGCAAAACTTGACCACGACCTCCGGTTCCTGGCTGAGGATAATTAGCCTCCACCAGTTTGGGTTCCGGTACCCGTTTCCGCCAACCCTTCACCCGGTAACTTATGGGATCTCAGGGTTCCCTCTGGCTCTGCGTCTCTGGGCCTTTCTTCCTCCTCTCTCTCCACTGCAGGCTTGGCCCTGGAGCTGGGCCCAGCCGGAGCCACAGCTCCCTGTCAGCCCTCCTGGCTGAGCTCCTCTGCTCTGCTTCTCCTCAGACTGACTGACTGACCCTGTCCTAAGATGGTGCCCACCATATATACTCCCTCTATGTGTGAGCCCAGGTGACTAGCACCCAATGGGCTCCTATCTCTATGCCCAGAGCCCCTCCCCTATTTGCCCCTACACTACTGGGATGTTCCACCCCCCCTCCCCCTCCAGCCAGGGACAGACACTGTCGTACCTGCACATTCACCTAGTGGGAGTACCATTGATCTGTCCCCCGGAAATGGGATGAGTGTAGTGCATGCAGCTAGCTGAGCTCAGTCCCACACTCCATCCTTACCCGGGAGTGGAATACCACACCTCTGGCTCGAGGTGCACTACCCCTGTAGCAGCCGAGTCCTCGGGGTGCTACATTCCCCCCTGGTAAACCACAGCACGTCCTCGGGCTGTAAAAGAGCAAAACATACAAACATACAAAAAATTTTTAAAGTGCACTTACATATAAGATATAGTAACTTTCACTCATCCCTTTATGGGAGGTACTTTTCTCTTTTAACGTTACAAGTATAAAACATTACGAACACACACATTTATAAAATATCATTAACTCTTTTAGCATAATAAAAACTTTTTCATAAGAAACATTCTTGATCCCTGGCCACCGTGCAACTTGTGACCAGGTAAAGTGCAACAGTCACTTGTAGAAAAACAGTTTTTCTTTAAAACCGGTAGGGGGCGCTTTAGAAAGCGTAACTATATACAGGGTATGGCCGCTCTCAGTCCTCGGCCAGGTAAAGGGAAAGAACGACCGCTCTCAGTCCTCGGTCAGTGGGAATAGGGGAATGGCTGCTCACAGTCCTCAGCCTGTGGGGAGATGGGATGGCTGCTCACAGTCCTCAGCCTGTTTAAGGATAGGGGACGCAGGTAACAGTTCACACTTGTCCCAACGGGGAACTCACTTTACTCTAGCAGCATGACAAGTACCCTACGGGTAACTATGTACAGTTCCACTTTACCGTACTTCAGTAACGGCGTCCTCCTGCTCCTTCCTGAGGGTAATCTTCAAACCCGTCCGGGTCCTCTTGATTCTCCTCATACCGCAGCTCTTCCTCCGTCAACCGGTGTACATGAAGGTCGTACGGTCCTTTGGCACACTGGTGCCGGGTGAAAGTGACCTCATCACCCAGGTAAAGGTCACGTCCGCGATGTCCCTCCGGCAGATGAGACTCGACATCCCTGCGGGTGACAAAGACGTCGCCGGGGGTTCGGTGATCCCGGATAAAGCCCCAACCGTGCTCCAGTTGGAACTTGATTACGGTCCCGGCGGCGCGGGGACCGTGGGCCGCACGGCGGTCTCGCCGGGTCCGGCTTTTCTGCTCCGCACTCTGAACTTGCAGCCGCTCCTCGCGGACCCGCCTCTCTCGCCGCTCCCTGTCGAAGACCTCCAGTTGTTGCCGGCAGCACTCCGCACGCTCGGCTGCGGCCGCCCGGGTCTCTTGGGTGAAGCCGATGAGGTTTTCTCCAGTGGGGTCCCATGCGAACTGCGCCTCCTCAAACAGGAGTGGGGTGATCTTGGCGGGTGCCGGAGCCGGGATCAGGGGCTCACACAGGGGCCTTTCCTTCCGGAGTCGGGGATGGTAGTACTCCGGTGGCCACTCAAAGGGCTGCCCATCCGGGCAAGCATGCTGGGCGAACAGGTCTTCACCCAAGGGCAGGACTTTGAGGGTTGAGGGCGCGGTGATGGCAGCGGCGCCCGGATTCACCAGGCCTTGTGACCAGGCCGGTGGCACCTTAAAGGTGAAGGGCACTGCGGAGACGGCGGCGCCCGGGGGTACTCGACCTTGCGACCAGGCCAGTGACTTGGTGGAGATAGAGGGCTCTGTTGGAACTGCGGCGCCCGGGGGTACTCGGCCCTGCGACCAGGCCGGTGGCGTCTCCTGCTTGGCCGCGCTCGGGGTTGAGGCGCGTGACGTCACAGGGGGCTTGGCCGCGGCTCCTGCTTGAGGCCTAGTCTGGAGCGGTGGCGGTGCAGCAACGGGCACGGTCGGTGGGATTTCAGGCTCTGCGACGGGAAGCTGGGGCAGGCTTACGGTTGCTGGGCTTGGGGTAGTAACGTCCCCTTTACCTGCCTCCGTCTCTTCAGCTCCTTCCACGGCGTCATCTCCGGCCTTCATCCCTTCCGCACCGGCTTCAGGGGCAGGCGTGCTCCTCGTTGCGGGTGGTGTCCTTTGCTGGCGGGTTCCAGCCTGCAGGGCCATCTCTCTGCTCCACTCAGCTAGTACTTCTCGCTGTACTCGGGCCATCTTCCGAGCCAGGCCCTCCAGCGCGGTCCGTGCATGCTCCCGATCTTTGGGGAGCTGTCCCAGAATCTCCACCAGGCCTTCTGGGGTGGCGGCCTGCAGCAGGCTCCTGACCACAGGGTCGGTGCTGCCTGACTCTCCCTCCATCTCCGGGTACGAACTCTCCAGACTCCTCCAGGCTGCACCCATCCTCACTCTTTTGTTCTTGATCCGCCCACACTGAGGGTGGTCCCGGGGCAACTTGGTGATTGTCAGTTCCAGGGGCAGTCCCCCCACGCTGATGGACATCTCTATCATTGCAGTCTCTGCTGGTGGGGGCGGTCTTTGCTTTTGGCGCTCTTCTGGGACCAGGCCCACGATGGGAGGTAGTCTCTTGCCACCCTCTGGCACGCCCATAATGGCGTCCGCTCTGCCAGGGCGGGAAATCTTCTCAGATGGCGGGAACCGTCTCCCAATGGCGGGAAACTCTGTGGATGGCGGGAAAAGACTGCAGATGGCGGGCAAACGGCGGGAAACGATCCGAGATGGCGTCCGATGGCGGGGACCCTCCGGAACCGGCGGGAGACTTCTTCTTACGGTACAGATAAACTTTTCTTCAGGCACGCAGTACCCGGTGGTGGCGGGCACGTGATCCTGCCGACTACGCCAAATGTTGACGCGCCCCTGGGCCTTCTGTGTCGTGCGGCATCGCGTACACGGGGGCTTACCCGGAGCCGGATCAGATGGGGGTAGTAGTCTCGTGGCGGTGACCCGGTCCGTGCCCAGGGAGTCAAACTAAGTGGCGAGTCTATTAGCAGTAGATGTTGGATGACTACGCCACCCGTTGAATGCAGCTTTGGAGCTGCCGCTGCAGGGCAGACCGCTGAGGCCGGTGGAAGGATGGTGCAGCGGGGATGGTATAACCCCCAACGGGAGGGGTATGGCCTCAGGGCAGCAGGTGTAGATGATGGAGGTTGTGATGGTGCAGCAAGGAGAGTCAGAAACGTATGGTGCAGTTTCAGGGTTTTTACTCACAGATGGTACTTCAGTCACTTTGGCCGGGAGTGACCACCCGAGCCGTACTGCGTTCACCAGGTGCGGGACTCGGCTAACCCCCAGGCAGTTCCGGAGCGTGGTCCTGAGCTCCCCTCTCTCTCTTTCTGCTGGCCGTCCCCACCAGGGATCCACCTTTGTCCGGCTCCCTCGGGCCTCTTGGTGGTTAAACCTTCTCTGGCTTTCCTGACCCTACTCGTGGTGTGCCTTCCTGGTGGATATGGTGAGGGTCGTGGCAAAACTTGACCACGACCTCCGGTTCCTGGCTGAGGATAATTAGCCTCCACCAGTTGGGGTTCCGGTACCCGTTTCCGCCAACCCTTCACCCGGTAACTTGTGGGATCTCAGGGTTCCCTCTGGCTCTGCGTCTCTGGGCCTTTCTTCCTCCTCTCTCTCCACTGCAGGCTTGGCCCTGGAGCTGGGCCCAGCCGGAGCCACAGCTCCCTGTCAGCCCTCCTGGCTGAGCTCCTCTGCTCTGCTTCTCCTCAGACTGACTGACTGACCCTGTCCTAAGATGGTGCCCACCATATATACTCCCTCTATGTGTGAGCCCAGGTGACTAGCACCCAATGGGCTCCTATCTCTATGCCCAGAGCCCCTCCCCTATTTGCCCCTACACTACTGGGATGTTCCACCCCCCCTCCCACTCCAGCCAGGGACAGACACTGTCGTACCTGCACATTCACCTAGTGGGAGTACCATTGATCTGTCCCCCGGAAATGGGATGAGTGTAGTGCATGCAGCTAGCTGAGCTCAGTCCCACACTCCATCCTTACCCGGGAGTGGAATACCACACCTCTGGCTCGAGGTGCACTACCCCTGTAGCAGCCGAGTCCTCGGGGTGCTACAACAGCACATTGGGGCTTT
Organism: Phyllobates terribilis; assembly: GCF_046119375.1. NCBI lineage: Eukaryota > Metazoa > Chordata > Amphibia > Anura > Dendrobatidae > Phyllobates > Phyllobates terribilis. The sequence goes on from NW_027362762.1 coordinate 858,295,020, forward strand.
ACCTCTGATCCATATTGGGAAACCTCACATGAGACTGGACGACCCCATCAAGGTCCATAGTGCTGGAGAATAAGACTCAGGGGCTAAACCCACATTCACTACATGGACGACTGATGAAATAAAGGCAAGAACAACGATGTAGGGGCTAACAGAGAGATTTTATTTATAAATTGGGGTTATTATATTGTAGCGTCGGCGTCCCTGCCTCCTGCTAGGCAGGGACGCTGTTCCCCTCACCTCTCCGCTCCGTGCCCGGCGTCTTCCTCCCGCTCTGCTGGCTGCTTCCCAGCCACGGTGCTTAGGGCGCGCGCGCGCGCGCTCCCCCTCTCTTAAAGGGGCCGCGCGCGCCGTCCTAAGGAGTCCCCGGCCAATGGCCGGAGGACTTCACCATATATAAGGCACCTCCTCCAAAATGGAGGTGCCCGAGCAATGTTGTTGCAAAGCCTTCACTCTGCTTCAGCCCTCAGGTCCCGTTACCAGTTACCTGCCAGTCATCTGCCAGATTCCTGCTTGTTACCTGCCAGTCAGCTGCCAGATTCCTGCTTGTTACCTGCCAGTCACCTGCCAGAATCCTGCTTGATACCTGCCTGATATCCACTTACCTGCTTGCAAGCCTGCGGTCCGACGGTCTGCCTTCCGACAACTGTCAGTCTGTCTATGGACCAGCCTGCCCGCTCACATGGGAGCGCTTACCTACTACCTGTCTGCTAGCCTACCTGGATGCTCCGCCGTCACGTGCTGTGACCACCTGCCTGTCCAGAGACTCTTGCCCGCTCACCTGGGAGCGCTCACTTGCTACCTGCCTGCTAGCCTACCTGGAGGCTCTGCCGTCACTTGCCGTGACCACCTGCCTGTCCAGAGACTCTTGCCCGCTCACCTGGGAGCGCTCACCTGCTACCTGCCTGCTAGCCTACCTGGAGGCTCTGCCGTCACATGCCGTGACCACCTGCCTGTCCAGAGACTCTCGCCCGCTCACCTGGGAGCGCTCACCAGCCACCTGCCTGCTGTCCTTCTGCCCGGAGACTGTCCCTGTCACTTGCCGTGACTACCTGCCCTTCTACCCAGAGACTGTCCCTGTCACTTGCCGTGACTACCTGCCCTTCTACCCAGAGACTGTCCCTGTCACTTGCCGTGACTACCTGCCCGTCTTCCCTGGGAGCCACCCGCTTCCTTACAAGGACCGCCCCCTTGTATAGTTGCTCAGAGGTTCCGCCTCCCAGACCCGTTACAGTTTGCTCGGGCCATGGAACCCGGTGGCACCCAAGCTCCCTCGCTCTCGGACCTATGTCATGAACTGTCCCGTCAGAGGTCCCAACAGGAGTCCATCCTGAGTCACCTGCGGAGTGTTAACTCTCGCCTGGACACTCTGACTGCTCCACCAGCAACCACCGCTAGTGTCATGACTCGCAACCCGGCAGCGCCGCTGCCCACCAATACCATGGTATCCTGCCCCGGACCCCGGCTTTCTGCACCTCCTCGCTTCGGAGGTGACTCCGCTCAAGCTCGGGGCTTCATAAACCAGTGCACCCTGCACTTTGAACTCTTGTCCCACCAGTTTATCTCCGACCGGTCCAAAGTAGCCTTTATCATGTCCCACCTCACGGGGGAGGCTCTGGCTTGGCTAAATCCTCTATGGGAGAGAGGAGACCCCCTGGTGTCCAACCTGCCAGCCTTTCTCACGGCTTTCTGGAAAATCTTCGACGAACCCGGACGGAAGACCTCATCCGCATCGTCTCTGCTACGCCTCCATCAAGGAAATCTCACCGTGGGCCAATATGCCATACGTGTTATGATCTGCTACAGGGACTAAGGAAAGACAGGAGAACTGTCCCTACAATAGAACTAAACTAGATCCCTACGATGTAACGGGGAACCTGATCCTGCGATCAGACCCGCTAAAGTCCTCGGCTACTCTGAACGAAGACCTATAGATGTGAGGGAGGGATCCCTACAAGAACTAGGGACTGGGATAAGTTTGGACACCTCCTAGCAGAAATAGTAGCAGTCAAAGACAAACACAACAAAAAGCATAGAGGTCAGAAGACCTAGCAAAACTAACAGAGAATGGCAACAGAGCACCAAGCTAGCTCAAGAGTAGTAAATACAATGAAGTCCAGCAAGACCAGGAGGGCGGAGCCGGATTAAATAGGCAAAAATGGTCATGTGACCAGCAAACTAAAAAAAACCTAACAGGAGAGTTCTAACAGTACCCCCTCTTCTAAGAGGATCCTCCGGATCCCCTAGGCCCAGGCTTACCAGGAAACCTCCTGTGAAACGCTCTGACAAGTCTGGAAGCAGAAACATAATCCGCCCTCACCCATGAGTTATCCTCAGGTCCGAAACCCTTCCAAGCGACGAGATACTGCAAACTCCCTCTATACCGTCTAGAATTTAGGATGCGGGAAATTTCATATTCCCCGTCCTCCACCACCGGAGGAACAGTGGCAGAGGCGTCACCATCAGACACATCGGCTTTTGTCAACAGAGAAACATGAAACACCGAGTTAATCTTCCAGGACGTAGGAACCTCCAACCTAACAGCAGATTGGTTAACTATCTGAAGCACCTTAAAGGGCCCTACGAACTTGGGACCCAATTTTTTAGAAGGAATCCTCAATCGCAGATTCTTAGAGGACAACCAAACCATGTCACCAACAGCAAACAAAACCTCTTGCCGTTTCCTATCAAAGTATCTCTTAGATTTTTTTGTTAGCCTCCTGAAGATTACCACGCACATCCGTCCAAACTCTCTCCAAATCACCGGAAAAACTCTCCTCCTCAGGCACAGCCGAAACCAATTTGGAGAATGACCCAAAAGACGGATGTCTCCCAGAACAACAAAAAAAAGGTGAACACCCAGCAGAAGAGGATGTATGGTTGTTAAGAGCAAATTCAGCAAGTGGCAGAAACTCAGACCACCCCTCTTGATTGTCTGCCACAAAACAACGCAAGAACTGCTCAACATCCTGGTTCTTCCTTTCTGTCTGGCCATTAGACTCAGGATGATATCCAGATGAAAACGACAAATGAACTCCCAACTTGTCACAAAAGGCACGCCCAAAACGAGCCACGAACTGAGGTCCCCTATCAGAAACAATGTCAGTAGGAACACCAAGTAGTCTGACAATTTCCTTGACAAAGGCCTTAGCGAGTGTCTTAGCGCAAGGCAGTTTGATGAAGGGAACCAAGTGACACATCTTGCTAAAACGGTCCACGACCACCCAGATGACCGTGAAACATTCAGAGGGGGGAAGGTCAGTAATAAAGTCCATAGCCAGATGTGTCCAAGGTGCACTAGGAACCTCCAGAGGGCAAAGCAACCCCGCAGCAGGAGCATGCGAAGACTTGGATCTAGCACACACAGTACATTGGCGCACCCACTTAATGACTTCCTTCTGCCATCCAGGCCACCAAAAACTGCGACCCACAAGTCTCTTGGTCTCAGAAATTCCTGGATGACCTGCCAACCGAGACTCATGACACTCAACAAACAAATCTCTCCTAAAGGTCCTAGGCACAAACAACCTCCCATGGGGAGTGTTAGATGGGGCATTCTCCTGAGCTTTAAGAATCTCATCCTCCAAAACGGAGTCCAAAGCAGCAATCACAACACCTTCTTGTAAAATGCTCTCCTCTTCCTCCTCAACACCGACCATGGGAGAAAAGCTGCGAGACAGAAAACGGAAAAATTAAACCGCGAGAAAAAAAGTGCCCACCTAGCCTGACGGGCATTCAAGCGCTTGGCAGCATCAAGATAGATCAGATTTTTATGATCAGTGAAAACCTGAATGGGAAATTCAGCACCTTCCAAGAGGTGACGCCAGTGTTCAAATGCGAGTTTAATCACCAGCAATTCCCGATTACCAATATCGTAATTAAGTTCAGTCTCAGAAAATTTTTTTGAAAAAAAGGCACAGGGATGTACTCCATCCTTGTTTTCCTGAGACAACACCGCACCGACCCCCACCGAAGAAGCATCAACCTCAACCAAAAACGGCTTAGTCACATCAGGCTGCATAAGGATGGGAGCAGAGGTGAACCTCTCCTTTAGAAACACAAAAGCTTCAATGGCCTCAGAAGTCCACTGAACAGCATTAGCACCTTTCCTGGTGAGATCGGTCAGCGGTTTGACAATAAAAGAAAATTTTTTTATGAATTTTCTGTAATAATTGGCGAAACCCAAAAACCTCTGTATCGATTTCAAACCAATAGGCCTAGGCCATTCCTGCACAGCTTGAACTTTAACCGGGTCCATCTCAAAACCTTCACTGGAGATAATGTAGCCCAAAAAACTAATTCTCTGTACAGCGAACTCACATTTCTCCAGCTTAGCAAAAAGCGAATTGTCCATTAATAACTGTAATACCTCACGTACGCTCCGCCAATGAGACTCCAGATCAGGCGAATAAATCAGAATGTCATCCAAATACACAACCACATTTTTGCCGATTAAAGGTCTAAGGATGTCATTAATAAGATTCTGAAAAAATGCTGGAGCATTGGTAAGACCAAAAGGCATAACCAGATTCTCAAAATGACCCACAGGAGTGTTAAAAGCAGTCTTCCATTCATCACCCTCCTTCATGCGCAACAAATTGTATGCCCCCCGGAGATCAATTTTAGAGAACCACTTGGCCCCCACTAACTGGTTAAATAAATCATGAATCAATGGCAGTGGGTAAGGATTGCGTACAGTAATTTTATTAATCTCACGAAAGTCCAGACAAGGACGTAAACCGCCATCTTTTTTTTTACAAAAAAAAATAATCCAACAGCCACAGGAGACTTGGAAGGCCTAATGTGGCCGGCGGCCAAGCTTGTCTGTATGTATTCCTCCAAAGCCTTTCTCTCAGGAATAGTAAGATTAAATAAACGACTTTTAGGAAGAGTCGCTCCAGGGACAAATTCAATGGTACAATCATAGTCTCTATGGAAGGCAAAATTTGTGACTCCTCCTCAGAAAAAACTCTCCAAAAATCCTGAATAGGTACAGGCAATTCCCCTTTATCCACAGCAGCAATACGTCCGTTACAACACTTGTCATAACACTTAGGGCTCCAGGACTTAATTTCATTGGTAGACCAATCCAGTACAGGATTGTGTAATTTTAACCAGGGTAACCCCAATATTACTGGAGAAGGCAAATTATCCAATACCACCAAATCCAAATTTTCTTGGTGAATACCATTAATAGTGAGGGGAAATTCACAGACCTTATGAGTAACACTCTTCAAGGGAGAGCCATCAACAGAAACCACAGCAATAGGGGATGACAAAGTTTTAGGTTCTAATCTAAGTTTTTCCAAGAATCCCCCATCAATCACATTCAGAGTAGAACCACAATCCACAAATACCTGAAATTCAATTAATTCATCCTGAGCAGCAGTAGTGGCAGATAGGAATACTCCCTTAGAATTTAAACAGGCAATACGGGCATAACTGACCATTTTTTTTTCTTTCTTCAAACGAAGCACACAGTTCTTAATAAAATGACCAGAATTTCCGCAATAGAAGCACAAGCCTTCAGAAAGCCTGCGATCTTTTTCCTGAGAGCGGGGTGCCATCGCCCCAATCTCCATCGGCTCTCCATTGTCAGCACAGACCCTCTCAAGACTCGGAGCTGACATAGCAGAGGATTTGCTCTCATTAACCCTTGCACGCAGTCTCCTGTCCACCCGTATAGCTAATTGCATTGCCTCCTGCAAGTTTCCAGGTGTGGGATAAGCAATCAGTAAATCCTTAACCCTTTCACCTAGCCCTGCAAGAAACAAGCTTTTCAAAGCTGAATCGTTCCACCCCACCTGGGCAGACCACCGACGGAAGTGAGAACAATATTTTTCCACATTACCTGATCCCTGCCTCAAACGTCTCAATTCAGACTCAGCAGATGAGACACGATCAGGATCATCGTACAACAAACCCAAAGCAGAAAAAAAACTATCCACTGATCTAAAGCACGGATCACTAGGTTGGAGATAGAAGGCCCATCCCTGAGGATCTTTGCGCAAAAGTGACATTATGAACCCTATGCGCTGTGATTCATCACCAGAGGATCCGGGTCTCAAACGAAAATACAATAAGCATTTTTAAAAGAAAAAAAATCTTGTTGTTCGCCAAAAAATAAATCAGGCAGACGTACCTTTGGTTGCACAAAATGTGCTCCAGAACAGCTACTCACGTGTTGTTGGAGCTTGGCCACCTCCAGAGAGAGTCCCTGCAAGTGTTGAGCCAAATCTTGAACCGAGACCATGATGGAAAACTGGAGGTCTTTCCTTAGAGAAAATTTTTTTTTTCTTTTAGGGCTGGACTACAATAGAACTAAACTAGATCCCTACGATGTAACGGGGAACCTGATCCTGCGATCAGACCCGCTAAACTTCTCGGCTAGTCTGAACGAAGACCTATAGATGTGAGGGAGGGATCCCTACAAGAACTAGGGACTGGGATAAGTTTGGACACCTCCTAGCAGAAATAGTAGCAGTCAAAGACAAACACACAACAAAAAGCATAGAGGTCAGAAGACCTAGCAAAACTAACAGAGAACGGCAACAGAGCACCAAGCTAGCTCAAGAGTAGTAAATACAATGAAGTCCAGCAAGACCAGGAGGGCGGAGCCGGATTAAATAGGCAAAAATGGTCATGTGACCAGCAAACTAAAAAAAACCTAACAGGAGAGTTCTAACAATACGGTTCCGTACCCTTGCTTCGGAGCTGGCCTGGGATAACGACGCCCTGGTGTCTGTCTTCTGGGAGGGTCTGTCCGGCCGTATTAAAGATGAACTCGCCGGTCGGGACATTCCTACCACTCTCGACGACTTAATAACACTTGCCACCCGGATTGACATCCGGTTCCAGGAGCGCGCCAAAGAGGTCACCCGTGAGAGGAGGCTTCCACGTCTAGCCCCTACCTTCCAGAAACCCGTCACTCCCTCCGTTACTCCCCAGGCACACTCACCTGAGCCTATGCAGGTCGACCAGACCAAGATGGTCAAAACCCGTCAAGACTTACGCCGTGCCGAGGGAAGCTGCTTCTACTGTGGCAGTAAGGAGCACCGGATCCGTTCCTGCCCAGAGAGGTCGGGAAATGCCTGTGTCTAGGATCGCTCAGAGAGGTCGCCCTAGACAAAAGTAAACCCTCTCCATCCCTGATGCTGTCAGTCTCTATCATCTGCGGAGAGAACCGCTATTTCGAACTGGCTCAACTTGACTCAGGAGCTGCTGGAAATCTCATCTCTCAATCCCTGGTAGAGAAATACGGCATTCCCACCAAACCTCTGGCCGTACCTTTATCTGTCGCCGCCGTGGATGGGGGCCTATTACCACATCCCATCCAACTCATCACCGAATCTCTAACTCTACAGGTGGGAATGCTGCATTCTGAGAGCATCTCCTTTCATGTTCTGCCTGGACTCTCTCACGCACTCTTGCTAGGTCTACCTTGGCTCCAGAAACATGCACCCGTGCTTGACTGGCAGACCGGAGAAGTCCTTCGCTGGGGACAGGACTGCCATAAGACTTGTCTAGTTCCCGTTCATCCTGCTCGTCCTTCTCCTACCCCAGTCAATCTACCCGGTCTACCGGTTCCCTATTGGTCTTATGCGGATGTCTTCAATAAAAAAGAAGCAGAGACATTACCCCCTCATAGACCATACGACTGCCCAATCGATCTGATACCCGGCTCTACTCCTCCCCGTGGGCGTATCTACCCTTTGTCCGCTGCAGAGACCCGGTCCATGTCAGAATATATTGAGGAGAATCTGGCCCGGGGATTTATCCGGAAATCTACCTCCCCGGCGGGAGCAGGCTTCTTCTTCGTCAAAAAGAAGGACGGCTCACTCCGTCCATGTATTGATTATAGAGGCCTTAACCAGATTACAGTGAAGAATAAATACCCCCTCCCGCTCATTCCTGAATTATTTGACCGTCTGAGGGGGGCTAGAATCTTCACCAAACTGGATCTCCGTGGGGCGTATAACCTGGTCCGTATCCGTCAGGGGGATGAGTGGAAGACGGCATTCAACACCCGGGACGGCCACTATGAGTACCTTGTTATGCCCTTCGGTCTCTGTAACGCTCCCGCCGTCTTTCAAGAGTTGGTCAATGACATCTTCCGTGACCTTCTCTACTCCTGCGTGGTGGTGTACCTGGACAACATCTTGGTCTTCTCTCCGGACCTTCCTACTCACCGGAGGGATGTTCGCCAGGTCCTGCTCAGGCTCAGGCAGAACCACCTCTACGCTAAATATGAGAAGTGCATCTTTGAGCAGACCTCTCTTCCATTTCTGGGCTACATAATTTCTCAGACCGGCCTACAAATGGATCCTGAGAAACTGTCTGCCATCCAGAAGTGGCCCGACCAGAGGGGTTGAAGGCTATTCAGCGGTTCCTCGGCTTCGCCAACTTCATACCGCACTTCTCTTCCCGGACTGCTCCTATCTCTGCGCTCACCCGTAAGGGCACTAATCCCAGAAGATGGCCGCCCGAAGCTGAGGAGGCCTTTCTTTCCTTAAAACAGGCTTTCTCCTCCGCCCCGGTGCTGCATCGTCCGGACGGCAATAAACAATTCTTCCTAGAAGGTGACGCTTCCTCCTCCGGAGCCGGGGCGGTACTTACCCAAAAGTCATCTTCCGGAAGAATGGTAACCTGCGTTTTTTTCTCCAAACTCTTCTCCTCTTCTGAGCGCAATTATTCTATTGGAGACCGAGAATTGTTAGCCATTAACCTGGCACTGGAGGAGTGGCGTTACCTGCTCGAGGGGGCTCTTCACTCGGTAATAATTTACACGGACCACAGGAACTTGGCTTACCTTCAGAGTGCCCAGAGACTTAACCCGCGCCAAGCCAAGTGGTCCTTGTTTTTTGCCCGCTTTGATTTTGTTCTTCATTTTCGCCCGGCAGACAAAAACATCAAAGCCGACGCCTTGTCCCGATCCTTCCTGGTATCTGATCTAGAGGAGGAACCTAAGCACATCATTGATCCCGCCAGAGTAATGCAAGTGGCCCCCGTGAATTTAAATCGTCTCCCTCCCTCCCGGTAAGACGTTCGTAACAGTACCTGATCGGAAGAAGGTCCTACACTGGGGTCACTCGTCTAAGCTAGCTGGCCACGCCGGTCAGAAAAAGACCCTCCAGCTCATTACCCGGCATTACTGGTGGCCTACCCTGCACAAGGATGTAATAGACTTTGTTTCAGCCTGTGTGTCCTGCGCCCGCAACAAAGTTCCGAGACACCTGCCAGCCGGTCGCCTCCTTCCTCTTCCAGTACCTGCTGCCCCATGGCAGCATATAGCTATGGACTTTATAATGGACCTCCCTGTCTCTGCCGGTTGTACGGTCATTTGGGTGGTCGCTGATCACTTTTCCAAGATGGCGCACTTCATTCCCCTGCCGGGTCTCCCGTCTGCACCAGAACTGGCTAAAGACTTTATCCACCACATCTTCCGTCTCCATGGCCTGCCCCTCCACATCGTGTCAGATCGTGGGGTTCAGTTCACCTCACGCTTCTGGAGAGCCACATGTAAATTGCTTGACATCACTCTGGACTTCTCCTCCGCTTACCATCCACAGTCCAATGATCAAGTGGAGCGGATCAATCAGAACCTGACCAGTTACCTCCGGCACTTCGTTAATGCCCACCATTCGGACTGGGTGGATCTCCTACCATGGGCCGAGTTCTCTTACAATAATCACGAGAGCGAATCTTCCTCCAAATCCCCATTTTTTGTAGTCTTCGGTCAGCATCCTCGGATTCCGTTTCCCGTCTCCACCTCGGTGGACAATCCGGCTGCGGAATCTCTCGTTAGCAAATTCTCCTCCATTTGGGAGAGTACCCGATCCGCACTCCTTCAGTCGTCCGAGCGGATGAAAAAACACGCTGACAAAAAACGCCTGGATCCTCCACAATTCCGTCCTGGAGATAAAGTCTGGCTCTTGTCCAAGTATGTCCGGCTCAAGATTCCCTCCTACAAGTTAGGGCCTCGGTTCATCGGCCCACTGGAAGTTATCAAACAAATCAATCCGGTGGCCTATAAATTGAAACTCCCGGCCAACTTACGGATCCCTAACTCCTTCCATGTATCTCTCCTCAAATCCGTGGTACTTAACTCTTTTTCCAAGTCTACAGGTACGCCTCCTGCTCCAGTTTCCGCTGAGAACGAATTTGAGGTAGAGAACATTCTGGCCACCAAAAGGGTAAGAGGAAAAACCTTTTTTCTGGTAGATTGGAAGGGGTTTGGTCCTGAGGAGAGAACGTGGGAGCCCCGGGAGAACATCCATGCCCCTCTCATCCTTGATAAATTTCTCTCTGGCCTAAAAAAGGGGGGGCCTAAAGGGGGGGGTACTGTAGCGTCGGCGTCCCTGCCTCCTGCTAGGCAGGGACGCTGTTCCCCTCACCTCTCCGCTCCGTGCCCGGCGTCTTCCTCCCGCTCTGCTGGCAGCGCGCGCTGCTTCCCGGCCACGGTGCTTAGGGCGCGCGTGCGCGCGCTCCCCCTCTCTTAAAGGGGCCGCGCGCGCTGTCCTAAGGAGTCCCCGGCCAATGGCCGGAGGACTTCACCATATATAAGGCACCTCCTCCAAAATGGAGGTGCCCGAGCAATGTTGTTGCAAAGCCTTCACTCTGCTTCAGCCCTCAGGTCCCGTTACCAGTTACCTGCCAGTCACCTGCCAGATTCCTTCTTGTTACCTGCCAGTCACCTGCCAGATTCCTGCTTGTTACCTGCCAGTCACCTGCCAGAATCCTGCTTGATACCTGCCTGATATCCACTTACCTGCTTGCAAGCCTGCGGTCCGACGGTCTGCCTTCCGACACCTGTCAGTCTGTCTATGGACCAGCCTGCCCGCTCACCTGGGAGCGCTCACCTACTACCTGTCTGCTAGCATACCTGGAGGCTCCGCCGTCACGTGCTGTGACCACCTGCCTGTCCAGAGACTCTTGCCCGCTCACCTGGGAGCGCTCACCTGCTACCTGCCTGCTAGCCTACCTGGAGGCTCTGCCGTCACTTGCCGTGACCACCTGCCTGTCCAGAGACTCTTGCCCGCTCACCTGGGAGCGCTCACCTGCTACCTGCCTGCTAGCCTACCTGGAGGCTCTGCCGTCACTTGCCGTGACCACCTGCCTGTCCAGAGACTCTTGCCCGCTCACCTGGGAGCGCTTACCTGCTACCTGCCTGCTAGCCTGGAGGCTCTGCCGTCACTTGCCATGACCACCTGCCTGTCCAGAGACTCTCGCCCGCTCACCTGGGAGCGCTCACCAGCCACCTGCCTGCTGTCCTTCTACCCAGAGACTGTCCCTGTCACTTGCCGTGACTACCTGCCCTTCTACCCAGAGACTGTCCCTGTCACTTGCCGTGACTACCTGCCCATCTTCCCTGGGAGCCACCCGCTTCCTTACAAGGACCGCCCCCTTGTATAGTTGCTCAGAGGTTCCGCCTCCCAGACCCGTTACATATATATTTTACTATTATGTATATGTGTAAATTATTTATCTATCAGAATAATCCTATTTATGGGCCGTGTTGATCCAGAGGAAGGCGAAAACCCCCTGTGAGGAACAGGCCAATTCTCCTCATATCAGGGGGAAAAATTCCTTCCTGACCCCAAATAAAACATGGCGGTCAGAATAAATCCCAGGATCAAGGGCTGGTACCGAACCTGTGGAATTAAATTCACTGCTAAAAATGTAATAAACTATTCATCTTTTTCTAATTTTTGTACTGAGCTACTATGTATATTATGTGTGTGTTAGCTATAAATTATCTGAAACCTGCCTATATTTAAAAATGTATTTATTCATTTAATTTTATGTATTTATAATAAGCCATTAATATATAAACTACTTATGCAACTATAAGATTAAATCTATTTAAGGCCGTGTTGATCCAGAGGAAGGTGTAAAATTCCTTCCTGATTCCAAATATGGTGATCTGGATGAATCCCAGGATCAAGAGCTCATAGCTAATGAGTTATACATAAGTGAAATTATTTTATTTCAGTATTTAATTATTTATATTTTTTGAATAATTTATTTTTATATTTATGCTAAATATTTTTTTAAACCAAAAAATTAATTATATTTTTTTATAGATTTTTTTCATTATAAATATGAGAATCTACTTATTTTATTTTACTAAACCTATTTATAGGCCAAGTTGATCCAGAGGAAGGCGAAAACCCCACGTGAGAAATGTGCCAATTGTTCTCGTGACGGGGGAAAAATTCCTTCCTGACCCCAAATATGGCGATCAGATTAAATCCCAGAATCAAAGTCGAAATCTCTATGTGCTATATGTCTATGTGTGCGTGTGCCTATACCTATAGTGTAGTGTGCGGACTATACCTATCATGTAGTGGGGGTCTATACCTATAGTGTAGTGTGCGGCCTATACCTATCATGTAGTGTGGGTCTATACCTATAGTGTAGTGTGCAGCCTATACCTATCATGTAGTGTGGGTGATGGGGATGTGATGGGTGTAATACTTACCCGGCCTGTGCTGAGTGAGTTCAGGAATAATGACCTATATTACACTATTGTTCCTGAACTCACCAGATGGACACTAAGCACAGGCCGCTCCCTGGGGCGCTGAAGATCTTCGGGCTGGTTTGATGTCAATCGCCAGCCCAGGATTGGAGGATGCCAAGTGAAGGTCCTGGTGCAGCGACATGATAGCAGTGGTCCGGCATGAAGATGTTATGGAGAGAGATGATGTTTTAGGGCAGCCGAGGTGAGAAACAGCAGCAGAGATATGAGGTACGGGTCAGGAGGCAAAGAGTTCTGGGCAGTTGGCACGGGTTCATCCTGCAAAACATAAGAGGAAGACATTTCAACAACTTCTATCTCCTGGATCTTATCTCAGTGACATCAGGCATAATGTACATATATAATCATCGGTGTCTTGTGTGTACAACGGTCACTCACCAGATGTCCGTGGATTCTTTCACAGCCCAGATATTCTCATCCACCTAAGAATAAGAGAGACATAGTCATTGTCAGAAAGAGTGGGAGAAGACAAGGACGGTGAGAAGAACATTTGATGGGATTTATCCTCAGAGAAGGATGATCTTACCGTGCCCAGCTTGGTGACACGTAATTAAATCCGGGCACGGGGTTACGGGCCTTCTTTTCCTCCGGCCACTGCATAAGATGGTTCTCCAGGACTGGCCTGAATGGTTTGAATGGTGGCTGTGCTCTCCTTTTCTCCAGATCCTCCCAGCCGATGTTGGTAAAGAATGGATGCAGTCTGATGTTCCAGCACACATCCAATCGCTTCTGAGGATTTCTGCACAGCAGCTTCTTGATAAGATCTTTCAAGTCAGCATCAAGCCAAGATGGAATTTCAGGCTTTCCTTTGGTTATAGCTCTGTATGCCATATTGCTGACGGAGCCACTGTAAAATGGGGAGCGTCCTGTGGCCATCTTGGACACCACAATCCCCAGGCTCCACCAATCCACTGCTGTGCCGTATCCTTTTTTGCGATGCACCTCGGGGGCCATGAAATGGAAAGTGCCCGTCACTCCAGAGATGTTATTGGAGGAGGTGACGCCATCTTGGGCAAGCCCCAGGTCAATAATACGAATGTGGCCATCTGCATCCAACATGATGTTTTCCGGCTTAAGATCTCTGCAATGAAATAAGACAATAGGATAAGAAATCTGCCCAGTGATACAGGAGATGAAGAATTGGTCACTGCAAGAATAGGAAGAATAGACAGAAAGGAGCCCAGGACAGTTGGGGGCAATATTTTTAGCATGTAAAGGGGACAGAGAGAAAGAGGAAAGTTCTGCTTACCGATGGACGATGTTGTGTCCATGGAGGAACTGGAGGCCACATACAATCTCTGTTGTGTAGAATCTGATGGAGAGAACAGAGTGTAGTATCAATGCCATCGCTGACACCTGCTTCCCACCAGGAATACATTCCCTGTCAGCCCTCTTTCTGCTACATCCCAACCTCCACTTTTATTTCCACCACTCTTCTCACTTTTTGGTAGATCTTCCTCTTTCTCACCTTAAGGTGTCGATGTTCAAGTAGCCGCACATCTTAATCAAAGCCCCCAGGCTGCCGCCGGACAGATACTCCGTGATGAAATAAGCGCGCTTACGAGACTGCTGTGCGGCATAGAGATGACATAAGAACGGGCAGTCTCTGGCTGCCAGGAGTATCCGCCACTCTCTCATAATCATGTTTTCATTGACCTCCCTCTTCTCGATCATTTTTACAGCCGTATAAATGTTTCGGCTGGGGATTGATGTGAGGACCACCTGAGGAAAGAAATAGACAATGCTAAGA